>NC_089894.1:2937500-3537500 GCF_040182565.1 Anser cygnoides
CTTTGGATGAAAGTCCATGGTAGAGGGGTTGCAGCATCCTCGGAGAATCCCAAAATGTGCTGCTGCAGGGAAAGAGGGGGCTGAGATAGCAGCTGGGGGGGTACAGGTGGGCAGGGAGCTGCAAACAGCCACAGAGGCTGAGGCCCCCCACACTTATGGCATGTGCAATAAAAGGATGGCGTGGTTCTGCCCCAGGCAGAGCGTCCTGCCCCAGATCTGCCCCAGACCGAAGCAGAGGCATTGGGCATGGGCACCGCAGAGCCCTGGCCCCTACCACAGGCATCGCACAGCGCGGCGCCCCTTCTTGCCTTGCTAATTCAGTTAGTTTCAGTGCAAAACATGTTTTGAGCAACTTAATTTTTACATATCCGGGACTTTTAAACTGATTAACTAATTGAAGAAAAAAAAAAAAAAGAAAAGAAAAAAAGTAAAGTGCTGCTTTTATACATTTTTTTTTAACTGCATTTCAATTTCCATCCAAGAGCAGCTTGGCTCAAATTCTGGATAAAAATTATCACCTAGTGAATAAGAAATGCGTCACTCAATGGATCTCATCTAATACAAATGTAAAAATGAAGCATCTCAATAAATGCATGTTAAGGTGCATAATTGCTTAAGTAACTGTGCAGAGATATAACGTATCCTCCTGCTTAGCAGGGAAAAGCCAAGTTGATTTTAAAAGCTCCGTTGTGTAGCCCAGATCATGCCAGCCAAGGAGAAGGAATCTCACTCTAGGAAAATAACCAAGAGGCACGATTAATTAAATTCAGTGTTTAATCCCACGTTTCCTGCTTGGCTGCAGCCCCCGCTGCCCACCTGAACTGAATTTATCCCTTCCCTTTGCTTGCTGGTGCCACCGTGGGGAGTGTCCTGCTGAGAGCTGGCATAAAGTGCTGGGGGACGCTGTCCTGGGCATGGCGGCAGTATAGCGAGGACCAGGACAGGGACCTGAGGCTTCAGCATCATGCTGGGGAACCCAGCTCGAAACCTGCTTAGAGATCACTTTTGCAGTGCTTTTTCTTCCAAGTGTGTTGTGGTACTCGTGGTGTTCACTGCAGTGAGGTACTTGGGAAGAAATCACCACCCGGTGAGGCTTCTGCAGATCTCCAGGTGCAGGTCGGAGCAGCACAAAATAGGGCACCAGCCCTGGCACATCCGCATACAATTAACCAGTGGAAATGCTGAGCTGCAACTTCCCATCAAACAGCATTTTGATGGAAAAAGCTCCTTTCTGCCACGTCAAGAAGAACGCCGTGAGGATAGTGTTTTGCTCAGGGAAGTTTCAAAATCTGATGAACTAGGGTGCTTTGGGGCAACCCAAACCACAGCCGTGCGCTTTGGCTGGCGGCAGCCTGGGGACAGCATGCGGAAGTGGTGGCTCCTGGGGACAGTGTGGGGACACCAAAGCCACAGCAGCCGCCTGCAGGCATTGGCAGGTTTGCAGAGACTCACTGCTGTTTTTTCTGCTCACAATTTTTTGCTCTGTCCCTGCAGAAGTTGCTTCCATCACCTCTTCTTCATGGCAACGTTGTGCCCATTCTCCACAGTTGTTAGAAATGTGGGTTTTTTTTTTTTGGTTGCTGCAACAGCCCAGGAGAGGCAAACAGAGTGGGAAGAGGGATTTAAACCTTTTCCCCTGATCTCAGTGCCTTTATTCCCTGCAGAGCTCCTCTGGTTCCCGACCAGGCATCTCACAGCTCTCACCACTGCATACAGCAAAAGATGCGTTTATACAGTGGGGCAGACACATCCAGATGCTCTGCACCACCCCCCAAAAACAAAGCAACCCCACTCAGCAACAGTCCCAGCAGACGACAAACGAAGACGTACCTCAGTGCTGTAATGCCAGCCCTGCAAAGCCCTCCAAGCCTGGCCAGATACCCCCAGCCCGCCTCGCTGAAATCAGAGAAAACTAATTAGACGTGTCTGAGTCCCCGTTCCCTGGCTGGGAATAGCTGTGGCTCCAGGTTAATAATGTATATCTCCAAGGTTAATCACGTACGTGTGCGAGGAGGGGAGCTGTCCTGGACGTGTGATGTCTGTGTCTCGTCCTGCTGCGCTGCAGCACTAATTCTTCAAGGCCCTACATCTGCTCCTCTGTGCTCCTTTCCAAGGCAATTAGGGAGTCATTTAAACCCTAGATTAGTGCTAAAGAGGGGAGAACAATGTGGCTTAGCTAATTGTCCTCCAGCAAGTCTAGTGGTGCTTTCTCCTTTCTTCTTCCTTCCTCCCCTCTCTCTGCCTCAACCCCTCCTATGTCCTGGCAAATTCTTGCAAGTGCTTAGAGGAAGGAGCACCTCTGGTGGCTCTGCTGCTCCTGGTGTGATGGGAGCCTCCCTAAGGGCATCCCATATAGAAATGAGGCTGCTGACTCACCCAGGACCCTCCAAATCCTCCCCTGTCGCATCCCCTTCACCAGACAGGACTTACAGGGGTGGCACTTTGCGCCCTCCCTGCAATAGAAATTCAGCTCAGGAAACCTGCATTATTTCAGGTGCCACCAGGGAGTTCCCAGCCCTTCCCTGCACCCCTTGGGTTGTTCCCAGAACTGGGATGCTCCCAGTTCCTGCTGGGTACAGCAAGACATGGTGATGGCCAGCCGGTCCCCACTCTCCAGTTACAGCCACACCGTGTTTTTGTGGGGCTGGGGGCTGTCCCGCCCCAGCACGTCCCCTGATCGTCCCGTCCCTTCCTAGGCTGCCAGACGGCGTGGGACGGAGTGAGCTGCTGGCCAGCTGTGCCCATCGGTCAATCTCAAGCCGTCACCTGTCCCGACATCCTCCATGTCTTCAAGAAGTCCAAAGGTGCAGGGCTCTGAACCCAGCCCCAGATGCTCATCCCCACTCGCGCGGATCCTGGTGCCGCCCTAGCCCTTTCCTCCGGTCCCACAGCTCCTGTCCCCTCTTAAAACTCGATGCAAAACACAACCCAAGGGAGGGTGGATGAAAGCAGAGACACAGGGTGCTGCCACACCAGGGATATCCCCAAGCCCCCTCATCACCCAAAGGATACTTTCCCTTGTGGGCAGAGCATTTGGGGGCATCATCCTCCAGCTGGGTGGCACCAGGCCAGTCCCCCAGCTGCTTGGTGCGCTTCTTTCCCCATCTGCAGACTGGACTAATGCACTTGACATGCTCAGTACAGCCCTGAGCTGCACGGGTGAAAAATATAGCACAAAATCATGATTATTTCAGGGCCAGAGCAGGCACTGCTGCCGTGGGAGCAGCCGCCTCCATCCATCTCGGAGGCAGTGGAGTGCAAAGGAGAGCACCCGAATGGCCACCGGCTGCTCCGTTGGCTGGGTGTAATTGAAAAGGCGATGGAGGGTTGGTGAATGCTTGCTTTAGGGGGGGGGAAAAAAAAAAAAAAAAAAGCTTAGGGGAAGCTTGATGAATGGAGAAGTCCCCATCCACCCTTCCGTCCCTCCCACTGTGGGTAGTCATGCCGGTTTTCGCGCCCTGCCCTGCCAGCACAGCACAGCACTGATGGGATGTGCTCGTGCTCCCGTGGTGCCCACTGCCCCTCGCTGCCAGTGCCCCCACACTGGTGGGCGTCCTTCTGGGAGGTGATTTTAGGCACCATCCCGGAGTTCAAGGTGTGGGTGGACATTTTGGGGGTGCTGGTGCAGAAGCCGGGGCTGGCATGAGGGGCGATGGTGCTCTTGTGAGGTCCCGTCCTGCCGCTGCAGCGCTGATCCAGAGGAACTGCACCGAGGCAGGATGGAGCCTCCCCAGCCCACCCTACTACAACGCTTGCGAGCTGGAGGACATCAGGAGTGGCAACGACACTGAAGCCAAGGCAAGTGGGTCCCGTGCTGTTGGGGTTATTTTGGTGGCCTCGTCCTTGTCACTTGGTGGGATCAGAGCTTGTTCGCATGATTGCAAAAGGCAAAGGCTTCACCATCTCCCTGCCCATCGCAGATGAGACCCCCAGCCTGTGCCACCTCATTCGTTTGGTGCTTTCCCTTCCAGAAAGGCTACTTTGTCACCATGAAGGTGCTTTACACCTGCGGCTACTCCACGTCCCTGGCAGCCCTGTTCCTGGCCATTGGCATATTCTCCTGCTTCAGGTAAGGCTCGACGCTGGCTGCTCCGTGAGCTGGGGCTGGAGGCGAACCGTGAGCAGAGGATGGCTGCTCTCCACCTCTCCCCTCCCAGTGCTGCCAGCACCATCCCTGCACCACAGATGACCAGGGACAGACAGACATAAAACCCTCAGGCTGCCCTTTCTTCTCCTACCTGGACACAGTGCATCTCTTCCACCCATAGGAAGCTGCACTGCACCAGGAACTCCATCCACATCCACTTCTTCACCTCCTTCATCCTGCGTGGGGCTGCCGTGTTCATCAAGGATGCTGTCCTCTTCTCAGACGAGTCCATCAACCACTGCACGATGTCAACGGTGAGGTGCTGAGCCCTGCACAGGCACCGTGTGTGCTGGTCTGGAGGGGTCTGGCTGCATTTGCAGCAGATTTAGCACTGCAAAGAGGGACACAGAGGCCATGAGTATCTCTGGAAAAGGCTTGGTGGTCCTCGGGAGGTTCACAACAGCATCTCTGGATGGGTCCTGTCTGTGAGAGAACATGTTCTTGCCCTCAAAGCCATCCCTGGTCTCCAGCAGAGCCGTAGCTCTGCACAACCCCAGCAGAGCTCACGTGCACGCAAACCTTGCAGCTCCAGATGTGCAGGTTTGGGATTGCCAATAAGAACAGAAAGGACAAAGATACAACATCAATGACACCCACAAATACAGGTTTCTAAAGGTCCTACAATAACTGCATAGTCCATGGGACAAGCTGTGCAAGGTGCCAGGCTGGAGCCCCAGGCTGGGGCTGCACTAGAAGGGCACCACGGGTCTCGTCGAGCAGGCGGACGGGAGGCCAGCTCTCCCCTGTATCCCCAGGATGGGGTCTGCCTCCCGGCCAGCACCACTGAGCCTTTCTCCTCCCCATCCTCACAGGTGAACTGCAAAGCAGCCATCGCCTTCTTCCAGTACTCAGTCCTGGCTAACTTCTACTGGCTGCTGGTGGAGGGCATGTACCTGCAGACCCTCCTGCTGCTCACCTTCACCTCTGACAGGAGTTACATCTGGTGGTACATCCTCATCGGCTGGGGTGAGTGCCCCCCCCCCCAGCACATCTGCCCCTTCCAGCGAGGTCCTAGCAGTGCAGAACCTGGCAGTCATTGATCCCAAGATCATCACTGATTCCCAGCCATCACCCAGATGGCTCCACTGGTGCCAGGCTTCACAGCATCTGCTGCCCACCCATCCTGGATGTGATCGGGATGGGGCACAGGCAAACCCTTCCCACTCCCCTCCTCTATCTGGGTCTGCAAACAGCCGTCCCAAGAGCCAGGTTGGGTGCAGGAGCTGGCAGGAGGGTGGCCAGGAGGTGACACACACACCAGCGCAGCACCATCAGTGGCCACCATCCCATTCTAAAACCTGAAGGAACCCTCCTGCCACCTCCAGGGCCTCAGGCCTGGCTCTGACATGGGTCTTGGGGGACAAGGGATGGAAGGGAGGTGCCCAGAGCCCCAGGGTGATGCCACATCCCTGCCCGGGTCCTGTCCTTGCAGGTGTCCCCATGCTGGCGGTGTGCGTCTGGGTGGCCACCAGGCTGCAGTACGACAACCATGGGTAAGAGCAGCCACCCCTCTTCTTCCTCCAGGCCAACTTGGCCATGTGTCCCCTGTGCAAGTCCAAGGGGACAAACCTCTTGCGTGGGAGGCTCAGGAGGGGAGAACTGGGGCAGCAATTTATTTTAATGCTCGTTCTATTTTCTGGTGGGGCACAAACACACCCATGCCAATGGGGCGAGGGGCTGGGACCTGGGCTAAAAGGGAGCGGGTGGGTTTGTTCTCCTCTCCCGCAGCTGCTGGGATGACTACACCAGCCGGTACTGGTGGGTGATCAAGGCTCCCATCCTCCTGGCCATATTTGTGAGTATGTCCCCACTCCAAGCATCCCAGGGGGCCCAGATGGATGCGGGGACCCAACTGGGGCTCTGTGCAGATCCTGAGCCAAAGCTTCCATGGCAGGTGAACTTCCTCATCTTCCTCAATGTTACCAGGATGTTAGCGCAGAAGATAAGGTCCCCAGACATCAGCAAAAACTATAAGCAGCAGTACATGTAAGTACATAGCTCGGGCAAAGGGCAGCTCCCCTCACCCTGGTATTCGGAAGGCCCCGGGGCTCCCTGAAGGAACGACCATCCCCGGGGCCCCCGGACCACTGCGACCACCCGCACTCAGCCCCACTCACGCCATCCCTCTCTGCAGGAGGCTGACCAAGTCCACGCTGCTCCTGATCCCCCTCTTCGGGGTGCACTACGTGGTGTTCGCGCTCTTCCCCGAACACATCGGTGTAGATGCCCGGCTGTACTTTGAGCTGGTCCTCGGCTCCTACCAGGTGCAGATGGGGGAGATGGGCAGGTGAAATCCCAAGGTACCCATCCCATCCCATCCCATCCCATCCCATCCCATCCCATCCCATCCCATCCCATCCCACCCCATCCCACCACACCAGTAGCCCCCAGGATGTGCTGCTGGGGTTTGCGTTCAATCCCATACCTGTGCTGCCCACAGTAAGAGGCACAGTGGTTGCTAAATGCAGGCAGCAGACGAGCATAGAGGGGTCCGGCCCCTTCTCTTGGGTGGAACAGGTTCTTTCTGTGCTTTTCAGGGGTTCCTGGTGGCTCTGCTGTACTGCTTCCTGAACGGGGAGGTGAGTGTCACCCCACGGCATGCACAGCACCCACCCTTGAGCACCACTGACTTGCACGTGGGCACGCAGACACCCCCAGGGGCCCACCCCAATGTGCACCACATGTGTGCAGCCGTGCGTGTGTGTGCACGTGGGCGTGCAGACACCCTGAGGGTGCACCCCGCTGCGCATCATGCGCACACAGCCATGCCTGTGTGCGCACATGGGCACGCAGACATGCACGGGGTCCCCTTTCTTGCACCCCGACTCCACCCTCAATTGGGGTGCAGCTCCCACCCCCCCGCAGCATGCTGGTGGGTGCCCCTGGAGCCAGCGCCACTCTGTGCTGTCGCTTCAGGTCCAGGCTGAGATCAAGAGGAACTGGGGCAAGTGGCAGTCGTCCATGGAGAGCAACGTCTTCAACCTGGCCACCCAAGACTTCACGGCGTGACAAGGATGGCATTCAGGGGGAATTCCTCCCCGAGGATGGTGGTGGTGGTGCAGCTCCATGAATACAGCCCCAAGAACCACAGTAAAAGGGGATTTGTAGGTTCTGGGTCTTGCACCTTCAGAGGCTGCTGTGAGAAAAGGCTCTGCCCTCTTGGGTGCTGGTGTCTCTGGAGGCTTCCTGCTGATACGTGGTGGGGTCTCACCTGCCCAGAGCTCCGCTTGCAATTCGCTCAAGGCAAAGCATGCTTCTCCTCCTTTTCTGCCCTGGGGCTGGCTTGGAAACATAAATATTTTAAGAAGGACATCTGGCATTTTTTGTTTGGCACCAGAATGAAAACTGAAGTGGCCCCAGTGCTGGAGGGATTTACCAATGGTTTTTTCCCCTCCTTCTTTTATTTACAGAATCATTTCCCTTAGGGGAAGATGCCTAAACATAGCCCCTGGCAGCCATTCTGGGGGTGGAAGAAGCA
Source organism: Anser cygnoides (assembly GCF_040182565.1). Taxonomy (NCBI): domain Eukaryota; kingdom Metazoa; phylum Chordata; class Aves; order Anseriformes; family Anatidae; genus Anser; species Anser cygnoides. The sequence goes on from NC_089894.1 coordinate 2,945,126, forward strand.
AATACAAAGACAAACCAAACCCAATGGCACTCTACAAGCCCCCAGTGCTCCCGTGACTCACATTCTCCCCATATTTCTGAGATGTTTCCCCTACTCCCATGCCTGTCACTTCGGCCACTCAGTGCCCAGCACCAGAGGGATGGGATGTTTTACCAGGAACCGGTGGACATTTGCCGATAAAATCTTATTCTGTAATCCAGCACTGCTTTTCAGAGGCTTGTTTGCTGCACAAACCCAGACCACAAACTCAGTGCCAAGCTTGCTAGCTGGTGGAAACCCTGCCATCAGTGGTAACACCTGGAAATACCTCTGGAGAACGAGCATCTGTTTTCTGTATGCCTGGTAAAGCGTCCAGGCTCTGGGAGAGGGGCAAGGGATGGAGAGGACACAGCAGGACTGCGGGAGGGATGCGCCTGGGCTGGCCTGGAGGTGCCAGCGTGCCGTGTCCCACAGGCACCAGCTCTGGCCAGCGTCCCCTCCGGTCAGAGCCATCCCCATGCCGCAGCCTGTCCCATTCGCCCCACGAGCAACCCTCGTTCACCCCACGCCAAGCTCCTGCCTTGGCAAACGGCGTCTCCAGGAGCAAGAAAGGCCTCGGATGCCCTTTCCCAAACCTCCCCCAGCCGCGCTGCTTTTCCGAGACCCGAGCCATCCGATCTCGGCAGAGCCTCTCAAGCTTCCCGGGTTGTAATTTCTCCGCGTAGCCACATGTCCTTCCTTAAATAAAACCCACGTATTGGCCCCTTTCCAGACTGCCGGATCTCCAGAGATCCCGCCTGCTCTCACGAAGAGGCATTGAAAGGGAAGCAGAGCCCCAGACCTGATTTGAGGTGAGATGGAGGATGCTCCGTTAACCAGCCCCATGGGCCAGCAGCATCCTGCCTCGCCAGCCAGGAAACCTCCCGAGGGGTACAGCAGCTGCCAAATAAATGCCTGCCTGCAGCTGCCAAGAGACCGCAGGTGAATAAACATCCCTCTCCATCATTAGCGAGGAAGATAAGGGCAGGGAGAGGAGGCAGACAGATTGCACCAGGGATGGGGATGCTCGGAGGGAATGTCACCGTTGCCATAAAGCTTTGAAAAGCACTGGCTTTTGCATGCATTTGCAGCTGCGGATGGGCCCTTTTTGGTGCTAAACCTGCACCCCCAATGTCCCTCTGGGGCTTGCTGTGCATCGAATCCGTGGTATCCCAGAGCACAGTGGTGCCCACAAAGGCACGGCTCCACCTTGAGCACGGGGGGGGCTGATGTGACCCTGCCGCAGGGACTTCGCGATAGGTTTGCAAAAAGTTTGCAAAGGTTTTGTGTCTCTACCCGCATCGCGCCCTATAACTTCAGATTTGGGGCGGCTGTCCTCCGGCTCAGTGGGGCCGCGGCGTGGGGTGCCGCAGGAAGCGGCCACCCATCGCCCACCCATCGCCCACCGTGCCCTGGGGGTGCGGGCAGGGGGGTGCTGGGTGGGGGGGTGTTTTGTCGGGAGCCGGTGGGTGGCACTGCGGCCCCGTGCCGCGGGCACTGACACCGGATCCCCGGGACAGCCCCGGAGGCAGCAGCGGCCCCGCAGCCGCCCTCTGGCAAGCTCGGCTGGGGACCCCGGGCTCCAGCGCCAAGGGACCCTACAGGCAGGAAGGTAAGGGGCCTCGCCGCTTGGGGGGAGCAGGCAGCCAAGCCCACACATGTCCCAAGGCTTCGGCAAGATTTGGGACCCTTCTGCCCGCCCCTCTTCGCAGCAATGGGGATAGGGGTGCTGTGCCTTTGCCTGTTGCTTCTTTCCCTGCTCGCATCCCTGGATCTGCCATGGGACGCCAGGCTGCACTGCTTGGGCACGCCGGGGTGCCCCACAAGGTACCCATGCTGAGGGTTCCCCCAGTGCTTCGCCCGCTTCTTCATCCCTGCTCTGGGACGTGCCCAGTTCTGTGCTGTGGGGACTTCACCCCGCTGCTGCAAGTGCCCCTTCCCTGTGGGCTGGATCCTGCCAAAGCTCAGCCCCGCAGAGCCCTCACAGAGGCAGCAAGGATCTGGTGGTACAGGAGGGTCAGGATGCACCCAGCACCGGCTGCTTGGGGGGAGCTGCAAGCAAAAGCACCTCAAACACCCACGGGTCCCATGGGCTGTGCCAGGCACTGCCCTTATCCCACCCTGTCACCCCAAAGGCACTTCTGTTGCTGGTTTTGCACCCACATTAGTGTCACGGGCACCCCGGGCACCTCAAGCTCCCATTCTGGTTGCAGAGATACAGCCTATCCACACAGGAAGAGCTGTGCTCTCCTGCATGCCCAGTGCCCTGCTGGGCACCCCAGGGTGCCCCCAGCTTCCCGGAGCACATCCTGGAGCTTCCACCTTTGTACGCCCCCCATCAGGTTTGCTCTAGGCTGTATGCAAAGCAAAACACCCCATGCAGCTTGTAGGGGCTTCCCGGTGGTGACAAGGTTGGGCTGGGGGCAGCTGGGGGCTGGGAAGCTGACGGGAACCACCAAGCATCCCCCAAATATCCTGCTACGGCCAAGAGGGCAAGCGGAAAGTCCCCAGAGCCACAGAGGAAGGACGTCCCTGTCCCTGCCCTCCACCACCAGATGCATCAGGGCTGCTCTTTGGCTGGTTGTAGCAAACTCCTCAGAGCAAAGCCAGGGCTCTTCACCACCTCCTTCCTCTGGTTTTGGCTGCTCACTGATTTTGGGAAACTCACTGCTGGGTGATTTAGGACCAGGTGAGCATCAGAAGGGTGGCACAGAGCTGAGAGCTGATGGTGAGTCCCCTCTGGATCAGGCTGGGTGCTGGGTGGTCGATGCACCCCAAAAGGGATGAACCTCGCGAGATGGGCACAGACGCCCCTGCACCTTCCTCCCTGCCCTGGGTGCCCGCTGTGCCCCCCATGCACCCCCCAAAACATGCAAAGAGCACCCAAAAGCCCTATCATGAAAGGCAGAGCAAGACATGAAGCAGGGCAAGCCCAGCACTGCGGCTGTCATGAGGTGGACATGGTCCTGGGCACAGCCCTGGGCACAGTCCTGGGCACCCTGCTCTGGGTGGCCCTGCTGTAGCAGGGATTGGAGCAGAGGGACCCAGAGGTCCCTGCCAGCCCCAAGCACTTGGCGCTGTGGTTCTGTGGGGTGCTGCTGGTGCTGTGGTTCTGTGGGGCTCGTGTGGGGCAGGAGCTGGAGCCCCCAGAGCAGAGAGGAGGAGCTGAGGCCAGCGCTGGGTGCTGTGTGGCTGCAGTAACGCTGCCAAAGGGCTGGAGATGATGTTGGCAGTGGGGTTGGCACCGTGTCCCGTCCCGTCGTCCCGTCCTCCCCCTCGCCTTGCAGTTGTCCCGCTGCACTTTCCAATTGCGCGTCACTTTTGGGAGAGGTGAGGAGGTGCTGGCCGGGGTCCCTCACCACCTCCCCACGCCCAATTTGGGGCCAGAGCAAGCCCGAGTCCACCTCAACATCTGGCACGTCCTGCTGCGCTGCTGGGGGCACGCCGGGTGGCCACGTCCCCAGCTCGGGGCATGGCCGGGTGGCTGTGGAGCACAGAGGGGGGGTCCGCCGGGCGATGCAGGCGCCGCCACCCCCTTGATTGGCGCTGCCGGGGACGAATGCCACAGCTGAGACGTTGGAGGCTACCTGAAGGACCCCGCATGTCCTCAGGTTTCACTCATGACCATCTGACAGCAGCAGCAGCTGCTCTGCCAACAGGCACTCGCGGAGCCAAAGCCTCCAGGAGTCGAAGGAGAGGGAAAATCTGGCCCTGAAAGGTCTCTCCTTGGGATTTCGCTCTTTCCACCCAACGGTAAGTGCCAGATCCAGCCCTGGGACGATGCCAGGCCACCGGGCAGGGGCTTGGATGTCCCCAGGTTTCTCTTTCTGGCAGTGCAAGCTAGTGACGGGGTTTCACCGTGGGGACAGCGAAGCCCCCGCAGTCGTCACCATTTCAGGAGCTCGGTATTCTGGGGGTTTGGGGTTTTGATCCCCCCTGTGCCAAAAACAGCCAGGAGCAGAGGGTAGAGTCCCTAGAAAAGGACCGGCAGGGTGTGGGGACATGGGTGTCAGCAGCCACCGGAGCTTCGGCAGCTTTATGGGACGAGAGGGGCGGTGGGGGGGAGGTGACGGGCCACCCGTTTGCGAGCCGCCGGCCGGAGGAAGAGAGCAGTGGGCACGGCTGAAAAGTCACAAGTCGCCTTTCTCCTGGCTTCTCCTGGAGATCTAAATATAAACCTCGGCCTGGCCAAGCCAAGGTTGCAGGAAAGGTCTGCGCAGTGCCTCGCAGTGTCCCCTTTCGGGAAGGCTCCTGTCCCCGCAGGGAGGCGGGACGCAATGGGACTGCTCGGCTGTGATACTGGGGACGCCGTGGTGCGAGGCCATGGCCCCCGTCAGCACACAAACCGGCAGCACCAGGGTGCGACTCAGCTCGGTTTTGGGGTGCACCCCCGCCAGCCCTACTGCACGGGGCTCCCATTGCTCATGGGCCCTCTTTGAAACCCCGGTCTCATTTTGGGGTCAATCCAGAGGCACATAGTTACCCCGGTCCCCCCACCCGTCGCACTCAGCTGGATCTGGGGCTGATTTGCAGAGCAAGGTCTGCAGGAAAGCGCAAGCATTTCCTCCCTGCCCACCCCATCACAAGGGGATGCAGTGAGCAAAGCGCGCTGCAAAACATTTAATAGCGGACATGGCAGATGAGCATCACTTGCATAAAACCCCAGTGATGGCAGGATATGACCAGTCAGTCGTCAGCTTTACGGGAGAGATCCTGCACGTGAGGTTGATGGACCAAGGCTGTGAACTTCTGCAGTCTGTGCTAGGAAAATGCCTGACGTAGCGACAGTTCATGGGGACAGGGCACGTTTAAGGGAACTGGGTAGAGCACACAGTGTCCTGCTTTGACTCGGCCATGCTAATATTTGGACAGCATTTGCTGTTTTCCGCGCTGCGGTGTGTACAGAAGGGTCTGGTGAGCATCACCCAGGGCAAAGGGACCCCGTGGAGTGGGTCCATCTCCCGTGGGGAAACCTTGCATGCCGGTGACCCCAGGATTTTGGCTGCCTGTACGTCCATGGGCAGCAGCACGGTGCTGGGGTCCCACTGGTGAGGGTGCGGGTCTCCGAGCCCACCTCCACCCTCCCTTCCCCCCCACCATCCCCTTGCTGCCTTCACTGCCGCCATGCTCAGATCTTTTCCAAGGCTGACATGGGAGCTGCTGGCAGGGCCGGGAGGGAGGAGCAGGGCTTGGATGTCACCCGAGTGCCAGCAGTGGGCAGGGGGCAAGCACAGGGTCCCCGCTTTAACCCTTCCCAAGCCTTCACTGCAGCCAAATCCCCCAAATAAACCCCAGCGGCCACCCATTCCCGGTGTCCCCTGTCACCCCCCCGGTGGGATGAGGTAACAGCCCTTTTCCCCTGTCCGGGCAGGACGGGGTTAGCGCGAGTTGCTGCAGGATGTTGCAACCTCCTATTTCCATCTGCGGCCAGGAGAGTATCCGAGGACTTCACAGCTTCCAGCCTATGTGTGTGCCACCCCCACCTCCAAGTACATCGAGGTACCCCTGGGGGCAAAAAGGCATTAAAGCGCCCATGTTCAAGTAAATCCAGGTCAATAGCGACTGGTGAATATCAGAAAATTAATTTCCATGTGGCTCATGGTGCTGGGTGTGGGAGCAGAGGCAGCTCTGTGGGGGCAGACGGAGGGGGAGAAGGGGTGCAGGTGCCCTGTGCTATTGCAGGGGTTGCATGAGACCCTGGCCAAGACAAGAAAGCAAAAATCTGCCACGCTTTCTTCAGGGTTTGTCTATGTGAATCCCACGCGGGGAAGGGCAGAGCAGGGGCTCAGCCGTGGTCCCAGGGGCTGGCAGTGGCATGCCGAGCACCAGGGCTTTGGCTCCCCAAAGCCAGCCGGGGACGACAGGGACCCCTTCGTGAGCAGCTGGGGAGCAGCACCCTGGTTGCATGTGCAGGTGGCAGGTGGCATGCAGGGCGATGTATCACATCCTCCAAGCAAAGCTGGGGAATCCTTGTCCCAAAGCGCACCCCGAGGCAGCAAAGAAAAGACCTCACCTGCAAATCCAGCCTTTGGTGCATGCAGATGTACCAGCGATGCCAGCGCTGCTTTAACAGGCGGTGAGAGACCTCGGCTGGTCTGCACTGGGCTGGGGGACCGCAGTGACACCGAGGAGCACAAACTGGCTGCAGCATCGCTGTCTGTCTGTCCTGGCTTGGCAAAGGCGTTTGTCAGCACCAGCCTCGCTTGTTTTCCAAGGGCAGCTTTCCAGAGACCAAGCCCTTTTGCTCGACTTCGGGCAAATCGCAGCCTGCAGCACTTCACCCATCTCCCCAGCGTGATGGATGCTGCTTGGAAGCATCCTGCATTCCTGCATTGCCAAATATACTGAGAGGAGGGTAAAAAACCATGGTGGGGACAGCAAGCAGCACTGGGAGGGTGATGTTCTTGGGGACCATCAAAAACCTCAGTAATGCATAGTTTAATGCCGGCAAAAGAGGGATTATTTTCTTTCTTGCTCTCTAAGCCTGTCGAGCCTGCCACTATTTGAAAGCAGAGCTGGGGAAAGGATTTGTATTATTCTTTTTATTTGTTTTACTGGTGTTACTTGCTTGTAATTAAGCCTTAACATCAGCTCCCTTTAAAACAGGGCAGCCTAAGAACTGTGAGCGCACAGTGGGCTGAGAAACACAGCAGCAGAGGAGACACGGTGACCCACAGCAGGGTCAGGCAAATCGTTTGCTTGCAGAAGAAAAATTTGGAGACTTCGCATATCTTCCAGATAGGCTTTGCAAAGTAGTTACAGCCAAGCATTAAGGCATGCCCATATATCTGGGGATAGTAAACATCAGACTCTTAAATAGCATGTTATCGTCTTACAGAAAGGAACATAAACTTGTTTATAAAATGGCTAATTTTGTCTGGCACAACTGAGCGGTGTTTATCCTAGTTGCTGCTAGAAACTCATATAATCTCAAACACACTAATGCAGCTCCAGGCCCTGCTCTGCGCAGCGTTAAATCACCCATGCGCGTGACTTAAAGCAAAGCTCTCCACCCCCCACGCTATCCCTGGGCAAAGAAAAACCACTTCACTTCAGATTTTTCTCGATTTTCCCACTGTTTTTTCCAAAACTCAGGGAAAATACAGTGGGAAGTAAGCACCCCACAGGACTTTCTCAAGCCATGACATCCCTAAAACCATTCCTGAAGGTGTTTTTTTTTGTCTCCAACCATCAAACTTTGCAACAAGGAGCCATGTCACCCCTTGCACTCAGGCATCCCAAAAAAAAGCTTAAATGTCCCCAAGCTGAAACAAGACCCACGGCAGCCAATGGCTTCGCCGCCCTGGCACACGGCTCCCGACTCCTCCTGCGTCCCAGCCTGAACTAAGCAGGGTTTGGGAATGTTTGGATGTGGCCCTTCTGCTGTCCCCCGTGGTCCCTGCACTGAGCACTGTGGTGTAACGAGGTGTGAAAGGCAGCAGGGGACAAGGACACAGAAACCTCGGGTATTTAATCCCCGTAAAGTCCGTGGCCGTATAAATGCCGTTGTGACAGCATGGAGCATCCATGTCCTTGGGCTGGGTTTGAACCAAATAGGTTTTTGTGGGGCAGCAGTGGGTATCCCAGCCTATGGGATTTTATTTTTTAAAGCTAAACCCTGGATTAACGCACACAGGGTTGGAGAGGGGAGCGGCTATGTGGGTCTGAGCACATGGGATGCCCACCTGCTGATTCAGAGCCTTCCATCTCCCATGGAAGCCCCTGGGCAATGCGCGTCCTTGCCTTGCAAGCTCCGTTTGCAGCAGCTTTTGGCACCCATGTGGCTGAGAACCTGTCCCCGAGCTGTGACTCGTCCCCGAGCCCCGTGCTCCCAGCTGGGTCCCGCTGCATCAGCCGCCCCACCCTGACCTCCTCGTGGGGATAAATGAGCAAGGGGTGGGTAGGGCTGGCTCATCCTGTTTGCAGGCAGCTGCTGGGTGCTCAGCTGGTGGAAGTGAGGTCTCCCATGAGGTTTTGATGTGCAGGCAATGAGGAGGGTGGTGCTGCAGGGGTGGGCATGTGGTGGGCTTGGGTTGTGTGCATGGCAGGGTCTGGGGCTGCTTTCCATCTCACCCAGCCCTTGAGCTGCTAGGTGCTGGTTTATCCCCCCCTGTGTTAACTTCTCACAGCTATGAGCACGGGGGCTGCTACAGCTCTCCTGGAGCTGGCTTTGGTGCATGAGCTAATTGTTTTCCTGTTAATCCCTGCTGCGGGGAGTGCTCCCAGTGTTACGCACGGCGAGCACTTGGCAGAGCATTGCCTTGGTGAGTGAAGCTGATTTACACTTTTTGGTGAGTGGTTGTTTCTCATCTTGGACTTGTGGCTCTATCAGCCTCTTCTGAGGTCTTTCCAGAATGCTTCTTATTAAAAAGGACGACACCTGACAGCAGGCCTGCGGACGGGTAGGGACAGGTTCTCCAAGCCTCAGTCAATGATTTTGCTATGGCACAGCAGATCATCAGAGGGTCCCTCTGCTGTGTCCTGTGTTGTGGACATCCCTAGAGATGAAACCTCATGGCAGTGGTGCCTCCACTTAAGATGCCCCAGTCCTATCTCTGTGCCTTAACTTGGGTGCCCAGCCCTGAGCATGGGGGAGAACCAGTGCATCCCTCTGGGCTTAGCAGGCTGGTTCTAAGGTACAGGGAACTCTGGCCTTGCGGGTGCCCTCCCAAAACAATGTCCTGGCAGATGGGCTGAGCAGCTCTGTATCACCCGCAGCCACCTCTCCATGCACAGGCCCACATAGCAGCCAAGAAACTCCTTCCCCTCTTCCTCGGCCCCCAGGAGGCTATTTTCTGTGCAGGGGTGAAGTGCCAGCTTTGGACAGGGTGGCTGTCCAAGCACTCTGACTGCTCACCCTGTTACCCTTCTGTCTGCCTTGATTATCCAGGACCAATTACGCAGCATCTCTGGTAGCTTCCAAACCGCCCCTGTTATTTTGGAGGCTGACTTATTTGTGTGGCCTCAGAGCAGCAGAAAATATCAGAGGAAACTGAGTTTCCATCAAGGCAAAGACTGCATGGAGCTGTTCCCAGTTGCCTGCTGGTACTTGGTGATGCTGAACTGGAGGTAAGATGCTTCTCAGTGGTGACCCATGGTGTTGGACATGGGCAACGTGTCCAAAAACAACACCTGATAAGCTGTGCACATGGTGGCTGCTTGGGGGGGGGGGGTGTGTTTTTATCCCTGCAGAAGCACTGTAGATGCTCACAGAGGCTTTGGGGTCCCACCAGCCCTGCTAAGCTGGTGCCAAGAAAGGAAAGCATACTGGTTCTGAGCTCCTTAAATCTCAGCTTTAGTTGCTGTAGAGACAGAAAATAGTTTGAGAGGCTTGCACTTTTTGATAGCTTGGTTTTTAAATATAGTTTAAACAAAACTTGTCCAGATGGAAAAGAAATCTTGGTGAGCAGTCTCTTGTTCCCAGCACCTCCATTCTCTGGGGATCCCGTGTCCTGGGCAGGGCTGGGGCTGAGCGCCCAGGGTGGTTCATGCCTGGGCAGCAACTGTTGCTGCTCCCAAACCACTTAAGCATATTGGAGGTGCAAAGAGCTGGATCTTGGTTTATTCTAGCAGCTGCTCTCAGGCTGAGATGCGCCAGGCTGGGAGCAGAGTCCAGCCCCAATGCCATCCTGGCACCTGGGGGTGACTGTGTCCCTGGTGTGGCGGGATTCTGCTGTCAGCCCCACACCGCCGTGGGGCTGGGGACCCGTGGGGCAGGCCTGCATTCAGCCCCTTCTCTTTTGGAAAGCAGTGACCAGAGGTGGCTCGGTGTGGGAGCTGCAGACCTAGTCCTGCCCCTGCTGTCACCCCAGCGTCTCTGGACATCCACAAAGGGGACAGCGTGGGTGCATGGGACCAGGCACCACAGAAAAGCAGCTCACAAACATGCGGCATCTTCACGGCCAGAGCAGTATCTCCTCAGAGCCCCTTCTGCTCGGACCCAGGCCATGCCGGCGGCTCCAGGCTGTACCGACAGCCCCAGCAGCTCCCCTTGCTCTGCGCCCTACAGCCGCGCATCCCCACTGCCACCGGCCTAGTGCTCGATGCCGAAAGCGAAGCCGGTGCCACTCACCCGCGCTCCCCTCCTGCGCCGGCTCCTGCCGGGGAGGAATGAGCAGAGTCATGGGGCTGCTGAAACCTGACTCCGGCCCTGATGGCCGGCGGCAGCTGGAGGCCCAGCCACCTCCGCCACACCGCAGGCTGGGTGTAGCAAGTGGGGCTGGGGCCTTGCTGTGGGTTTTGGGGGGCAGCATCCAGCTGGGGGCCTGGGGGTGGATGGGGAGCAGCACCCCATGTGTTGAAGCCTTGTGGGGCAGCACGCGGCTGAAGGAGCCAGAGCACAGGCGTGATCTGTAATGTAGGCTTGTCCAAACTGCTCCACAAAACCCAGTTTCCAGGGAAAATGAGGCTGGGTACACCAGCAAGCTGCTGTGTCCTCGGAGCCTCCGGGACAAGGGGAGGGTTGGTCCTGCTGGGGGTCCTGCTGCAGCACCCACCAGCGTGCCCCTGGTGGGACCTGGGCTGACTGGAGCCAGATGCAGCCCTGCACCTGCTGGGCTGGCCGAAGGGAATGGAGAGAGCAGGTTTCCAGAGCTGCTCAACAGAGCCTGAAACGGGTGTAAGTTGGGAATAACGCCAGTGTCACAGAGAGGAGAATGCAGCAGTGACTTTCCTCTAACAGATCAATGTGAAAAGCAACAGTGGGGTCCTGCTGCTGTAGGCAGACGTGGTGGCAGAAGTTCCCATTTTGCTTGCTTCCATCAGGTCCCAGCCTTGGGCCTGGAATGGCAGGCCTTCGGTACCTGACCTGGGCTGTGGTCAGCACCAGGCTGTGTTGGCAGAGGTGTGACTCAGTATATCCTATTAAATAAATCAATTTGCAAGGACAACAATTCTCCCCGTATTGAAACAGGTTCAAAACTGAAAAAACTGAAAATTAGAGCTCTTGATTTCTAAAGGCTGCCCCTTTTCAGCAGCCCAAGGCTGCCTGACAGGCAGCAAGTTGCTCCCATCCTTCTACCAGCTGCGTTTTGAAGCTGATCGCAGCCCTGGAGCGCAACCCCATGGGGGGTAGGGGCTGCTTGGGCTCAGTGATGGTGGGGGTCCCTGCCCTCTGATTGCATCTCTGGGGCTGGATGCCTCAGGGGGTGGGCACTGGTACCCCCAACACTGTGCCGCTGCAGGGATCACCAGCCCTTGGCAGCAGGAAATCCATTTTGCATGCTAAGATTCAATTCAGCAGCACTAGTAAGGGAGTGTGGCAGTCCCTAAAATGCAGTTATCCACCACTGCTTGAAATCAATACCTCCCTTTGCTTTTGCTTTTATCGCTGGGATTTATAGTCAGCAAAAGAATGTGTCGATACTGGCTGTGCACTGGCTTTTCCCACCAGAGCTATAACTGTCCACTTCTCAATACTTACAAATGGCTGGAGGTCTCAGTCTCTCAGCTTTAAGCATGGTTTGAGGTTGGGGGTAGGAGTATTGACACTAATGCTCTTTCAGGGGCAGCTCTCCAGCAGTATTGTGCAAAGCGTTGGCACATGGAGGAGTTGATGCTCAGGGCTCAGCTTGTTGGTGGGATGCTTGTGTAGGAGAGGGTGTGCACCTCACCTTCCCCAAAATATCAGGGCTCTGCTACAGGCAACACTGATCTTGAATTTCCCTATTTCAGTATGCTGGGTTTTTTTAAACAAAACATCTTAATCTTTAGTTTTCAGATCATTTTTTTCATCTCTGCACTTCTCTTGCACTTCACTTTTTTTAACAATGGTGAAACCAGAACAAAAAACATTTCCCTCCACCTCTGATTCTGACATTGATATTTTTCAGAAAGCTAATTTTAGTCAACTTCAAGATTCTGGGTGAAACCACATGAAGCCAGCAAAATTTCCTGAAAATTCACCTCTGATGTAAGCTGGTCTTTGTGGGTGCAGCAGGCAGCGAGGTGGAGCTGAGGCAAGATGCCACCAAGAAAGAACATCCCTGGTGCCCAGAAAGCCCTTGCTGGGTGCTACAGCCCCTGGGTGCTATCACCCATCCACTCCGCACCTTCCCTCCGATGCTTTTAGTTGCTCTGCTTCTCTGTGGAGCCACCCTTATCGCTCCCAAATGGCCCATCCTATTCTGGTTTGGAGAGTGGCCCTAATCTCTGTATGAAAGTGCCACTATTGCTTTCTGGCTCGAGATAAGCCTTAACTCCTTCCTGTTGGGAGCAGAGCCACACAGAGCCGCAGGTCACTTTTGTCTCTTCGTGGGGATGGGAGCCGTGGAATGGCCGCTGGCCCATGGGACCGGGTTCCTCCGGCTCAGGACCCTCTTGCTCTGAGCCATGCAAGCTGCTTGCATATAAAAGGAAAAGCTAAGGGGAAAGAGCAGGGGTGGTGCTACTGGTACTGGAGGTGTCTGGTCTCGTTGAACAACCCTGTCTTGTTTGAAGCTGCACGTCGAATGAGCTGGCTGGTGTCAGGGATGCAGCTGCTCGGCTGGTGCAGTGCCCTGAGGAAAGTCCCATGAGATGGTACTCTTGGTTGGGTCTGTGTGGAAGGAACGGAAAGGGTGCCTGCAGCCTGTGTGTGTCCATCTACGTGCAATCCATGCATCTTTTTTGTGATTACAACAGTTCTGAAGCTGCTGGCTGAAATAAAGCCACCTGCAGAAGCCCACTGAGGTCTTGCCACCATCCAGCTTCAGTGGCCAAGTCTCTAAATGCCCCCCACATAGCACCATCCAGCATCGACCCCTCAGCCCACCCTCTCCCCAGCAGGCCGAGCGCAGGCGTCCTGCGAGCAGAATGAGAGCATGGCCGGCCTGCCGCACATCCCGGGCCCTGAGAACCTCCGCCCCTTCACCCCCGAGTCACTGGCTGCCATCGAGCAGCGCATCGCCGAGGCAGAGGCACTCAAGGTAAAGCGGCAGCAGGTGGAGCTGCCCGAGGAAGAGGAGCTCAAGCCCAGCAGTGACCTGGAAGCCGGCAAGAACCTGCCCCTCATCTATGGTGACCCCCCCGTGGAGCTCATCGGGACACCCCTGGAGGACCTGGACCCTTTCTACAAGGATAAGAAGGTGAGGGACAGAGCTTAGCTCATGAGCATTAGGTGCAAGACACGCTGCCCCCCCAAAAAATAAAAAAAAACCATGGACCTCCCCTTCTTTCACCTGTGCTTCTGGGTCTCATCTGAGCCCACCTTGGAGAGCCACAGCCCCAAATTGCTCTGGTTGCTTCTCCTCTGAAGCAGAGCATCCTTTCCATTACAAATTCTCAAGCTTTTGGAGATTGAAAATATGCGCAGAGCTCCCACCTCCAACGGCACCATATGGTCCGTGGGGGTTCAGGGATGTGCAGCAGGACTAATGCATCACCTCTCTTTTCTCTGCAGACTTTCATAGTCCTCAACAAAGGGAAGTCTATCTTCCGCTTCTCGGCGACTCCTGCCCTCTACCTGCTGGGTCCCTTCCACCCCATCCGGAGAGGAGCCATCAAAGTGCTCATCCATTCATATCCTTGATGCACTCTTGCCAGGGCAAATCCTGATGCAGGAAGGGCCAACAGCCCTGCAAGAGGGCTGAGAGAGGTGTTTTGTGATGCAGGTCTCATGGGCTGGTCCCCACCATGGCCAAGAGCCATCCCAGTGCTTTTGTCCCTTCCCAAGGAGTGGGTTTGGGATGCCTTCATGTCAGTCAGCACTCCGACACCAAGAGCTCAAAGCATCAATTTGGTTGGAGAAGGGAGGATGTCTACATGGTGGGCTTCCTAGGAAGAAGTCCAAGTCTTCCAGGTCTGGAGAGACTTGGAAAGGAAGAAACATGTTTACAGGGCAGAGGATCCTGTCCCAAGTGGGTGGTGGGTGAATTTGGGAGCTCAAGGGATTCTTTGGGAGTGGGGAGGCAGAGGAACCAGGACACTGGGGTATGGGAAAGGAGGCAATGTGGGCAGCAACGGGACTTCTGGAGTGGGACAAACAGGAAAGGACCCCAGGAGCAGGAGGGGTCCTAGGGCAGGTGGGAAGCAGCCCCAGTAGGGGCAGTGACTGTGGCAGAGGGTTCTGAGAAGTTGTATCCTGGGGTGATGGAGAGGAGGGAACACCAAGGAGATGGGAAGGGGAACAGAAAGCGAGGCCAGGGCCATGCACGGGAGCAGGGGACTGTGGAAAGGTGTGAGCATGGGACAGAGCTGGAACAGAGCTGCAGGAGGAGCGAGTCAGAGCTCGGGGACAAGGTGGGCACCACAACAAGAGGAGCAGGAGTGCTTGCCTTCCTACCCCCATTAGTACCCGTGCAAAGGAGGAATTAGGCAGCAGCCCCAGCATTTCTCCTTGACCAGGTTTTAAATTATTCAGCATGTTCATCATGATCACGATTTTAACCAACTGCGTGTTTATGACATTGAGCAACCCGCCAGCGTGGTCCAAGATTGTGGAGTAAGTCTCTGCGGGTCAGAGGGGGGTCCAGGCAGCCTTCAGAGAAGAGGTGTCCTTGGGAGATGGTGGTGGCCCTCTCAATCTCCAAAGGGACATCTGTGCTCTGCACCTTGCAAAGGGCAGCAGAGTTTCAGAGCTGCCCAAAAGCTGGTGGGGCCCCCTGACAGGAGACCGCTGTCGGTTGGGTTGGGCTGACCGTGGTGGTGTGGGGAGGCTGAGCAGATCCACCAGGCCAAGGAGCATGGACTGCCAGGTGGGAAGGGGGAAACGCAGCATTTTCTGCATGGACAGGTTGTGGCAGGGTTTTACAGAGAGTGCAGTGGTGGTGGGACGTGCACAGAGATCAGAGGTGATGCAGGGTAGTCACCCATGGTGGTGACGCCTGAAGGAGTCCCAGTTTGCCCTGTGAACTGAGGTTGTGGGAAAACCTCCCTCAGTGCTGAAGCATGTCAGGAACCCAGCAGCCCCTTGCCACACACTCCAGAACTTGCTTCCGAAAACTGTCCCACGGCTCTGGGCACAGGCAGGGCCCAGCAAAACCTCCTGGGGCCCAAACTTCTTCCAGAGCTGACCCTTGGACCTGGATGAGCATCCCCTGGGTCACCATTCCCATTTCAGATACACCTTCACTGGAATATACACCTTTGAGTCCCTCATAAAGATACTGTCAAGAGGCTTCTGCATCGATGACTTTACATTCCTGCGTGACCCGTGGAATTGGCTGGACTTCATGGTCATCTCCATGGCGTGAGTGCGGTGGGATGGGGTCAGAGACCTGGGGGGGGGGGGCTGTGGAGAAGGGCTGGGAATTTGGGGGGTGGTCATCTGGCCCAGCCCCTGATGCCTTCTCCTCTCGCATCTTGCAGCTACATCACCGAGTTCGTGGACCTGGGGAACATATCTGCTCTCAGGACCTTCCGCGTCCTCCGTGCCTTGAAAACCATCACAGTGATACCAGGTGGGAATTAGAGAAGGGGTCTCCTCACCCTTTCTTGAGGTCAGGGTTTTCAATGTTCAAAGCTCTTAAAAAAAAAAAAAAAAGAGTGGAAAACACGGTATTCAAAACTTTTAAATCATTTTCCAGCCAGTAATTCAGCTTTTGGGCCAGGCCCAGCTGATTTGACACCTTTAATTTAGCTGCGAGTGCACTCACTGTGCACTCACTCTCACTCACTGTTTGACTAAATTTTCTGTCAAGCCAGACATGGTGTTTTTAGGGCTTCTCAGAGATGTTCCAAGTGCTAACATTGGGTTTATGGGCCTGATTAATGATCCTGATACAGTTTTCACAGAATCACAGAATCATCTAGGTTGGAAGAGACCTCCAAGATCAACTAGTCCAACCTCTGACCGAACACTAGCAAGTCCTCCACTAAACCATGTCACTAAGCTCTACATCTAAACATCTTTTAAAGACCTCCAGGGATGGTGACTCAACCACTTCCCTGGGCAGCCCATTCCAATGCCTAACAACACTTTCAGTAAAGAAGTTCTTCCTAACATCCAACCTAAACCTCCCCTGGTGCAACTTTATCCCATTCCCCCTCATCCTATCACCAGGCACGTGGGAGAACAGACCAACCCCCACCTCGCTACAGCCTCCTTTAAGGTACCTACAGAGAGCGATAAGGTCGCCCCTGAGCCTCCTCTTCTCCAGGCTGAACGAGCCCAGCTCCCTCAGCCGCTCCTCGTAAGACTTGTTCTCCAGACCCCTCACCAGCTTTGCTGCCCTTCTCTGGACTCGCTCGAGCACCTCGATGTCCTTCTTGGAGTGAGGGGCCCAAAACTGAACACAGTACTCAAGGTGCGGCCTCACCAGAGCCGAGTACAGGGAGACAATTACTTTCCTAGTCCTGCTGGCCACACTGTTTCTTATGCAAGCCAGGATGCTGTTGGCCTTCTTGGCCACGTGAACACACTGCTGGCTCATATTCAGCCGACTATCCACCAATACTCCCAGGTCCTTCTCTGCCAGGCAGCTTTCTAACCACTCATCTCCCAGCCTGTAGTGCTGCTTGGGGTTGTTGTGCCCCAGGTGCAGGACCCAGCACTTGGCCTTGCTGAACTTCATACAGTTGGTCTCAGCCCATCGGTCCAGCCTATCCAGATCATCCTATCCTCGAGCAGATCGACACACGCACCTAACTTGGTGTCATCTGCAAACCTACTGAGGGTGCACTCGATCCCCTCATCCAGATCATCAATAAAGACATTGAAGAGAACTGGCCCTAGTACTGGGGGACTCCACTAGAGACCGGCCTCCAACTGGATTTGACTCCATTCACCATGACTCTTTGGGCCCGGGTATCCAGCCAGGTTTTATCCCAGCGAAGCGTACGCCAGTCCAGGCCATGAGTAGCCAGTTTCTTGAGGAGAATGCTGTGGGAAACGGTGTCAAAAGCCTTACTGAAGTCAAGGTAGACCACATCCACAGCCTTTCCCTCATCCACTAAGCATGTCACTTTGTCATAGGAGATCAGGCTTGTCAAGCAGGACCTGCCTTTCATAAACCCATGCTGACTGGGCCTGATCGCCTGGTTGCCCTGCAAGTGCCGCGTGATGACACTCAAGATAGTCTGCTCCATGAGCTTCCCTGGCACTGAAGTCAAACTAACAGGCCTATAGTTTCCCGGGTCTACCCTCTGGCCCTTCTTGTAGATGGCCGTCATGTTTGCTAGCCGCCAGTCGACTGGAACCTCCCCTGATAGCCAGGACTGCCGATAAATAATGGAAAGCAGCTTGGCCAGCTCTTCCGCCTGTTCTCTCAGTACCCTCAGGTGGATCCCATCCAGCCCCATGGACTTGCGTACATCTAAATGCTGTAGCAGGTCGCCAACCATTTCCTCGTGGATTATGAGGGCCACATTCTGTTCCCCATCCCCTTCCACCAGCTGAGGGTACTGGGTAACCAGAGAAAACTGGTTTTGCCGCTAAAGACTGAGGCAAAGAAGGCATTAAGCACCTCAGCCTTTTCCCCATCTCTCGTCACTCTTTCCCCCCACATCCAGTAAAGGATGGAGATTCTCCTTAGTCCTCCTTTTCGTGTTAATGTATTTATAAAAACATTTTCTGTTATCTTTAACAGCAGTAGCCAGATTGAGCTCCAGATGAGCTTTGGCCTTTCTAATTTTGTCCCTGCACATCCTTACAACATCCTTATAATCCTTCTGAGTGGCCCGCCCTCTTTTCCAAAGACCATAAACCCTCTTTTTTTTTCCTAAGCTCTAGCCACAACTCTCTGTTCAGCCAGGCCGGTCTTCCTCCACACCGGCTTGTCTTTGGGCACGTGGGGACAGACTGCTCCTGAGCCATTAAGATTTCCTTCTTGAAGAGTGCCCAGTCTTCCTGGACTCCTATGCCTTTCAGAACTGCCTCCCAAGGGACTCCACCAACCAGTGTCCTGAACGGCTCAAAGTCTGCCCTCTGACAGCAGTTTTACTGATCCCCCTCCTGACTTCACCAAGAATAGAGAACTCTACCATTTCGTGGTCACTCTGCCCAAGACAGCTCCCAACCACCACATCTCCCACCAGTCCTTCTCTGTTTGTGAAGAGAAGGTCTAGCGGGGCACCTCCCCTGGTTGGCTCTCTAACCAGCTGTGTCAGGAAGCTATCTTCCACACTCTCCAGAAACCTCCTAGACTGCTTCCTCCGAGCTGTATTGTATTTCCAGGATATGTCTGGGAAGTTGAAGTCCCCCACGAGAACAAGAGCTGACGATTTCGCAACTTCTGCTAGCTGCCTGTAGAACTCCTCATCCGTCTCCTCATCCTGGTTTGGTGGTCTGTAACAGACCCCCACCAGGATGCTTGCCTTGTTGGCCTTCCCGCTGATCCTAACCCATAGGGACTCAACATTATCATTCCCAGTCTCGAGTTCCACAGCATCAAAACACTCTCTAACATAGAGAGCCACACCATCACCCCTTCTGTGCTGCCTGTCCCTTCAGAAGAACCTATAGCCAGTCATTGCAGCACCCCAGTCATGGGAGTGGTCCCACCACGTTTCAGTGATGGCAACCAAGTCATAGCCTGCCTGCTGCACGATGGCTTCCAGCTCCTCTTGTTTGTTGCCCATGCTGCGTGCATTAGTGTAGATGTACTTCAGTCGGGCCATTGCCTTCTCCCCCGGCCCTGACATTGTTCCCCTGGCACACCTCTAACAAGCCTTATTTCATCCCCATCCCCCTTCTTACCTAGTTGATAAAGCCTAGTTTTGTCCCCAAAGCTGGCTGCTCTTGTGCCAGGGTTGGGGTATTTAGTGGACTGTGGTGCAAGTGCTAAGCGGTGAGCATTTTATATCAACCCAAATATCCAGCCTAGGGTGTTGGGAGCTTGTTATCAAATAACTCTGGTGTCTGTTTCCCACACCTGATACCATTTCAATGCCCCATGTCAGTACCAGCCAGTGGAAGCATACAGAAACCATAGGTCAGACCCCCAGAAGAAGTGTGAGATTGAGCTGTGAGTGATAATTTGTTGTGGTGGAAAAATCCTGCTTCATCTTTTGTTCCTGTAGCTTCCACATCTTTTGGGTTCCTATTTGAAAGGTTTTATTTTGCCTCCATCAAACAGGCTAAAAACTGCATTTAGGAAAAAGTAAGCTTCTTTCTTGGTCCCAGGACTCTTATTTCTGGAATGACATCCCCCCAAGAGGCTCTACAGAAATAGCAGTTTCAAAAATAAGCTGTTTTTGAATGGCTGTCCTAAGCATTTTGCAACATAGACAAGCCCTTGGAGAACAGGGTTTTACCTAAATAGTTTGGGCAGGGGGAAACTGGCATGATGACAGGGCTAAAAACCCTGCATCTTTGGAGAACTGCCTCCATACACATTGCTCCGAGCTGCTTTAAGATCAACGTCAGGATGTCCTGGCGTCACCCATCATGCACGCAGACAGGAACGAAAATTCCTCATCAAAAGCCCAGCAAGGATCCACGGGCAAGCCTCCTCCCTGCCGCTGTCTGTGGAGGAAGCAAGTTAATCCCAGTGCTTAGTGCAAACTGTCGCTTCCATCACCTCTGCTCGGTTGCCTGAGGGTTTCTCTGCCTGGAATGGACCAGCTGGGCTCCTGGCCACAGCACACATGAGGGTTTTGGACCATGGAGGCTTTTGTGCAGCCAGAGCCAAGAGCGGTGCTGAGCATCTTCCAACTGGGCTGGCAAACGGCTTCCCCGTGTGCCACAGCAAAGTGATCTGTCCTGGTGGTTTGGGGCAAAAATGGCCAGATAGGGGCATTTGGGAAAAGTGTAAAGCCAAATGGGATGGACTTTGAGTTGTGATGTTGAGGTCAAAGCTGGTGCAGGGGGGCCTGGCTGCCCCCCCTCCCAGGGGGACAAATCTGGGGAAGGGTCGATGCTGCCCAGCCGTGTGTGGGGACAGAGGGGTAGCCAGGATACAGCATGGGGCAGGGCAGTGGGTCTGAGTCCATAGGGTGAAACTGGTGATACTGCGTGTCCCCACCAGATCCAGACCCTCTGGGGAGCACCATAGCGTGATCTCCACCAGCAGCAAACCAGCAATTAGCTCAGCAGCAACGCCTCCCTCCTAGGGCTGAAGACAATCGTTGGGGCGCTCATCCAGTCGGTGAAGAAGCTCTCAGATGTCATGATCCTCACCGTCTTCTGCCTGAGTGTCTTTGCCCTCATTGGCCTCCAGCTCTTCATGGGAAACCTCCGGCACAAGTGCGTGCGGTGGCCCCCCCTCAATGACACCCTGCTGGGGGACTTCGGGCTGGACAACGACACATTGGCCAATGCAACGCTCTATGGCAACCTCACCGACAGCATTGACAGCAACTTCACCAGCAACAACACCTTTGATTTTGAGGCCTACATCAACGATGAAGGTAAATGCTTGCTGCTCCCCTTCTCCGTCAAGCACATCACACTCCTTGCCCCTTGGTTTACCCCTCTCTTCCTCCATGTCCGACCAAGATGGTTTGTTCTCATGGGTCTTCCTACTGAGGTGCTTCAACAGGGTTTGGGTTTTGCAAGGAGGTATGGATGGTGGGTGAGATGATGGATGTGCATACTCAGAGAATGGACAGATGGGCTTGAATCTTCCTTGTCAGGGAAAATGCAGTTCCCTTGGCGTGCTAGACTCTTCCAGGAATGTTGCAGGGTAGGGAGGCAACTGCAAAAACCGGTATCTCTATCTCTGCCCTGTGATAGCAAGGTCTCACTCTTCCCCATCAGGGTGAGCTCTGGGGGATGACTGCTCCATCTGGTCACAGCAGGGGGATGCAACCCTCTAGGAGGAGATGGGACTTGGGGTGGACAACCAGAGGGATGCAGGAATGACATTTCCCATTTTCACTATTGCTTCAGAGCAGGTTCCTTCCCCAGGTACCTGTGCCTCCGGCTAGCACAGTGTGCAACACCGTGACAGCCAACAGGAGGGAAAGGAGGAGAGGTGGGATCAAGCACAGGTCCATGGACAGGTCTTCATGTTTGCTATGTCACTACCACTTCTTAGAGATGAGTTTGGCCCAAAAGGTGTTGTGAGTTTTTCTTCTTTCTCTTGTTTTTTATAAAACACTCCATGAAAATGTGAAGATCTTGGAAAACCTGTCAGAAAGGTTTTCATTTGCCTTTAATTGTTGTTTTCCTATGGAATGGACTTTTGACTAATTGTGGCTTTATTCCTTTTTTTTCCTCCCAACTCCTTCTGGCTCCCAGACCCTGGGGAAAGCCCAGTCCCAAACACAGGCTCTGACTTTGAACTTCTGACCAAACCTCACCTTGTGCAACCAAACTGAGCACTTGCCAGACGCAGTCACACACACACAAAAAAAAAAAAAAAAAAAACAGGAAGCAGCATCCAAAAGCAATACTGTGTTGGAAAACACTTGGGAAAATCCACACGGGTCACAGATTGAAAGCAGACTTGCCTAGAGCAAGCTGTGCCTTGGGGATGGTCTCTAACAGAGATGTTTCACATCCCATTTGGGGCACTCAAATCTCAGCAGAAGGTTGGGTTACGACACGGCTGAGCTGTTTTGACCAGCTGTGTAAGTAGCTCTGGCATTAATTACAGGAAGGCTTCTATGCAGGGGTGCAAATTCAATATATAGACTCTAATGAGTGCAGTGCAAATAGCAATAGCACCCTGCATCTGTGCCTTCAGGTTAGCAGCTCCTGGGGCCAGGCCAAAAACACATTGCCTGGAGCTTCATGAGTGGGACAACACTTCCCACAGAGGTTAAATAAAAGCCGGGTTGGAAGAAGGCAAGCATGGCCAGGGGTGCTCCTAGGAAGCTCCAGAAATCCCGGTGTGGGTCCCAGTTGCTGTGCTAGGTGATGCTTGAGGCCATGGGTGGGTGTCTCGAGGGGCTCATCTCCGTGTCCCTGGGGGCAGGTGACTGGTGGTGGCATGTCTTGGGAGCTCCTGTGGCTGTGGGTCTGTGCCTGAGCTGGAGAGATGAGCTTTAAGGAGTTCTGGTCTCATGTCTGTGAGCAGGTGGGGTTTTCCACCAGGGAGGGACTTGTTGGGATGGGAGCAGCAGGATGAAGGTGATGGCCATGGGCCATTTCCCCAGGCTTTTTGGATCCCAGGCTGCCGGTCTGCAGAGGTCCCAGCGTTCACTCATCTGAGCCCTGTCACCTCCCAGTGCTTTCATCCATCCCCGTGAACACCTGTGCTGGTAACGTCCCTTTGACCATCTGCTAGCCCACCTTCCCACGAGGCCTGGCCCTGCCACTTGGCTGTTTCCAGAGCTCTTTTCGGGCTTGAAGCCATCCAGCTGGGCAGGTGAAACAATGCCGCGAGGTCTGAGCTGGTGCCAAGTAGTGCAGCACAGATAGCAAAGTCAGCAGGCAGGAGACAGCCCAGAGCCCAGTGCTGGGGGCTGGGATGGTTTCCCTGACAGTGAGGAGCTGCCAAGAACTTGAAAGTGAATGTTTGTATTTTTGTTTTGTTTTGTTTTGTTTTCCTGTGTCTCGCTCTTTCCCTATCTGCGAAGCAAATTTCTACTTTCTGGAGGGAGCGCTCGATGCCCTGCTCTGCGGGAACAGCAGCGATGCTGGGTGAGTGCAGCTCATGCTGCTGGCCTAGGTCCCCTCTGGCTCCCTGGGGAGGGGTCAAGGCAGCCTGCAGGACCGCTGAACAGTCTGGGCATGTCAACGGCACCCTTGTGGGCATGTTTCTGCCGCAGAAAACATAGCAAGTTCCCACCTGCGGGATGGAACAAGCAGCCCGTTGGAACAGGCTGCCCAGAAAAGCAGCGCATGCCCTGTCACTGCAAGTGTTCAATGTTGGGTTGGTGGGGCTTTGATCAACACGATGCAGGGAAAAATAGCCTGTGGCAGACATCTAGATGGTCTTTAAGGGTTTCCTTGGAACCCAAACCGCTCTGCGGGCTGAGGGCGCACACGGGGTGGTGACAGGGCCTGATGCTGGCTGCCCTTTGGCAGGAAGTGCCCTGAGGGATACGAGTGCATGAAGGCGGGGAGGAACCCCAACTACGGCTACACCAGCTACGACACCTTCAGCTGGGCTTTCCTGGCGCTGTTCCGCCTCATGACGCAGGACTTTTGGGAGAACCTCTTCCAGCTGGTAGGTGCTCGTGGGACCCTGGCGCATGGCTTCAGTCATCCATCCCTCTGGGCAATGGCCTCAACTTTTATTTCATTTATTTATTTTGTATATTTACTCCTTCCATGCAAATATTCTCAATTCAATGTTGCCCCTGGTCTAGGACAGGTAAAAAGTCACTTGGTTGGCTACTTGTGGGACTGTTAGTTCAGGGAACTAATGGGGATCAGCAGAGACGGGGCATGGTCCTGTCCTGCTCCCCACCCTGAGCGGTGCAGGATGCTTTCAAAGCCCAGGTATACTTCAGGGAAGTATACCCCTGTCAGCATATCAGGGAAATCAGGGATTTACAGGAGTATCTGGTACATCTCCAGCTTGAGATAGTTATCCCTCCTTACCCTCTCCCTTAGGTTGGTTGTCCCTTGGACTGAGGTATCCTATAGGTAGAAGCTGCAGACACCACGAAATTCCCCTGGCCAAATGGATGCAGCCCCGGCTCTGGGACTGATTAGATAAGAAGGGCAAGCCAGTGCCTGTGTCCTCTGGAGGCGATGGCACCCAGATGCAGAGTTAGAGAAGAACTTGTCCCAAGGATGAGACCTGAGCAGTTGGGCTGTGGGACATCGGCCCCTGTCCCAGAGGCGCAGGTCTGCGAATGTCGGCCCTGTCTCTACGCACGCCTGCCCCAGGCTGCTGGTGGGCACAGAGCGGTGCAGATGGCTTTGCCGAGACCTCCAGCCTTTCCACACCAGTCCTAACCCAGTGCTGTGGACTGCAGGAAGGTCAGCTGGGCAGCGAGCAGCCCTCAGGGAAAATGGGAGCAAAATCTTATATCACTACCGTGAATGGGAGGGTGTCCAGAGCAAGGATTCTCGTTCATTACCACCAAACTGAAACCATGCTGAGGAGGTGTGACAGCCTGTTCCTCCCCTTCCCACAGACCCTGCGTGCAGCAGGGAAGACATACATGATCTTCTTCGTGGTGGTTATATTCCTGGGTTCCTTCTACCTCATCAACCTCATCCTGGCGGTGGTGGCCATGGCCTACGCAGAACAAAATGATGCCACGATGCTGGAGGCACAGCAGAAGGAGGAGGAATTTCAGCAGCTCATGGAGCAGCTGAAGAAGCACCAGGAGGAGCAAGAGAAGCAGGTTGGTGGAAAGCATTGAGGCCACGATGAGGAACCTTAGGAATAAAAGGAGAAAAGGAGAGACAGTGACAAGTGTGGTGATATTCCTATTTCTGTAAAATCTAAGAATAAGCCCCACTTGCTCCCTACCAAACAAAGATGAGAACTGAGTACCTATTTTGGGGTCACCAGCTGAATCAAAAGTTGACATATTCTCGGGGGGGGGGGAGGGAGGGGTCGGGAATAAAAGGCTGAAAATATTAAATTCCAACATCCAAACACCAATAAAAGGAGCACTGGGAGGCAGCAGAGAGGTGCAGCACAGGTCCGGCACAGCTTGAAAGGAAGAGGTGAGAAACAAGGCAGGAAGGACACGAGAACTAATAATAGGCCCTTCTACAGCACATCAAGAGCAGGAAACCTAGCAGAGAGCCTGCAGGGGCAGGTTACAATCAGGGCATGAAAGAACCACTCAAGAGAGATAGGGCAGTTGCAGCAAAGTTTGATGAATTTTGACCAACACTGGAAACAGAAGAGAAGACACAAGAGACCCTGAATCTTGCCCACGGAGGTCCCGGTGTCCTTACAGGAGCAGAGAGACAGTTTTGGGGGTCCAGCCTTGCAGGTGTGCCCCAACATGTGCACATCTACAGCAGGGTTTGCACTGATATTCATCTCAGATGGCATTATCAGGTGGTCTCTGGAGGTGCCTGGTGTCCATCCATTTGCTCCATTGCAGTTCTGGGTGTTATCTTAGCCCCTTTCTGGTCCATGGGTTTCTCTCTTCAGCACAATACACCTACAAAAATGTGAGCAAGAGCTTCTCTGATGTTTGACACTGCTGCCCAGACATTTTCTATCTCTAGTCATCATTTTGGCATACGTCAGCAATGTCTGCAGGAGACGTGTCTGTAAATCTAATCATTAGTCTGGGCAAAAGACCAGCTTCCTCACATGTAGAGAGAGATACAAAGCAGTGTTTTCCTCTCTCTAGAGCCTCTCTCTCTTTGCTTATCTGTGCTGAGCCACAACATCCTCCAAGGAAGTGGCTTGCTCTTATCAGGCTGCTGCTGTTCACAGGATGGGTCTGAGCAAGCCCTGCCCCAGGGATGGGGACTCCAGGGCTGGGTGTGAAGCTGGTGCCCTGACTAGTTCCCTGGACACATCAACCAGCGAGTTGCCCAAAGGCTTTATTAAGGGATGATTCTCGTTGATTGTCACCTAGAATAAAGGAGAAGATGGAGGGAAGTGGCTGAGAGGGAGGACAAAGCACGTATGAGAAATGGGCACTTGGATCCATTAACATCCAGAGAGCAAGCATGGAAATCCAAATATATTTTGCAGCCACAGGGAGAGAGAGAGGTTCCTGCTCTGCCACGACATGCTTAGTGCTACCAGTGGTCATTGCAAACTTCAAACATTAATATCACTGTCAGAGAAAACTGAATGAAACAACAGAATGTGCAAATGAAAAATTGTAAACCAACTTCTGGAAAAACAATTTTGAAATTCTGACCCAATCATTCACAACTTCAGTGCAAGTCCAAAAGTCTTGGACATCCCATTTCACCGAGACCCCAGAAGAGTTTGCTTCTCTTTCCATTTGAGACGAAAGCACATTCAAAGATTAAAATTTCCCTCAAGAAAGAAATTAGAGGTTTTGCATAGTTTCATCTTTATGAATTATTCACTCTGGCTTAGCGCGGTGGGGTATGCACTGAGAAGGGAAGGCTGGCAACCTCAGGCACGTGCTGCTGAACCCTTGCCAATAGCTATTCCTCATCGCTGCTCGTTAGGATGTGAGCTTGCGGATGAGCTCATCTTTGCCCAGATCTTGCAGCAGCAAACTTTGGGGTCACAAAGTCCTTGCTCAGGACAGTTTTAGGACTCAATTCATCCCCTTCCGTAGCATGATGCCCCGCAGAGGTTTTGGGAAGGTGGCAGATGTGTGGGTGATGGAGATGTGGGTGGCTGCAGTTGCAGGACAGGCGGTCCAGCAGCGGCTCCCTGCGCAGCAGCACGGCCGAGAAGAAGAGTGACTCGGACCTGAACAGTGACCAGGACAAGGCGAAGGACTGCAACGGGCGAGTGGTCCCCAAGGTGGTGCTGGAGCGGTCTGCCACGGTGATTGAAGTACGTGCTCAGTCCCAGCCTTCCCACCCGACAGAGCGCAGCGGAGGGGCAGGCTGCTGCAGTGCAGGGTGCCATACCCCAACGCAACCCCAAAGCTCTCTTAGAAGTGCCCACTTTATAGTGGGTCCTAGCAGCTGTTCTGCAGCCCAACTGCAGCTCCCACATTGCACCCCAAGGTCTCTCTAGACCATGCCCCCATGCCCATTTTTTTTTCTTTGTCTTCTCAACCTTTAAGTGCATTAAAAACGCAGTCATCCCTCTTCTAGTTCAACCCAGGCAACGAGGCAGAGAAATCAAACCACAACCACCTCACCGTGGGCAACCAAGACGGGCCTGGCCTTGAGAAGAGAGTGGGGAGTGCCATCAGTGTCATCTCCAACGCCGTGGAAGGTATGTCCTCGCCCAGGCGCAGACTCCATGTGCCGGCTGTTTAAGCACGACCAGGGTGGGTGGGTGGGCAGGGGGTGCTCAGCATGTGCCAGGGGCTGTCACACATCTCCAGCCCCATGCAAGGGGCGGCCCTGGGCCCAGGGTCTCCATATGGGGTCAATATACTGCAGTGGTGTTCAAGCAAGGTACTTCATCCCATCTCACGAGGGTGCTGCCCAGAGGAAATCATACAATTTCTCATGCAAAAGAATGGGATTGCAGTTGATTACAGCAGTCTTCGGAGTAAATCAAGAGCTGTTGAGCAGTTTCCCAAGAGCTCCTGTCTTAACTTTAGCAAAAAGTGCCGCAGGCTCAGCAGCACCAGGCTCCTCAGCCCTGCCCTCCTGGAGAGCCACTGTGCCCAGGCACCTCCATTCAGCCCCCAAACGCATCCTGTAGGTTGCCTAGGGCTGGATCTAGGACCTCAGCAGAGGTCTCTTCTGGTGGGTTCACAC
Organism: Anser cygnoides; assembly: GCF_040182565.1. Lineage (NCBI taxonomy): Eukaryota > Metazoa > Chordata > Aves > Anseriformes > Anatidae > Anser > Anser cygnoides. The sequence goes on from NC_089894.1 coordinate 2,972,244, forward strand.
TTGGCCCACCCAGGGGAGGGCAGGAGAAGCCCAGGCTGACGTCAGTTTTTCCTTCCTGCCCTCAGAGCTGGAGGAGGCTCACCAGAAGTGCCCGCCTTGGTGGTACAAATTTGCTCACACGTTCCTGATCTGGGACTGCTGCCTTCCATGGCTGAAGCTGAAGGAGTTTGTCAAGCTGGTGGTGATGGACCCCTTTGTGGACCTGGGCATCACCATCTGCATCGTGCTCAACACGCTCTTCATGGCCATGGAGCACTACCCCATGACAGAGGAGTTTGAGAATGTGCTGACTGTGGGGAACCTGGTAGGCAGCTCCTGGTGCCCCGTCCTTTCCTGTTTAGAGCCATAGCAGCCAAAGCCTGGTGGGATGATCCCCCCAACTCCCCTCGTCTCACCAGAACAGCATGCTGGAAGCCCTTCCCAGCTGCTGAGAAGGTACTCGGGAGGTCTGGTCACAGCACCCCTGGGATGGGATGGGCTCCAGGACTTTTCAGATCAAGGGGCAGCAGCGGAGGTGACGTGGTGGTGGGGCTCCATCATCCCCTGCTCTCCTGCTGCAGCTTCTGGGCAGGTGCCCATCTCACCTGGTGCATCTCAGTGATGCCAATGTAGACGTGACTTTGCAGGGCTGTTCTGTAGGGCCAGCTCCTATATCTCAGCCCAGGTCTGGCAGGAGCTGCTGCCAGCCCTGGCCTGAGCCGCAGTGGCCTCGTGGTGCTGGGTGGCTCACTCGTGCTGGCAGGGAAAAGTCCCTGCTGAGCAGCAGGTAGTGGTGCTAGCAGCATTAAAAATATATAATAGTAATGATTAAGACTTTTCCCAGTGAAATCACCACAAATCTGTGCTGTTCTGATTTCATGGGCATATTTAATGCCAAGCTGTGGCTGCTCCTCGCTGGAGCTCAGGGTAAAGGGCTTTCAGCTGGATGCAGGCTGCTGGGGGGACAGGCCCAGGAGACCCCTGGTTGCTCTGGGAAGCTCAGCCAAGGGCCAGGAGAGAGGGGAGGGAGGACTTCATCTTCTCTCCTGCCACCTTGCCCTGCTCCAGCACCTGCCGGGGCCTCTTCGTGCACAAGCATGCGGGTGACATGGGGCCCGAGCCCCAGGCAGGCAGGGTGACGCTCAGCACATAGCTGCTTTGTCTCTGGTTTCATTCAGGAAATACAAGGGGATTAATTGGCTGTTGCTCGAAGCAGCATGGTCACGCTGCAAAAAACAGTTCCAGCTTCTCCTTGGCCGTCAGCGATTTCTGTCTGTGTGTAGAGCCAGCAGGAGAACCAGCATGACCGTGGGGCTTTGCTGGGGAATCCAGGTGTCGCCTGGAGCAGGAGAAGCAGCTCTCCTGCAATGGGACGTGTCAGGGAGCAACCCCTGGGGTGCTGATGCAGAAGCCTCCCTGCAGCCTCCCCTTCCGGCACAATTCACATCCAGGGCAAAATTTGTCACCGGGCACCCTCTGTGCATGCCATGTCATGCAATTACATCGAGGATGTTAATTGTCACATCGCTGATCCTGCTCTGGAGTAATGTGATAATGCACAGGGCTGTTGTAGCCCCAGGAAAAGCAATGTGTAAAAGCTGTGTTGGCTTTCATGGGGCCCAGGGGAGCACCAGAACATCCCAGTATCATCACAGTTCCCAGTGCTGGGAATTCCTGCGATTCAGCCAGTGTTTGTACTGGGTCCCTTTACCAATGGAACTTCTTATTTTTAATTTCCACCTGTCAGCACACACCTTGGCCAAGTCTTTCCAGACCCAGCCACCAGCGTTCCCCATGCTCCTCACAAGTCATACTGGGCAGCAGCTGGGAGATGGTTCCCAAAGGAGGACCCAAAGGGATGAAAAATAGCCCCAAAATGAAGTGCTACCCAGTCCATACAGAAGCTTGGCGCTCTGGCTTTCGAGCAAACTGACAGTGTGATTTTCCCCACAGGTCTTTACAGGGATCTTCACGGCAGAGATGGTCCTGAAGCTCATTGCGTTGGACCCGTACGAGTATTTCCAGCAGGGCTGGAACATATTTGACAGCATCATCGTCACCCTGAGCCTGGTGGAGCTGGGTCTGGCCAACGTGCAGGGGCTCTCCGTGCTCCGCTCCTTCCGCTTGGTACGTGCCACAGGGCCGAGCGGTGCCAGGGGGTTTGGGATGCAGTCAGCACCAGGGTGGAGAATGGTTTGTTCAAGGTCCTTTGTGGCGGCCTCCAACCCGTCCCAGGTTAAAGGTAGCACAAATATCAAGGAACACAGAAGCCTGTGCTCTTTGCAAAGCTGTTGGCTGTTTAATCCCTCCTGCCTTAACAAAACTGCCACACAGAGGTCTGGTCCCAGCCTCGCGGCCTTGCTGATACCTTGTGGCAACGAAAGCCCCAGGCAACTCACCACCCTGTCTCCTTGCTCCTCGCAGCTGAGGGTTTTCAAACTCGCCAAGTCCTGGCCCACCCTCAACATGCTCATCAAGATCATCGGCAACTCAGTGGGTGCTCTGGGGAACCTCACCCTGGTGTTGGCCATCATCGTCTTCATCTTCGCCGTGGTGGGGATGCAGCTCTTCGGGAAGAGCTACATGGAGTGCGTGTGCAAGATCTCCCTGGACTGCACACTGCCCCGCTGGCACATGCATGACTTCTTCCACTCCTTCCTCATCGTCTTCCGCATCCTCTGCGGGGAGTGGATCGAGACCATGTGGGACTGCATGGAGGTGGCCGGCCAGACCATGTGCCTCATCGTCTTCATGATGGTCATGGTCATCGGGAACCTCGTGGTGAGTACCAGAGGTGGGGGAAGCCCTCGGCCACAGGTCCCCACCTCCATCCCTCGTGCTCTGGCCGATGCCGTCCAGCTCAGATCTTCTACAGGACTGCCCGTGAAGGTCTGGTCTTGTTGGAGCTGTACAGGAGCAGAGGCCAAGGGCCTGACCTCCCTCCCATATAGCTGGTGGGGCTGTGCTGTGTGCTCAGGTCTTACCAAAGCAGGGTAGGACACGATCTCTACCTGAAGGGCCTTCTGCTGAAAATAGATCAGGAGCAGAATGGGAAACCGAGGCACGGAAAACTTTATGACAGGCAGATATGGGAGCAACTCTGGGACCTGCGAGGGCTCACCTTCAAGCTGCCTTTTCTTTTCCACACACGTCTTTGGGGTTTCCACCCACACTTCCCATTCTCTGGTGACAAGGGACAGAGGCAGCACAATAAACCCATGCTCCCAGCTCACCCCAGGGCTGGCCCGTTGCTCCACAGCACTTTTGGAAGCAGGTCGTCAGCATCACCGTGCTCCAGGTGGCATCCCAGGGGTGCGCGACCCCCCTGCAGCACACAGCTCCTTCTCCCAGGTCCTGGTGGGCCCCATGCGCCCCCCGCTAACCCGAGCCGCTCACCGCTGCTCACTGCCTGCAAGTTCCAGGCGAGCATCAAATCCTTTCTAAACTTGGTAACCCGCTCGCTGGCGGCTTTGAAGCTTGTTTTGCAGGCTGCGTGGGCCCCGCGCTCCCTTCTTAAGGAGCAAGGCAGGGGAGGGAAGCGCGGCGGCTTGCCGAATCGCTCCTATTACTTGCCGGGGTTGTGTAAGCCCTTTGGAATTTGCTTTGAAAAACTATCTGCCCGGGGAGCTGCTGACGCCTCCCTGAGCACGGTGCATGGCTGCTCTGGCCCTGGATGGGTGAAAGCAGCTCCAGGGAAAACCCAGACCACCCCCCTCCTCCTCGGTGGCTTGGATCAGGGCAGGGCAGCATGGAGCGTCCCACTTTTGAGGACAGAAAGTTGGGATTTGGGTGTTGTGTTGCTTCCCTGGCTCATGCAGTGTGTTTGGGGCTTGGAGCTGGCCCCTGCAACAGCATGGGTTGTGCTGGGGTCTAGGCTGGGTGAGGCCAGGTGGATGCAGCGTGTGGCCCTGCAGCAGGGAATGGCCATGCCTTCCTCAGGGGACCCCATTTATTTGTGTTGCAATGCTGAACCAGGCTGGAAATCACCCGTGACCAGCAGGAGCATCTCCAGGACAGTTTACAAGGGTTGCAGGAGATGGGAATCCCAGCCAGGCTCCCTGGAGACCCTCCCCAAGGATGTCCTGGAGACCTTTCCCATTCTGGAGGCAGATTTGGGAGCAGGGCAGCCCATGCGCTCTTCCAGGAGGCTCTTCTGGAGGAGACGTGGGGCTGGGGAGGTGTAGCCCTCCCTGAGCTCGCACCCCAGCTTTAGGGCAAGCTTTGCAGCTCCACTCTGGGCTGCAGCATGGGTTTCATTTAAAGCGAATTGGAGAAGCACAACCCACAGCCACCCACAGTGCTTCCCCCCCTCTGCCAGGCTCTCCTGGCCACGTCTCAGGTATTTCCAAGTGCTGGAGCCTGTCCCGCGCAGCCCCTCCAGCATCCCGGCTGCAGGGGGGGGGGATGTTTCTTCCCCCCTTTCCCCTCCGGAGCAATAAGGCAGCAGCCACTCGTCCTTTACTGTTAATGACACTTAGAGCATTTCCTTTGGAGTTATTAAGGGAAAAGGGAGGAAGTCCGTCAGGTGACAAGGTAACAGACTCCTGTCCAAAAAGGCAGAGCCAACAGAAACTATTAGCTGTAATTGGTACCTAACATGAGTATTAAACTGATGGGATACTGGGGATTTATTTAAAGATGCGGTTTAAGTCATATGGTATGAGCCATGTGAAAACAGCAGTGACCTTGAATAGCAGCTAATTCCCTTCTCAGATACGCTGCTGGCACAAAAAGGCACAAACACTGACAGCTGTGGGCTTGGCCCTGTGGCCGCTCTGCACAGCGAGCATGTTTCTGGGTCCTGCCGATGCGCCCATGCCCTGCAGAGAGCCCATCCTGCTCCATCCTCGTGTGCTGCTCTGGGTGCCTAGCACACCGCGAGCCGGCCCATGGCGTCAGCGCTGAGGTGCCCTGGGGTCTGGGCACGTTTCCGTCATGGTGTGGTGGGAGAGAGCTGGGGGCAGCAGGAGGGAGCCCAGGCTTGGCGAGAGATTGTGCGTTGCGATTGCTTCCGGGAGGTGATGAAATGCTGCTCCCTGTGGGGAGCTGGTAGAAAGGGACGAGGTTACGGATGTGGCTTCAGGGTGCTGGAGGCCCTCAGCAGCTTGCTGGGCATCCAAGCTACCAGAGTAGCAAAGAGCAGAGGAAGAATTGCAGTTGGAGGGCAATAAGCAGGAGGTTTCTCCCCAGAGAGAGAAGGAGCAGAGCTGAGCTGCTTCCCGGCTGGTGGTGGGCACCATGGGCTTGGGTCCCATGTGGGGACCAGTGAAGAGACGAGTGGATGGAGGGACGCCCTGGGAGACCCACATGGAGGTCGTTTGCGAAGGGCCAAAGCAGTGACAGGCACGGGACATGCTTGCAAATGGATCGGAGGGATCATTGCACCCCAAGGAGGAGCAAGCAGGAGCTGGGCCATGCCTCTGTTCTCCAGGAGATGGGGTCAGCATCTCTGCGGCCCCCAGAGGTGGGCAACAGAGGGAGGGCGTCCCAGCAAGAGGCTCGGTGAAGGCGGCTTCTCCGTGGCCATCGCTGGTCTCTGCTGCTCCAGTCTGCGGGGATGGATGTCATCGCTGGTGTTTGCTTTTATCCCCTCCAGGTGCTGAACCTGTTCTTAGCTTTGCTGCTGAGCTCCTTCAGTGCCGACAGCCTGGCAGCGTCAGACGATGACGGCGAGATGAACAACTTGCAGATTGCTATCGGCAGAATCACCAGGGGGATCGACTTCGTAAAGAGCTCTGTCCTCATGCTGCTCCGCAGGCTGTGGAAGGGGAAGAAGGTGGCCCCAGAGGAAGAGCAGGAGCCCAGCAAGGGGGACAACTCTGCACTGAACCACGTGGACACTGGCCAGGAGCCCAAGTCGGAGAACATGGATGGAGTCACTGGGAAGGAGTATTTGTTCATGGACGAACTGGACCACATGAATTTCATTAACAACCCCAACCTGACGGTGCAGGTCCCCATTGCCTCGGAGGAGTCCGACCTCTATGAGGAGGAGACGAGCACCCAGTCTGACACCGAGGATGCCAAGGTGAGAAAGGTGGGTGGCAGGGCTCCAGCTCCAAAACTGACCTTGTGCTGCCCACGGAGCGGTGCCATTTTTGGTTACTTTTCACTTTTCCACAATATGACATCTGGTATGACATAGGCCAAACCTGGGGTGTTTCAGCAAAAAAGAGCTCTCCGTTTCCTAGCATGAGATTGGGGGGGGGGGGGGTGTCCAAGCAGAGGTTTGAGGTTTGGGCTGGTTTGGGTCAGGATACAGAGTTGTTGCAAACACCAGGGGTCCTCCTGCACCCCATGGGATGGGTGCAAGCGTCAAAGCACTCGGTTTGGGGTTAAAGATGTCCAAGAGGAATTTGATGCCAGGAAATATGCTGATGGCACTAACATTGGATCCACTGCTAATGCCTCTGAAAACATCATCAGGGAGGGTACGAAACCAGACGAAGCTTAGCACGAGTGAACATGAAGCAATGCATTTCGCATTGAAAGCTGACGAGACAGCTGATGTGGGCATCGAGGCGCAGTGAGGGCTGTCAGGGCTTGTGGGATGCCGGTCGCCTTGGTACTCCGGGGGGGGATGAGAGGGAGCTGAGACAAGAAATTTAGGAAAACAACAGCAGGCATGCTAATGGAGCTGGTGTTCTGAGGGGAAATCGCTGCTTGCCATGATGTTGCACCAAAAACCTGGGGAAATGCAGGGCAGTGGAGATGTCGTGGTGGAGAGGAGCAACCTCATCGATCCAGGAAGGGAGAGGGGTTTGCATGCAGAGGCGAATCCTTGCTATTTGTTTTCAGCTGGGAAGAAGGGGGTGTTTTCGGCAGTGGGAGCTGCAGGGGGAAGGCGGCAGGAAGGGCTGTGGCTGGCTGTGAGCTGTTGAAATTGTTCTGCTCTGGTGCGCTCAGAAGGGACAAACCTGCCAGAGCTCCTTGGGCAAGGGAGCTGCTGTTGTCATTCCCATTAACGTTACAAGCAGGAGGCCTGAAAACTGGTGTTTCTCCCCCCATTTTTCCTATTATAAGTCCAATCTAGTAGCACATCCCACCCCACCACACCCCCCCCCCCGTACACGCAGGCCATTCCATAGCGCACTAGAAGTGCGGTCGCATTGTACAGAGGTGATGCTGTTAACACCAGCCTGACCATAGCAGGGGGACGCTCCCAGTCTGGCCCATGGGGTCCCCAGGGACCTCAGTTCCTCACCACCATGATGTGTGACCCAGAAGCTGGGGAAAAGCCTCTGTGTGTGGCTACCAGAGGGGTCCCAGCAGAGCTCCAGCATCCCAGGGCTGATGTTTTGAGAGCCACCCCGGGCTGCTCACTGTGTGCAGGGGACAAACTGCCACCTGCAGCCACCAAATACCAGCTTATCCCGTCATCTGTGCTGGTTTTGGTGGAGAAATTCAGTCAAATAGTGGCGAGGGTGCAAGCCAGGGGGATGCACAAACATCGCATCCCCTGCCTCAACGGGCAGGAGGGGACACAGGCTGGCAGGCAGCACCAGAAATGACTGCCTAGTAACTACAAATCAGGCACTAATTAGCTCTGGGATAGGAGCTCTGGGCCTCGGGGAAGAGGCTGCTAGTTCGCTGTGTTCACATGCCATTGATCAGCTCCAGATGGAGCCAAAGCCCGACACACCACCTCGTGCTGGGGACATGGCTGCTGGTGACTACAACAAGCTGGGAGTGCTCAGAAAATACTGATAAATGTTCTCTCCCTTCAACAGCAGCTCCTCTCCGAGACAAAGATATTTTTCAGGGTGAAGCAGCAGCAGCAAGGCAGTGGCAGCTGCTCTCCTCGAGTGCTCCTGCCTCTTTGAGCTGATTTATTGTCTGCAGTGAGGGGACAGGGACAGCAGTGGTGGTGTGCTAGGACTGTGCAGAGTCCGTGCCGCAGCTCAGGGCTCTCCTTGGGTGCTTTTTGCCTTGGAGCCCCGTGCTTCTGGGCAGGGGGACGTCTCGTGGGATGCTCTGGGCTGTGGTGCCAGAGCAGGAGGATCCTCAAGTACCGCAAATTAGCGGGGTCACAGGGTGTGCAGCACTTGTGTGCAGGAAAAGGATGGGAAAGCCGTGGATGCTGGTGAAACACCCCGCTGGGCTGGAGGTGTTGTACGGGGTGTGGGACAGAAATAGCCCTGCAAGCCTGTTGGATGCAGGCACGTGGTGGGGCTGTCAGAAGGGGTGGGTTTGGGGACCACGCAGTGGGAGCAGCACGGGCACCCTAGTCCCTGCCACAGGACCTGCCCCGGGCACCAGAGGTCCCGGAGCTGCTGGGTTACAGGAGCCTGCGGTGCACCTCTTGGGCACCTTTCCCCAGCCTCCGGAGCTGCTGGGCTGGTGCCGCCCCACCTCGTGCCCTTGCAAGGTCTGTCCTGGAGGCGGATGCTTTCTGTCTGTCCTTCCCCGGGGTCACAGCTTGTCTGGCTCCCTGCCGAGGCCTCCTAATCCCCCTGCCCCTCCTCTGCTCCCCAGCCCCAGCAGGGAGCTGCCCCCTGCTCCCACAGAGCCACCAGATGCCACCTGGTGCCACTGCTGCTGCTCTGTGCTGCTCCTTGAGGCAGTGCCTTGTGTGTCCCCAGCACGCAGTACTCCAACTGCAAGGGTGCCCCGGAGCAACGCTTGCTCCTAGAGCTGTGACCATGGCCCCTGGGTCTGCTGGTGATGACGGTGCTTCAAATTACCCCAGCATCATCTGGGTGTGTGCCCTGGCCTGGTGGAGAAGGGAGCAGCTCCTTTATGTGCTACTGAAAGCACGAGATACCTCAGGGAAGGATCATCTCCCTCCACGCAAGCCAATACCGTCCTGCGTTCCTCCCTGTGCCATCCCCATCCAAGGTCTTCTGGGTTCTGGTTGCTCCCAGGCAGGGCAGGTCTGGAAATCTGCTCCTCCTGCACGTGCTGCACAAAGTTTCCTCTGAAAAAGAAAAAAGAAAAAATTTCCGAGGGTTTGCCAAGGTTTTCTCTCGTTATCAGCCCCTCCGGGCCATGCTGAGTGGTGTCTGGGAAGACAGCCAAGCCGAGTGGTATGGCGGGATGGAGCAGGCGGGAGCTATTTGGGATGCAGGCTTTGAACTTGGGTGAACCTCAGCCTACGAGCCCTCCGGCATCGGCCACGCCAGCGGGACGCGAGAGACGTGCCACGATGGCCAGCTGGGCTTCCGCAGGCCCACTGGGACAGGGACACCTGGCAGAGCGTGCGTCGGGTCGGGGCACGGGGAGGAGGTGGTGAAAGCAGCCCGAGATGGTGGCACAAGGGGATGGGAGATGGCAGTGATGTGAGGGCGACTGGGCACAGGGGGCTTCTGGCTCCTCTGAACCTAGATGAAAAGTGAAGCTCCTGCGAGCTCACGCGTCACAGATGCTCCAAGGCTCTCAGCTCTGGCTGATCCCACGGCCCCGCTCTGTGCTGTTTTCGTAGGAAAGGGACTTGGAGCTGCCTCTGAGCAAAGGCCCCCACAAAAGGCTCCCAAACCCTTGGGCAGGCTCCCTCAGTGACTCCTGGCACCTCACCTGCACTCAGGTGGACAAATCCATCCTATTCCCATAAAAGCCCGATGTCGGGTAGCTCCTTTCTCTTTGTGTTGGATTTAAATCTACTGCAAAGGCTCATGAAAGCTGGGGGCTCGCTCTTTGGGGAATCAGCCAAGAATGTGCTGGGGGTGCAGAGCCTGCTCCAAAAACTTGGAAAGCTTTAGAAACACCTCCACGATAAAGATGAAATTTGTAGAAAATGAGTCAAAGGGAATTAATCGCTTGTGGTAGCAAGGACGAGCTCTCTCCGCATGGCCGGTGCAGGCGGCGGCTGTGACGGTGCCTGTCCCTGCAGCCGGGGACACGCTTGGAGGAGCCGTCACCTGCTTCTGGGGGCAGGGAGCTCTGGTCGCTGCTCGTCGCGCTGGGAACCACAGCGTGTTTTGCCCCCAGCAGGAAAAGGGCTGAGGTCTGCACTGACAGTGTGGTGCCCCCCTCCCCCAAAAAAATCCAATGTCCAACACAATGCCACACGGTGTCTGTGTGGTTGTTTCCATGCCAGAGGATTCAGCACGTCTGCTTGTCCCACTGGGAAAGTGTTATTGTGGCCCCACGTGGGGTCTGTCCCCATGGGAGGAGGGCGCAAAGCCCTACCGGGGCATCCCCCGCGCCTACCAAGTCTGTTCCCAATGCACCGCCCATGGAGCAGCCCCTGGCCCTGCCTGGCCTCTGAAGGGGCTGGAGGCAGCCCGTGGGCACCACTGCCCAGCCCAAATCCTCCTCTTTGCAGAACCCCCTCTCCAGCGACAATGCCTCGTCTCTGTGCAGCACCGTGGATTACAAGCCGCCACCGCCGGAGGAGGAGGCGGAGGCAGAAGAGGCTGAGGACAGCAGCGAGCCTGAGGAGTGCTTCACCGAAGGTGAGGGATCGAGCAGAGCTGGGCACTCCATGGAGAGGGGGTGGTGGGCATGGAGGGGTTGTTGCAAACCAGTGCTTGCAGTGTCACAGCTCTAGGGCTCGCCTAGCTCAACCCAAGCTTCCAATTCTCCTGCCCTTGTGGGTGGGCGTCCCCATGCCCAGCAGGGTCCTTCCCCAGCCTCCACCTGGGAGGGGTTAAAGCATCAGTAAAAGCACAAAAAACTTCTCTCTGGTGGAGAGGCAACCCAGGCTCTCTGTCCCCATCTCCAGCTTGCGTGAAGAGGTTTCCCTGCCTCTACGTGGACATCACCAGCGAGAGAGGGAAGGTCTGGTGGAACGTCCGGAAAACCTGCTTCCGCATCGTTGAGCATGACTGGTTCGAGACCTTCATCGTCTTCATGATCCTCCTCAGCAGCGGGGCGCTGGTAGGTCCCACCCCACCGTTCACCCCGTCTTTGCTCTGCAGCAACTCCCTGCAGCTTCTCCTCCCACCCTTAATCTCAGCTGCGAACCATCTGCACCTTCAGCTTAGCTTGATGTGGATGGCTCATCACTTTGCTGCCTCCATAACTGACTGGCAGGAGATGCTTTATGGATAATTGATGATTATTATTTTGCTGTTCAGCACTTTCAGCTGCTGACGGGTGTGCTTTCCCAGCACCTGGGTCTCCATTTGCAATGACCTCACTAAAAAGCTGTACGTTGGCCGTTAGGTCCTCCCTGAGTGTTTGGGCTGGGCGTAGCTCAGCTGCCCCTGTAAATGCACGGAGCTGATGGGGAGACCAATCCCTCTGCAGGGCTGGGGATAAGGAGAGAGGGAAGGCGAGCAGAGGGACTGGACGTGCCTTCAGGTGCACTTCACGTGTCCGCACCATGCTCTGACGTGCAGTCTGGGGCCAGCTGAGGCTGTAGCTGTGCGGGAATCGAAAGTTGTGCTGAAGCAGCTGTGCAGCACCTGGTCACCGTGCCCCTACCTCTGCTCACACTTTACATGCCACGTGGACACATCAGGAACCCAAACTCCTAAGAGAATTTCCAAAACTACCTGGGCACCCAAAGGTGCGGGTAGGTGTCCTGGCTTTTGATTCACATGGAGACTGTTGGGAATTAGGTGCAGCTGGACATTTGCTTCAGCACAGCTTTGCTCCAGGAAAAACCCTGCTCCACATAGCCACCAAGAACCTGCAAACAAGAATTAGACCCCATGTTGGTCTGTAAATGCCACCTGTAGCGAGGCTCTCAACTCTTCAGGCTGCCCCAGGAAAGCAGGGATGATGCACTGTGGCCATGGCTGCACCGAGCTAGGCAGCGGGTCTAGTGGAAGAACGACTGTCACGTAGCTCCGCGCCTCTTCCAGGCTTTTGAGGACGTCTACATTGAACAGCGACGGGTGATACGCACCATCCTGGAGTACGCTGACAAAGTCTTCTCCTACGTCTTCGTCATCGAGATGTTGCTCAAGTGGGTGGCCTACGGCTTCAAGGTTTACTTCACCAACGCGTGGTGCTGGCTGGATTTCCTCATCGTCGATGTAAGTGCAACGAGTGCCTGCAGGATCACACTTAGCCAGGGGGGTTAAAAAAAAGCTCTGAAAAGCTCTGAAAGCTCTGTGACACAGCAGGCCATTTCTGTGTCCCTCACCACCTCCACCCAAGAGGCAGGGACCTCCTTGGGGTGGCCTGGTCACCAGAGACCTGGGGACTCAATGTCAGTCCCTGTGTCCCAAGACAACATGATGACACCGGCCTGAGGGGGGTGTTGGGGAGGGAGAGAAGGGCAGGGGCGCACAGATGGGGTTCAGTTCCTCCCCGCTGTTTCCATCTGAGGTGCTGATAACTCCTTGGGCTGCTCCTTCCAGGTTTCTATTATCAGCCTGACAGCAAACTGGCTGGGATACTCCGAGCTGGGAGCCATCAAGTCCCTGCGGACACTGAGGGCCCTGAGACCGCTGCGCGCCCTGTCCAGATTTGAAGGGATGCGGGTAGGTGCCTCTTCATGCTCCAACACGGCTGCATGATGCAGCACCGGTCAGCAGAGCTAGGCCCTGGCTGGTCACCCACATTGGGAACCCATCCCAGACAATTTCCAAAGGTCTCCAGATCAGTGGGGTCGATGCTAAATACCCTTGGCCCAGCCTGAGCCCGCTCGGTGCTGCAGGGGAGGATAAGGCTGGGACACAGAGGTGCAGGGCCACCTGGCTGCCAACCTGGCTCCTTGGCCAGGGCCTCCATGGTTGTTTCTCTCCATGCAGGTGGTGGTGAACGCCTTGCTGGGCGCCATCCCCTCCATCATGAACGTTCTGCTGGTCTGCCTCATCTTCTGGCTGATATTCAGCATCATGGGGGTGAACCTCTTTGCGGGGAAGTACTACCGATGCATAAACACCACCTCGGGGGAACTCTTTGAAATCAGTGTGGTGAACAATAAGAGTGACTGCATGGCTCTCCTCCACACCAACGAGGTCAGATGGGTCAATGTCAAGGTCAACTTCGACAACGTGGGCTTGGGATACCTGTCCTTGCTGCAGGTGGTACGTACAGAAAGCAACTGCTGTCCCTCCAAGCAGCACGTTGTCTTAGCAGGGCAGCGTGAGTAGCATCAGGGTTAAAATGAGGTGCTCCCCTGATGCCCAGGATGGGTTTCTTGGCTGCTGCTTAGTTCCGGAGTTGGTATTTAACCCCAAAAACCTGCAGAGTCAAGGAGGAAAGGGGGAAGATAGAAGATGGGAGGGGAAAAGGTAGTTGTCACCAGGGAACTGTTGTGGATGAATGAGTGTAGCACCAAGCCTGGAGCTGCAGGAAGTCCTCCACAGCAGGGGATGCAGGAGCAAGGAGGCAAGAGAGTTTTAAAGCACCATTATTTGGAAAAGGAATATGACATAATGCAGGGGAGTTGGAGCCAACAAAGCCTCCCATCTGCCCAATCCACCTCTCAGGCTCTCTAAACTCCAGACTCCCAATCCAATTTTGCAGCCTAACAGATTCCTGGCAGGGAGATGTTCCCCTTGCTACAGTTAGGTCTGTTACAGTCACAGGCTGCAAGAGTTTTGCATGAGGAAGATGACGATTGGAAAAAGAGCATGTGTGTGTTGGCTGCAGGGCAGTGGACGAATGCAGCCGTGCTTCCACTGAACCCACTGCAGCTGAGCAAGGCAAGCAGAAGGGGAACTGCTCACCACAATTTTAATAAAAATATAGGTGTGGGCTCTGTTATTGGGTGGACTGGGGTTACTCCCACTGGATCCAGGGGAACTGGTGGTTGCAGAACCAAAGTGAACCCAAACTGATTAACCACCTATAAATTTAGCTTCCTCTTCAAGGTTTGTTGTTCCATCAGACTCAGGAAACAAGATGTTCAGGCTTTTTGCTTAGCAAATCAGCAGCAAAAGCCTGTAAATACACAGTGTACCTTCACCTCGCTAGGATGGGGGTCCACCAGCCATCAGAGGCAGCAAGACAGAAGGCAGGATTTATGGAGGTGGCACTCGTCCGGGGAGAAGGAAAGCAGCAGCCAGGAAAATTGGGGCAATTCATTATTTTAGGGAGAAAAGAGTCCACAGCTGCTTTTTCCCAGCCTCTTTTGATGTGGTGCTTTAGGAAGTCATTGGTAACCTCAGCCACAGAATGGAGCTTATATGCCCATAGGTGTGCATGCACCTGTGTCAACTTCAGTACTTCTGCATGGATGTGTGTTTCTTGTGGATGCAGCACGTGGTCCTTCTGCCATTCCCCCTGAGGAGCCGCCTGTGGTGCAGCAGCAGCTCCATGCATGGAGCCAAACCCCAACCTAAGCCCCAAGTGTGTGCTCAGTGCCTTCCACACCCCCCGTAGCCCCAGCTGCCTCCTGGTGAGCCCACTCCTCTCTCTGTCCCTGCAGGCAACCTTCAAAGGCTGGATGGACATCATGTATGCCGCCGTGGACTCGCGTGAGGTGAGGGGATAAACACGGACATCTCACTGCCAGCACCAAGTGTCACCCATCCCATAGGGCTGGTTCCACCCAGCTGGCCGGGGCTTCAGCTGGGTCATGGGCCAAAGAGTGGAGAACCCCCCCCCCAAAAAAGTCCCCCTGCCAAGGTCTGCAGCTTCAAAGAGGGCAGTCGGTTGTGTCCCTCCCAGAGCCTTCTGCCACCCATGTCATTGTCACCTGCATCCCAGCCGCCATCCCAGCTGCACCCCGGTCCCTGCGCCAGGCTCCCAGCCCACCCTACAGCTGCGGCTGCGCCCAGCTTCAGCTTCGCGGTCCAAAATCCCCATACTGCACCTACAGCTCTGTGTGACGTCCTCTGTGTGCTCCTCCAGCTCGAAGAACTTATCCCGTCCTGGAGACAGTGATATATATATATCCAAAAAAAAAAAAGTGTTCCGAAGAGTTTCATGTTTGTGCTGTGATCCATCCCCAGATGTGTCCCTGCACCACCCCTGACCATGGCCATGGGCTGATACTGAGGGAGGAATTTCCTGCCTTTCTCTAAGGGAGCACAGCAGACTCGCCCGTGCCCCACTGAGGGTCAGCCCCGCACACCCACACCCCGAGCACATTGTTTTCACTGCCTTTTTTTAGCTTCAGAAACAGCCGCTCTGCTCACCCCGGCTGCAGCTGCCAAGCACCCAGCCATAAAGCTGATACGGGAGAAAATGTGCTCTCCTCTGCCAGGAGCTTGCCTTGAAATTGGGGAAGTCAGTTGTGACACCTAGGGACGTCTCGGCTCAAATATTAGCAGAATTAAATGACACCCATTGAGATGAGGAGGGTTGGAAAACCCTCCTCAGGCTGCCAGGCTGTGTCACCCCCGGGTGCTGGCATGATGTGAATTAAACCACCTCTCCTTTCCCCTTTTGGCTGTATTTCAGCCCTTGGAAAGTTGACAGTTGGGAAGAAGCCCAATTTGCTCATCAATATCAGCCCTGTCCTGTGCAGCCTTCCTATTCCCCAGCACAGGGCTCCGGACATCCTTGTCCTCAGCCCAGCTGGTGCCTGCTCCCCTGGGGACCACACAACCCAGCCAGCATCTGCCAAAGGCTTTGCAGCAGCCACCACATGCTTTGTCAGGATATGGTGGCCCCTGGACCAGGGGCTTGGGGACATGCTTTTGGGGGAGAGTTAGTGTCATGTACTCATCTCTGATTTCCCATCTCTCCTGGCCAGATTGAAGAACAGCCATCGTACGAGATCAACCTGTACATGTACATCTACTTCGTCATCTTCATCATCTTTGGTGCCTTTTTTACCCTGAACCTCTTCATCGGTGTCATCATTGACAACTTCAACCAGCAGAAGAAAAAGATAAGTATTTTCTGGGTCCCGCAGCCACCTCTGCCTCCTGGAGCCCTGGTCCAGGAGAGAGGGGAGCAGCATCTTTCCTTTTCCCACCGCGACCCTTTCTCGTCATTTTTCCATGCGTTGGGGAAAGACTGAACTTCTGAAAATGAAAATTTCTGAGCTGTTTTGAAGCAAATAACATGGGACAAATGCGGGGGCAGAGAGTGCGTAATGCAGCACGTGTTGCTCGCACCAAGCAAGTTCTGAGCTCACAGGATCTGGGAACACGGAGCTAGGGTGAGCGCCGCTAGGGCACGGGGTGCCCTGCTTGATGCACCAGGTGCTTCCCCAGTGCCGTCATCTTGCCTCAGCAGGAGGAAACCACAGCGCTGGGTTTAGCACCCATAGGTGCTGTCAGCAGGGGGAGGAAGCAGGTTTCGCTGAGTCAGCACAGTGAGCAAAGCCCAGCTGGGGATGCATGGTGGGAAGGAGCAGGGCATGGTCAGGGATGTTTGGTGGGAAGATGTGAGTCCCCAAGGCTAACTGTGGCGATTCCTTTTATACTTTGGAGGTAAAGACATCTTCATGACGGAAGAGCAGAAGAAATACTATAACGCCATGAAGAAGCTTGGCTCCAAGAAACCCCAGAAGCCCATCCCCAGGCCCTCGGTACGTTGGGTTAACCTCCTTGGAGCACAGTGGGGAGGGAGTGCCTCAAGCCACCGACTGTTCCAAGTGAACAAGAAAGGTCTGGAGTAGAGCATTTGCCAGCACAAAGAGCCAAATCCTGGTTCCCCCTTTATCTCCTCAGACAGGATCTTTGTAAGGGCTGGGGCTTCAGGAGAGGTTCACCTCAGGCAACCCTGCCTGGATCTGTTCTTCAGCCCTGGGTCTGCTGGCAAGGGCAAGAGGGGGATCCCTTTCATAGGGATCAGGTTTTTCTCCTAGTTCCTCTCTCACAAATGAGTTAGAGTCAGCGAAACCTCAATGCTCCTAGAAGGGAAACTGGTCCAGTCAATACATACACAGTTGTGACTTGGGCTTCTTGGTGGCCCAGATCAAGTGAGGTCTTTTCCCGTGTGTTCTTTTTTGCTCTGATGCATTAGCATTGGGTATACTTGGAAAACAACAGCCCTGTGCCCACACCTCACCCACAGTGTCACCAGCCTGGCCTCATCCTGCGAGGCGCCGGGTGTTTTCCTCCCGCGGTTTGGGCTGAGACCCACGTAGGGGCTGTGACCCTGAGATTTCCTGCACACTGTTAAATATGGTTCCTTCTTCTCTTTCTGTTGTGTCTTTGTTTTCTGTGGGTCTGTTCCATGTTCCCACCTCATCTCTGGTTCTCCATCATTGCCCCCACGGCCCCCACGGCAGAACAAGTTTCAAGGGATGGTGTTTGACTTTGTTACCAAGCAAGTGTTTGACATAACCATCATGATCCTGATTTGTCTTAACATGGTGACCATGATGGTCGAAACAGATGATCAAAGCCAGCTCAAAACAGACATCCTCTACAAAATCAACCTGGTCTTCATCGTCATCTTCACTGGAGAGTGTGTGCTAAAAATGTTCGCCTTGCGCTACTACTACTTCACTATCGGCTGGAACATATTTGACTTTGTGGTGGTCATCCTCTCCATTGCAGGTAAGCCCTGGAGGCTCTACCAGTTCCTCGGGGACCCCACTGGGTAACAAAGAGTAGAAATGGTCTGTCCGATCGCAGCCATCACCAGCCAACCCCCCGTGCCCACACCTTTGAGCAGGGTGAAGGGACCCTGGGACAAGAGGGATGCAAGGCCACCCTGTGCCACCAAGGCAGGGTGAGGAGCAGGAGATGTGTTCCACTCCCTCTGTCTCAATGTTTCATGGCTGCACTGCAGAAGCAGAGCAGCAGCACTGTTTAATCTTTGGCTCTGCACTCAGAGATTTGAATATGTTCCCTTTACTGCCGGAGGAGCCGAGAGAACTGCGTGCGCTTGGGGCTGGCCTCATCCCAGCCCTGGTAGATGATGGAGAAGCTCCACCTGGCCCCCCTGTGTCAGCTGCAGAGCACAGCAAACTCACTTCTTTTTCATCCCTTTGCAGGTATTGTCCTCTCAGACATCATAGAGAAGTACTTCGTATCACCCACGCTCTTCAGGGTCATCAGGCTGGCGAGGATTGGCCGTGTCCTCCGGCTGATCCGAGGAGCAAAAGGCATCCGGACTCTCCTGTTTGCTCTGATGATGTCCCTGCCTGCCCTCTTCAACATCGGCCTCCTGCTGTTCCTCGTCATGTTCATCTACTCCATCTTTGGGATGTCCAACTTCGCCTACGTAAAGAAAGAGGCAGGGATCGATGACATCTTCAACTTTGAAACTTTTGGGAACAGCATCATCTGCCTCTTCCAGATCACCACATCGGCCGGATGGGATGGTCTGCTCAGCCCCATCCTCAACAGCGGCCCCCCCGACTGCGACCCCGAACTGGAGAACCCTGGCAGTTCAGTAAAAGGGAACTGCGGCAATCCATCCATCGGCATCTTCTTCTTCTGCAGCTACATCATCATTTCCTTTCTTATTGTGGTGAACATGTACATTGCCATCATCCTGGAGAATTTCAATGTGGCCACGGAGGAGAGCAGCGAGCCACTCTGTGAAGATGATTTTGAAATGTTTTATGAAACATGGGAGAAGTTTGACCCGGATGCCACCCAGTTCATCGCGTACAGCACCTTGTCTGACTTCGTGGACACTTTGCAGGAGCCGCTCAAAATTCCTAAACCAAACAAGATCAAGCTGATCACTATGGATCTACCGATGGTTGCTGGGGACAAAATCCACTGTCTGGATATCCTCTTTGCCCTGACAAAGGAAGTGCTGGGAGACTCGGGAGAGATGGATGCTTTGAAGGCCACCATGGAGGAGAAGTTCATGGCCGCGAACCCCTCAAAGGTTTCCTACGAACCCATCACCACCACTCTGAAAAGGAAGCACGAGGAAGTGTGTGCTACAAAAATCCAAAGGGCTTTCCGGAGGTACCTCCTGAGGCGCTCAGTGAAGCAGGCCTCCTACATGTACAGGCACAGTAAGGACGAAGACGCCCTGAGAGGGGACGCGCCCGAGAAGGAAGGTCTGATCGCAACCAAAATGCATGAGATGTACGGGAACAGTGGGACAGACTTGGAGACAGCCCCAGCCTTCAGCCTTACACCTGTGCCAAGCTCAGAGACTCAAGATGCTCCCGGTGAAATGAAAGTGTGGGATGGGAAACGCGTTGTGAAGGAGTCGCTTGTGTAACGGGGAGTGATTTCCATCTGGTGGCATCACCCAGCCTGAAAAGACTCCATTTGTATCTCCTCTTCAGAAATCTTCCATGTTCAGATCAATAGATCTCAGATGTTGAGCTAATTTCAGATATTTCAAGCAGACACCTTAACTTTCTGAGCAGGATCTCTTACTGATCCTGGTTTTTGTAGCTCACTGCACTTGCAAAGGGCTTAATATTTTTCTTATGAGATTGAAATGTGAAATCTCTCTATTGTTGGTGAAAGAGAAACATTTTAGTTTTGAAATGATCTAATCATGATAATGATGTTTTTCGGACATTAACAAATGAGGATGGTTGTCCTTTTACTTAAAGTAATTGTTTATTAATGTTATTTCACAATGAAGATATTTTCTTCCTATTATTCTTCCAGAGTGCAGCCAAGTAACCAGTGAAAGATGAGCCAAGTGAAATAATATTAAGAATAATTACAGAAAGGTTTTGTGAACAAAAAAATCTCCAATGTCTTAAAGTAGCACCTTTCTTTTGGATATTTTAATAAGCTTTATGGATTTTTGTTATATACAGAGAAAGTGCAATTATGTCTTAAAGATTTGTTTGCATAGCCAAAACAAAGCATCTACAGATATGTTCTCAGGGTTAAATATCAGATTTTAAAGGTCTCTGAATATACATTGAAATCATAAATCATTCAGGTCTCCATGGTACGAATGTAAACTGTATATTCATGCTTCTCTTCTGTTTTCCCGTTCCATCCAGATTTTGTGGCAGGAAAGCGATGGACAGAGGTAGCATTTGGAGAACCTCCTCCAGGAGTTCCCTGTAACAAAAAAACACCTTGAGCACTTTTCTTCGAGCCCCACATCAAGCGGAAACTAGCCTTAGCTAATGAGACATGTCCCCGGGGAGTGGGGAGTGGTCTTTGCATTGAGTCGCTCAATGGGGTCCCATAAACCCCATCAGCTACCAAGCACCGGGGCCTTAACACAATGAATGCTCCTACCCAGAAACGCTCGGGAGGGGTGGCAGGTGGGTGTAAATTCTCCAAATTACCCAATACTCAGGCAGGGTGTCCTTCCCTCGGTCAGGGCTCCGGAACTGTCTCTGCAGCTGGAAACATCCCACGGAGAGGGGCTCTCCCAGGGGAAGGTCCTGTCATTGCTCCCATAGGTGGCCAAAAGGAAAGAAAATGGAGTAAAATGAGCAAAAGGACCCCGGTTAATCTCTGGACTGCCTTCTTTCTACAAAAGGGAAAACACTCTTAAGATCAAAAAAACCACTAACCAAAACTTCCAGTTAAAACAAGGGCTGCTGCTTGAAGCCAAAGGGTCTGTCTTTTTTTCTTCTCTTCTGTTTTGTTTTGTTTTTAATTATTAATATTATATCTTCTCCCTTGGGCTGGTTTTGGCTCAGAGCCGTTGCAGATGCCTTATGGCACCCCACGGAGCTCGCTTGCGTCCATGTGCTTTTGGCCAGGCGGCAGAGCCGGGGCTGCTCTGCCCACTGCATCACACCACGTTGTGCTTCCATTTCCATGTGCATAGGGTGACGCTCCCTGGAACAGGAGCCTGAGCTTCTTACGGTGTGGCATGCTGCTTTAAAGTGCCTTTGCATGGGAAGCATCCATGGCACAGCTCTTTCCAGCCCAGGTTGTGGTTCACGATCAATGCTGCTTGTACGTACATGTCGTCGGTGATGGAAAAATGCCAAAGAGCAGAGTTTGTGTGAGCTAAAGCCCTTTTTCTTTGTACATTTCTTAAAATAAACAACCGTAAATGGTCAATTATTACAATACCAAATGTGTTGATGTGTGTTAGGGGAGGAAGTGTTTTCCATACCACTGGGAGGGGGAAAGCACCTGCCCCAGTCATAAATACCTGCTCCCTCCAGGGAGCCTCTGGACGCACCATCCTCTGCAGGACCCCCAGTGGGGTCCCGTTCTGATCAAGAGACCTCCCGAGATGAAAGCTCCCCCCAGCACCTCCAGCCCAGTCTCCAGAGCTTCTGCTCTGCTCGTGGATGTGTCCCATGGGCTCCTTGCTGCTTCCCCCAGCAATAAGCCCCAGCTATAGGAGACGCCGCTGTCGCTTCAGCCAAGAAGAAGGGAGGGCTTGGAGGAGGTGCCCGATACTGGGCTCTGTGGAGCCAAACCTGCCCCACTGGCTGCCAGGGAGCAGGTCAGCATCACGCGGAGGAGGCAGCAGCGGGTGAAGAACGTTTCTGTGCTGATGCGTGGCCAGAATCTGAGCTGGGAGTAACCTCCAGGACCTGCTGGTGTCCCCAGGGGCCATGGCACGGCCTCACCGTTGTTTTCTCTCTCCCTAGAACAGCTCGTGCCAGGGCTGGTGTAATTCAAGTGGGATGCATCACAGCACCCACGCAGGCAGCAGGATGGAGGGAGGAGGTGGCACAGCCCCCGTGTCCCCGTCCCCCTGCGGTGGCAGGAAGGACAGCAGTGAAACACAAGCCACCATGAATAAGAATGGGCTGGTGAAGGGTGCAGCTGCCTGGCCCTGGCTCAGCTGTGCCCTGTGCTCATCCCACCACCCCCTGTGGGGACACAGGACCTTCCTATGGGACCATCAGGTCTCTCCCAGGCACCTCCAGCCCGGGGAGCAGCTGCTGGCCTTCCTTGCATTGCTCATTGCAGCTCCTATATCCAGCCCCAGGGGCTGATTACCAAATCTCTCCTGTGCTTCCTGTGCTGTCCCAGCCCTTGGGTATCTCCATCACTGCTGGCTTGCCAGGACATCACAGCCAGGCTGAGTTTTAGCAGTAATACCAAGGGTGCTGACACTTTAGCCCCAGCGTACAGCTCCATGCATGGCACAGCCTGGCTGCTCTGCTGCAAGAAGGCACCTCTCCCATCATCTCTTTCCCCGGGGCCACAATTTCTCTGGAAACCTTTATTTCTGCTCTTGCTCGGCTCACACCCCCTTGCACACAAGGTGAGACTTGGGCTGGCTCCCAGCAGCTGCCGGATGCTCAGAAACAGCAAAAAAGAAACGACCTGCAGAAAGTGAAGGTTTGGGGAGGCCCCAAGAAGACAAAGCCGGGCTCTGGGGACCAACCCGGCTGGCAAAAGTACCCCAAGGTGTTTTTCAGATGGAGTTACAGTTCAGTGCTCACCCGTAGTTTGCAGAGCACGGCGGTTGGAGAGGCGCTGTGGCACAGTGTGAGGGGGAACTGCACCTATGTGCCAGAGAGATGGGGCCAGGGCACAGCTTGGGTGCCACTTGTGGTGGCTGTGCCCAAAGGACGCAGGAGGAAGGGTCTCGGTCATGGCAACTGTGCTGCAGAGAAGGACCAGGCATGGTGATCACCCAAGGAGGGGGCTCTGTGTCTTGGACATCCTGTCTAGGCTTCACCCTTACCTGGATGGGCAGCCCTGGGGACACTTTGGGGTGCTGGGGACAGGGGCTGTGCACCGATGCCACCAAATCTGCAGCGAGCAGGAGAAACCCACAACCTGCCT
Source organism: Anser cygnoides (assembly GCF_040182565.1). NCBI lineage: Eukaryota > Metazoa > Chordata > Aves > Anseriformes > Anatidae > Anser > Anser cygnoides. The sequence goes on from NC_089894.1 coordinate 2,994,620, forward strand.
CCTTCCCGCACTTCATGTGCTGCTCTGACCTCGCAGCCACTGGTCCAGCCTCCACCACTGCCTGTGGCTTCGTTCCCCATCTCCTGCAGGGCAGAGCCCGTGCTGTTAGGGAGCTGGGGTGTGATCCTGCCTCGCCTGGGGTAACCCCATCCCCTGCCCTGTGGCACGGAGCCGTGCTGGTGCCAGCACCCCCTCCCTGCGCTGCACCTCTGCCAGCCCGGGCATGGAGTTGGCGAGCGCTCCACGGACAGGCTCACCTCCACTGGGGGTGCAGAGCCACCGGCCTCGGTCCCCTCCCTCAAATAACTCTGCCATGGCAAGCACGGCCCGAGGACACGAGGCTGGACAAGGCAAGGGCGGGCACAGCAACAGCCGCCCCAGCGTCTGCGCCGCATTCAAAACCAGCCCCAGGGAAAGTCCCCACCGCATCCGATTTACATGAGCAGGAAAGACGCCGTCTTGCATAGCAGCAGCTTTGCCATTTTTAGGTGCAAAGGCCAAGCTGGTTGGAGCAGCCGTGGTGTTTTTGCAGAAGCAAGGGTCAGCGACTGGATGCTTCCCTGTTGTTTGTGGTGAAAAAATGGCTGATTTCTGCAGGAGGCTCTGGGTGCTCCAGGCAAACCTCTGGCTGATGGCCCTGGCTGCAGGTAGGCATTCAGCGCGGGCTTTGCATTGTAGAGGGTTGAAGGAGCAAGAAAGCATGCACACTGGCATGTGTCCCTTGCCTTGTGCATTGAGGGACTCCATCCACATCTGGCTTTAAATAATTTAAACTTTGCAGGTTATGAGCTTTTGCACAAAGCCAGCCCGGGGCTGGGACAGGGCGCAGGAGCTGGTGGGCAGCTGGGACCAAGGAACTGGGGAGCCGGGTGCCGAGTGGGTGCAGAGCATTCATGGCTGTGGTGGCAGGAAAGAAGGGTTTTCTTCACCATTTATTGTTCTTGGAGGCTGGAGGATGGGCACAAGCTGGGGTCAGCACATCACTGAGGCCAGGGCCAAGCCACCTGCCTTTACTCCACAGGGCTGCGTGTCCAAGAGTGGAGGAGAAATGGGAGGAAAAAGGCTTTTGGGGTTGACCTGGGGGGTCAGTGTGAACATCCCTATGCCGTTCCCTTTGAATCCCCATGGAGAAGCAGCCTTTCAACCCAGGACATGGCTCCCGTCCCCTTCCTCCCCATCCTTGATGCAGGGGCACCCACAAACCCTGCAGCAGCCCCCACCCTCGTCTTCAGGCTGAGGAACGTGTGCCCTTGGGGGAAAATCATGTAAAGGGCTGCTGTTGGGTAGCCACCGCGCAGATTTGATGTGGCAAGGGTTCATCCTTACTCTCAGGGTGGCTTCAGAGAAGGTGGGGAAAGCTTGAGCTGCTTGTGGATGCAATGGAAATCTTGCCTTTGGAGGGTCTGAGGGCTGCAAGGTGAGGAGCCAGCTTGGTCGTCATTCAGAAACAGCAGCAGAACTCAGAGAGCGAAGCCCCAGCTGCAGGTGGCAGGGACAGGAACCCAGCACACAGGCTGGACAAGGGGCATCTCTGCATTGTAAAATGAGACGAGGCCAGAAGGGAGAATTTGTCTGCAGGGGGGCAGGCACTGGAGACAAACTGGGCAGCCTGGTCCCAGGCAAGTCTCTGGAGCCAGCAAGTCCCCACCACGCTGCTCATCGGGGCGGGAAGGTCTGCAGCGGGGCAGCAAAGTGCGGGGCAAAGCTCAGGCTGGGGAATTGGCTTCTTGTTCTTCTTATTATTATTCTCTTCTTCTGGGGGGCTCTGCAGCAGCCCCAGCACACTGGAGGTGGTGCAGCCCCCACCTCCATGCCAGCTGCCCTGCAGCAGGGCTTGGCGAACGCTCCCCGAGCGGACGGAGCTGGGCGCTGAAGCGGCGCGGCAAACAGGGCTGGTGCTTCCTGCCCAGCTGCAGCAAGAGGAACTGGGCACCCACGGGGCAGCGCGCTCCTCGCCCGGCCCAGCCCATTTTAATAGCAAAGGCAGGTTTCACGGGGTTGTCAACCAGAAAGCAGCTTACTTAATTCAGGAGATGGGGTGGAAATAGGAGGGTTTGTGCTCAAATGGCCTCTGAGTGGGGTCTGGTTGATGCTCCTGAGCTCGCTGCCCCATATGGGGAGGGTGTGAAGGACCCACAGTGCGTGCCGTCCCATCTGGGATGTCCTCAGTGGGCTTCTCCTACAGGAGCCCTTGGCCAGCGTCTCAGGCCCCTTCTCCTGTCTTGCAGGTGGGATCTCAGCAGTCGGGAACAGCACCGGGAACAGCACCAGTAACAGCACAGGTAACATCTCAGACCCACTGGGCTCTTCCCTGTGTCCCCAGGGTCCCTCCCAACCCTCTGGCTGTGCCATGAGGCTGCCAGCCCCAGCAGAGCCACAGATGTCCCCAGAGCCCTTCCCAGGCTGCAACCTCCTCCGGGGCATCTCCCTCCCCTGCTCTCCCTCTGCAAAGCCGGATCCGTTTTGTCTTTCCTAAGGACGTGAGCATTTTAACTAAGCATTTGCAGAGTGCATTGGGTGATCGGGCCATGGCTCGGGACCAGGTGATAGAGGTGATGGGCTTGTGCACACAACGCTTGTGCCATTCCCACCCCCAGGATGCTGAGCATGAGCTCTGCCACCCAAACAAGTCCCAGCTCTGGGATGTGAAAACAGGCAAAACACAAATTTGAGCAAAATGAAAAAAAAAGTAGAAGTGATGGGGAGGGAAGCCAACTGGGGGTCTTGGCAAAGGCTCTGTGATGCATGCCAGTGCAGGCTGTAATCTGGGAGCCAAGCTGGGGCTAAGAAGGCATATGTATATAGAGATGGGTGGGAGCAGCAAAAGAAGTGTCCCAGTGAAGTCACTTCCACAAAAAATGGGTTTCCATTACAAGCACGTTGGCTTTACGTGCCCATCCTTGTCCCCTGGCAGGCAATGGGTGCCGAAAGCTGAACCAGCACCCGCGCTACGTGGCTGCCAAGAGGAACACACCCATCACCTTCATCTGCTACACCCAAGAGCCCCAGAGCATGCAGTGGTACAAGACATTGGAGGACAGCGATCAGATCTATGTGATGGACCAGAGCACCTCCCGCTTCAGCGTCAAGAGGAAAGAAAACTTCATTAACTTCACCATCTTCAGGATCAGATACGAGGACAACGGCATCTACGTGTGCGACAGGAAGAACCTCACATCGGAGAACAAGCGGCCGCACATGTGCGGGACGGAGCTCAGAGTCATGGGTGAGTGGGAGCCCCCTGTCACCTCCACCGCTGGTGTGTGACCTCCACGCACTTTTCCTGCGTCCCCCCTCCACGTGAAGCCCACATCACACTCCTGGCACCCACCTTTCCCGTGCTGGTGGAACCCCTTCAGACACAACCGTAGGTGCTCCACCACATGGCAGATGTTTCTTTGTGTGCGAGACAACCCCCCAGGTTTGCCTTGGCATGTCCATCCCATATAAATGCATCCCAGGGAGTGCATTGCCCTAAAAAATCCCATTTTTCCCAGTTCTGGTCAGTGGTGGGTCTTTTCCAGGGTGTCCCATTCCAGAACTGGTCCCTGCTGCCAGCCTCGGGGGGTTGCAATGCCCTGGTCCCTTCCAAGAGACACCACCCCAGTCCCTTTCCCTGCTCTGACACAAACCTGTGGTCATGCCGAGCTCGTCCCTGTTCCCTGGGAGCCTGGCATGGAGACGGGGCTCAGGGCTCTCTCTGTGCTGCTGCTCCCAGGTCACAGCAACATCCAGCAGATCCAGAGCAGGAACACCCTGAAAGACGCCATCATCATCATCCAGTCCGTCCTGCTGGTTGTCTTCATCAGCGTCCCCATGCTCCTCTTCCTAGACAAAGTGAGTGGCAGCATCACCAGCAGCGGGGACGTCCCCGGCTCCACCGCCGCAGTGCTCACAGCAGTGCCCCGTGTCCTGGGCAGGGCAGCGAGGGCACTGCTGGGGCCAGGATGGGCAAGGACCAGGTTTGGGGACATGGCTACCTGAAAAAAGCACCTGAAGTGGAGTGGGGGGACTGTCCAGATTTGCCTGTGGAGGCCGTGGGGCCTGGCCTTGGGAGAGGGGTGGAGGATCCCAGCGCAGGCTGCACCAGCTATTGTGGGAGTGCTGGTGACACCCAACCTGTGACTCTCCTCTCTATAGGGTGAAGGCAAAGAGAGCCCTGACGAGGACCACACCTATGAGGTAATGCTCAATTAATTATAGAAATACCTCTGTAATATCAGTCTGAGCCTTGAAACAGCCAGTTATGCCCTTGCTGGGTGCCTGCTAGGTACAGCAGCCCTCGCAGGGCACACAGGGCACGTTCCTCCGAAGTGGTTGCTGCTCCTTGGCCATAGAGCAGCTTGTAGACCCCAAGCCAAGCTCTAAGCACATTCACCCATCTGTCTCCATCTCCCCTTCCAGAAGCTGCCCTGATCCCTGGGGGAGCACTCTGGAGATGGGTCCCCACTTGGGGGTCCCCCTCCTGTGTCTCAACCTCCTTCCTCTCGGCGCAGGGTCTGGAGGTGGAGCAGATGGCCACCTACGAGGACATCACTCCTTTCCGTGACGTGAAGGCCAAATGGACGGTCGGGGAGCACCCAGGGGAGGAGTGAGGGGTCCCACACCCACCGCCAGGCCGGCACCGGTGGCACCGCTCCCTGCCAGCACCGCGCCAGTGCCCCGTGGGGACAGGCACCCGGGTCCCGATCTGCCACCACGGACCTTCAGCCGCCTCCAGCAGCCCTGCGCAGAGCTCGAGTCTCGCTGCCCTTCGGTGCTCACTGCACCCCCCAAGACTGTCCTGCCCTGGCTGCTGCTCTTACTGCCCCGCTGCTGAACCCCTAAAGCCCATGTAGATATTAGGAGCCAACCCCAGCCCCCTGGTCGCCAGCAGCCCCGATCCCCAGGCAGCCCCACATCACGCTCTGAGCTCCTGCGTGGCCACCACAATGGCAGTACGGTGCTGGGTGCTGGGACTCCTCTGTCCCCACCACCTCCTGGAAGGAGAGGACCACGCTTGATCACTCCCCATGCTGCAAGGACCCTTGTGGGCTGTGAGACCCCGCTGTGGGCCCTGTACTCCTGGCAGTGGAGCCAAGGTGAGCAGCACCATGGGGGTGCTATAAGTAGATTTGGGGCCACTGTTTAGCTCTCGAGCCATAGACGTGCCCAGCAGGCCAAGCTGGAAGTTGTACAAGCTGGAAGATCCTTTGAAAGTGCCTCGTTCTCTCCAAAGACTACAGAAAGGCTGGGGAGGCAGCCCCCACCTGGAGGGTCTTGCACAGGGCTTGCTCCTCACCAGGCAAGAGCTGGCCTGTGTCAGAAGGACGTCCCCTTGGTGAGGGACAAGTGCAACCTCAGAACCTATGGGAAAGATTTAAAGTGTGGGACACAGGTGTACGACTGCTTTTTCAAGCCGTAATAAAGGTAATGGGTAAATTCACATCCTGCACCTCCCGTTCCAGGCATCCAAGCTGCGTCTTGCCGTGCCTGATCCAGGGGTGTCCTGGTGCCACGTCCTGGTGCCACCCCACCATAACCCTGGTGCCAGGGTCTGTGGGATGTCTGGGAACAAGGAGCAGCTTTCTGTGGGTTCCGCTCAGGCAGCTGGAAACCAAATTTCACCCCTTCAGGGCCCCAAGCGCAGGCAGGGATGTGAAGTCAAGAGCAGCCGTGGGCTCTGCTGGAAGCGCCGGCTGAGCACTCACGGGGGGACCACTGCGGCCCCAAGACGTCAGTGCTGAGCCTGGGACGAGACAAAAACCACCGCCAGGAACCGAAGCAGGAGGAACAGGGCCCAATGCCAGGAGCAAAGAGCTGAGCTCTGCTCCAGCTACATCTGCTCTTGCAAGAAAAGCTAGAAAACATCTGGAGAGGAGCAGAACGGCACTAATTGGTTCTGTTAATAAAAACCGTTTTGGCACGGCAGCAGCAGGCGTGCGGGTGATGGGGCTCAGGGCTGGTTGGGCACACAACACCGGGGCTTTCACTGCCGGGGGGGTCCCCAAAGGCATGGGGAGCCCATCACGGTGGGTTTGACAGTACGAAGCTGGACAAGGCAGGACACCAGGGTGACGGGCATCAGGGGGGTGACAACAACTGTGAGGCTGAAAGATGAGACCTCCCCAAGTCATGGACAGCCAACAAAAAAAGCTAGAGTAAAATTACGGGCAAATAGGGAACAGGCTGGTTCTTGTTTACTGGTAAATCAGCTTAATGGAAAACTGGGATTCAATCTAAATAGCAAAAAAACAGCATTTTAAGGTTGTTTTTTATTAGTTAAATAAGCTATCCTAAACTGGCTACATATACATGTATTTAAATGTTACTTAAACGTGTCTTGTAAATTTGATTAACTGAAGGAGTACTCACAGTGAGGGAAATGAATTCCTGGTTTCCATGTTTGCCAAGATTTTAGGACTAGCAAGGCTCATCCCTCCATGCCTTGTTTTCAGTTACAAAATGGGAGAGGAAGGCAAATTTCCCGGCCTTCCCAATTCCCAACTGGTTTCTCAGCTCTGTGTAAACAACTCACTCAACTGACTTAACCGAATCACACGAAAGACAGAGAATTTGCTGTTTGCATCTGGAGAGGAAGCAATGTCAAAAGCAGTTTCGGCGACCCCAGTTCCGCTCTGCCGCTTGGCTACTCTCTTAGCCCAGGGCCTTAGCTTCCTTTAAAACGCCAGAAGCAAATAAGTATTTCTGTACTGCTAGGGGTTTACTTTAATTGCTTAGATTAGTTTCTGGGGAGTACAGAGATGGGTTTTAATTTTATACTGAAATAGGCTTGTATTTAAAATGCACTCAGTGTAATTAAATACATTTCAATATATACAGTCCAGGCTCTGTATCCTGATTCTTATCCCCACCATTGAAGTATGATTGGGCAGACAGTTGTTTTTAAGTCCCACTGGGCTGCAGTCCTGGACCTCCTTCAGCCTCATGATATCTGCCATTTAGAAACAGGCTGGGTGAAACTGAGCAGTCCTGGCTCCAGAAAATACACACACACACACAATTCAAACTGAGAAGGACTATTTACCTTCAGGGCAGTGAGCTAGCAAAGGCAGTCAACCATCACTTAAAGCCTCTATCATCGATCTTGTTACCGACGGAGCTACAGAGCCTGGGCTGTGGGCCAGCATCTGGCTCCTCAGTCAGGATTCACCGTTTGCAGGTCCTCGGCTGGGAACCTCTGCACAAAACCCCTCCTGGGGGGCCGGGAGGAGCCAGGGCGTACACACACCTCCACGGAAAGTTGCTTCATTTGTCCACAGGGCAAGGCGGGTGGACGTGGGACCACCCTGAAAAGAATGGAGGGTTTTTTTCTCTTTCAAATAAGAAAAGGAACTTGGAAATTACTGAGCCTCATGCTGCTTTGTGATGTTCTACTTTGGGTCGCACATGCGGGCACTTGGAAGCTAGAAAAATGCCAAGCTGATATTTGCAAGCTGCTTATGCAACTGTAATTGTGCCAGTGGCGTGTGTTTGCCCAGCCCAGGATCCCAGCCACGCACTGCCATTTCCACAAAGCTTCTGCCTCATTTAATGCACAGAAATTATGTGAGTGGGGAGAAAACAGACCTCAGGGGCACAGCCTGGAACATGCTGGCATCTCTGTGCTTGGCTCTAAGATGAAAATTGCTGGTTTAGCACCGTGCTTTTGCTAACAGAGCTGGAGGGGCAGCAGGGTAGCAAGTGATGGGCAGCAGTCTGGTGCAAGGTGCCGTATTAATCTAGCTGCAGTGGTAGAGCATCATCGCGAGCAGGCAGCAGAGCCTGTGCTGGCTGGCGGGGCTGCTGCTCTGCTCATCTCTGACGAATATTGACATATTTAAACACAATCTGAAGTAGAAAAACACACCCAGATGTTGCTGGCTATTGGGTGACCAGATACCTGATAGCTGCAGGACCCACTGTTCCCTTTTCTCTAGGGACTGACATTTACTCCGTGACACCACCATGCGAGTGAACACCCAGGGGCTTCTCGGAACAGATCACGCTCTCCCCAGCATGTTTATTAACGAGCTCTCGCACCCTCTGCTGCAGTGATGATGCTGCCTCATGGAAAGTGGAGCCGAAGCAGGGGGTCAGGCCAACCCAGGGGCTCGGGGAGCCGGAGCACTGCCCCTGACCGGGGAGCAAACAGGGCCCCGAACAAACACAGCGGTTTGGGGCACCCAGGGCCCTGGGAGGAAGGATAAGTCCTTTAAGCACCACCACCCCCTGCCCACCCTCCCAGCTGTCCATCCCAGGTTCTGTCTTGTCTTGCTCAAAAGCAGGGTGTGTGCTGTGACCTCTGCTCTTCCCCATCTCCTCTCCCTCCTCTCCACACCAGCCCTCTGCTCAACGCAGAGATATTTCTCATTCCTGTCTCAGGCAAGAGCAGAAAGCAGCTGATGACCAGATCTTCTCACAGCTTTGCCCAGCTGAGGACGTGAGAAACCTCCCAGAGCTCTGGCACCTGGATTTGCAGCAGGCAGGCTGGTACCCAGTAACACACCTACATGTGACAGCTCTTCACCAAACCTGTGCCAGACAAACCAGCTGACCCCAGGGACCTTGTTCTGTCTCTGCCTGGGAACTGCCACGCTGTTTTTCAACAGGGGTTGATATCTCCTCTCCCAAAGCAGGGCTTTGCAAATTACTTCTGCAGTTCAATGCTTGAGCTGTTGCATGAGGGAAAAACACATTTGTTCTTAGGTGCTTTTAATGTCTTATGTAAGTAAAATAATGCGTTGGCTGAAAATTTGAATCAAACCGTTACCTCAAGGAACAGAAATTGTTATTTTCCAAAAAAAAAAAAAATCAACTTGTTCAAAATATCCCTTTTCCACAAAAACTATTTGTTGAATTTTGGTAGCATGACAGAAGTTATGTGGCAGAAACATGGTTCATCTGGCAACATCCATCCAGCTCTATCCCCACTAACAATAAATGGGAAACCATCTCCTTTGCTTTATGTCAGAGGTCTCCCAAACTGGCTTGTCAGCCCTGTTAACTGTGGGCCAGACCCTGCCTGGAGCAGGCAGGAAAATTAGGAGCACTTTCTACCTATGTGGGGAAATTCCACCATGTAAAAGCACTGATCTGATTTGGAGTGGGTCTTCCCATGATGATAAAACCGTTATTTGCAATAAACAGCAGAATATGGAGAAATCATTCAGCACTAATTTCATCCCCAGGCAAACATCCTCCCCAACCTTTCCATCTATGTATAAATGACTACAATTAGGTAGCACCATTGCGAACACGCGTGCATTTATGCATGGAGAAGATATAGAGAGGTTGTTGTGATCATGAACACATACATACATTTTAAACAGACCCCCTACTATATAAGGGGTGTCTCAACAGTTGCCATTACCAGCCTAGATGAAAGGAAGAAACATTCACTTTCAAGCAACATCTGAGCAACTCTCCAGGCAGAAATGGCTCCAGGTACTCTTCTTTATTTCTGTTTACAAGGATTGACATTGTGGCTACAGGCAGCATTGTGTCTAAAGAAGGGCAACAAAGCTGGTGAAGGGTCTAGAGAACAAGTCTTATTAGGAGCAGCTCTGGGAGCTGGGGTTGTTTAGCTTGGAGAAAAGGTGGCTCAGGAGAGACCTTATCACACCCTACAATTACCTTAAAGGAGGTTGTAGCAAGGTGGGGATTGGGCTCTTCTCCCAAGCACCAAGTGGTAAGATGAGGGGAAATGGCCTCAAGTTGTGCCAGGGGAGGTTTAGGTTGGATATTAGAAGAAATTTCTTTACTGAAAGGGTTGTGTGGCATTGGAATGGGTCTGCCCGGGGAAGTGGTTGAGTCACTGTCCCTGGAGGTCTTCAAGAAACATGTAGATGTAGAAGTTAGTAGTATGTTTTCATGGTGGACTTGTCAGTATCAGGTTAAAGGTTGGACTAGATGGTCTTAGTGGTCTTTTCCAACCTGAATGATTCTATGAGTCTGATTATGTGCTTTGGGTGATGGGATACTATGATAGGATGGTACTGTGGCCCATATATGCTCAGTGCCTACCCTAAATTAAAATGTGGCAACTTAAAAATCAAGGAAAAAGAATAGTTTTCCCAACAGCGTGACTTTTAACCACGGATTGACTCAGGTATTCATTATGCTAATAATGCAAATGCAAGGGGCATTTAATGCTAAAGGCAAGGAGCAAGGAGAGGCTGGAGAACGAGAAGAAAAGACATGCAAGCCAGAGCAGGAATAGTTATTACTAACATAAATAGTGGCAGGGATATTAAAACTCACATTCAAGGCTTAAGACGGGGATCAGGATGATGTCTAATGCCTATGTCCATGTCCTACAGGCTCCAGGGCATTCCTCCACAGAAGGGTGCTTGTTTGAGATTAACTTTGTGTCCATCTGTACTTACAGAGACCACTTGCGTGAGCTAGATGCCAGGGGTTAATAGCCTTTAGGCTTGTCAGGGATCACTGGATTCTACAGGTGTGTGCCAGAGAGCAGAAGTTTTCAGTTACAACACAGGTAATGCAGTCACTTTTCACCCTAGTGAAGGCAGACAGACAGTTTCATGTCAGCAGCACGGTGTAAAACAAGGCTACAGTGAGCTATTCCCAGTCCCTCCCCCGGTACTCACCATCCCGTTTGCTCATGCAGTGACAGGTGCATCATACTCCATTCATGAAGGCAAGACCCACTGAAAAACACGAGCGTGTTAAGGAACGACACAGGGACGCACTGCGGTTTTCATGGAGCAACAATCATTCTTAAGGCAGAAAAACACTGGGAGCAGCACAAGCCTCGAGGGCACATCCAGTAAAAGGGGATGGGGTTTCACTGGAGGGCTAAGATCATGTATGAACACAAACAAGCCATTCTTTAGGGTTAGCATAGGCAGAAGAGGCCAGGAAGTAATATGCAGGTGCCACCCTCACTGAAGGACAGTTAACACCACTCCTCTCCACTTTGCTGCAGGGTCGTGGTTTTCTCCTCTCGTCATCACCGTGATCACCCTGGGATTGCAGTGGCCACAAGAAGCTGCCACCTTCCCAGCCATGCCCCTTTCCAACCTGTTTGCCAACGCTGTGCTGAGGGCTCAGCACCTCCACCTCCTGGCCGCAGAGACGTACAAAGAGTTCGTAAGTGTCACAGCCTCCGGGCATCTCCTCATTAACCTGATGTTTTCAGGACCATACCACGGCTTCCCACCCAGCCCAATTTTCTAGAAACAGATACATTTCAACTACTGGTGTCCTCTGTCAGATCCTGAGGAGGAAAAAGCAGTCTTAATGGGATAGAACCGGTCTCTACCAGCCTGTCTCCTCCTCACAGCTCTCTGCCTCCACCCCTGATCCTCCTCATGGCCACAGCTTCCCACACCCAAACCCACCACTCAGAGCCAGCTGCCTCAAAGAGAAACCCAGTCCTGGGAGCTGTGGGGAGCAGCAGGCATTTTGCAAGACTTTCCTGTGACAGTAACCTACGGCACTGACTTGAAACTATCCAGCTTCTGCTTTGGCCAGAGCTGTCCAAGGGGGTCATCTGCTCCTCAGGAGAACGCAGTCCATATGGTCTGTGTTCACCTCAGCACTTTGGCTTAGTGCAAGCAAGACCTAGAGGTCCAGTAGCTACTGTGCCAACATGTGATTTCCAGCTTCCTACCTGCCAGTCCTGTAGAGACACACTTCATGTCTCACATTTCTTTCTTGAAAAGAGCAACCTGTCAGGACAGCTTGAGCAAAGAGTCAACGCTCTTCTCCCAGTACACGGCCAACAGATCTGAGTGTATTTGGGATGTCTCCACAGGAACGCAGCTATATTCCGGAGGACCAGAGACACACCAACAAGAATTCCCAGGCATTCTGTTACTCAGAAACCATCCCAGCTCCCACAGGGAAGGATGATGCCCAGCAGAAATCAGTAAGTTGTCTCCCCTGGGCAAGCGCAGAACTCTTTTAAAGAACAGAGGGTTTCCATCTGTGAGCACTTCAGTGCTTGCTGAGGTATCACTCCTCTCCCCTTTTACTATTTACACCTGCATGCAAAAAGAAAGACACCTTTGGGTTAGACTATAAATCATGCCCCCAGCCCAAAGAGAGTAACTGTTGTCAGAACAGGATGTATGTCTGTACGCCTGGTGCTCCTCAGTCTAACACTTGCCAAAGCTGCAGAAGCAGTGGCACACCCATGTCACCTCTGGGCTGTTTCAGAAGGAGCAAGACACACAGGTAACATTACAGAACACCTCACCTGCACACCTTTGACCCCCTCTTTTAATTTCAGGATATGGAGCTTCTTCGGTTTTCACTGGTTCTCATCCAGTCCTGGTTGACCCCAGTGCAATACCTAAGCAAGGTGTTCACAAACAATCTGGTTTTTGGCACCTCAGACAGAGTGTTTGAAAAACTAAAGGACCTGGAAGAAGGGATCCAAGCTCTGATGAGGGTAAGTTGCAGCAGGTAGCACGATTACGGAGTAACAGCGATCTCCTAGACACAGGGCACTGAGCTCTCAGGGTCTTCTACAGGATCCAAAGACCATGAGAAGTCTCCCCACTTTCCACTCCAAAGACCATTGGCATCCTTTGGACTGGGTTACTTTAACATAGTCACACCACAACACTCCACTGCACACAATTTATCACTGGGAGCGTGAGAAAACTTGTACCAGACATTAACAGCACTGCCATAACCACTCATAGCAGCACAGGCCAGGAAGATCACAACACTCTAGACTCAGTCTTTACAAACCCAGCACCAAAGAATACTCCATTGGTTAAACCTGCTGTTAAACCTGATGTTTGCCCTATCTCCCCATAAAACACTTTAAAGCGAAGCAAATTTTGCAGAGTTCTGCATACTGACTTCCAAGACTCGAGACATTTTATAAAAACAACCCATATAAGTCTGCGTACTGATGGAAGCCTATACTCTGATGTTTCTCTCTTATATTACATTTAAATTAACATAGCATGCAGACAACTGACAGCTGGAGAATGTTCTTCTTCAGAACGGTTACTTTGGGCTTTGTTATCTTAAATGACATTACTTATTGTCTGTCAGGATCCCATCTTAGATTTGCTCAGCATCACCACAGCTAGAGCCCCAAGACCTGTATCCATGTGATGTAAGTCTGGACAATGAATTTCATCATCCAGCACCTAAATAACTACAAAAGTCAGGCACTGAGAGTAAACAGAGATCTTCTGTCCTGACTGCAGTCTGTAGCATTTCCAGGTTTTGCTCTCCGTTTGATATAAGCTTGGGCAATGGGAAGCAGTACACAGAAACCAGACAACGATCACACTTTAGCCCTTTTACCACCCTGTTTACTGAACAAAAACGGCTCTGTTGACCGAGCCAGCCGGTGAGCAAAGCGGGGCAGGAGGAGAGGCGGACTGCAGCTCCAGCTGCACGTGGCTTGGGTCTGGCTTCAAGCTCTGGTCCCTGGAAAAGTGGGAGGAAAGAGAGCGTTACTGACCCCTCTCATGACCTCCTCCCCTCCAGTGGCTACGGCCAGACCCTGCTTCCTTGCCCCAGTTTTAAGAGCCCCCGGTGCCAGCTCAGCCCCGGCCCTTTCCCTCCTGCAGGAGCTGGAGGACCGGAGCCCGCGGGGCCCGCAGATCCTCAAGCCCACCTACGACAAGTTCGACATCCACCTGCGCAACGAGGACGCCCTGCTGAAGAACTACGGGCTGCTCTCCTGCTTCAAGAAGGACCTGCACAAGGTGGAGACCTACCTGAAGGTGATGAAGTGCCGGCGCTTCGGAGAGAGCAACTGCACCATCTGAGGCCGGGACGGCCGCCCTCCATCTCGGCCCCTCGCTGCGGGCCTGCCCCGTCCCCCGTCACGAAAATCGCTCTGCCCCGAGGAGAATAAACCCGCTACCGCTGAGCTGTGCCTGTCTGCCTGCCTGGGGGGACGGGGGGCGGATTTGGGGGCGCTTTTCCCCCGTACCACACCCACACCCACACACGCACCCGCCGGGCCCGCGCACCCGGCCTGGGCGGGCAGGGCCGAGGAGGCGGCGGGGAACGGGGCGGGCCGGGGGCCGGGCCCCGGGCGGCGGGGAGGGCTCCGGGCATGGCCGAGGTGCTGGCGTTCCGGGTGCCCGCGGGGAGCGCCCACACGCTGCTGGTCTGGGGGCTGGAGCCGGCGCCGGGCCTGGAGGTGAGGCCGGGCCTGGGGCTGGGGCGCGGGGCCGGGACCGGGACCGGGACCCCCCCGGGGCTGGGGAGCGAGGCCGGGACTTCCACGGGGCCCCCCGGGGCTGAGGAGCGGGGTCGGGATCCCCTGGGTCCCCCCCGAGGCTTGGGAGCGGGGCCAGGACCCCGTAGAGGCCTCTCCCTACCCAGACCTAAGGCCCCAGTCCCCCCCATCAGCAGTTGGCCACTTCTCCCATCACCTTCCCCGTGTGCTAATATAGTTTTTAACACCACCCCCCCTCCCTTCTTTTTTATTTTTTAAAATTCTATTTTAATTTCATTGAGGCACTCAGGGCAACCGCAGGGAGGGTGGCAGGCTGCCGCAGGGTGATTTTTGCCCCTGTGGTCTGCAAAGCAAAACTAAGAGACCAAAACATCCAAGAGCTGAAACAAAATCCCTTTAGCATGCAAAATATTGTGCTAGTGTTTAACTGAAAGTTTCAGCAAAACAGCGTGGCCACGTAAAGCAGGATGGAAGAGGGTAAGAAGCAGTCAGGGCTGAGGATAACTCGGGGGGCTGGAAACACCACGTCTGTCTGCTCTCCTCCTGGGTCAGAGGCTGGAAGATGCTGTTCGTGAGACGTCAGGGTCAGGGGTCCCGTCAGGCTGAGCTTGTTTTTATGGGGAAAGCCTCATCTCCTCATCTCCAGTCTTGCTGCTCATTCCAGGGTTCATTGCCATTATACAGCAGGAACAGTAATGAAACATTCCTCGTTTTCTAGGTAATTAGGTCTTGTGAGTGGTCCTGTCTCTGTCAGGGTTGCTTGTTCCCTGGAGTACCAGTGGATGTTCTTCAAAAGACCCTTTTTTTCTCATTTTTCCTCAGCATTCCCTATTTTCAGTGTTTTCAAAATTTGGGCTGCTGTACTCCGTGCGAGCACACAGAAACGCTGCCGTGGCAGGGCCTGGGTATTACGCCATCATCAAGTTTTACTCAGACAGAGATGCCAGCAGAGCCCAGCGTGCGTGCAATGGGCAAAGGCTGTTTCAGAAATCTCCCTTGAAGGTAAGCGAGGCCGCAGATGAGCCACTTGCAGCACTCAGCACTGCAACTTCCAACAGTAGGGTAGAATCACAGGAAATATTTGTTGATCTCAGTGATGTTCCCTGTGCCTCTCATCAAAAGTTGACTAACTTTTTGCTGCATGCCTTGCAGTAGTGGCATCACCCGCCACTGGCTCCCAGGTAGCACTTAAGGAGTAAAATGCCAGCGTCCCTCTGTTTGCGCGCCCTGTTCCTGGGTAACCAATATTTCATGCATATCAGATATACTTGTGCTGTTAGGAAATAGGTAATGTATGTATATCTCTCCTGGAGCCGTCAATGATGTGTCCACAGTGGAAATCTTGAAAGCAAAGCCTTGCTAACCACGTTTCCTCTTTCCTGGACAGGTTTGTGTTTGCACCAAGCAGAAGGGACTTCAGCAACAAGTCCTTGCTCTCAACAGCAACAAGTGCCAGGAATTGGCCAACCACTACCTTGGCTTTAATGGCTGGTCCAGTCGCATTATCACAGTAAGGGGCCCTTTATATTCATTCACCATCTTTCCCCTCTTTCTCTTTCCATCCCCTATTCTGAATTAGAGCCGTTGGTAGAATAAACAGAATTGTCCTCAAATCAGCAAATAATGAAGACAGCTACAGGAGCTGCAGTTTGGGTTTTGCGTTTTTTCTGAAAGCTTAGGGAGAAAAGGTTGCTGTGGGTGAGGGCATTGGCTGAGCTTCTGTTTATACAAATGGGGGCATCAGGTTTTCATGCAAGTGTGATTAAGTGTGATTAAAGTAGTGCCAGGGCTTGTCTTCGTGTGCTGAAAGTGTGTGAGTTGTCCGAGACTCCAGAAGATGGGGACTATGAGCCATTTCTAAAATAGGGTCAAAACAGTAAGCATCCCTGTTCTGCCTCCACCATGTGCTACCTTGGAGTCACGCGCTGCAGGGAAGGTCTGTGCTACGCAAGCAAAGGCCTAAGTGGTCACAATACCCCTTCCTATTTAATCTTAACTAATCATTTGTGGTGTTCCCAACAGCTGCAGAATGTATCTGGCTTTGATGATGAGAATGGGGACCTGGGAAAGACATTACAGAAGCGATCTGTGAAATACCTGGGTGCTGTGGAAGTGACACTGCCCAACCATGGGGTACGCACCAGAGGAGTTGGCCTCAGCGAGGCAGAAATTGAAAACGGTGAAGGTATGTTTTGCATGCAGATGAAAGTTTCTTCTAGCACCTTTCACAGACACTGAGCAATCTTGTTTCCACAGTTTGAGGATCTGACGTAGTATATGAATTTAGCTGGAGACAAGGATCTGTGCAGGGACTTGTGCACTGCTGTGCTGTACAGCAAGGGATCCTGAGCATGCCTCTTCCCTCCCTGTGTCATGCCAGGAACACTTACCTCCCCTGTAGGTTCTCATCCTCTCACCTGTAAGGCTATTCATTCCCCACCACGATCACTCCTGATGTAACCATACCATATGATTCTTAAGAAATTTTGTGTCTGTGATGCAGCTCTGATGCCAGCTGGGCTCCCCGTTGCCAGCTGCCCTGGGCAGGATCCTGACCCAGGGCTGAGGACTGTGTGCTGCTTCGGGTTGACCCATGAAGGCTTTGTGAAAGTGCTGCCACACAGCCAACAACTCCCAAAATAAAAGCAGCTTTGTTACCAGATCCATAAAGCTGTGTTTCGTTACATATGCTACTGTAATACAGCTGGTGTGCTTCATATGCAGATTATCATCTTAATAACATGCTGTTTGTTTGGTATAGATCCTCTTGAGTTTGTCACAGCTACAAGAAGAGTTCAGAAACTCGCAGTTGGGAAAGCTTTGTCTAGCGCCTTTCAGAAGATACTCCTCGTAGTTTTAGGTAAGGCCTATTTTTGTATTAAACACTGGGATGCTTAAACTAACGATATGACTTCCGTGATAATTGACATGAATTCTCAGGATTCACTGTATGGAGGGTCTCAGAAAGGATCAAACTTGTGTTGTGATCTTCGCTGATGTAACACTGAGTAGTTTCACCATATAAGCTATGTGAGTGAAAGGAAAACCTGGCAAGGAGCTGGATTTTTTTATGATAAAGACACTGAAACTGTTTCAAAAAAATGCAAATGCTTGAAGTGTAAACCCTGGTTTTATACTTAAGCCAGGGTTTAAGGTAGAGCTTATTAGCACAGTACGTGTGCATGGTGAATGGCGATGTGAAGAATTTCTAGTTCCAGGGGTAATGTGAACTGAATTGCAGAGCTTTGCACACTCCTGACCTGGTTCCAAGCCAGTCAGGTGCTATCAATGGTCCCTGCCCCACTGTTGTGTTCAGTGCTGCATCTTTGGGCCTGCTATCTCCTTTGAGTTTTTTTAATTATAGAAGCTGGCTCTGTGCCTATACAGAAACTGCTAGATCTGCTGCTTCTGGATTCCAGGTCTTGTGCTTTCTGAGCTTTTAGATAACACCTGTTTATGTGGTATCTGAGTACTTTAGTCTGTAATGCATTCAACTTCAGGACAGACTCTCATGTAATCAGGTCAGTGCCACTATCCTCACTTCACAGAGAGGGGACTTTGTCAGTAAACACCATCTCGTGCTGTGGTACTGATACAGCAAACCATTTGAGCAGGAACTTAAATTCTGTTGAATTCAGCAGGATTTAAATAATCTGCCAGCTTCCTCCCCTGGATTCTTTAAGGTATTCCTTAGAAAGGCGAGTCTCTGTATTTAGGTGTTTTGCAGTGCTTCCTGCCTTCCAGTCCATCACATACACAGAGACCGGTAATTAACATGCTCCATCTTCTCCACAGATTTCTGCTTCCTTACTTTCAGTTTCCACTCCATTTAGTCAGAGCCTTTCCGTTTTTTGCAGAGTAGACAGGCAGGCAAGCCAGAGAAAGAAGCAGTTCTGCAGATCCACACAGCATTACACAATGCAGTAACTAGCGCTCTTTTCCTCTGTACCTCATAATTAACGTGACAAACCCTTCAGCTCTTTCCTTCCTCAACTCTCAGAACTGCAGCACTCCTGGAAGTGGCACCGCCCAATCCTGCTTACACTGAAGCTTGCTTGACAGTAGAAAGAAGATCAAACCCTTTATTTCTGAGTCCAGGCATGGCAGCAGGAATCAGAAGCTCTGTCCACATCTGTAGTAATGCTGCAGCCCACAAGCACTTCTTAAACCATTACTGAGAGATTAATTTTTCAAAGTAAAATGGTTATATTACTTAAGAAAATAAATTAGAGCCCCACATTATGCTAAGGGACAATAAAATGACCTGTTCCTTACACACTCATTCAGACCAGCCAACCACTCGGAAAGCATTATGAAGTAGAATTGTCCCATTTGGAGCTGAGGGTAGGTTTATTGTCATTACGCACACTAAGCATATCTCTGGCTGTTTATTTTGTGTGCTTGTTTCAGAGAACGGTAAAGTGGCTGTGGAGTACAACCACACTCAAGAGGAGCCCACAGACTCCTTAACAGAAGAGGAACTGAAGGGGCTTGTTCAGGTAAGACCAGCAGATGTTTAGCTTTTGCATAGTATCTGTATGGTACATCTAGAGATCAGAGATACAGCTATCAACTATTACAACCGTTCACATCCTCTTTTTATGCAATTACCTCGTTCAAATTTCAGAAAGTAATCACATCTGGGAATTGTACAGCACACTAAGGTTTTAAAACTCTTACTTTCCTGGGCAACTCTGTATAGAAATGCATGTATATTTTAGACATCACGGGAATCATATTGTCACAGAATGTTAGGGATTGGAGGGATCTTGAAAGATCATCTAGTCCAGTCCCCCTGTTGGAGCAGGAAAGCGAGCAGTTAGGCTACAGGACCGTTAAAGTGCAGGTTGATAGGTCTGACACATGACAGTGCAAAAGCCTGCTTTTCATAGAATCTGTGAAAGTGAAAATCCCAGTAAAGTTACAGTAGGTTAGATCAAATGATTTTTTAATAAGTTCTTTAATAAATAAAACTGCCCATCTAGAAATCTGCTTTGTGAACCTACCTTTACCCCAGGCAAAGATCAGTAAAAGCTTTGGTGAAATCCTTGCAGGTAATTGTGGGATCTGTTAGCATGCACCAAACAAAAATACCCAGGTACAACAGTAAAACTCTTATAATCATGCACAGTGAGATGAGTTCTGAATGCCAGCTTTTTCATACAACCAGTCCTGAGCAGATTTTTATCTCCCTTCATTTGAAAAATGCTATTTACCAGGGATGGTTGGTGCTCTTTTGAAGCAAGCATCAGTCTCATATGATGCATCAGCAACACACACAGCATAGTGTCAAACTCCTGCAGTTTGCATGAAGGAAGTGTCTAAGTAGCCTTGTGACACATTGCTCCATTTGATGACACTGAGTCACCTAGTGTCCACAGGCAGAACTGTCTTCCTTTCTTACTGAAAAGTAACTAAAATATGAGGTATTTTTGTGTGTGAAGTAACTAACATCTACCCCATTTGTTTTTTCAGTTGAGATGATTAAATTTCTGTAATTTTGTTCTCTCTCTGTATTTTCCTCTGTACTGCCTCTTCTATCTGACTTCTTTTAAACCCACAGAGAAATGTCCTAACATGCAGTGACCATAAAAGAAGTGCGCAGAGAAAACCTGCTGCTTCCCTAACCCCTGTTTGAACAAGAGTCATCCCTCACTTCCGCAGCCACCTCACTTCCCTGGTGGTGGTGTGGGGGAGTTAATTCATCTCTCTCTCTGCAAGGCACCTACCAGGCTGATGAGGCTAGCGTACAGACAGGAATTTGGAAGGACTTGCTTGGGAGGAGAGCTTCTGGGTGTCCTTTTTGGTTCATTTTCTTGTGATGCTGCTCAGTATTTCCAAAACAGAAATGTTCCTGAATTTGTAAATTCTATGGAGGCCATCTTTTATACATGGTAAAAATACACTGTGTTTCTAGGTGCAGACAGAAGAAGCAAAAATTCGTAGAGAAAGAAATTTACTCTTGGATTTCTCTCCCCAGGTCAATGAATTGCCCTTGGAACAGTTTGACCTTGAAGAAGAACTTTTTTCTGATCTGAGTTTTGATGATGAGTTCCCTAGCTGGGAGATGCCATCTAATTAGTGCAGGTCTCTCTTCAGATCATTTCCAAAAGGTCTGTAGCGTTTGATTAGGAATGAAAGTCTAAAGCTGTGCAATGACGTATGCCTCATCTCCAATGTTTTGTTTTTCTCCAAATACAGAACAACAAAAGAAATGGGCAATAAACCTACTGGTGCTAAAATAAGCCCAAAAATGTATGCTGTTTCTGGAGAGGAAGTGATTTCCTGTCAGCTTATCCAGGTCAGCTATATCTGGAAGCCAGCTTACCTGCATGGTTATTATTTGGACAGCATAACAGATGTGCATAGCACTTACAGAAAAATAAAATGAAAAAAATCTCGCTGCAAGAGCCTGCAGCTCAGGTTAGCTCTGAACTGCAGGAGAAAGTCAGAGGCAGGGAGAGATGTCTTACCAGCAGGAGTAGCTCTGGTACTTACACATGTGTGCACAGGCACAGAAAAAAAATACTTCTCTAGGTGAAATTTCGCTTAAAGAGATAAGCCTAAGTCCTGTGTTGATGTATTGAACCAAGCAGTTGGGACATTATTACAATTTAAAGCAGATTCTTTTTAACTTAGAACACGTTTTTTATTAAATTGAGAAAAATCTTATTTTGTATTTCTGTTCGTGTGATACGTGAATTTTTGAGGCAGCATATTCAGTGGGAAGGTACATTGAGCTCCCAAGATCACAAGGGCATGTGGTGGGAGAGGGAATGCGTATTTGATAACAAACCCCTGCTCAGATTTTTTGCCTTCTGTCTTTGGTAAAAAGACAACTGAAGAATGGGAAAGCTCGGGGAAGACCCATGAAAATGACTGTAGGTCTGGAGTACAAATGTTGAAATGAGAAGAGTGTGGCATATTTATTTAACAAAACAAAAAAAAAAAAGTGATTTAATCCAGGACTCTGCGGCTCTGCAAGGAGAAGACGCCTGATACTGGTTGAGTTTTTTAACCTGGAAGGCAAAGGTGAAACAAGATCTAGTGGCTGGGAGCTGAATTTAGAAAAATTGAAATGGGAAGTAAGATGCAACGTTTTACAAGTGGAAATAATTAAGCATGAGAGCAGACCTCGGAGGGATGTGGTAAAACCTCCATCATGGCAAGTTCTCAGGAGATCATATTTATAAAATGAAACACTGGCTGCAAATTACCCAGCTTCCTCTTTCTTATTATTCACATTGGAAATACTTGTTGCTGATGTGAAATTAAAGCCCCATTGCTCTGTTTCCTATCAGCATGTTTAATAACTCATCTTTTGAGTGGAAGCAGTGAGAGCCTGGTGGAAGGGCCCCCTCCCAGTGCAGGCGTGCTGTGGTGGTGGGGTCAGCCTTCCTCACAGGAATGCCAGATACACAGGAAAATCTCTCAACATGCTCCTTTTTAGGGGCAGGACATCCCACAGCAAGGAAAAAAAAAAAAAAACAACATCCAAATTAACCAAAACCTCCACTGTGAGCCGTGAGGTGAGGCGAGGCCTGCGCAGACCCCAGGCCTGTGGCCCGGTTGCCCGGCGACCCCGGCTGGGCCTGCGGCAGCGCCATGGGCCTGCCCCGGCCCCGCTGCCCGCTCCTCCTCCTGGCACTGCTGCTGGCAGCAGCCCCGGTCCGGGAGCAGCCCAGGGGCTTCTGCCCGGCCTTCTGCCGCTGCCACCAGCGGCTGCTGAACTGCAGCCGGGCCTCCATGGCTGGGGTGCCCCGGGCCACCCGCCGCTGGGCCTTCTCCATCCTGTGAGTACCATGGGGCAGGGCTGGAAGCGCTGCTCCCCCACGTCCAGACCTCTCCGTTGTCCCTTCCTCGGTGTTTTAGCACCTGCTGACCCCTGCCTGGTAGAGAGCTAAGGCAGGGCGTCAGCTGAAATCCACCCACCCTGTACTGGCCTCACCACAGGGGACACCCAACAGAGGGCCAGCTGCAGGTGTTGGTGGTTTCCAAGGGTTTGTGTGGAAATTTAAAGGGGTGAAGCTGGGCTATGCAGTTTGAGTCTCCAGGGCAACTCTGCTCTACCTTAGCAGCCAAATTTGCAGGGGAGTGGGTTTTCCAGTTGCATACCTAGCCCTCCAAGGACCCCTCTGTCTTCCAAAGAAGCAGTGAGGTTTATGGAATGGAAAAGAGGACTTTATACATAATGTTATAAAAGTCTTGACTGAAGTCCCCGAGAATTGTGCTACGGGGAAGGAGCAGCTCTGACACAGGGCACAGGGCGTGTGTTTGCAAGTTGCCATTTTGCAGACCTTTTATATACAGCACACTAGTAATGATAGTGATGTGCCAACCATTTCTTTGCAGAGATTTCACTGGCAACTCTATTTCTTCCATTGAAAAGCAAGTGTGGAGGGAATACCCATGGGCCGAGTACTTGTAAGTATTCTCTAGCATTTTAAATGTCAGGGGTTCAGATATTTTCAATCCAGGCAGTCTGTTTTTTGAGCCAAGAGTATGAAGAGTACAAGCAGCCACGCAAACAATTTCCATGTGAATTCAAAGCTGAGCTGCTCACCAAGGACGGGCATGAAGCCCCTGTGCTTCCTGGAATGGCAAGAAATGCTATGAGCTGTGACCCTCATGGAAAAGTCTAATGGTCTCCATCCTATGGGACCATTGGGACCATCCCTGTGCCTATTTAATCAATGATCACGTTACAGTTAGCTTCAGCAGCTCAGGAGAAAGTGCCTGTTCCTCAGATGTGTGGTAGTGACCCTTGTAGTGACTCAAAGAGGTCTTTTAGTATAGCTATTGCAGGATATTTTCCCCTGAAAATACTATTTCCTCCTGGTGTAGCAGTAAATGTCTGTTTGTCTCATTCCAGAGTTCTCCAGGACAATGATCTGAGGGCAGTGAAGAGGCATTCACTGGAGGGTTTGCTCCTGCTGAAGCACCTGTATGTACAGGTTCTGTCCTCTTCCTGGCAGGCAGAAAGGCCCAGACGAGCACACTGCTGGAGGAGACAGTGGCTCACCCTCCCATTGGGCCCGTTGCTCTTCCCACCCCATGAAAGCGTGCTTTACTCTTCCCGTTTCAGGCAACATTCACAGCAAAACAGGGTGTCTTGGTGCTGCAACAGTGGCCAGTGGGATGATGCACATGGAGATGTGGTGCAGCTTTCATTTCCCCAAACCTAACAAAGATGAGGAGGCTGCTCCCCTCTCCCACAGGACTTTGGTTGACTTGTAGACAACCTCAATGTAACCATGGCCTCCCACAGCCTGGGAGATTGCCTCTGACTATTCTTAACTGAGGACCAATTTTTTTAGGGGTGACAGTCACCTAGAACAAGGCAAAACCCATATATGCCTTGTTTCTGCTAAGCTTTGGATGGAAAGATATTTGCTGCAGTGAAGACAGAACCCCATATTGTTGATCATTCTTGGGATGGTCTCTCCATTTGCTTACTGTATTCCTGAAACTCCCCTGGCTGCTTATGTCCCTTCCTGTGCTGAAATCCCAGACAGACTGAGGTTGGGAGGTCTCTGCTACAGCCTCCTGCTCAGAGTAGGGCTAACCTCAAAGGTTGCTCGAGGCTGTATCCAGCTGAGTCCCCTCTCTTCTTGGAGGAGAAACAAATGTGAATCTAAGACCACACAATGTCACATGAATTTGCAACAAGTACTCTAACACTGTCTGGGAGGGAGCAGTGAAGTACTAGGTTTTGTTCTCCTTAAAGTTCAGTTTTTTACATATTTTGGGTTTGCCTGTATGGTACATGCAAAGGAAGAGTGAGAAAAGAGCAGCAAAATCTTGCCCTGTTCTCTGATTTTTACTTGGCCACTGTCATCCTCTCTTTTCTCATCCCCAGACTGCTTAGAAAAGGCTAAAAGCCAAGAAATAAATCCACCATAGAGGCTCAGAGCATTAGTGCCCAGAGCCCACATTTCCTGAGCCTTACAGTTCTCAATACAAATCTCATCTTGAATTAAAAATTACTACTGGTGTGAAAAAGTTGACAGCAACTGAAGCCCTGGCTTGGAGTTGGCTCATGAGGGTCATGTTTTGGGCCCCGCTCGTCTGACTGTTACTAGAACAGTTGAAATGAGAGACGTGTCCCAAAAAAATCTCTGTTGCTCACATCTGTAGATCATTGCAACTATCTCAGCTCCACTGCCATCTGCATTTGTAGTGTCATTTATAGAGTGTGGCCCTTACATGCTAGCATTTTTCTCACAAAAAGGGAGGTTTTGTATTTTCTAGTACTTACATTGGCTTGGAAGGAGGCATATACTGGGTGGTCTTGGCCTTTCTGGAGCAGCTCCTGCAGTGAGGCAGCCCCAGGGCTGCATCTAGGCCTTGTCTCAGTGCTGGGGAATGAGTGGAAAACTAGGTAGTGTCCCTCCCTGTGTGTTCTTAGCAGGTACTGATGCCCCACATCTTAGAAAAGAAGGATCCAAAAACTTAAAAGCAGAAAGCATGTTCTGCAGGATGTGGTTTACAGGCTAAATCAGTCAGGTTGGGCACAAACAGGCTTCCTCCACAAGGCTGTAAATTGAACTCTCCAAAACACTTCTGAGATCGCATGTGCCAAGACCTTCCTCCCACCTGCTCTGGCTGCCCCACTGCTGGGCTTTTGCTGGAGCTGCCTCCTCAGAGGTCCAGGTCCCACAGACGAGAGCTGCAGTTGCTTGCTGATGCTCTTCCTCAACGCTCTCCAGCAGTGAGGCCATGTCCTACAGAAGAAACCTTGTGCGTTCATCTCCTCTAATTTTAGACGCTTAATAATTGCCTAGGATTACGCTAATTGTTCAGGCTCTCATTCCCCATGGAGAGGAACAAGCACTTCCCATTCACCCAAATGATCTTAGGAACCTCTCTGAGGCAGGGATGAATCACTCCCCAGAAGTATTTCTCTCTCGCTGTTTACTGCAGAACAAGCCTGGGCAGCTGATTCAGGCTGAGACGATGAACCTTTTCATTTCTAAAGCTAGGCCAGGTGAATCCCACAGCAGCCGAGTCTCTGCACACATCTCACAGCAGAGCTGTGCAGGAAAGTGGAGTTTTGGTTAACCCTTCATTGTGCCATTTCCAAACTTCCATGTTTCTGATTTCGCATCTTTAGGAGAATATAACTGTTTAACAAATTGCATTGTAGGAGGGAGGGATTAAGAGAAAAGCAACCATTTGTTGTCACACATGTACTTACCAAGCCATCTCTGAGCCCTAGAAGAGTGTTCAGACACTCTTTTGTCTGTCTCCAGCAAGCAAAGCCCAGATGGCACCCCAGGAAGGCAGGTTGAATCTCTGTAGCACATCCAGAGGGTCACATATTGCTGTGGTCCATGCAAATGCTTCCTCAGCTGCTAAACTGTGCCTGTCTAAAGATTATTTTTTGTTATCATAGAGGAAAAATGAAGTCCTGAAATAATTCTTGTGGGATCAAAGCTAGAAAAAAATTGCTGAGACGAAAGCCACCTCCAGTCATGAGGGTTATCACAGGTTACACACCACTGCAAGCTAGTATCAGATATAAACACTGTGAAATCAGAGCCATGTGACATGTATGCTGCCAGTGTCAAAGCAAGGGAAAGTAAATACAACGGTGCAAATGTAATCAACATTTCATGTTCTAATTTTAACAGGGATTTATCCTGCAATAAAATCCAGTCGATTGAAGAGCATGCTTTTGAGCCACTTCCTTTCTTGCAGCTTATGTGAGTTGTAGTAATTTCTTTCTAGTGTATTTGCTGAAGTCTGTTGGCATTTATAACCCTTTGTGTACTAGAAAATGTTCCTTTTATTTTTAAAATAATGTCTAAACTTCTTCTGCATAAAGACTAGATGAGCTAGAGCTAGAGAGATCAATGCAGATGGCTGGATGACCCACAACAGGATGAGAGATCAGTGTGGTTGTCCAAATGCAGCCATAATAGGAGCCATTTCTTGAAGGTTTACTGTATCCTGGAACACAAATAGATTAAGCACATGTGCAGTTCATTTCCTCTCCTTGACAGGTTAAAAGAATGAGAAAGTGGCAGTTTCCTCCCTATTCTACCTTGGATTTGCATATTTCCTACAAATCAATACTGCCCCACTCCAGCTTCCTGGAGGACAGAACAGATTCATTTCTGCAATCTTATTTTCCTCCAGAAACCTCCGTGGAAATCTCATCATGCAGATCCAGAATGGCACTTTCCAGGCATGGCATGGGATGCAGTTTTTACAGAATCTGTGAGTATAACGAGGTCTGAAGGTAGATGGAGTGGGTCTCTGCAGTGACAGTGGAAAGAGCAGATTTGCTGTCTGTAAAGAGCTGAATCCTGCTTTAGATGTTATCCAGGGTCCACCAGGAGTCTGCATCCCGAAAGCCACTTTTTCTGGCCTGCTCCTCTTCTCTGGGGCTTCCTCAAACCAACACTGGGTTCAAACAGCTGTGGAGGGAGCCCAGGGAGATGGATAAGTAAGAAATGCTGGTAGGAAGGGAGAAGAGGCAGGGAAATGAGGGGTCTGGGATGTGACCTGGATTTCTAGTCAGAAATTTCACTTTGCCTATTTGCATTTAAAAATAAAGGTGCTCAAAAACATCCACAAAAGGGGTGGGGTTTTTGTTCTTTTGGTGTCTAAGAAAACACGGCTTAACCCCTAGACAGTTCTGTCAAGAAGCCCTTCCAAGGATAGGATCACTGTTTCCATATGGACCCAAAGGAAGCTGGGGCATTTTGCCCACCGAGGGTTCATATACATAAAGAAAAGGCCACAGTCTCCCTGCTCTCCTGAAAACAGCAATACTTCTCACATGATATACCAAATAAGGCAGGAGAAGAAATGATGAATAGCAATTCCCATAGGGCTAGGCCGCAGCTTTGGCTGGCTGGGTGCAGTAACAGAGTAAAAGTTTATGGACGCTGGAAATGTAAGAAAATATGGAAAGTAAAAGTCCAAAATAACATCAAAGTCCTGGTCAAGGGAAGCAAAGAGAAGGCGTGAGCTGAAGAGGAAAGAAAGAGATGTTGTATTTTCCAGAAGAAACACTTCTGGGCCTTTTGCTCTTTTAGCTGGAGATAATCAGGACCTGCTGTATTGTGTGAATCAGCCCATCAGCATCTGTTCCTGTCTGTTGCCTTCATCCCAGGCCCTTCCTCACACACGTAGTACTGAGCCAATTTTTTTATCTTCAGGCTGAAATTTCCTATGTTTGTTCTCCACTTGAAAGGAAATTCTTTGGGGAGGTTTGAGTAAAAGTTGTTCAGCCAAATCCACATCTGCCATCCATAAAAGTGGGCTGGATCCTTATCAACCATAAACCTCTTTACACCACTCACACTGTATAGAAGAGCCTGGAAAGGGGATTTCAGTATAATTCAGCATCAGATCCAGTACACACAACTCTCTTTGGGCCTCTCTGATTTTAAAAGGTAGAAATTTGAAGTCTGGCAAAGAGTAAAAAAACGCTGATCACAGAAATGCTTTGCAATGATCTAGTGGAAATTCACTTTGATTTAGCTGTGTTTATACAGTTCAGGAACCACTGGGATTTTTTCTCTATAGTAAGTGTTTTAACCATTTCCCAATTCTCCAGTGCCTACTGCACAGTTGAGCTTGGTTTTACAGACTTCTGGGTCTCTGTACATTAGAGGACATGGGACGTACGGACATGCTTTCTGCATGTGCCCTTGCACACACAGCTCACGTCCTTCCCATCACCCAGTCACAGTGGCTTGTTTTTTGCAGGATCCTAAGCCATAACCCCCTGTCTGCTATCAATGACACATCATTCTTTGAGCTGCCTTCAGTCAAATATCTGTAAGTATTGACTCATTTTTATCAGATTCATATAGAACTTTGTCTCTCTTGAGTGCCCTGCTGTCAGGAAAGCAGAGATCTGGTAGAAAATCTTTTCTCCCAGCCTTACTCTGCTAGAGGCACAAATAACTGGCACCAGCAGAGCCAGGCAAAGGCCAAGCAGTTCTGGTCTGTCCCCAGCACAGACCCAGATGCAAAGTAACCAAGGAGCTGGGACACAAACTGGAAAAGACAAAACACCAGCCAGGCCTGGGGCTGTGGAGTGCCCTGAAGGGTCTGGGAATGTGCCCACACCTGCCTGTGTGCTGAGCAGCTCCCGGTAACCAGAACAGTCGTGCCAGCAGTCCTGGGCTCCTGCCCACCCCATGTCCTGAGCCTGCTGCCTTGACACAGCCCAGGGCAGGTGATGCTCTGTGTTGATCATGATTCACACCATCCTATGGCTCTTACTCATATTTCCATGACTCTTCAGGGAGGAAAGCGCCCGTGCTTTTTGCAGAGGTCCTTCCTGCTCACAGCCCTGGTATCCCACAGATACCCTTAGCTTTCTGCTCAGCACATTTTCTCCTTTCACTGGTGTAATCTCTCTTTCCGAGGTCAAACATCATCTTGGGCAAGAAGAGTTTTCCTTCAAGCACGGGAGAAGGACTGGATTCGCTCTCAGGACAGCAGTAGGAGGGCTTTGAGATGGGGAATCTTTTCTGTTTGCATCAGGCTCCCCTGAGATCTGCAGGACCCCCTCCTGCTTCAGGCCCTATGATTGGGAGCACATCAAAGCAGAAAAGGAATGGGGTTTTGAATTACTTCTGTCTGATTAGCAGAAGTGGATCCCTCTGAGAACACCACGCTCATCAGGGACCTGGGCTTGTTCTCGGAACAGAGTTTCCATAAAGTGGCTTAAAAATTTAATGTGTTTTTTCAAATCCTTTCAGAGACCTGGGTGCAACACAAGTGACTCAGCTGACATTGCTCACACTCCTCCTGACAACAGTCCACTTGGAAAAGCTGTGAGTATGCAGAGACTTGGTCCCAGCTGCCAGCAGATTGCAATTGCTGAAATAAGGGATCTGAATGGGAGACAAATCAGCTTACTGTTAAATCAGAACACTCCCACCTTCTACACATACACACACACAAGCCTAAGGTTTGGTGTTTACTTTTGAGAACTCCCAAACTCACCTGCTAAGTATCAGAATTTCACTATTTAGGTGACATGTTCCAGGTTTTTCAAAGGGAAGTTTTAAGTCAAGGTGGGGTGTGTTTCTGTTTCAAATTGCATTTTGGGATTGGTTCCATTTTCAAAGGTAAAATGAACATTTTGTTCTTAGAAACCTGTCAAAACCTCACTTAGAAATCTGGAGCACGTATTTGTCCAGTGGGATTTGGGGTTTGGGGGGAAGTTTTCCAGAGCTGTAGAAGAAATCCAAGCAAAACCGAGCACTATCTTTGTTACCTGAGCTAGACTCATAGATATGGATTGAGAAGCTGGGGTTTTCTCCAGTAACCTCTTATCTTTAGCAAACTGCCCAGTGATACAGCCTGCTGCCTCTGCCAGGAGAAACACACCACTGAAACCCCATGCAGGACCATCCAGTTCCACTGCGAGGATCTGTGCACCACCAGCACTCCCCAGTGCGGTAGGTTTGCTCATGCTTTATGCCACTTTTGGTGTAGGCTTGCCAAATCTGCTCTAGCTTTAGAAGGTGCTGTAGCAAGGCCCCATTTTGTGGGTTCCCAGCCTGTGCTGGCCACCCCGATGGCAGCAGCCCAGCTTGGTGATTCCTGGCCAGTCCCAGGGACACTAAAACTGGGTGGATGCTGTGTGGCTCACTGAGCACAGCTCAAGGAGTTTCATCTAAGCAAGGCCTTTAATCAGCCCACAGGCCAGTGCAGGCAGCTCAGGTGAGACCTGGGAGACCTCAGACTGTGCTCCCTGAGCTACAGGCACAAAAATTTCCCTTTTCAGAACAATACTTGGAAAAAAACAAGGGTTGAAAAGTTACTGGCGATTACACGTATCTTTTGTGTCAAATACTATCTTGAGAAGAAATAGCTTGCAGGGCTAAACAAACACATGAGCTTCCAATCCACACAGCACATCTAGCCAAGTAAATCATGTGTGCCCAGTACTATTCCCAAGCACTGGAAGGCACATAAACCCCCCAGGTTTTCCCTGAAAACCTCCTGAGCCTTTCCAGTGGCACCATACCTTGGCTAGTCACAGCTCAGCAGTGACAGCAGCGCCAGACACAGCATTGGCATGGCCAAAGGGTCCTGTAGAGTTCAGATCACACTGGCTGGGTGGGACATGCTGAGCTGGACCTCAAACCTGCCATCCGTGCTGGGAGCCCCAGGAACCATAACCGAGCATGGGTGCCCCTAGGCAGGCTCGGCTGAAACCTCCTGTAATTTGTGATCTGCTGGAGGGGGGCCAGGACACTCAGGCTCCAAAAAGTGCTTGGGTGACCTGAGAAAATTGCTAGATATGTCTGCCCTCTGTAGAAGAGGGAGCAGTAACTCGGATCTCCTTTGCCGGGCACTATGTGAACACCAGGCATTATTGTCTTGCTAGTCTGTGCAGAGTGAGCACTGCCCTGCTCAATCTTTGCACAGGGTAAATACCATCCTACTCAAAGCAGAGACAAGCTAGACTTCTGCAAATAGATACAGCAACGTTTCCAAGGTCCCCAGGTAACTCATTTTCTAACTGGATGTGGACAAATGAGCCTAACCTCATTGCACATCTAGGGAAAACAGGCCGCTTAATCCATTTAGGGCTAGACGCCCAAAGATGCTCATGTGTCCAATTTCCTATCAGTTTAACAGGAAGAAAGGGTGAAATACCTTTGTGATCTGTAAAGATTCTTGGCCATGTCACCCTGCCTCTAGCATTAAGCTATCTGCAAAGCAGGATTAGAGATAAGGATGTGTTTGCAGCCTCAGTGTAGGACTCTTGGAAAGACTTATGCTAGCTGCAGACTCAGCATGTTCCTTTTGCATGTCAGGGCAGGCGCTCTCCTGGACTTTTTGCATCACTCTGGGTCAAATGTCCACATCTTCCACTTCTTCTAGGCCTGGTTGAAGGGAACTGCATCCATCCGCAGAGAATCAGCTCTCCATTGTCAGGGACTTGCTCTGACTGCAGCCCCATCACTGCTTTGGGGAGCTGGACAATAACCCAGAGGCACTTTAATGTGAAATATCCCAGGCTTTCCTGCCTGCAGGGAGAAGGGCTAGTTGGGATAACCGAGCAGGGACAAACACCGTGTCTTTGGGTATTCTGCTTTCCAGGCTCACTCCTAGTTAAAAAGCTTTACGGTGACTTTAGCAACTCAACGCTGACTCGTATCAAGATATGGGAAACTCTCCCACAGAAAACCCATTCCCCCAGGATGTTTCACACTGATCCAAACAGAGCCCTGGGAGACACCAGAAAAAACATCTATCTGTTCTGCCCCGATGAGATAATCTGATTGATTTAACAAGACTTTTCCCATCTGTAACACTTCCACCATTCAGTTCACACACTCCTTTGTCTTAAAGACAAGCTCCTGCTGTTCAGGGTAAACCTTTGACCCTGCATTTTGGCAGAAAGTTTCTCGTGACGCAGGAGTCACTGATCTGCTCTCTTGGTGTTCAGCAGCTCACACAGATTCTCTGGCAGAGGCGCAAGCAGAAATAATGAAAGCAGTTCAATCCAGAAAACTGACCGCCAGCACGGTGTTAAGCCTCAAGCCCAAGGAGCCTTCATTTGGAGACCAAGAAACCGCAACGCTTGCAGTTGTCCTGCGCCCAGCTGGCACTGATGGTGATCTCAGTAACCCGAATGATCACATTTCCAGAACAAACTCATATTCCCCTCAGCACCTCTCCAGGCAGGAAGGCAAAAACAGTAAGGAGCTGATGCTGCACAGCATTCAGCACATGGACTGGACCAGTGAAAGTGATAAGAGAAAACTCTATTTCCTAGCGAAAGCACTAGTGGCTGAGCTCAAGAAGAAGCTGCACATGGTTAAAAGTGTCGTAACTATGAAAAACACCATCTCACACCTGCCGACACCTGCCAGCTATGAGATCCCAGAGCAAGAGACAGCCTCAGGCTGGGTGCAAAAGCTGCGTGACTTAGGTTTGAACCATGCACCGTTAAGCCCGTGGGAAGTAGCTGGGAGGTTAAACCCTACTGACAACATCTCCGTCCTCAGACAACACAAAAGATCCATACTTCCTTCAGAACATTCCCTTTCACTCTCCCCAGCAGAGGCCTCTCATTTGTCTGCGTCTTTTGAGATGCAAAATTACCCCAATGCTGTGGAACAGACCAAGAAAAGTCATGATATGGGGGATGTGGAGGATGCAGAAGATGTAAAGGAAACACCATCTCCAAGGCAGGGCTATGTCTGGGCTTACAGAAAGCACAAGCAGCAGGATAGCCCATGCCTGAATAAAAATAATCAGCTTTTCTACAATGTGTTTCATGATGTGAATCCAGAAGAAGAGCCCACACCAACAAAAAGTAAAGGAGAACAGAGAGAAAACATGAAACAACCTTTTTCCTCTAACCTGTCAGTTAACAACAGTCGCCCCCCTGCAAGCAGCATGCTGGAGAACATGGCTGAAAATGAGGGCTCCTCTGTGGGTGAGCATTTCCTGGGCACCCATCAGAGCACAGAACCACACTGGAAGCATCCAAAGGAAGGATTCGATTCCCTCATTAAACAAAGAAGCTCAGACAGCCCGGACGACGCGCTGGTTCAAGGAGACCTCTTTGAACTCAAGGCCAAGCATCACCTACGCTTGCTGGTCCCAGACAAAGCCCTGCGGACGTTCATCGCCCAGGTGGCGCGAGCCCTGAGGATGGACTGCAGCCTGCCTGATGTCCAGCTGTCCTGTGCAAAGATGGTCTCAAAGACAGGGCTGCTCGTAAAGCTGCTCAGCAAGAGGCCAGCTGGGCAGGGAGCCTCCTCTCGCACAGGCTGGTGTCTCCTGCAAGGGAACATCTCCATCGGCACGGCCCAGGCTGGTGCAGCAGGCAGGAAACTCGCGGGGAAGGTAGGGCGGATGCGGGGTATTGCTGGATGTGATCCTTCTGGGCAGTGGGGAATGGGAGGAGTAACAGTCTCTCCCTCCCCGATTTTCTCTCCTTTTGTCCCAGTGGAAAGCAGAGCACAGCTCCGGCAAGAAGCTGCTGTTGGCGATACCGGTGTCTCTCATCATCACGATTAATCTCACAGTGATTTGTCTCATCGAGGTGAGCAGATAACTCGTGAGGCGGGCAGCTGGCAGTCAAGCCTTGCAGCCGGAGCACGTGGGCTGGGGTGGTGCCTCCCTGCACAGCCTGAGAGCCAGGGTGCCAACGTGGGCATTTGTGGGCATCCTGGATGGCGCAGGGGGTGTTTTCCCACACCGTACAGCTCGGGGGGCATCCTGGCATCCTTCACGACCTGTCCAGATCTCAGCTCTGAGCTTTGCTTTCTCAGCTCCTTTGGGGGGGGCTCCCTGCCATCGCAGCCTCTCCCAGCAGCCCCTCCCTGAGTTTTATGCCACAGCCCCTGCCCTGCGCCACCCTGGCCCTATAGAATCTCCTGCCAGGCTCTTCTCCTGACCCTGCCCTGCTCTCCTGCGGGTGCTGATTGCTTCCAGCCACGCAGTGATTCCCTTGCTTCCTTCACTCTTGCCAAAACCAAGTACTTGTGCAAGCTGCAATTGCCCTGCGCGGGTCAGAGCAGCGCCAGGGACAGACAGGGGCGAAGGCCCAGCGTGACTGCAGGTATCAGCCTCCTTCACGGGCACTTCTCCCTGGAAAAAGCTTTTATTTCTTTAAAAGCCTACCTACATGTTTCAGGTCGGCTTTAAACAGAAGGGGAGTACCCTGCAAAGCACTGCACAGATAAGAAAGGCAGACATAAACATTTCTGAGATTAGGAGAGCTCTGGGAGTTCAGGTCATTCCTAAGGCAGAGAGCGGGGAGGCAGGAAGGGAGGATGGGCTCTGGCTAAAAAATGTGGCTGCTGGCACAGGCTTGCACATGTATATAACACGCTTGGTTTAAGGAACAACCTTTTGGCCTCCCCTTGCTTCGCAGAGTGTGACGAGAAAATCCTGATGTTACAAGTCTCTCTCTCTCTCTCTCCTTGACCAGGTTTGCTCCCAAAAACCTGCGGCTGCTTCCCAACCACAAACCACCAGTAAATCACGACCAAGATGGTAATTACTCCCTCCTCCGTGCCACTGCTGTGCCACAAACAGTCCTTTCTCTGAACAGCACCTAACCCCAGAGGGCCCCCAGCACTCAGGCACTGGTTACGGAAGGCTCACCAGCCGAGTGGATGCGTTTAAAACATACCGTTTTTTAGGAGACCCAGAAAAGGGACCCCGAAGCGTGAGTAATCAGCACAGCTGTACGCTCAGCTCTCAGCCAGGACCTCCGCAGACGCCCAGGCAGCACGAGGCAGCACGCTGATGCTTCGCCCTGGCTGTGGGTTTGTTGGACCAGGGCTCCTGCCAGGCCCCGTGTCCCCGTGGCTCACCCAGCCCCAGCCTGACCGAGCTGCCCCGTCACGATCCCGCCTCGCTGCTCGGCGTGATGGCAGCGCTGCCCTATTGCCCCCTGCCCCTCGCCCTGCAGAGTTGCTCCTGTGCTCTCTAGATGCCGTCACATCCTAAACCGGAACGTCCCTGGGTGCTTTCTGGGGCTGTTAAGGTCAGCCAAAACTTCACCCTACGTGGGGAGAGGCTCCTGCCCCGGCGGGGCTGCAGGGCAGGTGAATTCTGGAGAGATGATGCACACAAGCCTTTCTCCTCCCCCTTCCTTCCACGCACTGGATCCGGACGTGTTGCGCACTGTAAATGCCAGTTGCCCGACTCTACACGCTGCCGTGACCAGCTTCCTTCACTTTTCATCCTGTTTTCCTTTTTTTCAGGTTCTTTCAGAAACTCCTGCCGCTTAGGTGGCGCAAGAACAAGTGTGACGTTGGAGAGCAGGTAAGGGCCGAGACTGGTTGAGGTGTGCCCCTCTGCCTGCTGGCTGCCCACCGAACAGAAACGTTCCCTTCCCTCGTGCTTCCCAGGGCTCTCACGTATCAGATCAGAGAAGAACCAAACCCCAGTGGCTTATAGACCTGTACAAACCTCTTGACGACCAACTTAAGAAGGCCATAATTGAGCTGTATGATGAAGAGTCCTCTGAGGAGGAGATTTTTGGCAAGTCTGAGCTCAAGTAAGTGGGGACGCTGCCTGCCTCTGTTTCTTGCTCTGGTGCAGAGCTGCTACGCTTCCCTTCGCTGCCTTGCTGTTATTTCAGCAGGACGTTCACGGCCTCCGGGAAGGGCTGCGATCTCGCAGAAATGCAACTGCCTGGAGACCCGGCGCCTCCGCCCTGCAACCCCGCTGCGCCCCAAAACCCCCTCTCCGCCCAGGAGGACGCGCCGGGAGGCCACGCGCCGTGGATGCCCCCAAGCCCGGCCTGGCAGGACAGGAGCAGCGGGGCTGCGAGGGACGGGGAGCCCTCGTAGGGCTCCGGCGGCGGCAGCGGTGCGGCGCCGGGCACCGAGAGCCGCCCTCCGCGCAGGGGCACGCGGCCGGCCCCGCTGCCAGGCGGTGCGAGGCCGCTGCGGCCTCTTTGGCGGCAGCGAGCGGGAGGCCGGGCGCGGGGAGCCTCCGCGTGTCGGGGGCTGCACAGAGTTGGCGCGTTCGTTCCAGGAAGGACTCGGGGGGTTGAAATTAAAAGGATTCGTTACTGAACCGTGCGGGTGGTGAGCCATGTGAGCCTCCTGGGGGCGGACGGGGGGTGGCTGCGTGTGTGTGTGGCCGGGCTGTGTGCACACGTGTGTGTAGTGGTGACGGGGGGGGGGGGGGGGGGGGGTGTGCCTGGGTCTGGGTGTGTGCTGTGTGCGGGTGGGGGGGGTGAGTGTGTATGTGTGTGTATGTGTGTGTGTGTGTGTACATGTGTGTGCGTGTGTGTACGTGTACACATGTACGTATGTGTACACATATGTGCACTTGTGTGTATGTGTGTGTACGTGTGTACGTGTGTCTACATATGTGTGTACTTTGTGTACATGTGTATGTGTATGTGTACATGTGTGTACATGTGTACATGTATGTCTGTGTACGCATTATGTGTGTACTTGTGTGTGCGTGTGCTTGTATGTCTGTGTACACGTGTACATGTGTGTATGTGTGTACATGTGTGTACGTGTGTACACGTGTACATGTGTGTACGTGTGTACATTTGTGTGTACATGTGTGTACATGTGTGTACGTATGCACGTCTGTGCTCGTGTGTGTGTGTACACGTGTGTACATGTGTACATGCGTGTACGTGTGTGCACGTGTGTGCTTGTGTGTTTAAGTGTGTGTACACGTGTGTACGTGTGTGTCCATGTCCCTGTCCACCTGCGCACCCCCTCGCACACACCCCCACGCCCCCACGCCCGTGCCCGCGCGCCTGCCGAGTGCCCGCGCCCCGCCCCGCGGCCCCGCCCCTGGGGGCGTGGCTCCGCCCCCGGCCCCGCCCCGCTGCGCGCTGCCGTCACGGGGGGCGGGGGGGGCGGGGCGGGGCGGGGCGGGGCGCGCGGCCTCCGCTTCCGGGTTGCCGGCGGGGCGCGCGCAGCCGGTGAGCGGGGGCGGGGCCGGGCCGGGGGGGGGCGGGGAAGGGGCTGGGGGGGAGGAGGGGGCTGGGGGGGGGGAGGGGGCTGGGGGGGGGGAGGGGGGGGGGGCAGGGGGCTGGGGGTGGGGGTGGGAGGGGGCTGGGCGCTGCTGGGTGCTGGGCGCTGCTGGGTGCTGGGCGATGGGTGCTGGGTGCTGGGCGATGGGTGCTGAGTGCTGCTGGGTGATGGGTGATGGGTGCTGGGCAATAGGTGCTGGGCGCTGGGCGCTGGGCGCTGGGTGCTGGGTGCTGCTGGGTGCAGGGCGCTGGGCGCTGTCCCCAGCCCACCCTGCTCCCTGCCAGCAGCCCCGCTGCGCCCCAGGCCGCCCCCCCACAGCCCCTTCTGGCTTCCCCGGGCCTCCGGAGCTTCATTAGCGAAGCTATAATGAGCTGCCGGGGGCTGCCCCGTCCTGGCGGTGCCCAAGGCCGGATGGGGCTGGGGGCCGCAGCCCTGCCCTGCCCCCGGTCGGTCCGCACGGTCCCCTCCTGCCACCCACCGCGGCCCCCTCCAGCCTCCCCGGCGCTGCGCGGGGCCGCTCCCGCTGCCTTCCCCCCCGGCAGAGGGTCCCCGCTGTGCCCCCCCCAGGACCGTGCCCTCCCTGTGGCGCCAGGTGGCCGTGAACCAGCCGGGGCTGGCGCGCGGAGGGGGCACCGGCTCGGGAGGACGAGCCCGGGGGTACCTTGCTGGGGAGGGACCTCCCCAACGTGCATGGCCAGCATGGCGCTGGGGTCGCCCGTGGCAAGCGGCAACCTCGCGCAGGGGCACGGGGCGGGCTGGAGGAAATTCTCCTGCCCCGGTGCTTGAGGAACGCGGCCTCGCAGTCGGAGGCTCAGCCTCCGCTTCGCCTCCGCCGGGAGCAGCCCGCTCGGCGCAGGTGGGCTGCAGGTGACGGGGCACGATGCCAGGGCAGAAGGCGGCGGGTTTGTTAGCCAGAGGCAGCTCCCCTCCGTCCTGTCGGCCCCCGTGCGCCGCTCAGTGCGGGCGCTCCTCTGCCAGGGTGCAATCACGTCACGGCTGGAGAGCGTCGGGCCTCGAGGTCCTCCGGGGCCGCAGGCTGGGGCTTTGGGGCCCCTCTGTAGCTGAAGCACGGCTGGGCATTCATGGGGCCTTCGTGGAAGGCCGAAAGCTTCCCTCGTGCTATGGCCACGGCAGGACGGGGCTGTCCCGGCACAGGACTCGGGCTGCCCGTCCCGCCAGAGCTCCCGTTTTCCCTGGGCGGACGGGGCCCGGCCCCGCGCTCGTGCTTGGAAAATGAGTGGCTCCGTCTCCAGGCCTTGAGTCACCGGGCGACGCCGTCCCATCGGCGGTTGTTTTCCATGCACAAAGTGCCGGTGGTGACTCGGTGTTTATTTATAACTTGTCGGGAGAGCAAAGAGCCGGGCTTCGGGACGGAGCGGGGGGTCACCGCCTCGGCTCGATCTCAGCAAGCAGCTCCGGGGCTTCGGGCTGCTTTGTTGCCTTCTGGTAATCGGGCAGCTCTGCGCACGCACCGCGGGCTCCCTTCCTTGGTAGGTAAACCCCACGAGCTTGCTTTCTGCTTTCTCGCTTTCTGGTTTATTTTGTTTTGCTTTGGCTGTTTTGCTCTGCCTGCAGAGCCCTGGAGGTGGTGGATGCTGGGAAGCCACGCGGGGTTTGTGCCGTGGACGTGCTCCTGTCCGCGCTCCCACGTCCGTCCTGCGCCAGGTGCGCTTTGAGACCAAAACCGGCGGTGGCTTTCCGAGGGCGCCGTGAGCGTGTCGGGCGAGATCCGCCACCACAGCGCGTTTGTTGTGCTCGCCGCTCAGGGAGGTGCTGCCCCAGCAGATCGCTGGGTGAATTCATGGCACTGGGATGAACTGGTTGGACTGGTCGTGGCGCGCGTCCTCAGCCTCCTGCCTCCCAGGGAGGCTGGAGGAGCTGGGGCTGGAGGAGCTGAGGCCAGCAAGGGAGCGGAGGTTTTGGGGACAGCTCTTGCTGGGGTCCATCCTGTGCTTAGCAAGTCTGGAAGAGTTCGCAAAATCATCCCTCGCCGTGACAGCTGGGGACACCGAGGTGGCTGGGGCAGCCCCAGAGCCGCAACGTCAGCACTGGCTCTGCAGGAGCCACTCAGGTGCAGCAGCAGACGTGCCACCCCGTGCCCACAGCCGTGGGTCTGTCCCCCGAGCAGTGCTGAACCTCGGGGTGGCGTCGGGCGAGCTGTGGGACCCGTTAGCAGGGAGGCAGCAGGTGAAGGGGCAGAGTCTGACACTGGCTGAGCCTCCACGGCACAGGGCAGGGACGGGGGCGGCTCCCCGTGGTCTTCACCCACTGCTGCTGTCACCTCGGCGCCCTCCCCGCACCCGCTGCCCCCTGCCGAAACGCCGGGCAGCAGCTCGGAGCCGGAGGTGACCATTCCCATAATCACTGCGCTCCCGCCTGCCTGTGTCGCAATCCAGGGAGAGGAAATCTTATGACAAGCAGTGGCGAAAACAGTTTCCTTTTCTATAAAACTCTGCTGAACTCCGGCCACGCTGGGAATAGAGCTGGGGTTGCTCACCAAAGAGCTCCTGACCTGCCTGGGGCTGCGCCAAGCCGGACCAACTGCCCGCACTATCCAAGACTTGGGATGCTCAGGCTTTGGGATGCTCGGGCTTTGGGATGCTCGGGCTTTGGGATTCACAGGATTTGGGCCACCCTTGCCTTCACAACTGGCCTTCGCAGTGGAAGTGCATGGGCATACCCAAACCCTGCTGTTCACTGCTGGCTCTGTCCTCTGCTTCAATGGCAAAGCCAGAGCGAGTGCTCCCAGCTCGAGGGAACGTGTTTCCAACCCCTTGAGTCTCTGTGAAGCTTCGCAGCAGTTGCTGCTGGAGCTGCTCTCAAGCTCCTTTAAGCACCAGAGCGCGTTGTGTTGGAGCTGGGATGCGGCCACGCGCCAGCAGCCGCGCGCCTTTGCTCCCAGAGCCTCCAGGTACACGCCGGTGTCAACAGACGGCTCCCAAGAGCTGGGTAGGAGGCCAGACGTCAGAATTAAAGTCTCTTTGTTCTCTGCTCCCACCTTCCTGTTACAGACAGCCCTGGCACGGCGGCCAGTGCTCAGTCTGGCTTTGCCAGGGTTTCCCGTAGTGGAGGACAATGGGTTTTTTCCTTCTGCTGGGAAAGGGGCGATGCTGGAGCATCTGCCTCTGAATGGAGCAACTGAGAGCCGTACGGAGAGCCCTGAAGAGGCTGCTCAGACCGCTCTGTGCCAGGCGGAATTGTTGTCACCTCCGCATCCCCCTGTGCCACCACAGTGGCGGTGTCATCCTTGGTTTCTTGTGTCCCATCGTTCGGGCCGCCCGGCAAAATGCACACGTTTTGCTGTCCTCGCTGCGTGCCTGGCGCTGGGCACTGCAGGTAGTGGGGGAGCAGAAGCGAAGCAGTCCCTGGCCCTGCGCAGGGTGCCGGTGGCTTGGCCAGCGTACAGCCTGGCGTCTCACCGGGTTTAGTAATTAACCTGCAGAGGCTAATTACTCCCTGTTGGTCTCTCACTGTTGGCCACGCTCTGTTCTGTCTGTTCCCGTGTGGTCTTGGGTTGGTCCCGACTTGAACGTGGCAGCAATCCGGCCGGGAGCGCTCGCTGCTGCGTGACTCCGGGTGCCCTCTGCACGGCAGGCGGGTCCCCCGTGCGCCCAGCGCTCAGCCACGCTCCTCCTCCTTGTCCCAAAGGTGACATGTGAACGCAGTGCCGGGAGCAGCAGCAGCTGAGATGCATTCGAGCCACGCCGATGACCCCAAGGAAGTCATACAGGTGAGCACGTCACCCGCGCCCTGAACCCCAGCCTGCTCCGGTTGCTCCCAGTGTAGCCCCAGTTCCTGGCGGGACGTGGTCGGACGTGGCTGCGCTGCCAGCCGGGGCTGGGACGCTGCAGGCAGGCGAGGGGTGGCTGCTGCTGGCGGAGCATCCTCGGGCGGTCTGCCTGGTTGTCTGAGGTGGAGCAGCGGTGGGTGGCTGAGAGTTAAACCCCACCAGGCTCCACCTTGGGACGTGCACTGAGGGGCTGGGGAGGGTTCTCGGCCCCTTACCTGGGGAAGGAGCGTTGCTGCCGAGGCTGCTTGGGGTGTCTGGGCTTTCTTCACCCAGCCTTTGGAGTCTGAACACGTTTCACGAGCACGGTTCAAACGTGGCGGTGAAGTCTGTGTCTTTAATTCATCCTGCAGCGGAATTATTCATGCATGACAGATAACATCGCTTGCACCCTTTAATCCTGTTAGCCCGCGGTTGCTGCTCGCAGGCGGGTTGCTTGTGCTGGCAGATCTGGGGGCAGCTGGGAAGGGGCAATACGAACAGGGATACGGCATGTGTCGTTGAACTACAGCTGCCACAAACCTTATTTAGGTGCATTTCCCCTCCTGAAAAAGTATTCAGGGCTGGAAGTTCGATAGGAGAAAATTTGCGGCTGAGAAAGGCCGGAGAGGAGAAATCATTTGAGAAAATGTTACCGAACATCTCCCTTGCAAGGAGAACAGTCTCTCTCTGGAGCTGGGACTTGAGCAGCCCATCTGAACCCCGGCTCTGCCCCCTCCGTTGCTCGGTGGCAGCGGCTGGTGCCTTTCGGTATGAATTCGGAGGGCTGCGTGACTGACACCCGAGCGCCAAGTGCTTGCTAGGTTCACGGCCAAGTTGGCGGAGTTTGCCAAATGTCTGCTGGGAAGTGCAGCTTTCATTTTAAATAAGGCTGACTGAGACAGCTGGGCTCAGCTGCATTTAAAAAAATTGTTTCCACCAGCATAAAATTGTTAAATTCATTGAATTTGCTTCTTTTTGACTCTGGTGGAAGGAGGAGGAAAGCAGAACTGTTGGAATGTAAAATTCCCATGTTACTGCTTCAGAGCTCACCCCAGCTCCCAGAAGAGTACAGCAAACAACACAAGCTGTCCTCTCAAAAGCATCTGCCACGATGGCTTTGATTTCTGTGAGGGGTTACCTCCTTAGCGTTCCTCGTTTATCACCCGTGCTTATTTAATCCATGTGTTTTCCCTGAGCAAGTGCCTGGAAAGAACCGATTTCTTCTTTTCCCCACCCTCTTAAGCAATTTGATGTCTGTGGAAGTGCTGCACGCTCTAAAGGCAACCCCAGAAACCCAGTGGGCCCCGAAACGTGAGCTAAAGGAAGAACTATTTGCATAACTTACTTGTTTAAAAAAGCCAGATCGACTCTGATGCCAAGAGCGTGAGTCCCCAGCTGGACAGGTTCAGCTGCAGTGCTTGCAGATGGTCTCTGCGGGGCACGTGGATGAAGCAGGAACTGCGTGGCACCTCTCTGGACGAGCCTTGCAGTTTTGGAGCCCTTTTCTTGCCCTTTTTTCCTGACACTTATCCTTACTACCTAAGCCTGCACCTCCTGTGTTGCAGCTGATCAAGAAGCAGCTGGTGAGCGCGATCAAGGCGCTGCAGAAGCAGTACGTCTCTTCGGATGCCGTCGTGACCAGCGACGATGGGAACGCCAACACCCTCTGCAGCGCCCTGGAGGCCGTCTTTGTGCACGGGCTGAAGGCGAAGCACATAAAGACAGAGACAGGGGGGAAAGGGAAGAAAGCAGGCGGCCGCCTGCCGCTTCCCCAGCCCGTCTTCTGGGGCCTGCTGAAGAGCATCACGCACCGGTGAGTGTGCACACCCAGGTTTCTGCCCTCCCTTTGGCACCAAGAGGGGCAAACACCACAAAATTTTAAGGGGAGCTGGCTGGACAGGGGTTTGCTTTGCTCCCGCTCCCCGTACGCTTCATCCCTCCAGCCAAAATGTTGGATGGTCTCAAAGGGTGTCCTGCTGGGCAGGGGCTGCCCAGGACCACGGGGGGCTCTGGAGGAGGGCAAAGCCCCTCTGGAGCCGAGTGGTGCTGCGGGGCTGGGCACGGGGCACCTGCTGGTGCCAGCACAGCCTCTAAGCATGTGCCGGGGGTACGGCGACATTTGGGTCTTAGGCAATGTCACCAGTTAAAGCTTTGCCCACACCAGGCGTTAAACTGCTGTGCCAGCCTGGGGCATGCTCCTGATTAAATCTGGGGAACCAGGCTGTGTAGGGGGGCTTGGTGTCCCCAGTGGGACCGGAGGACCGTGACTGCACGCTGCAGGGCCTGGTCTCCCTCCTGGCATTTACCTTTTGGGGACAATCATGCTCCTTTTCTCCACGCCCAAAAGAGGAGAATCAGGACTGACCTTATCTGTGAACCTTGTGGAGTTCTCGTGTGTGTAACTATCATTATTTGCTGGGGTTTTTGAGCCACTCCCTAGGCAGAGTCTTTCCACACAAAGTAACAACCCACAAAGAAGTAGTTTTGAAAGCCTCATCCAACTCCATCAGCGACTCTTGAATTATGAAAGAGTGGATGAAAATAGCAGATTCACACGCTATGGGGGATATTTTTGTGCCCTTTGAAGATTTTCATCTTTGAGAGACAGACTAAAAACTTCAGAAACTTCTGCTCTATTTTTTGTAGCATCTGCAGCGTCGACTACTGAGGTGTGAGCTGGAGCCAGGGGGGATTAGGAAGCATGGTGTCGCTGTTGGATTTGGGGAAAAAACAGCTGAAGTCAGGATGCTGAGACTGGTTGAGGAACTTCACCCAAGCCTTGTGCTTTGCTTTTTGGCTTGCCATGGCGGTTTCCACTGTGTTTTGGCTGGTGGGAAATGTGGAACTAGAGCTTGGACATACGGTTGTCACCAATGAGTGACACAAATGAGTTTTCCCCTTGTCTCCTGCCCGTGGTCCAGGGCAAG
This sequence comes from Anser cygnoides, assembly GCF_040182565.1. Lineage (NCBI taxonomy): Eukaryota > Metazoa > Chordata > Aves > Anseriformes > Anatidae > Anser > Anser cygnoides. The sequence goes on from NC_089894.1 coordinate 3,037,940, forward strand.
CACAGAGGCACAGGAGATATCTCCAGCCAGAGGAGCAGTGCCCAGGGGCACCCCCCAGGGATGGCTGGACTCGTCACCAATATATTTGGTTTAGGGGAACTCAGGAGGTCTTTTTTCTCTGTGGGAAACCACATTTTCCACGGAACAAAGATTTTCCGCAGCCTGTTCTAACCCGACTCCTAATCTCCCATAGCAGAGCAATTTGGCAGCCCGGGATGGGCTGGAAACGTAGCCCCTCACCTCCTCTTCTATTCTTTTTCTCCCTTGCCCCAGGAACATTGTCTCAGAGCTGGAACAACTCATTTTTATCAACACGGACGTCGGCCGCTGCCGGGCCTGGCTGAGGCTGGCTTTGAACGATGGCCTCGTGGAGTGCTACTTGAAGCTGCTGCTGCGGGAGAGGCCGCGGCTGCCCGAGTACTACCAGTCCACGGCTCTGCTTTTGGACGCTGAGGAGTGCGAGTTCCTCCTTAGCTACCTGCAGGGCTTAACATCCTTAACCTTTCAGCTGTCTTATAAATCGGCGGTGTTGAACGAATGGACTGTCACCCCTCTCTCCCTCTCCGGGCTGTGTCCTGTTTCGGAGCTGCTGGAGCCCCTGACGTCCTCGACATCCGAGCCCCGGAGAAAAGCGTCGCTGGGTTCCATCTCCCAGTCTTCGGGATCGGATGAGATTGAAATTCAGCCCTCCGTCCTGCCCATCAGCAAAGCCGGCGTCAAAACCAAGCTGACGTCGTCCTCGCTGAGCCTCAACACGACGGGCTCGTCCCAGCTGTCCTCCAGCCTCGGCTCCGACAGCGCCCTCCAGCCTCACTGCGCCCAGAGCCCCGAGCGGAGCGAGGAGCCGCTCTCCTGCGACTCCGACCTGGGCACGGCCACTGCCGAGGACCTGGACAAGTCACTACAAGAGTGAGTCTTTCCCCAGACCTCTTCAGCAGGATTTCTAACCCCTTTATTTTCTCTCTGTAGGCAGGAAGGCTTTCTCCCCTTTTTAACAGGCCGCTTTTTCCTCCTGGAAAGAGCCTGAAAGGTAAAAAGACGAAAAGCTTGGCACAGCTTGCCAGGACCCTGCTGCCAAGGCAAATGAGCACCTGAGGACTGAAGTGTGTGCCTGTCCTCTCTGCCAGGGCAGACACGTCAGAAAAATGCTGCTCCCTGCTTTCAGGAATGTGACATCTCCATGGCATACGCTTGGGGCTTTTTGGCAGGGAAGAAATGAATTTGGTCATAGGAAGGGGTCATAATTTGCACCTTCTGCAGATACTTCAAAGGAGGAAGGTTGTTAGTTTGTCATCCTCGTGATTTATTTCTGCGAAACACTCAGACAGCAAGCACAAGGATCTCCAGCAGGCTGTATAAGCTCTGAGTAATCAGCAAATATTTTCCCCGCCGCCCTAAAAAACGAAGGATGTGTTGTCTGACTGAGCCTGGCCTTGGGGTGCTGTTTGGCGAATGCACCCTGCCCGGTGTCAGCTTTAGAGAGGGCTGCAAGGCTGTGAGCAGAGCTACAACCGCTGTGTCTCGCCCTGCTTGCTTGGAAGAGGCCACCTTCAGCGGCAGAGCCAGAGCTGAGCAAGGGCTTTCTCAGACTGAGACCAAATAGCCATTTCACATTGGTCTGAAACAGCAAGCATGCTGAAATTCCCACAAAAGCGGAAGCACTTTGCTTCCAGTCGACCAGCAGAATGAATGCCTTTAAAACCGTCTTGTTTCTGGTCACTTTATGCCTACGTAACAAGCAAAAAAAACACGCAGAGACAAATTTTAAAACAGAAGTAGAATTTTGAATGGAATGGTCAAACTGAAATGGGAGACTTGTAAATGAAACATTACCTTTGCTGTAAATGTTTTTTGGCCAGAAGAGTTGTGCACACCAGCCCAAGCTCATGAGGAGCTTTGGAGTGTTTGAAGCTGTCGTTTTTGGCAAGCTGGTTAATTGCTCGGCTATTTCCCAAGGTTTAGAGCTCTTGCCTGCTCTTCCCCATCGATAACAGCATTGTCACCTGCTTCTAGGATTTTGCATTTTATGATAATCCTGGAAGAACCGCCCGTGATTTGACTAAACTCGCGATGGAAAGACTTTGTTTTGAATTTTAAGCTGGGCTGGTTTAGCTTGACTTGGTGCAGCAGAGGCATGGGACCAGCATCTGGCATGGCCAAGCTCCACGAAAAGTTGCTTGTTAATGGTTACAAAAACATCTGAAATTCGGGGGGGTGTTCAGGAGTCGTACGATGGGCTGGGGGCCCATTAACCCCTTAGTGTCAGAAGTAAATGAGAATCCAGTAACACGGGTCAGCAGGGAAAGCATCCTTCGTGGGGTCTTTGGCCGGCGGCTGGACGAGTCGCGTTTCCTGGGGGCAGGGCCGGTGCCTGGCAGCTCGTCTGCAGCCACGCGGAGCCGTCAGCCCGCCGGGGCCGAGCCCTCCTGGGGGGGCTGGCGTTGAAGAACCAGGCACGGCCGCGTGCTAGGTCCAGGTCAGCGCAGCTGCACTGAACTCACCGCTGTTTCTTTTTTAGGGTGCTGTCCGAGTTCAGCAAAGCCAAGCCGAGCCATGACGCCCCACCAGACCAGCTCGTCCCCGCCGTGCTGGGGTGCTCCCCGCCGCAGCCCGCCTGCCCCCCAGCACCCCTGGCACCCTCCGAGGATGCTCGCCCGCCGCCGCCTCCCACCAGGCACAGGGGCAGCGTCCGCGCTCTCCCCCGGGGTGATGCTGGCGTCCCAGCCCCGCGTCCCAGCGGCACCGATGGAGCGGAGGAAGGCAGCCGCGGTGCGGTCAGCAGCAGCGAGGGCGGCCACGCGGTGCGCAGCCCCGCAGCCGAGTACCTCCTTTCTCCGCTGTCGGGTTGCCCGGTAGGTGTTCCAGCTCGTGTGCTGCGCTCCCCAGTATCCTTGTTTTTATGCTTCCCGATCTAACGGGAAAGGAAGGTGAAGGTGGTGACAATTTCAGTAGGCTCCAGTTTCTCTGAACTCTCATCTTCGGGGCTAACGGCGGCACGTTTGGTGTAAATAACAGAGGAATCAGCAGGGAGAGGTGGTGGGAGTGCTCCCTGCTCCGTGCACACCTTCCTGGGCCCCACAGAGGTGTGGCCGTGCAGCCATCCTGGGCATGTTGGACCGAAGTAAATATTCCCTGGCAAAAAGAATACCAAAGCATTAGAAACCCCACATGGCAAGCCGGTCGTCCCTCACCCAGTCCCCAACAAGAGAAGTTTTCTGTTTTATTAGTGATATCTGAAGGGTGATGAGCTCTTGCACAAATCTAGCCCTCAGCTCTGTGTGAGCTGACAGAACAGCTCAAGAATGGATTTTCTGCTGGGCTGGGGCCAGGGGACTTTCCTTCGCCCTCATAAGAGGAGGGAAAAGCACTGCCTAGGCAGGAAACAAATTGCAGTTGTGCAGTGGGAGAACATTCACCCAACACATCTGTTCCCGAAGCAGGATGGCGTTCCCTGGTGCTCAGGCTCGCCTCAGCAGCAGTGCACATCCCCTCTTGCCGTCCTCTGCAATCCACTTGCTTTTGCTTTTAGGAAAGCCTTCGAACAGTCCTGTCCCCTGCCTAACTCTGGCTCGCGCCCGACTCATCCTTCCACCCCAGGGAGGTTAGGATCTGCTTCACGCGCCCCCGAGCGGTTTCTCTTTTGGGTCCCTGCTCCTTTCGGCTCCTTCCCAGTTGTCCCGTTTCCGCTGCTCCTTCCCGGCGCTGGGCCAGGCTGACTAATCTATGTATAACATACGGTGTCAACAGGAAATCCCCTCCTGCTTTCGCATGACTCATGGAGCAACCTGCATTCCTCGCCTGAGAGTAAACAGAGGCTTCCTATAGCCCGGGAGCTGAGCCGCCTTGTGTTCCTCCTGTAGGGTGGCGCTGACTCTCCCGCTGTGATTTGGTTTGTGGTCGGAATAAAAGGCTCTTTGAAAGCAAGGTAGGGTCCTTCCTGGTGGGACACAGCCCTGGAAGGGATGCTCTGGGTCTGGCAAGGCTGCTCCCTTTTGCAGGAGCCCTGATCTGGGTCGTGTTTTGCTCCTGGTGTTTGTTCAGAGGCCTGTCCCACAACCTCACTCCCTGCTTGCAGCCAGACAGACTCCCGGAGAAGTTACAGCTTTGTTTTCTTTCAGCTTAACAGACTTCCTTCAGCTTTCAGGCCTCAGCCCCTCGTGACATAGCGAGACAAAGGTTTTCTCTGCCTTCCCTGCTTTGCTTTTCTTCTCAAATAGACAGAAGAATGGTGTTTGTAGCATCCGCTTGTAAGACAGGACTAGGACCTAGATGTCTTCTCTGCTTCTCCCTGGTAATAAATAATGTTCCTGGCCCCCGCTCCAGGTGAGCCTGCACCACTGCACCGAGCTGGTGTCTCACCCCACCTCAGAAATGCTTGCTGAACCAAAGGCCTTGCACGTGGATGTTGCAGGGAATGTGTTCCTCCCCACAGCCCTGCTGTGACTTCAGGGGGGGAGAACCAGTCGGTTCGTGTTCCTGGGCTTCCAGATCGCAGCGCTTCTCTGCGGCTCAGCAGATGGGTGCTCTCAGCCCTGCAGCAGCGCTTCAGGGGCACCGTACGTTGCACTTCGCTGTGCCCCAACTAAACCCGCGGTCAGAAGGCGGTTTGGTGATGTTGTGGTTTAACCCGACCAGCGGCTCAGCACCACACAGCCGTTCGCTCACCCTCCCCCCTCCCTCTATGGGATGGGGGAGAGAGTTAAAGAAATGAAAGCCTGTGGGTTGAGATAAAGACGGTATATTAGGACAGGAAAGAAAGGAAAATAATAATGATAATAGTACTGCTACTAATAATGTGTACAAACAAGTGATGCACAATGCAATTGCTCACCACCCGCTGACCGATGCCCAGCCTACCCCCGAGCAGCCGGTCCCCCCACCCCAGCCAGCCCCCCCCCCCATTAATTGTTCACATCACGTCCTATGGTATGGAATGCCCCTTTGGCCAGTTTGGGTCAGCTGTCCTGGGTCTGTCCCCTCCCAGCTCCTGCTGCACCTCCAGGCTGCCCGCTGGCAGGACAGAGCAAGAAGCTGAGAAGTCCTTGGCTTGGTGTAAGCACTGCTCTGCAACAATCAAAACGTCAGCGTGGTATCAACATTATTCTCATCCTAATTCCCAAACACAGCACCATACTAGGAGGAAAATTAACTCTATCCTAGCTGAAACCAGGACAGGTGAGGACAGCCAGGCAGCAGCCCGACGTGGCGAGGCGATGCGCAGTGGTGCCAGCTGCAAGCGCAGGCTCATCGAGCGCCTCTTCCTCGGTGCGAGCAGGGTGCGAGCGATGACAACCTCCCTGCGGGGTGGTGTTCGCTCTGCCACCCACCCGTGGACATCCCTGCCGTCAGCCCCCCAGCTGCGTTAGCCAGGCAGCTGGGGCAGCTGGCAGCCCGTCTGCGCTCCCCGAAATGCGGCCGCTCGCTGGCAGCGTGCAGCCAGGGTGTGCTTGGGGGGGCCAAAGTCACCGTGCTGGGTGTGCACGGGGCCACCGTGGATGCATGGGTTTGAGTTTGCTGATGAGGTTTTTTTTTTTTCATGTATTTTTTTAACAGAAAAGAAAGAGTTGGATCTCGGAAGATGATTTCTACAGGCCTTCTGCAGGAGATAGTGGCAAAAGCCCGGCTGACATCAACGGCTTCGTGCCAGAGGGTGCTGGGGAGGGCCCGGCCCCGGGGCTGATCAGTGCTCTCGACTTGGAACGGCTGTCGGTGCCTTCCTCGCGGGGCGGGAAGCCCAAGCTCTCACCCGAGCGGGAACAAAAGGGCTTCAGCGTCGTGCATCGCCGGCAGATGGGTGCGTGGCCCCCGCTTTGAGCACGCGTCTGCTGCGGGCAGCGCTCAAGGGCTGGGCAGGGAATTCGGGTGGTCGCCTGGCTGCGGGCAGCCCTTGCCATCAGCTGGTGGTGGTGCTGGAGGCTCCAGAAGGAGCAGGGATCCTCAGTGTTGCCGAGGCCCCCATAGCTCTGGTGGGAACCCTTTAGGGGCAGAGGACGTGCCTCTGTCCCCATGGCTCTGCCCACCTTGCAGGACTGATTTCTTTTATGCCATCCCTCTCATTCTTACCCTCAAAACTGAATGCATGGGGACGATTACAGGGGCCCCGCAGGCAGGTCCTGCACACTCCTGCCCCGTCCCACCTCCCACCAGGACTGACTCAAAGCTGCGATGCCTCTGGCTGCTCCCCGCCAGCTGCCTGTCGGCTCTTCTCTGCCCCCCTCATTTCCCTTTTGGTTATACTGAGGCGTTTGCTTTTGCCCAAGGTCTTTCCAACCCCTTCCGAGGACTCCTGAAGCTCGGCACCCTGGAGCGGAGAGGAGCCATGGGCATCTGGAAGGAGTTTTCCTGCGAGCTGTCGCCACTGGAGCTCCGGCTCTTCCTGGACCACGAGGACCGCATCTGCGTCGAGAGCTACTCGCTGCTGCGGTGCGAGTCGCTGGCGCTGACGCACTCGGACGGACGCTTCGAGCTGGTTTTCCTGGGGAAAAAGCTCTACCTACGAGCTCCTTCTCGAGACGAGGCCGAGGACTGGTTGGACAGGATCCGGGAGGCGCTGCAGAAGTGCCGGCCTCAGCTGGAGGAGGAGGAGTGGGAGACGCTGGAGTACCCCGAGGACGGCAGCGAAGGCGGCGATCCCGCTGCTGTCCTCCAGTACAACGAAGCGCCTGGGACCAGCTTCGATTGGACTTTGGCTCACGAACCAGAACTGGATGCAATCAAAGAGTCTGTTCTGTACGTGGACGTAGACAAAACGTGGGTCCCTTTTATTTTTTCCCTGTCACTGGAAACCTTAAAGTGCTTTAAGGTGAGGAACAACGACAAAATCTTAAGCAACAGTTACGGCATAGAGACGATCCAGGACATTCTTCCAGACACCAGCCTCGGGGGACCGGCGTTCTTCAAGGTGATCACCTCCAAAGCCGTCCTGAAGCTGCAGGCTGAGAGCGCAGAAGAAGCAGCATCGTGGAGGGAGCTGGTCCGAGGGGTGCTCGCCTCCTACCTGGAGGCGGCGGAGGAGGCGCTGACGCTGGGTGGCAGCTTGGACGGCAACTCCCAGGTCCTCCTGAAGAGCATCGTGAAGGAGAACGGCTTCTTGCTGCAATACCTGGTGGCCATCCCCATGGAGAAGGGCCTGGACTCTCAGAGCTTCATCTGCGCAGGTATACGAGGGCTGGTCTTGAAAACAAGGATCCCAGCTCTGTCTTGGAGGATAATGTCAAGTTCATTAAGGTTAACGAGGTGACCAAATGCTCTGAGCCCTGCTGCCAACCCCTGCAGCAGGTGGCACCGAAGCCCCTGGGTTGGGCTTCACGTCCCAAAGCAGTGGCATCTTTGGCAGTCCCTGGGCACGGGGTGAGTCCCCAAATACCAGATCCCCATCACACCCCTGCACGGCCTCCAAGGTCAAACTGGGCTGCTGCTGGGGTCCTGCTTAAGAGATTTATGGTGTAGACAGCGGGGGCATTGGCTTCAATCAAACTCAGGTGGACCTGGTGGAGGTGAGGGGCCCAGGGCCCCCTTTCTGGGCATTCGGTGGCCCCAACCTGTGGGGAAGGTGTAGTCAAGGGCAAACCCAAGCCATGGGGGTAGAGCTGTTTTTCCAGTAATGCAGCACAGGAGCGAACGTTGCGATGGGTGTGACAAGCCGATTTTGTGCAATGTTCGTTTGACCTTCAGCACAACGCCTCCCAGCACGCTGGGTGACGCTGGCTTAATAGGATAACGCTCTCTGACCTCTATGGGAGGTGTAATTTGTTCTTTACCTCGGTAAGTTAATTAAACTTCAGATTTCTTTCCTGCTTCAATTATATTTCTTGTACCCTCCAGCAGGTTTTTTTTCTTGATCTCCTTTTTTTTTTTTTTTAATGTAGTTTTCAGTCCTTTTTATTTGGTCTCTACCTTCCCCTCCAGGCTCTGTCCTGCACCTTCCACCTACCAATAGATGGAAGCAGCAAGCCAAAAAGGCCGATCTCACTTCCCAGTTTCTTTGCGTAGGTTTCCTTGGGCATCTGCCTGCCCTTCTCCGCAGCTCTGCCTCCTGCCTGGTGCCGACCTGAGGCTCAGGATGCCCGCGCTCGCCCTTCTCCTGCTGCGACACCCTTTTGGCACAGGAGTGGTTTCTTTGTGTGTCAGAGTGGGACAAGCCAGAAGAAATAGAAGCGTTTTTGTTTAATGCAGAGGGCAACAACTGAGCTCCATCATTTCTTCTTAATGCACTCCAGCTACTCCAGAGCGCAAAGGGCTGGGCGTTAAAGCCTTGGCAGAGGGTGGTGGAGCGGCCCCAGCTCTTCCCAGGGCAGACACAGCCTCCGACTGCACCCGCTGGAGCTCAGAGACACACCGACACTGTCGGTTATTTTAGAGAAGTGAACCCAGTAAAAATAGCACAGAGTTTTCCTGTCTTTACGACTCCAACTCAGATGTGCTCGCTTCTCCAGCAGCTGTAAAAGCCCTGCACGCCTCCCCCGAGACCTAAGCCAGGTTCTTGCAGGGTTGCACACTGCTGTGATAGAGGGGTCTGGTCTTTTGCTTCTCCCAACCCCACGCTGTTGCTCATGGGTGCGGAGCGCGGGTTTTGGTGCTGCTCCCTGCAGCGGCGCCGTGCGGAAGGCAGAACCGGGCAGAGCTGCTGGGGCCGGTGGTAGAACAGGCAGGTGGGATTTTGGTTCTTCCCTAGCCCACTGTGATGTTCCTACGAGTCACTTTTCCTAAAAGAAAGAGAAAAACAGTTTGAATTGAACCTGTTTATGGATTAAAAAATGTGGTGGGTTGAGGCGCCTTGTTTAGGAGTGTTCCTGCTGGGCCATCCTGATCTGAATCCCAACCCCTTGCGTGGGAAGGTGCTGGGAGCTCCCAGCCAGCGTCGGGCCACGTGCTTCAGCCAGTCTCTGACCCTCTCAAAGATTTCCCTGCCCCATTCTCCCCCACGAAAGCTTCTCCCCTGCTCCAGCAGCAGCATGTTGGGCCCTGGGGCAGCGCGGGTCCCCTCTCACCATCTTCTGTCTTCTCCCCGAAGGCTGCTCCAGGCAGATCGGCTTCTCCTTCGTGAAGCCCAAGCTCTGCGCCTTCTCCGGTCTGTACTACTGCGACAGCTGCCACCGGGACGACGAGACGGTGATCCCCTCGCGCCTCATCCACAACTGGGACCTGACCAAGCGAGGGGTAAGCCCAGGCTGAGTCTGTGCTGGGTGCAAGGAGGTGGCCCTCTCCCACCATCAGCAGGGGTGGAAACGTCTCCCTGAGCTTTTCCTCACACCTGGCCTCTCCCTGCTGCAGGTCTGCCGGCAGGCGCTGAAGTTCCTCACGCAGATCCGTAACCAGCCACTGATCGACCTCAAGCTGGTCAACGAGAGCCTCTACGACCACGTGGAGAGGATGAGGAGAATCCTCCGGAGCAGGGAGCAGCTGAAGCTGCTCGGAGATTACCTTATCATGTGCCGCAGCGGGGCCCTGAAGGAGCTGAGCAAGCGGTGAGCACCCTGAGTCCCCTCTCGTGCTCCGGCGTTTCACCTTGCTCCATCTGTCATCGTTGCTGCCGTAGGCTGGGGGTGCCCAGGGTACTGGGCAGGATCATCTCCTGGCCCTTGGGTCTGTGCCCTGCTCCTTATCGCCTCATCAGGGCATGGACTGGTTTTCACCTCTGTGTCATGTGCTGGAAGAAGTTACCCGTCTGTTTGTGGGGCAGCACGTGGAGATGGGACTGAGGAAGCATTTTCCTGACCAAGGCTGGACAGGAAACACCTGGGAAAATAGATGAGATATTTTTTTCCCCCCTTTGAAATGCTCTCAAACAATTTTCAATGGCAGGATTTGGGATGTGTTGTTTGGTGTGAAATCAGGTTTACAGTAACGTTTAGTCTGCATCCCCTGGGCTCTTCCTCACTGTGAGGCTGTTTGAGATGTGGTCAAAAGTGTCTAACACGCTCCCCTCTGTGCTTGTTTGAAGGCTCGATCACAGGAACTACCTCTTGGAGTGTCCCCACAAGTACAGTGTCACTGATCTGCAGCAGGTGAGAGCTTTGCGCTGTAGTTTTGCTGATACAGAACGTCCCCATTTCCGCCTGTGGAGATGCTGCGTGGAACACGGCACTTCTTCAGCAGAAGATTTCAGGCTGCTCAGTTCCTTTTTGCCTTGCTTTCTGTTATCACGTGCCCTCTGCAAGTCTTGCACATTAGCTTGGAGGCTAAAATAAGTGACCTGTATCCTCCAAGAACTATGGAGATTACACGGTAAATTGTTTCACCTCCCATTAAGTCAGTCTTGCTCATCACCATACCAACTGCCGTCTGTCACAACTTTTGGAGGTGGTCAGTAGCAGCCCCAAAGCTAGGAGCCAACCTGGCAGCTTTTGGGTGCTGCTGTGGGTTTATTTTGGCATCCCATTGAGATGCTAAACCCCAAGGCAGGCACGTGGGATCTTGGGTTGGTTTGGGATGAGAGCCTTGTCTCCATAGGCAGCACGAAGTGTGGGTGCAACGTGCATTTTGCACAGTGCACACCCCTCTGGCTGCAGGCTCCGTGTGCCTGATGCCTCTGCTCCGCAGATAGCTGACGGCGTCTTCGAGACGTTCCTGCAGTCTCTGATCCAGTTCGCGTCCCATCACGTCTACAACTGCGACCTGTGCACCCAGCGGGGCTTCATCTGCCAGATCTGCAACCGCAGCGACATCATCTTTCCCTTCGAGTTTGACACCACCGCCAGGTGAGTGACGTCTCCCTCGCTTTGTGCCTGAGGACGGGTGTGTTTACTGCTGGGCTTTGTGTTTTCTGTAGAAATCCTCCTCTAAAGAGATCAAATCCTTCCCACATGGAGCCTGCTGCAAGGTGTAGCTGCTGTGGCTGCAGGGAGATTCTTGTCTCACTGGTTCAGCTCAGAACTGATTATAAACCTTTCCCTGGCAGAGACGTTTAACAGGCTGTTGGTCTGCACGAGCTTGCTTTGCCTAAAAGCAGCTCCTAAAAGCCACTAGTGACATCCAGAAGCTGCAGAAAATGTCACCAAGACCAGGGTCCCCTGGTGCGTTTTGTCTGCAAATATTCTCAGGGTGGCTGAGCAGGATCGCTCATTATCCCTCCTTGCTGCAGGGACAGCACCGTGCTTGTTAAGAGGACAGTGTCCCCAGGGGACTGATTTTCCCTGTAAAGAGCCTGCAGGCGCTGGGAAGAGCTGGCACGTGGGGCTGAGCTGCGCCGGCAGCAGGACAGAGGTCGCATGTGCTGGGAGCTGGGCTCTGAAGTTGTCGTCCTCCTTTGTGTCAGGGGAGGCCGAGTGGGGTTTTGCAGCAGGAAGGCAGCTCAATAACATCCTCGGCGAGCTGAACCCAGCTTCCTGCCCCTCCGCCACGCGTGTGACAGCCAGCCGCGCGGGTCACACCGCGACTCGCTGCAGGATGCGACCGAAACGCCTCCGAACAATAACCCAGCCGGGCGAGTGACGTTTGCATTTGCAGCAGCCGCTTCCTGAGGCCGCTGCACTGCAGGTGGAGGCAGAAGCTGCTGGTTTTGGGCACTGGCTCGCTCAGAAACTCGCAGGGCAAAACCCTGCTTTGCAACCCGCCCCCTGCAGCGGCAGGAGGAGGAGGAGCCGCTGCTGCTGCTCATCCGGAGAAGCCGCCTGAAAAATATTCCCCTGGGAAAGCACACGGCGCCAGGCAGCACCCTGCTGTCCCGTCTGTCTGTGCACGGGTGGTTTCCGTATCTCGAGCAACTCTGGGCTTGCACCCGCCTGCTGGGAGCAAGGCTTGAGCCCAGAATTTTCATCCCGTGGTATTTTGGCGGTCTCCTGGCGCATTGCTCTGCGTCCTGCACTCCCTCTGCCGTTGCTCTGTCTGGCAGCCCCTGCTTCCTTTGGGAAATGCAGCTCAGGTCTCACGTGGCGCTCGAAGCTCAGCGCCAGGTTGACGGCATTAAACAAGGCACGTCTGCAGTCAGCTGAGCACCAGGCATTTGCAGCGTTCAGGGCATTTCAGCTAGCTGACCCGCCGGCATGCGGATCAGCTGCATTTTGCTGCTGCTTGCAAGGTGAGATAGGTGGGGGCTCACCAGGGAAAAAAGGAAAGTGAGCCCAGCCTCTTAGCACTGACTGCTGTTTACTCTAGATAACTCGTGAACGCCCCTCACAAAATGGGTGTCTCCCGCAAGCCGGCCCCACACAAGGTGTAATTTGCAGCTGTTTACATTCCTGCTGCATCGCGGCCACCCCGGTGCAGGCCGGCTCCAAACGCTGCACGCAGAGGCTGCCCAACCCCAGGGTGGCTCTCATGTCCCCAAACAATGTCCCTGGCTGTTCTGCAGGCTGTGACACTGATCTGTGCAGGGCGGGGGTCTCCAGGCTGTGCCCCTAACGTGGCGAGCAGAGGGGAAAGCCTTGCACAGAGCCACATCCTATCCTGGCCACTACGGCTGGGCTCGAGTTGCCTTGCGACATCGCAGGGTTTAGGGGCTCAGCCTGCGACGTTTTACTTGATCTTGTGCTGCTTGCAAGCCTCTTCCCCCTGCTGCCCCGCTCTGAAAGCAAGGTGCAAAGCTCACAGCTCACTTGATATCTTGCTCTTTCATCTGCAAAAAGCCAGCAAGGTGCTGGCAGCTGATGCTCGGTGCAGGGGTTGCTCTTTTGGGCAGAGCTGCTGCTTTTCTCCTGTGCTTGCTGGAGGCAGGGCTTTTGGTGGATGAATTACTGCTCTTCCTAGCAAAGCTTGCCGTTTTGTGTCCAGCAGGTGGCTGGGCCCTGCCAGGGCCAGCCGACGTGTTGGCAGGGCTCGTCTCTCGCTGGGCACTTACTTGGAGGAAAGGGAAACAAGGAAGCATCCCCAGGTCCAGTTTCGCGGGAGAAGCGTGGTCTTTGCCCGATGTTGCCAACAGGATGGGGTTTTCCCTGCTTTGTCCTAGGTGCAATGACTGCAAAACTGTCTTCCACCGGGAGTGCCAGGCCAGTGCCCAGTCCTGCCCACGCTGCGAGCGCCGCCGGCGATACCAGCGGGAACGGGAGGCGGACGGTGCGGGGCCAAGCCTCTAGCGCATGTGGACTGGCCCGAAGACAGCACTTGGCCTCTCCGAGAGCGCCGAGAGTCGGGAGCTGGCGTGTTTGGAGGTGTCGAGCATGGACCCCAGGAGCTGCCGGTGCTGAGCAATGAGCCATGGCTGGGGGCTGCTCCTGCACCCAGGGACCCTGCAGCCTCCAGGGGCCGAGCCAGGGCAGCCAGAGCCAGCCGGGAGCGAGCTGGTGCTGTGTGGGGCCGGGGCCAGCAGCCACCCGCCGCCGAATCCCCCAGCAGCGCTTCCCCCGGCGATGGAGATGCAGCGGCTTTCCCGGGTGCACGTCAGGATTTCAAATCAAGGGTGTGGATAAACTGACATTAATTAAAGCTCTAGTTTTTTAGGATGTTCGGTACAGAAAACCGCTATTTTTATATGTAGGGGTTTTGCACAGAACTCGCTTGCCTGCTTGTGGGAGCACTAACGGCAGCCGCAGCACGGGGTCGGGGGGACGAAGTGACACTTGTGCCTTCAGCGATCTGAGCGCGTGGGGCAGGCAGAGCATCGCCTGCGGGGAGAGCCCACGGCACCGCGTGGCCTTCCCCGAGAGGAGAGCCGAGCTGCTCCCCCTGCCTGCTGATTTTAATCCTTGGCCAGTTGTGAGGCCGCAAAGAACATTTTATTTTCTTTTCACCCCGGTGCAAAAACGATTAAAGTTTATTTAACAACAAGTGAATCTGCCGTGTTTGTATCTCCTGGGTTTGCTTCTCCACAGGGGGTGCCGAAGCCGGGCCCATGCTGTGCCTCGGCAGGAGGGGTTTGCTGTCAGTGATGCGACCTTGTCTCCATATTTGATGTCCTCCATGTTTGCATCCACCTGCATTTTTTGGGGCTGCTGTGGGTGCAGGGTGCCCAGCTGAACTGCGGGCTGTTGGGGTGCTCTTCCTGGCACCCCAGGGTGCCTCCCTGTCCCTTGGTGTGGGACATGCTGCCTGCTTCCTCACCGGGATAGTCCCCATCCTGTCCCTCTGCTCGCCCTCAGCACCCTCGGGCCTGTGGCACCGTCCCTGTCCCACCATTTCCAGCCCCATATCCCTCCCCACCTGCTCCCCCCGTCCTTCAGCATCTCCCACGCGAGGTGCCACCTCCGTTCCCCTGCCCCTCTCCCTTCCCCGACACCGGGGGTGCCCTGGGGCGCACCCACCCCCACCCCACAGCATCCTCCCCACGCCTGGGTTGGAGACAAACCCCTCGGGGGGACCCCCAGGCCCGGTGACGGCATCGCCCGCCACGGAGGCTGAGGCCCCGGCGAGGCCGGATCCAGCTCAGCCTCCGGGCAGGGCCCTTCCTGCGGCAGGAACCACCGCGAGCAGCCGCTTCCTCGCGTCCCCTCCGCCATCACCCCTTCCCTCCCTCCCGGGGAGGAAATAGGCCGGGCTGCCGGGCCCGCCGCCCCCTCGCTTCAGGGCCGTGCAGCAGCAGCGCAGGGCGAGCCGGGACGGGCCCCGCTGCCGCCCCAGGTGAGCTTTGGGGGACGCCGGGGACGGGCCCGGGACACTCCGGGCAGGTTCGGGCGCTCACGGATAGCGCGGGGCGTCCAGGGTGGTGGGGACCCATGGCTGGGGGTCCCCCAGAGGGGCTCGGGGCTGCCAAAATGCCCCGGGGCGGGTGGGGAGGAGCCGTCAGCCCCATCCCCGCGCCCTCTCCCGCAGGCGGAGGAGCTGGGCCCGCCATGGAGTCGGCGGGGGCGCCGGAGGAGGTCTACGTGCTGGTGGAGTACGGCTTCGAGTACCGGGCCAAGGACGGGACGCTGGTCTCCATCAAGCCCAACGAGCGCTACGTCCTGCTGAAGCGCACCAACGACCACTGGTGGCACGTGAGGAAGAGCCGGGACGCGCGGCCCTTCTACATCCCGGCCCAGTACGTCAAGGAGCTGCCCCCCATCGCCTCCCCGGCGCCACTCTACCACGAGGAGCCGGAGCCGGAGCCGGAGCCGCCGGCAGCCTACGAGTACCGCTTCATCGGCGCGGCGCCCACGGCCAGGGGGGATTTGCCGCCCACCCTCAGCTCTTTCCGGGCAGCCCCAGCGCCAAGCCCCCACCCCGCTGAGCCCATGCGGCCCACGCAGTCCCTGGACGACCTGGCCAGGGCGACGCCGGTGCCACATGGTGCCACCACCATGGGACCCCATGGGGACCCCCCCTGCACGCCCTCGGCCACTCAGCAAGAGCCGCTCGGAAACCCTCTGCGTGCCCAGCAAGGACACGGACACGGCGAGGCGGCCGGGGTCCGACCACATGGCTCAGGTACGGTGACGTCCCCAGTGCTGTCCCAAATGTAGGGTGTAGGGGGGCGGGGGACAGCAGGACGCTTGGGGCCCCTCCCCTAAGCACAGAGCCCCCCCTCGCTGTCCTCTCCCTGCACCCAACGGGGCTCGGCACCCAGGGCCCCCCGGCACCGCTGCCACTGCCAGGGCCCCGCGCAGCTCCCCACGGAGCTGGCCCCACGGGGCAAACCTGATCTGCAGGAAATGCCGGCGTCTCGGGGCCAAGCCCCCAGCCCAGCCAGGGCAGCTGTGCTGCCGGCTCTGGGCCACAACGGCAACCAGAGGTGAGGAATCGCCCCCCCCGAGGTCCTTTCCAAAGCGGGCCTCTGCTGTGCTGTGCCTCGGTTTCCCCATCCCTGGGGGTCACTGTCCCCCAGGGCAGGCGGGGGGACGGGGCCAGGAGCAGGGTGCGCCCCGGGGTTTTGGTGTCAGACTGAGGGTGGCGTGGATGTGCCGAGAGGGGCTGTGGGGGTCCTGGGCTCTGGGTCCAGAGCACATCACCCACCCACGCACCCCGGTATTGGCCACGGGTCTGTGGGGAGCGATGCTGTCCCCAGCTGCCATCGTCCCCTCCTGCTTCTCATCCTAACCCACCCACAGGAGGACGCACACTGGCACTGGAGGGGCTCATGGGGGGCCAACGCCCCCCAGCTGGGCAGTGGGAGCAGGTTTGGGGCACAGCCGGTGTCCCGAGGGCTGAATTATCCCCCAGGCAGAAGGAGCACAGGTCCCAGCAGGGCACAGAGCCAGCATGCCAAGCCAGTGTGGCAGCGCAGAATGGGGGGCGTCGGAGTCCCTGTGCCTCCTCCAGGCATTGTTCTGGGGCAAGAAGAGGCAGAAAGGGGTTAACAGGGAAGTGCAGCAACTCCTCCCTCGAGGGGCGGGTGTCTCACCTGCAGGCAGCACTCAGCAAGGAGGGGGGTGCTGGGTGCACCCTGGGGCCAGGCGGGCAGGCACCCCGGCACCCCAAAACCGACTCTCACCCCACTCCAGTAAGTAGCGAGGGGCCCTCCTGGGGGTCCTGGATGCAGGTGCTGCTCCCACCTGCACACATTTTGCCAAGGGGGCACCCAAGGGTGGGGGGAGCCTCGCAGCCCCTTGCTCAGTGGTGACAGCAGCCGGGGCACGGTGGTGGTGGAGGGGTCCCACGTTCCCTCGCCCCTAGCCCCGGAACCTCTCCCTGGGTCACCCCCAGTGCAGGGTGCTTGTGGGTGCTGAACTGGGAGGGAGGGACCAAGGTGTCACCCTCACACCCAGGACCACCCCCGGGGCGTCACCCCATGCACACACCCGCAGCACCCATGGGCTCAGCACCCGCAGCCCAGGCATCCGGGGTGTCCCCCACTCCCTTGGGCTGATACTGGGGGTGTTTGGGTGGGGGAAAAGGGGTTTCCGTTGTGGGGACCGGGCTTTGCACCCCGTCTATCGCTGTTGGAGCAGAGCTGCAACCCCGGCTGTGCCATGCCGAGGGAGAGAGCTCCGTGTGTTTGGGGGGGGGGGCAGGTCACCCCTGGGCTGCTTGGACTTCTGCAGCCTCCCGAGGGGACATTCCCTGGTGTTCCCAGCAGGCACCGGCTGCTTCCCGGTGCTCTTTGCTCGGCTAAAGCCATTGATACCGGCCTGGGCCGCAGGGTGAAGCCAGCAGGAAATAAGAGCCAGGCACTTCTGTTTGCCCTGAGCTCCCATGGCCCCAAAGCTGGGTGGGTTCAGCTCTGGGGACACTCCCCCCGTGCCTCCCTGCTGTCCTCACCCATGGGTGCTGGTGAGCAGGGTCCCAAAGTGGATTGTATCCGCCCCGCCTGCACCGGCACTGCTGAACCTCACGGCCGCTCAAAGCAGCCGGCTTTTGCAGCCCAGGAGCTGCCATACCTCATCCTGGAGCTGCTGCCCCGACACTCGGGTGTTCACGTGCATTCGTCACCTTCCCGAATGCTTGTGCTTTTGGTGTGGCCCCCAACCCATCCCAGCTGAGAAAACCTGATGCTGGGGGAAGTTTTCCTGGGACGGTGCCGGTCGCATCCCCGCTGCAGCATCTCAGCTGCTCCCCCTGCACGGTCCCAGCAGCCCCCACCGCCGAACGCCTAAAAATGTCCCCAGGAGCTGATTCCGCATCTGGGGGAGCTCCGCTCGCCGCCACCGCTCTTCCGCCCCACCGAGCCAACAGGAAGCGGGCGACACGCTCGGGCCCATAGCGGGGCTGGCCGGCGTCGCTGCTGTGCAGGAGCATCTCGGCCCCGCTGCGCCCGTCGGAGCGCCTCGGCCCCACTGCGCCCACCGCCATGGGCGAGCGGGCAGGCAGCGTGCTGCAGCGCTCCCGCAGCAGGGTGTCGCGGCTGCTCCATCTGGGCAAGGTAGGGACCGGGAGAGGGGTTCGAGGGGGACCCCAGCTGTAGTGGGAGTGTAGGGAGAGCTCCGGCACCTGGAGAGCCCTGGCACACTGTGTGGTGACCCCAGGTCTTCCCTGAATTTTCTGCGGGTGCCGGGGGAGGCAGCGGATGGGTGCAGGGGTGCAGAAATATCTGTCCCCAAGCAGGGACAGGAACCAGCTTGTGGTTTCCTACCCCCTGGGGAAGCAAAACAACTGAAGATACAAACGGTGTGAGTGAGTGGGGAGCTCTGGGCTGGGGGGAGGGAGGGCAGGACCACCAGGTGCCCTGTCCCTGGCCTGCGTCCCTTGTCCCCAGGATGAAGGTGGCCTCTTGCTCCATGTTTCTGCCCCTGCACCCCAGGGTGCTGGTGTGGGGGTGATGGATCACCCAGCGTGCTGCTGCAGGGGGTGATGGGGTGTCACAGGGCTGCTGACTGCTGTCCCCCCCACCCCCGGTGGCAGGCAGGGTTGTGGTGGGGAAACTTTGTCCCTGCTGCCATTGCAGGAAGGCTCGGGGGCTGTAAAAGCTGGGGAGAGCAAAGGGTAACAGTGTGGGTTTGCAACCTCTTCCTGCTCCTGGCCACCGACCCTGCGGCGACATGTCCCCATCCGGACCGAGCCCTGCTTGGGTGTCGCTGGGAGTGGGGACGGGGGCCCCTCTTGGTCCCCCCCCACTGGGCACCGTCACCCAGAGGGACGTGGGGCCGGGGCTGGCTCTGCACCGCAGGCTCAGGAAGCTGCGGGCTGGTTTCGAAGGCTGGAAGATGCAGTAAGACCTCGAGCAATGAAGCCAAAATGGGGAAGAGGCGAAAGCTGGGGCACAGAGCATGGGTAGGACTGGAGGAGGGGTCCTACCCGGGGAGGGAGGGGAGCCTCTCCTCTCTGAGCAGCCCCATCGCGGCTGGAAGCAGGCGTCTATTTGGGGCTGGCGGCCCCAGCTCAGCAGCTGCGGGTGCTGGAGGCATGGGCGGGGGTGAGCGGGGTGGTGGCGAGGTGGGCGCGGATGTGTGCAGGTGACGTGGGTGCAGTTGCTGGGGTGCAGATGAGGTGGGTGCAGGTGCTGGGGGTGCCGATGATGCAGGGACAGAGGCTGGGGGTGCGGGTGATGTGCCTGTTGGTGATGCGGGTGCCGGTGCTGGGGTGCAGATTTTGGGGGCACCGAAGATGAAGGTAAAGTGGGGGCTGGTGAGGGGGGGGGCGGGTGTTGGGGTGCTGATGGCAGTGACTGCAGCACTGGTGAGGAGTGAGGAGGAAGAGGCAGGGGGTGCAGAGGATGCGTGTGTTGGTGCTGGGGCTGCAGGCGATGCTAGCGCAGACCTTGGGGTGCAGGCGCTGTGGGTGCAGGTGATGACACGGGTGATGACTCCAGGGGCCACGATGCCCCCCCCCCAGCTGGCAGCACTTCCCATCACTCGCCCCCGCACGAGGGTCCCACCGCTTG
The DNA here is from genome assembly GCF_040182565.1 of Anser cygnoides. Taxonomy (NCBI): domain Eukaryota; kingdom Metazoa; phylum Chordata; class Aves; order Anseriformes; family Anatidae; genus Anser; species Anser cygnoides. Next base: position 3,057,048 of record NC_089894.1, read on the forward strand.
GTGCCCACGCGTGAAGGACATCCCCGCTACCAGAGCAGGGCAGGATCCGGCCCCACAGGACGGGACAACCCGTGCCATGTCCCCAAGGCTTAGACAAGCTGCTTGCCACCCCAGTGCCAGCCAGGACACCCCAGTGACATGTCCCCATCCCCCCCAGGTGCGCAAGGAGTCCGAGGAGCCGCCTGCCCACGTCTACCTCAACATCCAGGAGCTGCAGGAGGAAGCCGCCACGGGCAGCTCGGCCCCGCCAGCGCCCGAGGAGCCCCGCGGCTCCAGGACAGACTGGGAAACCCACATGGACACGGACTCTGGACACTTGTTTTATTACAACCCAGTCACCGGCGAGACCACGTGGGATTGCCCCTTTGAGCAGGCAGAAGATGGAGTGAGTCCCGCCGCCTCGCCCGCCTCCTCGCTCTCCCACAGCCCGCAGTTTGCCGAGTGGGGCCAGTACGTGGACGAAGCCAGCGGACAGGCTTTTTTCTATAATTCGGTAACAGGTGAGACGTCGTGGGACCCCCCACACACGGGAGACAGCTCCCAGGATATGTACCCTGGGCTGACGCCGTACAGCCCCATGGAGCAGCGGGTGAGCACCCTGCGGGGCGCGTGGGGACGGGGACGCAGCGGGGACACAGCGGGGATGCAGCGGGGACGCGCTCGGTGCCAGCGCCACCTTCACCCTGCTCCATTCCCTAGCCGCCCACTCCGGAAACGGATTATCCCGACCTGTCTCCGGATGAGCTGGAGGGCTACCCCGAGGAGGACTACTCACCCCTGGGCTCCTATGAGCAGGGGGCTGCTCACTATCTGCCCCCGAGGTACCCTGAGGAGCTGGGCTCGTCCCCGGGCTGGTACGGGCACAGCCACCCCGAGGGAGCACCCGGATACCCTGAGCACTTCGGCACAGAGACGGTATGGGGACGGGACGGGACGGGACGGGACGGGACTGGACGGGACGGGATGGGATGGGATGGGATGGGATGGGATGGGGACAAAGATGAGGACAGGGATGATGATGAGGAGGAGGACGTTGGGAATGGGGATGGGAGACAGGATGGGGATAGGGATGAAAATTTAAATGGGGATGGGGATGGACATGTGGATGGGGATGAGGATGAGGTTTAGGACGTGGATGAGATGAGGATTAGGATGATGATGAAGACGATGCAGTTGAAGACAGAGAAAAGGGCAAAGATGAGGATGAAGATGAAGATGAGGACAAGGATACGGAAAAGGATGACAATGAGGACAAAAAGGATGAGGATGAGAACGAGAATTGGGATGGGGATGGAGACAGGCAGGGACAGGAAGGGGGAAGGAAACAGGGACGAGGATGAGGACAAGAATGAGGATGGGGACAGGGATGGGCATGAGGATTGGGATGGGGATGGAGATGAGAATGGGGACAGGAATAAGGACAGGGATGGGGTTGAGGACAAGGATGAAGATGGGGATGGGGATGGGGACAGAGACGGGGGCAGAGATGGCTGGCAAAGCACAAGAACCTTGGGGGGGGTGCGAGCGAGGGGAGCAGCCCTGGGGAGCAGCGGGCACGGAGCCAAGCATCACCTGGTCACTGTCCCCCAGGTCCTGGCGGGCGGCCGGCACCACCGAGCCAGCAGCAGCTCCAGCCAGGACAGCGGGCTCCTCGCCTGGCCCAGCTGCACGCCAACGGCACCGGGGCTGAAGGAGGAGAAGGTGAGCACCCTGGGGTGCCACCACCCCAGGGGATGCAGAGGGCGGGGGGGGAGAGGTCTGTGCCAGCCCGCGAGGGGCAAAGCTGACCCCCCCGTGCCTGAATTTCCAGTTCAAAAGCCTCGACAAGGCCGGCGTGCTCAACAGGACCAAGACGGCGGACAGGGGGAAGCGGTTGCGGTAAGTGTGTCCCCACGCCCCTCCAGCTGCAACACAAGCCCAGGGTGGCCGGGGGGACACCTGTGCCTGTGCCCAAACGTGACCCCCCCCATCTCGTCCCCAGGAAAAACTGGAGCTCGTCCTGGACTGTGCTGGAGGGCGGGATCCTGACCTTCTTCAAGGACTCCAAGCACTCGTCCACTGGTGCCCTGGTGAGCGCCATGGGGCCCCGCACAGAGCCAGCACCCGTGGGACAGGGCCAGCACCTGCAGGATGGGGCCAGCACCCACGGAACAGGGCAGCACCGACAGGATGGGGCAGCACCTGCAGGACATGGCCAGCACCCATGGGACAAGGCTGCACCCATGAGATTGGGGCAGCACCCATGGGACACGGACAGCACCTGCAGGACAGGGACAGCACCCATGGGATGGGAACAGCAGCTGCAGCACAGGGCTGTAACATATGGGACAGGACCAGAGCCCGTAGGACAGGGACAGCACCCATAGGACAGGGCCAGCACCAACAGGACAGGGCCAGCACCAACAGAGCGGGGCCAGCACCAACAGGACAGGGCCAGCACCCATAGGACAAGGCCAGCATCAGCAGGACAAGGCCAGCACAACAGAACAGCACCAACAAGGGGTCACCACCAACAGACACCAGCACCCAAGACAGGGCCAGACAGGACACCACCAACAGGACGGGACCAGCACCCATAGGACAGGGCCAGCACCATCAGAATGGGGTCAGAACCTGCAGGAAAGGGCCAGCACCAGCAGGACAGGGCCAGCACCCACGGACTGGGGCCAGCACCCACAGGACAGAGCAAGCACCCACGTTTCGCTGACAGAGCCTGCAGAGGCAGGGTGCGGTGACACTCTGGGACACAGCAGCGGTGGCAGTGGGACACTTCCACGGTCTGTCCGAGCTGTGCATGGGCTGTGCCCGGCGTTTTGCCGTCACACCGAGCCCAGTGCCGGGGGAAGCGGGGCCCAGCCCAGCCCCCAGCCCACACCGAATGCAGAAGCTGCCGCGGTGCCGCGGGCTTGCAACACCCTGCGGTGCTGCAGGGAAGGGACGGGGCCAGGCCGAACCGGCAGCGGGGGGAACGCTGCTGTCCCCACCGCAGGGACGTGGTGCACGGGGGGCTCCGGCACCCCCCCGATGTGGGTGGATGGGGGCTGGTGGAGGGGCGCGTGCCCAGAGCGGCCCCAAGGCCAGGACATGGGTGAGATGGCCAGTCCCCCTAAAACCCCACGGTGTCCCCAGGGGGGACGTGCACCCAGCAGCCTGCAAGGGACAGGGCTCAGCCTTCCCCATGCAAACACGGTGCCAGTGCAAGGCTGTCACCAACAGACCCTGGCCCCCGGGACTCGGTGCAGGGCAGGGGCTGTCCCCACCGGGTGACAGTGGCTTTAAGTCCCCCCACCCCTCCAGCCAGTGGCCGCAGTGCTCTCGGCACAGGGCAATGCCTGCCCCCCCCAGCAGGGAGCCCTTGGGGACAGACATGTCCCATGGCGGTCCCATGAGGGGGGAATGGCTGCATTTTGGGTGGAGAAAAGCCAAAAGCAGGTCCAGCGTGCGGGGCCAGCACCAGCTCGCGGTCCCCCAGGGGGACGCTGGCCGCAGTGCCACCCTGTCCCCTTGCTCCTGCAGAGGCACCCGGGCAGCCTGACCATGCCGGAGCACACGGTGGAGCTGCGTGGGGCCACTGTCACCTGGGCCAGCAAGGACAAGTCCAGCAAGAAGCACGTCCTGGAGGTGAGCTCGGTGGTGGCGTAGGGACCTTGGTCACCCAGCGGGGACAGAGTGGGGGCTGCAGGCTGTATGGCAAAGCCAGCACCCACCTGCCTGGCTGCCAACGCCACAACCTCCCCTGGAGTGGGACTTGCTGTGATCTATCACCGTGGGGACGCTGGGGACCGTGCTGCAGTGCCTTTCCTGAGCCACATGTCACCAAGGGCCATCCCTGCTGCCCCCTGGGGGCTGGCACTGCCTGCTCACGGGGTGGGGGGGTGGGTGTTGGTTCTCCTCTCGAGCTTGGCACAGGGAGGAAATTTCCAGCCTGGGCAGCACCCAGCCCACAGGCAAAAAGCCCAAACTGGGGCCATCGGTGCAATGAGTTGCGCCCTGTTCTCGGCCACAGCCCAGTGGCCCTGGCCTGACCGCTGCTCTCGTAGCTGAGGACGCGGGAGGGCTCCGAGTTCCTCATCCAGCACGACTCGGAGCAGATCATCGTCACCTGGCAGAAGGCCATCGCGGACAGCATCGCCCGGCTGGTGAGCGCTAAGCTGGCGCCGTGTGGGCGGGATGGGCGGGCAGCAGGATGGGTCCAAACGGGGCTGAGCGGCTGGACCTAGGGGGTGGAGGTCGGTGGCACGAAGCCTGGTCGGAGGCTGGTAACGAGGGGAGCTCCCCAGGGGTCGGTGCCGGGTCCAGTCCTGCTCAGCATCCTCACCAGTGGTCTGGGTGATGGGGTAGGGGACACCCTCAGTAAATTGGTCCCCGGGCACCAGAGAGGCCAGGCAGGCTGCAGAGACCCCAGGGAAGGGCCACGAAGTTGTGGGGACCGGAGCAGCTCCGCTGGGAGGAGAGAAAGCAGGAGCTGGGGCTGCTCGGCCTGGAGGGGAGGCTGCGGGGGATCCCGGCCGTGCCCGTAAATCCCCGCGGGGAGGACGGAGCCGGGCCCAGGGGCACCGGGCACGAAGCGGGGCCTGGGAGGTGCCCTCTGACCGCCGGGAAGCGCTTCTGTGCCCTGGCGGTGGCGGAGCTGGCACAGGAGAGGCTGTGGGGGCTCCTCCTGGGAGACCTCCAGAAGCCGCTCTGGGCTGGAGCAGGGCCTGGAGCAGGGGGACCCGGTGCTGCCTCTGACCGCAGCCATGCTGTGGCCCCGGGACTCTGTCCCACGCTGCCCCTTCCCTAGGGCGCTGACTTCCCTGCCGAGGAGGACGCCGAGAGTGGGACGGAATTCGGGTCCCGGGAGAAGCTGGGAGGCGGCGAGGAGAGGAGGGCCGCAGGTGAGCTGGTGGCTCTGCTGTCCCACGGCACGGTCGGAGCCATCCGTGGGGCGCGGGGAGCCACCCCACGTCACCTCCGTCACCTCCCCACGGGCGATGCTCACCCCCTGCCCCATCCCCATCAGCGTCCGGGCAGGCTGCGGGCACGGCCGAGAGCGACTCGAGCAAAGTGCGCAACAAACTCCGCAAGTTCCTGCAGAGGCGGCCGACGCTGCAGTCCCTGCGTGAGCGGGGCTACATCAAGGGTAGGGGCCCCCCACGGGCACAGCCGCCCCCGAGCGTCCCCCCACTCCCCCCCCCACCCCCGCTCACCTCTCCGTGTCCTCTCCAGACCAGGTCTTCGGCTGCTCCCTACAAGTGCTGTGTGAGCGGGAGCGCGGCACCGTGCCCCGCTTCGTCCAGCAGTGCATCCAGACTGTGGAGAGGAGAGGTACTGCCATGGGGCCTGGGGACGGGGACAGCCCAGGGGACAAAGGGACAGGGTGACGGGGTGGTGCCAGCTCTGGCGTCGCTCCCCTCGCTGGCGAAAGGCCACACTTGATGGGGAACCCAGATGGGTTTTCAATGAAAACCACCAGATTAGGGCTGCGAGCTGGCACAATCATGGCAACCAGTGCCACTTGCTGCCACCACAGCTGGTGGCAGTGCCACCTGGGTGGCTGTGGCTGACCAGGATCTTGTCCGCATCCCCCAGGGCTGGACATAGATGGGCTGTACCGGGTCAGCGGCAACCTGGCCACCATCCAGAAGCTGCGCTACAAAGTGGACCACGGTAGGGTCCCCATGCCGGGTGTCCCCTCTGGGCTGAAAGCCACAGCTGGGAACACCCATGGGTGTCCCCACCCCGGCTGTGCCCCAGGACCAGCCTGAGGTGCCACCCTGTCCCCACAGATGAGCACCTGGACCTGGACGATGGGCGCTGGGAGGACATCCACGTCATCACTGGTGCCCTGAAGCTCTTCTTCCGCGAGCTGCCTGAGCCGCTTGTCCCCTTCGGCCACTTTGACAAGTTCATTGCTGCCATCAGTAAGGGATGGGGACAGGGACGGGGACAGGGATGGCTCCAGCCGCTGGAGCCATCGCCCTATTTTGTTCTGTCCCCTTGCAGAGATGCAGGAGCCAGCGCGGCGGGGACGCTGCATCCGTGACCTGGTGTATTCCCTCCCGCCTGCCAACCACGACACCATGATGCTCCTCTTCCGGCACCTCTGCAGGTGACACCACGTGGCACTGCCACGCGCCTCTGTGTCCCCGCTCCTGCCCACCCACCAGCATCCAAAACCCACCAGCATCCAAAACCGTGGTGGCAGGAGGGCAGAGGGGGCCACCTCGTGGGTGGGGGGCCACATTCAGGGGCCTGGTGGTGACACCGTCCCTTGTCCCCGCAGGGTGATCGAGTACAAGGAGGAGAACCGCATGTCGGTGCAGAGCGTCGCCATCGTCTTCGGCCCCACGTTGCTGCGGCCGGCGAGCGAGGAAGGCAACATGGCCATGCACATGGTCTTCCAGAACCAGGTGGTGGAGCACATCCTCAACCAGTACAGCTACATCTTCCCCGACGGCTAATCCCAGCCATGGGGACACGCACGGGGACGAGCCCAGCGGCGGGGACACGAAGTGGCGGGGACTCGGGGGAGGACTCGGCCGCCCGGCACCTCGGGGCGCGGGTGACGGCGGTTGGCGTCTCGGCGATGGGCAGCGCTGGTGCGCGGTGGCCCGGCTCGAGCCTCCCAGACGTGTTTGGAGGGATGGGGACACCGCTGGGGACGGTGGCACGGACCCTCTGGGGATGAGACCCCTTGGGATGGGGAGGGCAGGGAGGAGCTGTGGCTGGGACTGGTGGCCGGCACTGGTGCTCCTGAATAAAGAGCCCGTTCAGCCGCGAGGACATTTGGGCACCCGTGGGGACCCCAAGCCAGGTGGCCACCGCCACAGGGACACAGGGGTGTCCCAAGCTCTTGTCCCCCCGAGTGGGGCCAGGAGGGCTCGATGCCTCTTGGCTCTGCTGCCGTTGGCCCTTGGGGACAGTGTGTGCCCTTGGTACCCCATAAGGATGAAGGAAGTGCTTGGGGGAAGGGGGGGGGAATTGGTGTCCCCAAAAGGGTCAGAGTGCAGGCCACCCTGGTGACCATGTTCCCCATGCTTTGGAGTAGGACGTTTCCTGGCTGGCATCACCAAACCCCATGTCCCTTGGCCTGGGGACCACAGGCAGCAGGGACGGGTGCTGAGAGCAATAGAGTGGGGAGCGGGTGCTGGCGGGATGTGAGCCCCAGTCCCCTGGAGACACCTCTTGGGGGGTGGGGATGCTTTGGGTGGTGCTGGAGATGTTTTGGGACACAGCAGGGACACAACATAAATGCTTCGGGACGTAATGGGGACACTATATGGCATGGAGAGGATGTTCTGGGACACGGTGACAATGCTTTGGGTTGCAACAGGGACGGGTCAGCGTACGGCGGGGGTGGTTTGGGGCACGGTGGGGAATGGCTGGGATGTGGAGGGGACACCGGGACATGACAGAGATGCTCTGGGACACGACAGGGGCATTTGGGGATGCAGTGGGGACACTGGGATGTAATGGGGATACCCTGGGGCACAGGGCGATGCGTCTTTGGGACAGGAGGGGATGCTGTGGGACACAAAGGGACACCAGAATGCAGGGAGGACATCTGGGGACACAGGGCGGTACTCTGAGACACTTTGGGGCACAACGGAGGGGCTCTGGGATGCAGTGGGGATACTTTGGGACACAAAGAGGTCACTTTGTGCTGCAGCGGGGATACTGGGGGGTGTAGTGGGGACACTTAGGGACAAAGGCAGTGCTTTGGGATTCGATGCGGACAGTTTGGGATGCAACAGGGAAACTTTGGGCTGCAGTGGGGACGTTTGGGGGCACAGTGTAGTACTCTGGGACACTTTGGGGCACAAGCGGGTACTTCGGGCTGCAGTGGGGACACCTGGGGGAACAAAGGGGTACTTTGGGACAGGTCGGAGCCGCAAGGGGCCACTTGGGGCCCCGAGGGGGCCGGCCGGGGGTGCAGCGCGGGTACCTCGGCACTCTTTGGGACCCCGTGGCTCGCCCGGGGGCCCCTCGGCAGGGCCGCGGGCGGGGCCGGGCCGGGGGCGGTACCGGCCGGGGGTGGGGGCGGCCCGGCAGAGCCCCGGCCCCGCTGCCGGCCCCGCTCCCGTCCCGCTGCCGGCCCCGCTCGGCGCCCCCCGGCTCCATCTTGTGCGCGGCCGCGCGGCTCCAGGTGCGGGGGGGGGCGCAGAGGGGCGGGGGGGGGACACCCCGGAATCCACCCCCCCGCTGGGCACCAAGGGGTTAAAAGCTCAGAAGCGGCTTTCCAGCCCCAAATCCGCCTTAAGGCGCTAATCGCGGTGGGAAAGGGGGCCGGGGGGGCCGGGGCCGGCGTGGGCCCCCTCCCCTCGCTGTCACCGGGGGGGCACAAGTACAGCGCCCCCGAGCCGAAGCGCTTAAAATTCTGTGGGACTGGGGAAAAAGGGGAAAAAGGTTGGGGGGGGGATGCAGGGAGCGTGGGGGGCCGGACACGCGTGGCCCCCCCGCGGCAGGGTGTTGGTCACGGTGTAAAGGTCGCGGCGGTGTTTGCACGCTCCCTGCGGAAGTGGCCCCGGTCCCGATCCCAATCCCGGACCCCGTCCCAATCCCAATCCCAATCCCGGACCCGATCCCGATCCCGGTCCCGGTCCCGGTCCCGTCCCCAGCGGCTCCGGCTGGCAGCAGGTAGGGAGCGGGGGGGGGCTGGGCCGGGCCTGGGGGAGCCGCTTGGGGGGGTCCCCGTAGGGAGCGGGTTTGGGGGAGCCCCCTAGGGGCCGGGTGGCCCCGCAGCTCCACAGGGACGGGCCATGGGGTTTCAGGATGGGGTTTTGGGGGCGCTGCTGCCCCACTGGGAGGGGGTTTTGGCGGGCCCTGCTGCCCCATAGGGACTGGTTCTGGGGTTCTCCATAGGGACCGGGCTTTGAGGGGCCCTGCAGCCCCATAGGGATCAGGCTCAGGGCGTCCCCACAGCCCTATAGGGAATGGGTTTGGGGTCTGTGTAGCCTTGGGCTGTGGGGTCTCCATAATCCTGTATGGATTTTGGGTGTCTCTGCGGCTGCATAGGACCAGGCTGTGGGGACCCCCGTAGGAACCAGTCTCACGGTCCCCACAGCCCCAGAGGGACTGAGTCTGAGGTTCCCCATAGTGACTGGGCTTTGGGGTCCCTGCAGCCCCACAGGGACCAGGCTCTGGGGGTCTCCATAGGAACCAGCTGCAGGGTCCCCAGAGTCCCGTAGGGATTGGGTGTGAGGGTCCCCATAAGGACAAGGCTTTGAGGGTCCCTGCAGCCCCGTAGGGACCCAGCTCTGGGGGACCTGTAGGGACTGGGCTCAGGGGGTCCCTGCAGCCTCATAGGGACTGGCATTGGGGGTCCCTATAGGAACCAGGCTCTGGGCTCCCTGCAACCCCATAGGGACTGGCTTTGGGGTTCCCTATAGGAACCAGGCTCTGGAATCCCTGCAACCCCATAGGGACTGGATTTGGGAGTCCCTATAGGGACCAGGCTCTGGGGTCCCCTTACCCCCAGCAGACCAGCCCTCACCAATCCCCGTCCCCCCATCCCATCACCACCCCATGTCCCTGCGGGCACGGTGATGGGGTGGGGACCATCCCCTGCGTCCCCGCGGCACAGCTTCCCCCACTACAGGCACCGCCGGGGCCGAGATGGAGCTACGCGCCTGAGCCAGGCGGGGACAAGCCATGGAGACGGTCGTCATCGTGGCCATCGGGGTGCTGGCCACCATCTTCCTGGCGTCCTTCGTGGCGCTGGTGGTGGTGTGCCGGCAGCGCTACTGCCGCCCCAAAGACCTCCTGCACCCCTACGACACCAAGTGAGTGCACCCGCCGTCGTCACGCGTGGCTCTGTCCCTGTCCCCTGGTCTGTCCCCACCAGGTGCTGTGGGTCCGGGAGGGACACATCCTGTGGGGTTGGGGACAATGCTGGGGACACGTGGAGCACTGTGACAATAGGGTGGGAAAAGCCTTGGGGAACCCCAGGAGGGGCGGGGAGGTGGCACTGTCCCCAGAGCCACCCGCATCTCCACCAGGCCCATTGTGGACCTCATCGGGGCGATGGAGACGCAGTCGGAGCCCTCGGAGCTGGAGCTGGACGACGTGGTCATCACCAACCCACACATCGAGGCCATCCTGGAGAACGAGGACTGGATCGAGGACGCCTCGTAAGCCCCGCGCCACTGGTCCCCAAACCGCCACCGCCAAGCAGAGCTCTGGGTGTCCCCAGACCCCACAGGAGGGGACGGTCCCCAGGCATGTCCCTGTGTGGGGACACCCCCACGGGTCCAGATGCGGCCATGGTGGGGTTGGTGGCTCACGTGCCGGGCGGGTGATGGGGACGTAGAGGCGAGGACGGGGTCTGCCCAGAGTCACGTCTCCTCCTGTCCACAGGGGCCTGGTCTCGCACTGCATCGCCATCCTGAAGGTGAGTCCGGGCGGTGGCACCCGATGTGCCCACGGTCCCCAGGGTGCCGAGCAGCCACCCTGCCACCTCCCCGACCCCGCAGATCTGCCACACGCTGACGGAGAAGCTGGTGGCCATGACCATGGGCTCGGGTGCCCGCGTGAAGTCACCCTCCAGCCTGGGTGACATCATCGTGGTGGCCAAACGCATCAGCCCCAGGTGAGGGGGGCACCGGGGGTGCGGTGGCAGGGCCCTCCCGGCGTCCCCGCAGTGCTGACCCCGTCCCCGTGGTGCCGCCAGGGTGGACGACGTGGTGAGATCCATGTACCCGCCGCTGGACCCCAAGCTGCTGGACGCCAGGTGACACCGGCGGGAGGGAGGGGGACACGTGGGGGACGCATGGGGGGGGGGGGGGGGGCCGCGGTTCGAAGCCACCCCGCGGGCGTCTGCCCTGACACAGCCGTGCCGCCCGCAGGGCCGCGGCGCTGCTGCTGTCCGTCAGCCACCTGGTGCTGGTGACGCGCAGCGCCTGCCACCAGCCCGGTGCCCGCGACTGGGTGGACCGCTCGCTGGCGGCCGCGGAGGAGCACATGGCCGCGCTGCGCCAGGCCGCCATGGCCACCGAGCCCGAGCGCCCGCCGGCCACCGACCCCTTCCGGCAGGAGCAGTCGGCCATCTGAGCCACCAGCGCCACCAGCGCCACCAGTGCCACCAGCGCCAATAAACCCCCGTGACACTGATGCTGCCTGCCTGTGCCTGGGCCACCTGTCCCTGCGGGGGGGCCCTCTTGTCGCTGTGTCCTGTGCCCGTATCCCCCCCCACCACCCACCCACTGCTCCCACTTCTGCTTTCGGGTCGCCGCGGGGGGGACGAGGGACTTTTCCTGCTTCCTCTGTCCTCACAGCCACGGGGCCCAGTGGGGGGGCGCCCTGCAGGGACCCCCCCAACCCCAACCAGCTCCAGGTGGGGGCCCTGCAGGGACCCCCCCCCAACCCCAACCAGGCTGTGGGGGAGCTCTGCTGGACCCCCCCCGCCAACCAGCTCTAAGGCAGGGGCCCTGCAGGGACCCCCCCCCAACCCCAACCAGGCCTGGGGGGGGCTCTGCTGGGACCCCCCCCCCCCCCCCCCGCCAGCTCAAGGGGGGGGCCCTGCGGGGACCCCCCCCCACACCCAATTCCGAGGTCAGGGCCCCCCAAAACCCCGGGGGGGGGGTTCCCTGGGGGGGTCCCTGCGCCCCCCAGGCCGGGTCCCGCGGGGTGGGGAGGTTTCGGGGGGGCACCTTGCGGCCCCCCCCCCCCCCCACGGCCGAGCCCCCCCGGACCCCTCGCACTGCCCCGGGGGGCAGGGGGGCGGTCACGTGACCCGGCGTCACGCGACGGGGAGGGGCGGGGTTGAGGCCTGGGGGCCGCTTTCCCCGCCCCCTTGGCGGCGGCGGCCAATGGGAGGAGGGAGGGGGGTGCGGTGGGCCAATGGGGGGAAGGGGGCGGGGCTAGCGGCGGGGGGGGCGGTGAGCGTCGGGAGCGAGCACGGGCACGGGCACGAGCACGGTACGGGGCGGGGGGCGCGGAGGGGTCGGGGGGGACTGGGGGGTCCACTGGGGGGCACTGGGAGGGACTGAGGGGATCTGAGGGAACCTGAGGGAACTGGGAACCACGTGGTACTGGGAGGCACTGGGGGAACTGGGAGAATTGGGAGGCACTGGGAGGAACTGGGAGGCGCTGGGGGGAACCGGAGGAACTGGAGAGCACTGGGAGGTGATGGCTGAACTGGGGGGGAACTGGGAGAACTGGGGGGGACTGGGGAGAACTGGGAGGCACTGGGGGGAACTGGGAGAACTGGGGGGAACTGGGAGAAGTTGGGGGGGGGCTGGGGAGCACTGGGAGGCACGGGGGGGAACTGGGGGGAACTGGAAGGTGCTGGGGGGCACTGGGAGAGCTGGAAGAATGGGGGAACTGGGAGGTACTGGTGGGAACTGAGATGCACCGGGGGGAACTAGAAGGCACTATAAGACCCTGGGGAAACTGGAGGGTACTGGGAGGCACTGGGGGACCCCGGGGGAACTGGAGGGCACTGGGACGGTCGGCCCAGCCCTGACATGGGGCGGGGGGGCTGTGCTGTGACCCCAGGGGTCTCCCCGCACACCCCAAAGGGAGGGGGCAGCACCGTGACCCCCCCAGCCCCATCCCCGCCCCCTGCACCTCAGTTCCCAGCAGGGAGGGGAAGTGAAAGTGGAGGGGGGGGGGGAAAGCAGGAAGGGAGAGTGTGTGGGGGGGGGAGCAGCGCACCCATGGGTGCCACCACGGGGTGCTGCCCCCCCCCCCACGCCCCACGTGCAGCTTCCCCCGCCGCAGCGAGATGCTATCGGGGCGCTGCGGCCGGCGGTCGGGGCGTGGGACACCGCAGGGCCCCCCCCCAGGTTCCTGTCATCCCCAGATGGCACACGGGGGGGGGGGGGCCTTTCCCAGGCCTTTAGGGTCCCTCCCGGGCCCTTAGGGTCCCCCCCAGGCTCTTAGGGCCCCCCCTTGGCACGCAGCCCCCTGCCCACTGCTGTGGACTTTGTGCTGTGGTTTATCAGGAATGGCGGCACCCGTAGGGGGGGGGAATGGGGAGGGTGCTGTAAGGGGGGGGGGGTCAGGGTTTTCCACCACCCCCACAAAAAAGAAAGGGGAAGTGAGAGACGGGGGCGGGGGAGAGGGGCAGAGCCCAGCCCTGCTCTGCGAGTGGGGAAACTGAGGCACGGGCGCGCGGTGGGGGCGCTGCCACCCGCAGGTGTCCCCCGCGCCATGAGGACAACGGTGACGCTGTGCCTGGCCCTGGCCCTGGCCCTGGCCGGGGTCGCTGCCGTGGCTGCGCTGCGGTGTCCCGACGGGACGTCCGAGTGTCCCCGCAACGCCACCTGCTGCGTGACGCCCGGCGGCGCCTGGGGGTGCTGCCCCATGCCACAGGTACGGGCACGGCCACGGGGACGGGGACACCAGCCTGCGGCAGCCACCGTGGTGACCGGGTCCGGCGCCCGCAGGCATCGTGCTGCGAGGACAAGGTGCACTGCTGTCCCCATGCCACCACCTGTGACCTGGCCCACGGGCGCTGCCTCTCGCCCCACGGTGACACGCCGTTGAGCACAAAGTTCCCCGCCTGGAAGAGCCAGCGGCGGGCACCGGGTATGGCACGTCCCTGTCCCCGAATGTCCCCATACATCCCAACACCGGGTATGGCACGTCCCTGTCCCCATATGCCCAATGTCCCAGTACTGGTTATGGCACATCCCTGTCCCAATATGCCCAGTGTCCCAGCACCAGTAGGTATGGCACGTCCCTGTCCCCCCCATATGTCCCAGCTCTGCGTATGGCACATTTCTGTCCCCAGTGCCCCAGAGCTGTCCCCAAGCCATTGTGGCACACCATTGCCCCAGGTGCAGCATCATCCCAGATGGCAGGGACCCTTCGCCTTCTGTCCCCCGTGACCTGTGGGGACACGGAGGTGGCGGGGGCATGGCTCGCGGTGACACCGTGTCCCCCCAGCAGCCACGCTGCACCAGGTGACGTGCCCCGATGGCCGCTCGGCGTGCCCGGACGGTGCCACGTGCTGCCGGCTGCCCTCAGCGCAGTACGGCTGCTGTCCCCTGCAGAACGTGAGTGCGTCCCCGCGTCCCCACGCAGCACCCCGGGGTGGCGGCAGGCTGTCACCTGCGGTGTTGTCACCCGCGGCTGTCCCCCCCCTGCGCAGGCCGTGTGCTGCAGCGACGGGCAGCACTGCTGTCCCCAAGGCACCACCTGCGACCTGGAGCGCTCCATGTGCACCTCGGTGCAGGACCCGGCATGGCCGCCGGCACGCGGTAAGGTTGGGGGGGGGGCTGGGACCCCCCGGTGCCATCCTGGGGACAGAGGGGACGCCGGCTGTCACCGTCCCTTTGTCCCCAGTTGGTGATGTGAAGTGCGACGACGAGATGAGCTGTCCCGACGGGAACACGTGCTGCCGGCTGAGCTCGGGCGCCTGGGGGTGCTGCCCCTTGGAGCAGGTGGGGGGGGCATGGGGGGGGACACGCAAAGGTCCCCAGGGGAGTGACGAGCAGGACGCATCCCCCAGGGATGTTCCCAGGGCACCGTGTCCCCCCCCCCAGGTGTTGCCCGTGCCCCAGGAGGGGTGGGGGCAGGTGTCCCCGTGCCCTGGCTGGGGTGAGGGTGGGTGTCCCCTCTCCCCCGGTGTCCCCTGTCTCCCGCTGCTCACTGGGACGAGCTGGGGGCTCCAGTGACAGGAGGGGACTGGGATGCTCTGGGACACCCCACGTCCCCCCCACCCTGCGCAGGGCACAGCCAGGTGTCCCCGTGCTGAGTGCCACCCGTGTCCCCCCAGGCCGTGTGCTGCCCCGACCACGAGCACTGCTGCCCCCAGGGCTACACCTGCGACCCCCAGGGGGGCACCTGCCTGCAGGGGGGGGTCCGCCTGCCCTGGCTGAGCAAGACCCCGGCGCGGGGCCGGGGGGGGGACGTGAAGTGCGACGACGAGACGAGCTGTCCCGACGGGAACACGTGCTGCCGGCTGAGCTCGGGCGCCTGGGGGTGCTGCCCCTTGGAGCAGGTGGGGGGTTCAGGGCAGGGGGGTGACGGGGGGCAGCAGGGGGACGGGGCCAGGCTGTGGTCCCCCGTTGGGCTCAGCCCTGGTGGGGGGCTTGGGGGAGCACCCAGGGGTGTTCCTGTGGGCAGGGATGAGGCTGGAGGGATCCCATAGGTGGGTGGGGGGGGGGACTTGGGGACGTGCGTGGGGGCGAGGGGTGGGGCTGCTGTCCCCTGGGCCTGGGGAGGGATGGGGGCAGATGTTCCCTGTCCCCTGATGGGACAAGGGCAGGTGTCCCCGCGCCCTGGGTGGGATGAGGGTGGGTGTCCCCTGTGCCCAGCATGATGGGACCGTGTCCCCAGTCCCCGAGTGTCCCCTGTCCCCAAGTGTCCCCTGTCCCCTGCTGCTCACTGGGACAAGCCGGGGGCTCCAGTGGCAGGAGGGCCCAAAGAGCCGCGAGGCCACCGGGGTGCTCTGGGACACCCCACGTCCCCCCCACCCCACACAGGTGACAGCATAGGGGACAGCCAGGTGCCCCTGTGGGGTCATGCTGAGTGCCACCCGTGTCCCCCCCAGGCCGTGTGCTGCCCCGACCACGAGCACTGCTGCCCCCAGGGCTACACCTGTGACCCCCAGGGGGGCACCTGCCTGCAGGGGGGGGTCCGCCTGCCTTGGCTGAGCAAGACCCCGGCGCGGGGCCGGGGGGGGGACGTGAAGTGCGACGACGAGACGAGCTGTCCCGACGGGAGCACGTGCTGCCAGCTGACCTTGGGCACCTGGGCGTGCTGCCCCTTGGAGCAGGTGGGGGGTGCGGGGGGTGGCGAGTAAAGGGGCGGGGGGGCGGTCAGGGTGGCATCTGGGAGGGGCTTTGGGGCAGAGTGGCACTGTGCGATGTGGCTCTTTGGGGACAGTTAGGGGACACGGCGCAGCCTCCATCGCTGCCCCCCCCCGTATGTCCCCTGCCATGCTGGAGGGCTGTGGCAGGCGGCCCCAGTGCCCCCTCTTTGGGCACAGTAGGGACTGTGTGGGGGTCTCGGGGGGGGGCTGCATGCCCAGAACAGCCCCCCCAGCAGCACCCCCCCGTCCAGGATGTGACACCCACCCAAGGTGGAGGGGACATGGGGGGGGAGTGCCCTGTGTCCTGTCCCCCCCAGCTCTATCTGCACCCTGGCTATGGGGATGTGCCAACCGGGGGGGGGGGGGGGGGGGGGGGGGCTTCCCATACGCACATTCCTCCCCCCCCCCCCCAACGGCTTCAGCAGTGTGGCACTGGGCTGGGGGGGGACACGGGGTGCTGGGGGGGGGAGGTGCAGGATGTCACCGAGCCTTTGTGTGCACCCCCCCTCCCCAAGGCCGTCTGCTGCAAGGACCACCAGCACTGCTGCCCCAGGGGCTACACCTGCAACGTGGCCACCCAGAGCTGCGAGAAGCTGCTGGCGGCCACCCCGCTGTGGTCACCGGCCCCCGCGGGGTCCCCGCTGCGCCCCGTGGCCACCATCCCCGGTGACACCGCCCGTGCCTGCCTCCCCGGCCAGCGCTGCTGCCGCAGCAAGGACGGCTCCTGGGCACGCTGCCCCTTCGCCCAGGTCAGCGGGTGGCATTTTGGGGGCAGGGGACATGTGGCGGGGGGGGGGGGGGGGGGCTGCGTCCCCACCGATGTCCCCACCGACGTCCCCAATTGCACCTCTCCGTAGGGCTCCTGCTGTGAGGACGGGCGTCGCTGCTGCCCCGCCGGGTACCGCTGCGCCCGGGGGGGGCGTGAGTGCTGGCCCCAGCGCTGGGACGTCGGGGGGGGCATCTCCAGCAGGACGCTGCTGTGACACCCCCGCCCCGGGGCAGGGGACACCGGCTGGATGGGCCCCACAAAATAAAGGGTTTCTAGGAAAAGCACCTGTTTTTTTTTTTTTTTTTCCCCTTTTTTTTTTTGCCGGGGGGGGGGGGAGGAGAAGCAGAGGCGGAGGCTGCGGTGTCTCAACGGGATTTTTATATATTAATGGCATCTAACGAACACGCGGGGGGAGGGGGGGTCGCACCCCACCCCCCCCCCCCGCTGCAGGCACGGCCCCGCTCGCCCTTCTTCTGCCTTGCCCCGTATAAAACATTTAGAAAGACAAATAAAATTCAAAGCAGAGGGCTGGGGGGGCAAACGGGGGGGGCGATAGTGCCCCCCCCCCCCCCCGCTCCTATGCCAGCTTTGAGGTGCCGCTGGCCCGGGGGGTGCTGCTGGCCCCCCCCGCCCTGTGGGGAGACAAGGAGGGACACGTTTCAGTGGGGGGGGGGGGGGGGGGGCACTAACCTGCTGCCCACCCCCACATACACATGGCAGTGTCATGGCAAAGGGCGGGGGGGCAGTGGGCATTGGGGGGCACCTGGCACCCCTCTGGGGAAGGCACTTGGGGGTGGGGGGTGCAGGGCAGCAGGACCCCATGCATGGGGGGGGGGGGGGGGGGGGGGACACAAAATATCTGGAGGGGCTCCCACAGGGACACGGGTGGCCTCACAGGGAAGGGGAGGGGGCTCGGGGACAGGGTCAGGGCCATGGGATGGGGCCGGTATGGGATCAGGGTGGGGGTGGAAGCATGGTTGGGTCGTGCCCAGTGTCACCACGTCCCTGCTGCCACTGCAGGGTCCTGGGGTGTCCCCACCTCCCCGGGGCAAGGATGGAGGGGGGGACGGGGATGGGGGACGGGGATGGGTGATGGAGGAGGAGATGGGGACGTGGACAGGGATGGCGATGGGGATGGCGATGAGGACGGGCCCAGAAACGGGGCCAGGGCCACGCTTACTTGACATTGAAGACCATCAGCGGCCGCTCCTCCCTCTTCTGCCAGGGGCTCTTGCGGTCGCCTGCCTCGTCCCCCCCTTCGCCCCCTTCGCCTGCCTCGTCCTCGGGACTGCTGGGGGAGTCGCGGGGGGGCTCGCTGGCACTGCTGCGGGTGCTGCCGCCGCCGCCGCCGCTCCCCCCGGCCCCCCGCCGCCCCTGGGGGCCGCCCAGCAGCGGGGCCAGGGCGCTGTCCTCGGGCGAGGGGGGGGCGCGGGGGGGCCGGGCGCGGGGCAGGGGCCCCCTGTCGCCGCCCTGCAGGTCGATGTAGGAGTGGCGGACGTGGGACGCGCGGCCGTCCAGCGAGACGAACCAGGCGCGCGGCGCCAGCAGCTTCTGCTCCGCCAGTGCCTGCAGCTCCCCGTTGAGCTGCGCCACCGCCGACTCGTTCAGCAGCACCGGGATGGCCACCGGGGCGCCCCCGGGGGCCGCCGCCGCCACGGGAGGGGGACCGGTCACCGCCGCCGCCGCTGCCGCTGTCACCGCCGGGCCACCCCCATCCGGCTGGGGGGTCCCCTCGGGCGCCCCGTCCAGGCGCATGTAGCGGGCAGGGATGAGCAGGGTGGGCACCACGCCGCGGTACACGTCCTCCTGGCCGCCGTCGAGGGGGCCGCAGAGGATGAGCTGGCCCGGCTGGCCCAGCGAGGGTGGCCGCGGCGGCGGTGGCGGCGGCGGCAGCGGCTCGGTAGGTGGCAGGTCCCCTCCCGCCGGCCGCTCGAAGGGCTCGGGGCGGGGGGCCGGGGGGTGGCCCCGCTGGTAGTCGTCCGGCGGAGGTGGCACCAGCCCCTCCGTTGAGCGGGCGGCCGCGAGGCCAAAGGCTTCGCTTGGACGGCCAAAGTCCTCCCGGGGGACGCGGCGGCGCCCCAGGGTGCTGGCGGGCGCCGGGGGGGCTGGGGGGGCCGGGACCTGCTTGAAGAAGTCCTCACGGGAGCTGTCGAAGTCACGGGAGGCAGCGAAGGAGGACTTGAGGACGGGGGTGTGCGCCTCGGTGTCCCCCCCCGAGGATGCCGTCTCTAGGTGGCTGCTGCAGATGAGGTTCAGCTGCGACATGGAGGTGGCCTGGTCCCGCTTGGAGGCATCCAAGGTCCCCGAGAGCGGCAGCTTGCGGTGCTGCTGCCGCGGCTTCAGGCATCGCCGCCTGTGGGGACAGCGGTGGCACCAGGGTGACGACCAGCCTGACGGCATGGTGGCACTGGGGTCCTGTGGCCTGGCCCCCACCAGCCTCCACGACCGGCTGGAGGCTGTTAGATAGGGGTCCACCAGCTGTGGGACTCCTGGGGGCTGGTGGCCCCCATAGCCAGGTGGACATCTGGGGGTGCCAGGCAGGTGGAGGTGCCCGGGGGTCGGTGCTGACCTGCAGTAGTAGATGAGGAGGCAGAGTAGGGTGAGGACGAGCAGGGCCAGAGCGCCCAGGATGGTGAGCAGGAAGATGGTGTGGTAAGCGGTGATGTCCTTCATGCCCGCAGCCATCGCCACCAGCCCTGGGGGGGGACACCAGGGTCGGACATGGCCCAGCCCACGTCTCCCATGGGTGCTCCCCCCCCCCCCCCCCCCCCATGGGGTGCTCAGCCTGAGGGGTGCAGGGGCTCCTTCCTACCTGTGCTAGGAGAGGGCAGAGCCGCTGCCCAGTACCCCAGCTGGGGGGAGACAAAGGTCCAGTACAGCTGCCGGCCCTCCTTGCGGATCAGCCCCGTCCCGTTGCGGACCCACAGCCCTGCAGGGACGAGCATCCAGCATCACCACATGGCTCTGTCCACATTCCCAGGTGACTCCCCTAGCAGGCTGAGACCCACAAACTCATCTCACCTATGGCCATCACCACCCGAACTCATCTCACCCGTGGCCATCACCTCCCAAACTCATCTGTCCATGGCCATCACCACCCAAACTCACTGAATCACAGAATTGTTAGGGTTGGAAGGGACCTTAAAGGTCACCTAATTCCACCCTCCCCCACCATGTGCAGGGACACCTCCCACTAGAGCAGGTTGGTCAAAGCCCCATTGTGTCACCCATGGTCATTACCAAACAAACTCATCTCACCCATGGCCATCATCACCTAAACTCATGTCACCCATGGCTCATCCACCCAAATTCATCTCACGAAGGGGTGTAATCACCCAAATTCATCTCACCCATGGCCAATACTACCCAAACTCATCTCACCCATGGTCAATACCACCCAAATTCACCTCACCCATGGTCAGTACCACCCAAACTCATCTCACCCATGGCCAATATTACCCATACTCATCTCACCCATGGCCAATACCACCCAAACTCATCTTGCCCATAGCCAATACCACACAAATTCATCTCGCCCATGGCTGTCACCACCCAAACCCATCCCACCCATGGCCATCAATACCAGTATCCCCCACTCCACTCCCCTCTGCATCTCAGCATCCCCATCCAGCGCTCACCACTCTTGGGGTCGAACCTCCAGGCGGGCACGCTGGTGGCCACCAGAGTGCCGGTGTCGGGGGGCAGCGGGATGGACAGATGGACGGGGCCGGAGAGCTGCACCTCAGTGCCGTTCCCCGTGAAGAGGTGGACACTGAGGGCCGCCACGGGCACCAGCTCCAGCCAGGTGGCATTGGCTGCAGGGATGGATGCAGGGGATGGGGCAGGTGAGCGGATGAGGCACCAAGGCTCCCCCCTCCCCCCTGGCCACCCCGTACCGCTGCCGTTGTGCTCAGTCCCCAGGAAGGCAGGGAAGCTCCGCAGGTCCCGCGGGGCGGTGGCGGCCGTCAGCGATGCCCAGAGCTGGCTGTACGTGGAGCTGCGGGGCAGGCGCGCCGCCCGCCTCTGGAACTGCACCCACGGCTGGCCCCGGGCACCTGCGGGGACAAGAAGGGGGGACGGGCAAGTGATGTCCCCCCCCCCCCACACACACAGCATAATCAGATGTAGGATGTCGGGGTGTTGGTGGCCCCATAGCCAGCTATAGGATGTCTGGTGGTTCTGGGGGTTGGTGGCACCCCATAGTCAGCTATAGGACATCTGGGTATGTCTGGGTGTGCTAGAGGTGGTTGGTGTCCCACACCCCCAGCCAGCTTTAGGATGTCTGGGGTTGGTGGCTCCCTCGATAACCAGCTATAGGACACCTAGGGGTGCTGGGAAGAGGCTTGGTGTCCCTCCGATATCCAGCTATAGGATGTCTGGGGCTGGTGTCCCCCCATAGCCAGCTATAGGATGCCCCCACTCACCTGGGGAGCCCAGCAGGATTTGCACCAGGTCCTCGTAGAGGATGAGGGTGGCGGGGCGCTCCGGGAGCAGGTAGAGGCTGACGGAGGCATACACTGCGGAGGAGGGACGTGGTGATGGGTGGGGGAGCCCCCCCGGACACCTCCCCCCAGCACCCCGCCTGTGACAGGGTTGGGGAGGAAGAGGAGGAGGGCGCAGGATCGGTCGCGACGGGCACTGGGGGGTGACCCCCCCCCCTTGGAGGCCTCCAGCAGAGCCCAAAATAGGCTGCGGCTGGGGAGGGGTAAAAATAGAGTAGCAACTGCCGCGACGTGGGGACAGGGACAGCGGGGACGGGTGGTGGCACGCAGCAGGCTGGGGGGCACCCCATGCACGTCCCCAGTCCTGGCACACCCCGATCCTGGCACACCCCCTGCACGCCCGTAAGCCCTGCACTCCCCAAGCACCCTAATTCTTGCACAACCCACACACACCCCGATCCTCGCACACCTCAGTCCTGGCACTACCACAGGCACATCGACCCTTGCACACCCCAAGCCCTCAGTGCTCCCCACCCTTTTACACCCCCCAACACCCCATCCTTGCACCACCCCTCATCCCAGTCCCCACCCCCGCACCCCCCGGCTGAGCACTCCCACTCGTCCTGGCCCCCCAGCAAGGTCACCGCATCGACGCCGCCCGGCACTGCCCCCCCTCCGCAACGCAGCGGCCCCAGGGGCCATGGGCTGGCGCCGAGCCCAGGGTGCCCCCCCCAGGGGACGTCAGGGCCACCAGGACGCGGCCGCACCCCTGCTGTGCCACATCACCCATCAGGGCCACCCATGCTGAGCCCCAAGGGCCAGACCCCCAAAATTCCTCTCCCTAAGAGACCACTCCCCAGAAGCTCTTTGGGTGCCCTGGTAAGGGACTGGGGTCCCAGTAAGGAACTGGTGTCCCAATAACGGATCAAGGGCACCCAGCAAGGAACCTAGTAAGGAATTGGAGCCCCCCAGTACTGGAGAAGCGAGGGTCCCCATTAAGGCATCACGCCCCCCCCCCCATAAGGGATTGAGGCCCCCAGTATAGAACCAGGTCCCCCAGTAAGGGATCAGCTCCCACAGTGAAGACTCAAGGTCCCCCACAAGGGCTCTGAGCCACCCAGTAAGGAATCAGGTTTCTCCAGTAAGGGGCTGGGGTCCCCTATAAGGTATCTGAGCCCCCCACTCAGGGATCTGAGTCTCTTATAAGAGATTGGGGCCTCCTGTAAAGCATCAGGGCCCCCTTGTAAGGGATCCCATAAGGGCCCAGAGACTCCCAGTAAGGGATTAGGATCCCCCACTAAGGGACTGGGGGCCCATCACAAGGGCTCAGAACCTCCCAGTAAGGGTCCAGGTTCCACCCACAAGATGCCAGAGCCCCCCATTAAGGGACTGGGGGTCCCCTAAAAGGGCTCAGAGACCCCCCGGTAAGGGACTAGGTTCTCCTATATGTGACAGACCCCCCCCCCCCCCAGTAAGGGGCTGGGGTCCCCTATAAATGCTCTGAGCCCCCTGTTAAGCGATCGGGTCCCACCATAAGATCTGAGAGCCCCCCCCTCCCCAAGGGGCCGGGGTCCCCATCACTCACATGGCAGCTTGGTGACGCGCCAGGGCACGGAGGCGGTGACGTAGCCGCGGCGGGTGGCGGTGACGAGGACCCAGGAGCCCAGGCGGTAGGCGAGGGGCAGGACGCCGGCGCCCTCGTGGTCGGTGGTGCCGGTGGCCAGCGAGCTGCGGTTGCCAAAAACCTCCAGGGTGGCCTGGGCCAGCGGGGCCAGAGCCCCGCTCTCATACACCTGCACCTTCAGCAGCACCTCTGTGGGGACACGCGGGGCGGGGGGGGACGGGGACAGGACGTGGTGGGTGCAGGCACGACCCTGCCGGCGTGGCACGGGGTGGGGTGGCATCCTGGTGGGTGGTGGGCGGCGTCCTGCTTGGGGTGGTGGGAGCCACCCCAGTAAGGTCGCAGGTACCACCCCATGGGGTCAGGGGCACCACCCCAGCTGGGTGCTAGGACCCAGCCCAGCAAGGTGCTGGTGGACCCATCCCAGCAGGTCGTGGGCACCCTCCTGGCAGGGTGGTGAAACCCATCTCAGCCAGGTGCTGGACCCACCCCAAAGGGGCTCTCATGGGCAGCACCCCACGTGGGTGGTGGCCACCATCCCAGTAAGGCCACGGCTACCACCCCAGCAAGGTGCTGGCCACCATCCCAGCAGGTCCCCGGGCCCACTGATGTGGGGTGGCAGCCACCAACCCCGCAGGTCCCGGCCACCACAGGGTGACGGCCACCACCCCCTGCCCATTTCCGTGCCCACCCGATGCAGACAGCGGGGGGTCTATTGCCCCTGCCACCGCGCTCCAGGGTCCCCAGGTGGCACGGGTGCGGGGCAGGGTGGGCACAGCCGGGGGGGGACCCCCTCTCCACGCCCCCCCCCCCCCCGTGCCGCCGGCCGCCTGCGCATGAGCCCGCAGCCCTTGGCAGCCCGCCCGGCTCGGGCGCTGTCGCCCAGGCAACGACCTCGTTCATCCCGCCCGCCCCGGGCGCTTTCGGGACCCCGTGTGCCCCCCCCGGCAGCATCCTGCCCCCCGAAAGCCCCCGCGGCAGGGGGCAGCCGCCCCGCGCCCAGATGTTGCCCAGATGTGGGCGAGGGGAGGAATTCGCAGCAGCTGCTCCGGCGATGCGCCTGATGGAGTGTGGGGGGGGGAATAAGCATGGGGGTCCAGCGGGGGGGTGCACAAATACCAGGGACAGCCGGCACCCGCGGGGCAGCAGGAATGTCCCCGCGGCCACGTGCCGGCCACCCGCAGCTGCCGGGGGACAGCTGGCACCAACGGCGTCCTCGGGAGCGGGGGGCCCACGTGTCCCCCCCAGCCGTGAGCATGGCAGCGTTGCCCACCCATGAAGGGGCCCCACCGGGTGGCACGGCCACACTGGTGCCCCCCCCCCCCCCCATTCCTCCCAGTATGGCCCCGCAGCCCCCAGCGCTCTCCCCACGCCAGTGCCAGGCCCCGTGCCCCCGTCACCTCCCAGCCGGGGTGGCACGGGGATGGGCGCGGGTGATGCCGGCTGGGGGGGGGTCCGGGACACCACATCCTCCCCCCCCCCCAACCCTTGCCAACCGTCTCAGCCCCACGGGCACCCCTCACCCTGGTGGGTGGGTTTGGGGTGCGGGGAGGGGTCACGGGGGGCCGCAGGGACCCCACGGTGGCACCCAGCGCCCCCAGCCCCACCCTGCCTACCGGAGGTGCCCGCTACGGGGCTCACCCCAACCCCTACCAAAAATACCCCCCCCCCCCCGCCCCTGGGACCCCCCCCCCCACCATCACACACCCCCAGCACCGCCCAGAGCCACCACCCCCCCACCACCACCCCCACGGGTGCTACCAGCCCCCCCACCCCAACACTGCGCCCCCCCCCATGCACCCAGGGGGGGTGCTCCCCCCCCCCCCCCCAACACCCCACGACACCCCCGCAGGTGGGATGGGCGGACAGATGGGGGGGGGGGGGGGCGGACAGACGGCCGGTGAGGAACGGACAGACGGACGAGGAGGGGGATGCTGGGGGGGGGGGGGGGGCAGGATGCTGGGGGGCGTGGGGGGAGGATAACGGGGGGGTGGGGGGGGGCTGGCCCCGGCCCCGCCGCCGCGCACACAAAGGCCGCACTCACCGAGCGCCCCCGGCTCCGCCGCGCCCCGCGCCCCGCGGCCGGCCAGCAGCAGCAGCAGCAGCGGCAGGAGGCGGGGGGGCCGCATGGTGCCTCCGCGCCCTCACCCCGCCATGCCCGGCCCGGCACGGCCCGGCCCGGCCCGCCCCGCCCAGCCCGGCTCGGCTCGGCTCGGCTCGGCTCGGCTCAGCCGCGGGGACCGGGCTCCACCTGCCGGTGCCGCCGGGCACCGCCGCCCGCCCGCACCGGGTGGAGATGGGGAGGGGGAGACGGGCACGGGAGGGCGGCGGTGACTCGGGGCTGAACAGAGAGGGGCCGGCTGCGACCCCCGGCACTGCCCCGAGCCCTAGTCCCGGACCCCGGGACCGCCACCGACCCCCGGTCCCGGCACCGACCCCTAGTCCCGGTCCCGGCACCGACCCCCGGTCCCGACACCGATCCCCGGTCCCGGCCCCCCTTTATTGGCACCGACCCCCGGTCCCGGCACCGACCCCTAGTCCCGGTCCCGGCACCGACCCCCCGGTCCCGACACCGACCCCTAGTCCCATTCCCCAGGACCGGCAGCGAGCCCCGGTCCCGGCACGGCCCCCTGGTACCGGCACCAACCCCTGGTCCTGGCACCGAACCCCGTTACCGGCACCGGCCCCTAGTCCCAGTCCCCGGGTCCCAGCACCGACCCCCGGTTCTGCACCAGCCCCTGATCCCGACCCCCGTTACCGGCACCACTCCCCAGTCCCAGCAGCAGCATCCCAACCCTCTCCCAACCCCGGCACCCCCCAGTGACACCCATCCGCGCCACCCTTGGGCACCCCGGCACCCGCTGGGCGCCCCCTGTCCCCGTGCACGCCCACCGAGTGTCCCGTGTCCCCCCCACGCCGCTGTGGCACCCCACGTCACCCCACGGGTGCTAGGATTTATTGTCCAGGGGCAGCGGGGTGGGGGTGACAAGCACCATGGGCACCCATGGGTGCTGAGGACATCGGGGCAGGGCCAGGGCTGTGGGGTGGGGGTGCAGAGGGTGCAGGGGACCCTGGGGTCCCCCCTAGCTCTGGGTGCCCCCCATCTCCTGGGCCTGTCCCGGCTCCTGCGTGTCCTCCTCCATGGGTGGCCGGGTCCTCTTGAAAAAGCCAATCTGGAAGAGGGACATGGTGACACCCCCACCCTCGGGGACCCGCTCCCAGCATCGCCCCCACCCCATGCCCACAGCCCCCTCCCCAGGGCTCCCCATTTCTCCGGTCCCTTCTGTTGCCATTGGGGTCCCACGGCAATGGCGGGGTGTCACCGGGCCACCACCCTCCCCAGCTGTCCCCAGGGGTGCCCGGCAGCGCTGTGACGTGTGCCCCCCCCCCCACACACACACGCTCACCTTCCACATGAGGAGGATGAGGAGGGTGAGGAGCAGGAGCCCCGCGAGGACGCCCAGCACCACCCACCACACCGGCACTTCCCGCTTGCCGTCGGGGCTGGCGCGCATCACCTCGGTGGCAGCCTGCAGAGGGACAGGGGGGTGCCACCACCGGGGCCACCGCTGGCACTGGCCGTCACTCCCCCCTTGACCGTGACAGCCGTACCTCGGCCTTGCCGGTGGGCAGGGCGTGGGGCCGGACGCGGTAGGGCATGGCCGAGGTGTTGAAGAAGCCCCGTGACTGGATGAGGAATTGCTTCAAGAGGTGCTCCCGCTGGGGACAGACATGGGGACACACGGGGACGCATGGGGACACAGCAAGAGAGGTGCCAGTAGCCAAAGGGGCACCTGCGTCCCCACGCCTGGTGTCCCCATGGGTGCTTTCCACAGGTCCCTGGGATGTATGGGGACGCGGCACGGCTCCACGGGGACACCAGGGGGGCACGGTGCCACCCCAGCATGTCCTTGTCCCCCGCGGGTGCCACTACCTGCTGCAAGGTGTCCATCCAGAGCAGGGCGCGGACGCTCACCAGCACCCGCTGGTCCTTGGCCAGGCTGGGCGCCCAGCACATCACCTCCACACAGGTGGCATTGCCGCAGTCCTGCGGGCACAGCGGGTGTCACCCCTGCCCCTACGCTGTCCCCAAGGCCCCTGCGGGGCTGCAGTCCCACAGGGAGCACCCGCTCACCACGGGGATGGGCTTCTCCAGCGCCGTGGCCACCGGCTCGCCCGCCTCCCTGCGCTCCCGCCGGTGGGTGCCATTGCGGGGTCCCACGCCTGTGGGTTGGGGCATTTCCAGCTGGAAGGAGAAGGGGACACCCTCAGCCCCCCCAGCACCCACCAGATGGGTGCTGTCCCCCCCTTGTGTCCCACCTGCTTGGGATTGAGGTCGGGCGGCTGGGCGCAGCTGATGCCACCCTCGGTGCCCAGCTCCAGCAGGTAGAACAGGATGCGGCCATCGATCTCAGTGGGGACGTCGAGGCGCAGGGTGACGTTGGTGACGGTGGCCGGGCCCTTATTGTGGAGCTGGGGGAGGACAGTGAGGTGGCAGTGGGTGACACGTGGCCTCAGGTGGCACCCTTGGGTGCTGCGCCCTACCTGGTAGACGTGCTCCACGCGGATGCCGTGGTCCTCCAGCCGGCGGCTGCCCTCCGCCCCATGCCAGCTCGTGGGCAGCACCATGGTGGTGGGCAGGGATTTCCTGGTGGCATTAGTGGGGTCAGTGTCACCCCCCGGCACCCTGGTGTCCCCCTGCCATGTCCCACAGACCCTCACCCTCGCAGCTCCATCGCCGCCTGCGCCTCCACGGGCACCGCCACCGTCACCACCGCGCTGGTGGGGCTGTTCTTGCTGCGGGGACACGGGGGTGAGAGTGGGCAGGGTGACACTGCCCCCCCGACTGCCCCCCCCAAGGTTTGGGGATGCGCTGAGCATGGGCACAAGCAGCCTGGCCACAGTGTCACCTCCTGAGCTGGAGCTGGAAGGTGATGGCATCGCCCACGTCCTCCAGCCCGGTCACGCTCAGCTCCATGTCCACAGTGATCTGCGGGGCAGGGAGGGTGACAGTGAGTGGCGGTGGGTGGCAGTGGGTGGCAGTGGGTGGCAGCGGGTGACCCACAGCCCACACCTGGGCGCCTGCCTTCATGGGGTTGCCCAACTCGCAGAGCACCACGCGGCTCCCATTCTCCTTCCTGGGGATGCAGCTCAGCTTCTCCTGCCCCTGCGGTGGCACAGGGAGGAGCAACACGGCGGGGACATGGCACAGACCCTGCTGCAGGTGCCCCCCCTGCACCAAGGGCAGGGCTTGTCCGTCCCCCCCCCGCCACCCACCTGGATGTTACTGAGGGCTTTCTGGTAGTAGGTGTCCTCTGGGAGCTGCACCCGCAGCTCGGCCTCGAAGGCACCTTCACCCGCGTTGGTGGCACGGGCGCGCAGGCACACCGCGTTCTCGGCCCCGATCAGCAGGCGGGTGTCTGGCCTGGGGACCCGGCAGGGCTCAGCACCGGGGTACGGGGGGGGACAGGGGTCAGGGACTGGACCCCCCCACACACACACACAGTGGCCCCCGCGTGTGCTCACGTGTGGGCGGCGAGGCTGAGGTCGGGGACGCAGACGTTGTCCTCCCCGCAGTCCTCCAGCACGATGTGGGTCTGGGCCGGGGCAGGGGGAGGTGGGGGCGGCGGTGGGGGGAGGTGGGGAGGGAGTGGGGACAGAGGGGGACAGCCCAGGGAGGGAGAGGGGAAAATGGGGTGGGCATGGCGTATGTCCTAGGAAGGGAGCGGGGACAGCGGGGGAACAAGGAGGGGGGGGCATCCCAGGGAGGGAGTGGGGACAGGGTGGGGACAGGGGGGAGGGCACATCCTGGGCAGGGACTGGCGACCACAAGGGGGACAGGGAGGACATCTCAGGGAGGCACTGGGGACAGCAGGGGTGACAGTGGGGACATCCCAGGGAGGTGCTGAGGACAGGGCCATGTCCCAGAGACAGACACAGGGAAAGGGTGGGGGCCGTGGGGCCGGAGCATAGCACAGCCCCAGCCTGACACCGGGGCTGTGCGCGCCCCGGGGGCTGCTGGTGGCTGTCCCCAGCGGTGTCCCCACCGGGCCCTACCTGCGCCTGCACCAGGGTGTCCCCGTACAGCACCAGCCCCAGCCCCTGGGCACCCGGTGACGAGGCCAGTGCCAGGCTGAGGCTGGTGACGATGGGGCTCAGCTTGTCCTTGAAGTCAGCCTTGTCCTGGGGACACCACCGTGCGATGGCACCCCAGGCACGGGGCAGGTGGTCCCCAACCCTCTTGGCCCAGGGTGCCGCTGTCCCCCTCCCCACGTGTGCCAGCCCAGTGGCACCGTCCCCATACCCGCAGGTAGGCGGTGAGGTTGTGGCAGAGCGGGGACGTCCCCATGGCCACCACCAGCGTCCGGTGCCAGGATGCTTGGTGGCTCTGCAGCAGGAGCACCCTCCTGGACAGCTTCGGCTTCAGCCGGTCCAGCTGCAGCTCGGCATCAAGGCCTGGCGGAGGTGACAGCGGGTGACGGTGACACCGTGGAGGTGCCCGGTGCCACCCCCGGGGAGGGGGATGCCAGCCCTGTGCCGGGCACCTACGGATGCTCTGGGGGATGTTCTGGCCCGTCACGCTGACACACAGCACCACGGGGAAGCTGCAAGGCGACAGCACCCATGGGTGCTCAGAGACCTGTCGCCATGGCGGTGTCTCTCATGGTGGTGTCCCCACTGGCGGTGTCCCCACCATGCTGCTCACCAGCTGACGTGGGTGTCGGAATCGGGCATGACACACGCCATCTTCTCAGGGTTCAGCCCACTGGGGACGCTCAGCTGTGCCCGGGCCACCACCACGGGCTGTCCCCTGCGGCGCCGGTGACAGCAGAGCTCAGGTGTCAAGGGACAGAGCCAGCAGCACCCAGCCCTGCACTGGGGACTCACCGGTACACGGCCACCTTGGCGGCTCCAAAAGCCCCAACCAGCAGATCTGTGGGCACAAGCGGGCTGTCGGTGGCAGGGTGGGTGGCACCACGGTGGCACGCGGGGGACACGCGGTGACGCCGTACCCATGTAGCCGTTGCCGTCCAAGTCTGTGGCACCGCGCAGGGCGAAGCCGAAGGCAGCGGGGCCAGGGAAGGGGCTGTCGAGGCGCTGGGTGGGCACTGGCTCGAGCCCTTCCCTCTGCCCGCGGAAGATGAGGACCTGCCCACTGCCGCTGTCACCCCCAAACGGGGCGCCCACCGCCACATCTGTGGATGCAGGGGGCGTAAGCGGCCACCGGGTGCCACCGGGTGCAGGGAGTGTTGGGGTGTTGTGGGGTGGGGGCCAGGGGGCTGCAGGATGGCAGACAAGGGTGGGGTGGCACCGAGGTGGCACTGGAAGGGGGGTGCAGGGTGGCACCGGGAGCACTGGGACAGAGCGGGTGCTCCTGCCTCAGTGCCCCCAGCATCAAGGCGGGCACCAGGGGTGGCACACGTGTGTCCCCCCCCACCACCACACCTGTCCCCTGCCACCACCCCGCGCTTACCGCCGTAGCCGTCCTTGTCCAGGTCCCCCAGGCTGGCGATGGCGGAGGCGAAGCGGCCGTAGGGGTGGGTGCCCGTCAGGGTCTGGGGGGGCTTGGCGAAGGACCACTGCCCCCGCTGCAGGTACAGGTAGAGGCGGCCAACCTCGGAGAGCTTGCCCTCGGGACGCCGCTCCATGTAGAGCGGGGCGCCCACCAGAATGTCGTCCCGCCTGCACCCAGCACCAGGTCAGGATGCAGCCCCGTATGTCCCCCCCCTCCTCCCCACCTCACCCCCAATGGTTGGGGTGTTGCGCCCACAGGGGCCTCACCCGTCCCCGTTGATGTCGGCCACGGCCACCGTGTGCCCGAAGTACGAAGCCACCTGGGAAAGGGGTGGGAGGGGATGGTACCTGGGTTGTGGGGTGCAGGTGGCCCCCTGACCAGTAGGGCAGAGCGGGGAGCATGGGGTGCTATGGGGTGGGTGGTTCAGGGGTGTTACTGGGGGCAGATGGAGGCTTTGGGTTGAGGGGAGCAAGTAGGGCAGGTGATGGGGTGATGGTGCAATGGAGCCGGGTGCAGCTATAGGGAGGTGGTGCCATGCAGCAGGGTGCAGCAGGTGCTATAGGGTGGTGGTGCAGTGGGGGTACCTGCTCGCTGGCGATGCCCTGCATCCGGCGCAGGCTCATCCCCTCACTGAAGATCTCCACCTGACCAGAGCAGCATC
This sequence comes from Anser cygnoides, assembly GCF_040182565.1. Lineage (NCBI taxonomy): Eukaryota > Metazoa > Chordata > Aves > Anseriformes > Anatidae > Anser > Anser cygnoides. Next base: position 3,087,799 of record NC_089894.1, read on the forward strand.
AGGCCCCATCGCTGTCCCCATCCCTGATGTCCCCCCGGGTGCCCAGTGCCCCACCGCAGGACATCCCTGTCCCCATGCAGCTGGGCACCAGCACTGCTCACCTCGCCTGTCGTGTTGCTTTTGTTGGGGACCCCCACCACGTACTCTGCAGGGGGAAGAACCCTGAGTGCCCCCACCATGGAGAGACCCCTGGCACAGGCAGGGACATGGGGATGGACAGGGCTCTGGAGCTGGACCCGTGTCCCAAAGCAGCAGAGGGCACCCCGAGCACAGGGTGCACAGAACCCCAGTGCCGGTGGCCCTGCCTTACCTTTGGTTTTGGGATTGCCGTCGAACTCGCCCACGGCCACCGAGTACCCTGCGGGGAGATGGGCACCGGTGATCCCACCGTCTCCAGGATCAGTCGGGCAGGGCTGTCCCCACCCACTGCTTACCCCGGTACGCGTCCTCGTAGTCCACAGATGTCTGCTCTACCGTGGGGCGGCTGGGGCCCTCTATCCAAACCAGGGACTTGCCATGGAAGCGGGCGAGGATGGAATCCAAGTTGCCCAAATAGAGGAGCCCTGGGGACACCAGTGATGGGGGCGTCACTCTGCTCCCCAGCCCCCAAACACAGCAGGTGGCACCTATAGGGGTGTCCCCATCCCGCCGTGCCCACCCAGGGGTGCTGGGGCAGGTGTACCCCCGGACAGGCAGCACTCACCCTTGAAGTAGTACCCGCCGGGGGCACCCAGCGCCAGCATGCCATCCTGTGGGAAGAGCCAGCTTCAGCACCCCCCTGGGACACCCCCAGCCCAGCATCCCTACACCCCCCCGCACAGGGGCTCCATCCTGCTCACAGCCTCCTGTGTCCCAGGAGCATCCCCCGAGAGCATTCTGAGAGGCGTCCCCACAAGCACCCCCAGGACCACCCCCAGGAGCATCCTTGGGAGCATCCCTGGGCACATCCCCACGAGCATCCCCGGTACCATCCCGGTGGCGCCCTGGGCTCCCCGTCTCACCGAGGTGACAGCCGCGCTGAAGCCCAACTCGCAGTAGCGCTGGTCAAGGACTGCGGGCACAGGGCAGCGTCAGGCCGGCCGGGGGGGCCCCCGCCGCCCCCCGCCCGCACTCACTGTATTCGTTCTCCTTGTAGACGGAGGCCATTTGGGTGCTGCGGCAGGGTGAGTACCAGACGAAGCGGCGCAGCCCCGCGGCTCCCATGAAGCAGGCACCCACTGGGGTGCGGAAAGCCTCGAGGTCCTCCTGGATGGCGTTCCAGTGCTGCAGCGGGGCGCAGGCCTGGGGACGGGGACAGGTGGGCACCCGCCCCGCCAGCACCCACGGGTGCCCGCCCGCACGTGCACCCACCACCAGTGTGCCATGCCAGCTGGTCACGGAGGCCCCCAGCCACTGGTTGGACTTGTAGACATGGAGCCTCATGGAGCTACTGGTCTCTGTCTCATCCCCTGGAAGAACGGGCATGCCAGGATGGGCCCCGCGGTGGTGGCAGCACCCAGCATCGTCCCGCGGTGTGCACGCACCCGCAGTGTCAAACGGGACGGGGTCGCACGGGGGGTCTTCAGGCGGCCAGGAGCAGAGGAAGACAGCGCCGGGCTCGACCACTCCGGGCTGCGAGGTGTTGGCGCGGGGAGCCCCCACCGCCACGCTCGTCCTGGGGCACACAGAGGAGCGGGTGTCAGGGCTCAGGGGCGAGCAGGGTCCATGCCCAGCTCCATACCCTCTCCCTACCTGTCCTTGGTCACGTAGAAATCCAGGGAGAAGCCGAAGTAGCTGCCAGGGGGCCCCTCGTACACCGTGGGCTGGGGGTGGAGCAGCTCCGGGCCAGAGGCCCAGCACAGCCCCCAGAGCAGCAGCAGGGCCCCCAGCGGGGCAGGAGCGCAGCAGGCAGCACCCATCGCCTCCTTGGCTCGCCCCAAAATGTGCCTGGTGCAGCCCAGAGCTTCCCTATCTGGAATTCCCCATCCCTGTTCTTATCTGGGGGGACGCAGCAGGAAGGGCCACCCCGCAGCTGGGCAGTTGGGACGGGGCTGGCCCTCCTTTGGGACAGCGGCATCCGCCCGTCCCCGCTATCTCGGGGCTCAGGCGGCTGCGGAGGAAGCGCAGCGTCCACATCCTTCGGCCCCGAGCCCCCTCGGCCCCACACTTAACGCCTCCACAGCCGGATGGAGCAGAGATGGAGCAGGGGACACAGATGCCAGCAAAGCATCTTCCCTTGCCCAGCACCCAAAATGTCCCCATGCCGCCCCAGGAGGGAAGCGCAGCCCGGATTTTTCCAGGGAAAGGGCTCCCGGGGATGGTGCCAGAGGGAGCCACGATGGGGGCTCTGTGCAGCTCCAGCCAGCAGCTGTGGGATTTTCACTGCTTTAACCCACCTGGTCTCCCCTGGCCCCCAACAGAGGCTGCTCCACATGGGGGGATGCTGCCCAGGCCGGCTGCAGTCAGCACCCAGAGCCAGGAGAAAGCCCCGCAAGATTGCTCCAAGGCAACTGCAGTTCTCTCCCCCAAAGTGCTTAATTTCCCCTTTCTTGCAACATTTGGGTGCTGTCGTTCGTCCAGGCCCCCAGCTCCAGGGGCAAGCAAGGAGGGAGGGACAAGGCAAGGGCAGCTCGCAGCCCTGGTGCAACCACCAGCAACGCCGGGGGCTTGGGGCAGGGGAAAGGGGAGCACCCCTCTCTTCTCTTCAGCCGAATCAGGACCTAGCAAGTTTCTGACACTCGGGCTTGCAAAGCCAGGGCAGAGCCACAAAAGCAGCAAGCCCCAGGGCTGGTCTTTGTGCTCTGCCACCAGCGCACCGAGTGGCGAGTACGGCACAGAGCCCCCAGCACAAAGACGGGCCCGTGGCAAGCTGCCACTCCAGCCCCAAAAGCACAAACCCCAGTCCCATCCCTGCCCCCCATCCCTGCCCCGCTGGGAGCAGGGGGGAGGCTCACAGCAGAAGGGGAGCGTGGAGCACCTGGGGGGTTGGGGGCTCCAATCCAAAATAACGGCCTTGGAGCAGCGCTAGGCAGGCAGAACCCAAGCACAGCAGGAGCACACGCTTGCAGCCAGGCTCACCGTACCCTACCCAGGGTGTCCCAGCGGCACGAGCTTTGCTCCAGGGGAAGATGAAGCAAGCAGCTAACGCTGGCATTGCACAACAACAGCCCCGTGCTACACTGTGAGCAGCAGCTTCAGGACATTTCACACGTTTTTCCACAAATCATTGGTTTATTAGAAAGGTTTTTTTCCCCTCATTTTACAGCATATATATATATTTATATATATCTTATGTGACAAAGTTAAATACAGTCTGTTTATGCTCGTTAAGTAATGATAGGTTAATTATTTTTAGCACTATTCCGGAAGTCAAAAACAAAAAAACAAAAAACCCTGACTGCAGTGTGAAGGGTGCCAGAACACGCATATTGAATCTAGAAGCTAATGAAGCTCAGCACTGAAACATTAATACTGTATTCTGTTAATTATTTACAGAGAAATTGAGTCCCTTTTCTGACCGTTGTGATTCAGTCCAACCTGTCCAAACGCAAAGGCTCTTGTTTAAATAACGAGGAAGCTCAGAGTTTTCGATCCTTTCAGTCTGCCCCTGGGTCTCAGTTCTGTGCTTCTGGAGAGGAGGGAAGGAAGGAGCGGCACCGAGTGGCACCCGCTGCCGCCTGCTCCGAAACCGGGCCGCCAAAACCAACCACGGGGGCAGGGCCTGGAAGTGGAACCGGTTCACAGGCGTGCCCCAAACCTGCACTAACACCAGGAGAACCCAAACCCAAAATACCCAACCCAGGTCCCGGGGCCAGCAGCGCTTCGTGTTGGCCTCAGAGCCCCCGTGGTTGGTGTTACCCAGCGCCAGGGAGCGATGCAGGAAGGAACAGAAATCCCTCACGCCCCACCGGAGAGGTGTGGGCACGACAGATTAGTCACAAACCAAAGCACCTGGCCCTGTGCGTACAGTGGCGAACGGAGGTGGTTGAAAGGTTCTTCTGTCAGCAGAAGACGGTACGGATTGCACACCCGGTACAAACCTGGGGGGTAAGAAAAAAGGGGGGGGGGGGGGAATTCTGCACTCTGTGGGAGACAACCCAAATTCCTGACACTCCTGAGACAGCCTCCAGTGTCAATTCCTATAAGTAGCTGCTTAGTAAAGACCAGGAGCATGCAGCAAGCCCCCGCTGCTTCCCCGAGTACACCGTTCCCAAAGCCAGCACCTTCCACGCGGCGCCGTTCATTAGCTGTTAGAGTCACCGGTGTCATCCACGCACCTCATGTATTCCAAGTCGCACGTTTTTCTTCTGCAAAACGCTAAATGAAGGTGGATTTTTTTCGTTGTTTTTTTTTTCTTTTTACATCTTATAGTACATAAAAACTTCAAAAATACATGAGCTTGATAAAATATACATGCTTAGTTCGTTTTGCATCTAGCTGAAACTATAAAGTTGAACCTTTACAAGTGTCTTATTTCACCTACGGCAAACATATTTACACAAAAGCCACCAGAACAAGTACCACTAAAAGAACTGGCTGTAAAAAATATTATTGCGGTATACTACAAATGTAACCTTTTTATATGAGCTACAAAAAGCAGCATCTTTGTTTACAGAGTTCAGTGCAATTCTTTACATTAAAAAAAATCCTATAAATTAATAAGGAAACCATCAGTATTACAGAGGAAAGAATACACTTTACATACTCCCATCACTCTCCCCAGTCCTCTGTATTGCTTCAATTCCTAAAGGGATTTTTCTTCTCTCTCAGCTGAGAGCCTCTTTTGCAACACCTCTAAAGATGGAAGTCAGAGCAGATTATTTTTTCCTTTCTTTCTCAGGAGAAGAGTGGTCAAAGCCTAGATTGAAATCACAAACTACCAATCTGAGAACCTCTCTCCAGTTCACAATGTACAGAAGGTGTCAAGGTGCAGTCCTCACACAGGAGAATGTTAATGCAGGATGGAGAAGGGTCAGAGCTCGGAGCACACACGCAGCTCCTCTGTTCGCTTCTGCTTCAAAATTAGATCTTATTTCCACCTTTGCTGCTTACACTAAGAAAAAAGAAACCTAAGTACGCAGCAGTAGGATGCCAGGAAATCTCCTGCAATGCCTGAAAACTGGTACTGGCCCAGACAAAACAAGAGGGGTGCTGCCCTTCCATCAGTCTCCTTGCCAGGATCTACAGCTGTCAGTTACTGAGTGTTTCATCGCTGATTACAAGCAGGATTCAATCATGCTGACTATTTTAATTAGATGACCTCATTAAAAGGATTTTAGAGACCTATTAGTGTGCACGAAATATCACTTATCACATACACAGCGGCAGGAGGATGACTAAGTGTAAGAATCCAGGGAAAAAAGCCTTTCCGAGTGCCTCGCCTGTCTGCGCTCGAGAAGACTCCTCCGGCACAGCGCTGCAATGAACACGGTGGCGGCGGGGCCGCGACAGCCCCTGGCAGTGGCTGCACACAACGCTTGCGGACTGACCTGCCGCCCGCTGCTACCCAGCCCTCCGGCCACGCCTGGCTTCTTTGGCTGCTAAAGAGTGAAAGGAAATTCTCAGGCCTCACCTGCCAGCTAGATCAGCTTCAACCCCTTCCCAAAATGCAAAATATTCTCCTTCCTCCAAGGTTACTTCGCTCGTCCTTCATGTGCCGTGACTCGGGGGGTGCTGCAAGTCCTGACCTGAGAAAATGGGGTGCAGCAAGGGGTGAAGATGTAACGCTGTAGCGGCCGCAGCAGCGGCGGGTCTTGGGGCAAGAAGGGTCGGGTAAAGAGCGTGAGGAACCGGGTGAAAAGTAAAGGGGCCCGGATGGATGGCTGATGCCGGAATGATGTGGATGGGGTGGCTGGCTAGAAACGTAGCGGGGTGCCCCGGAATAATCGAGTGGGTCAGGTGGGATAACGAGATGGGCGTCAAGTGGGGCTGGGGTATATGATGAACCTGAGCAAGAGGCTGGGGATGGGGGTGGGGGTGGATGCCGATGGCGGCGGCAGCCGCGGCGGCGTGGTGCTGCAGGATGGCGTGCTGCACGGTGGTGATGGAGGTCGCGGATGCCGCCGCCGGCTGCTGGATGTGGATGGGCTGCAGGGCAGGCGCTGCTGGCGCCAGCGCGGTGGAGGCAGGAAAGGCCTTGACCTGCTTTGCGAGGAGCTGCTGCTGGATGTGCTGCTGAGCAGCCTGCTGCAGTTTGCTGTACTTCTCCATCTCTTCGGGTGTAAAAGTGATGGGCTGGCTCTCGAGTGGTGCCAGAGAGGAGTCTTCTCCTCCTTCTCGGTCTCCTTCGATGCTCGGCTCCCCGCTCTGAGGCACATAGCCGGGAAAATGCTCCACATCAGGGACCAAGGGCATCATACCGGCTTCCACAGGGACGGGCTGACTGCCCCCGTCCATGGGCTCCAAGGCGTCACCATCGCTTGGGTCTGAGAGGAAGTTGTGCTGCATGACCAGGTCCCCAGAACTAAAGCACTCGGGCAGCGCTGGTGCTTCGAGGGGAATGGACGGCATCTCCACAGCAGGTTCGTCGCGTTTCTGCTCATCCAGAGGTTTGTCCTGCATAACCATCACCACTTCTTCCAGGAGAGACTGGCCAGCCAGCTGAGTCTCCTCCACGCCTTGGGAAGCATCCTCAGAGTCCGATAGCTCTTGCTCTTCGCCCCTCTCTAAGCCAGACTCTTCGTATCTTTTTGCATTTGGTTTTCGGATGGTTGGCAATTTCCCAATTAAAGGGAGAACTGGTTTGTTGCCTAATGAAGGAGGAAGCTTGGGGCCAAAGTAGCCCTGTGGAGGATCTTTGAGCTTTATGCCCACCTTGTTCGCCCCTGCTAGCATTTCATCAGTAACACAGGGCTTCTTCTCAACCTTCCTGGACTGGATCTTTTCCAGGAGAAGTTTCGCAGTCACGGAGTTTCTCTCTTCTGGACTGCAGTCACCTTCCGAGGCCCTCCCGGTGCCAGAGCTGCTGCTGCTGTTCTGGGAGAGAGAGCCAGACCCTTTGAGATCCTCGCCTTTGCCGTCCTCCTTCTTCAAAGCTCCTTCATTTCTGCTTGTTCGGAAGTAGTGAGGAGACTGCGAGCGATAGATTTTGGACCTGATGAAGTCTCTTCTCCCTGACCGCCTCTCTTCAGGGCTCTCATGGCCTCGAGAGCCCTTTCGCGAGAGTGACCTCTGCGAGTGGCTTCTCGTACTGCGGCTGCGATCCCGGCTGTAGCTACGACTTCGTTTCCAGCTGCGACCCGTCATGCTTCGGCTTCTCCTCTTGCTTCGACTGCGGCTACAGCTGCTGCTTCGTGTCCTGCCCCGACTCCGTGTTCTTGACCTTCCTCGAGGGTGGGTTCGGCTCCTGCTTCGACTCCTTGACCTGCTCCGACTCGAGCTGTAGTCGTCTTCGGAAGAGGAGTACTTGCGCCGCTTTGATCTGTGATTTGAGCTGTTGTAGTCAGAGTCATCCTCCGAGTCGTGGGACCTCTTTGAGTGGCACCTCGACCGGTCGCTGTAGTCGCTGTAGCTGTCATCCGAGTAACTCCTCCGGCGGCTGTACCTGCTCTGGTCTGAAGAAGCATCGGAACTGGTGGAGTAGGACCGCCGAGATGAGTGCCTCCGCCCTGACCTGGAGCGGCTCCTGGAGTGGTCGCTGCCGGAGTCGTAGTCATCGCTGTACTGCGAGGGAGATTTCTGCCGGGAGTGCTTCCTGTGGGAGCCCTCGTCGCTGTCGTAATCCCCGCTGCTCTGCCGGCTCCTGCGGCCGGACCTGCCCAGAGAGGGGCCAGCACACCGCCTCCTGGCAGCCGGCAGCTGCTGCAGGTCAGCCTTGTGTTTCTTGCTGCCATGGTCTTGGCAGGAGTTACCACTGTCCTCTTTCTTACAGCTACTTCCCTCTTCAGCAGACAGAGACTTCCTCTGCAACTCCTGAGAGCACCGCTTTTTCTTCTGGAAATGGCTACAGTCTTCAGACAGCTCAGTTTTCAGTGCCCGTTCCGATTCAGTAGAAAGAGAAGATTTGAGTTTTTTGTGTCTGTGTTTTTTCCGTTTCTTGGGTTTCTCTTCCCCCAGGTCAGTTTTTCGGCTCTTCTCGTCAGGTTCTTCCTTGTGTTTACGTTTGTGTTTGCTGGACTTTTTGTGCTTCTTTTTCTTTTTATGTTTATGGGATTTTCCAGATTTATTCTTACCAGTTACATTTTTACTACTGTCATCTCCCTCTACCTTACTCATGTTTGCCAAGTTAGACTCCTGCTTGCTCTGGGAGCCACAGGCAGACAGAGATTTACTTTCCATTTTCCCAGCAGAACTGTTAGCTATGCTTTCTGCCTCCTTGGGTTTGCTCATCTCTCCAGATTCTGGAGTCTGAACATTTTCTTTACAAAGGCCTCCTGGATCCTTGGATTTCTCTGCCCCTTTGCCTTTAGCATCTTTGTTGCGAGACAGCTTGAAATCAAAATACAGGGGATTACAACTGTATGAAACAGAAGGTTCTGCTTTGGTAAATATGAGCAGCTCTGAAGGCCACTGGAGAGTAGTGCTCTCATCTTTACTCAGAACTGGAAAAAAAGGTCCTGTTGGATGTTTTGGTCCTTCAGTGCCATCTTTACTGCTTGCGACAGGCTGAGTGACTTCCTTAGTAGTGTCTGGCTCTGGGAGATTGCTCTCTGTAAGATGCTTGCCCTCCTGCATACTTGCATTTTCTGGGACTTCTTTTAGCTCTGTTTTGCTCTGCTGAGCAGTAGTTTCAGTAGTACTCTGTTCCTTCTGCTGCACTGTGCTCTCAGCAGCCTTCTCTGCATGCTTGCCGGGTTTGGGTTTTGGAGAATTACCCTTTTTGACTTCATGTGTGTTTTTTTTATTCACATTTTCAGCTTCCATTTGTTCTGTAGACTTCATAAAAAGCAGGAATTGAAAATTAGGCTTTACTTTACAGTGGGCTGGGGGAATATAATGATAGTATTCTGGTTCAACTGCCATTGGTCCATCTTCTCGTCTCATCTTTTTTAGTTTAGATAACGTAGTGGCCAGAGAGCCGCTATCTTTGTCATGCTGGTCATCTTCATCCGTCTTGCCATCAGAATTATTTGTGCTTTCACCCTCACCAGACTTCTGCAGACTTCCTGCATCTGAGGACCCTCTCTCATCAGCTTTTCCTCCATCTGCAGAACTCGATTCTTCCACGTGGTCCTTGAAAACAGAAGCGATGGTCTCAAGCTTCACCGGAGTCTTCTTGGCAAATGAAAATGACACGCCTATCTTTTGCAGTGGAGTTCCCAAAGCGCTCTTAATGCCAAAACTGATTGCTTGTGCTGACTGGAGGGGCATTTGGCCTGGCATAAAGGTGCCACCAACTTGTCCGGTGTTAAGGAAACCTCTGTCCATTGTCATCTCTGAAGCTTGGCCAGACATTGTCTGGATAAAGGAACCGCTGTTGGCTGCAGAATCGTCATCATCTCCACCTTCCTCATCCACAGCCACGGTGGTGGTTCTGAACATGGGTCCGCTTCCAGGAGCGCTGTATGAACAAGGTAAGACAGAGAAAACAGCTGATGGCCATTTGTATACCTCTGCAGGCAGTTTCATACCTCATCTAAAACCTTTTACCCATTTCAAGTATGCTTGCATCCACAGATATGCATTAAAATAGCATTATACACCCGTTTGAAATTTTTAGCATTATCAAATAATGAAAGAAAATTATTGCTGGATAAAGCAATTTGGGAATGCTCTGGAATAGCGGTTCAGTGAATCCTCTTCTAAAAAACACAGCATGAGGCCAAACTTAAGCATGAAGCTTTTCCCTCAAAATTCATGCAGTCCCAAGCAGCACTCCTGCTCACGTGCTCCAGGGGTGCTCAGGGATCCCCCATGCTCACCATTCAGGCTGCCTTCTCTGTTCAGCCAGTTCATGAAGACGTCGGAGGGCTTTCTCCTGCTTCCTTTCATCTTTACGCGATCTCGAGGAGACGTTGCGAGCAAACTCCCTTTGCTTGAGATCTTTCAACCTCTGAGGCAAAAGAAAGCGGGGACGGATTAGATAAACGTGGTTGTGGTAAGTGTCCCAAAGAGTCTCTTTGCTGTAGCCCTGGGCGGTATGCTGTGAAGCCCCTCCCCAGTAACATTCATTGCACTAGGATGGAGTAGCAGCACCTCAGCTCAACAAAACAAATGGAGCACGCTGCCTTCCTCCCAGCAGCTAAATGGAAAGACAACTGTTGAACACTTTTGGCCCTGACTTCGAGTCTGTGTATGCATTTCCAGTCAATGCTACTGGTTTTCTTTAGCACGTACAGTAAAGCTGATTTCAAAGCAACAAGCAAATTCTGGAAGGGAAAAAGAAGACTGTTTACTCTGCTGCTCTTGCAGGGTGCAAATGTACATCACAAACAGTGCATGACAGAAGTCTTAATAGCATAGGCGAGAGAACAGAAAGGGATTAGCTAGTGCAAGAGTTACCTGGGTATTATATCTTACAAAAGCAATGTACAAATTACATTGGAGAAGGTGCCAAAAATCCCATGCAAATGATTCCAGTAAGCAAATAAATAATACAACATACACCACAAACAGTTACTTGCTTTCCTGACAGCAGTTCTGAGACAGCCTCTCAAGAAACAAAACACTCTAGAATGCAGTGAGGTCTTTTTGGGTTTAATACTTTTGAGGGCAGAAACGCTAAGTTCCCCAGAAACCTTATCATATCAGGAAGCAAACCTAAACCCAAGGAATTTCAAACATCGTCATGTCACTGAGGATTTCTAGATATACAATTCTAATAGCAAGTGAACATCATAGTCTTTGGAAAATTTTTGAAGGTCCTTGTCATAAAGCTCTAGGAAAAGGGGCTGCTGTTTTTCTTTTGAATACATGTGAAAATTCATAAAAGCCATTTTTTAGAGTGCTATACAGAAGTTAAAGAAAGCTGCAAAGAAAGACCTATACCATCCTAAGGGATTCAAATACCTTTATCTTTTCGCTTTGATGCACAATTTGAAACTCTTTCAAGAGGCCCAATTTCAGAAGCCATCACGTATCCAGCTTCTGAAGAAGATCCGTGATTTTCAGGCATTTCATGAAGGGCCTGAAAGACTAATGGCACTCGAAGCAGTAGTCGCTTCAGAAAAATCATTGTGTAAGGCATGCGAATCACTGGTGAATTCTGAATATATCCTTCTGGCTTGCTGACTCTGCGCCCCTTTAATGGAGCAAAGTCACATACTGGTACACACAAAAGAGTAGATCTGAAAACTAACCCAAAGAGCAAATTGAAGAAATTTAATTGGCCCAATGTAAAGAGAACATTGCTTTGTGAAAAAGGGGAAGATTTTACAAGACAGAGGATTCTCTTACCTAGTCATATTTACTAAATGTGGTTGGGCTTTACCAAAATCAGAGGGGAGGACACACAAAAAATACAGCTATAGACACTAGTAGAAAGAAACTCACTCTTGTGATCTGGACTCCAAAATTAGAAGGGTTTGCTTTCAATACATCAGCTGAAAATGTCACATCACAAAGAAGAAAAGAAAGTAAAAATATAACGAGAGTGGAAGAGAAAAAAATATGAAGCAAGCATTACTACACAGCTCTCAGTGTGTCTGCCAGCTACTCTATGGAGCAGGAGCTGAGCTAGCGAAGCTACAGGACTGATTTTGGGGAGTCTGGAGCAAGAGGAGGGAATGCACGCACACACACACACACAGCAAAGATCCCACCTGGAGCAACGCAGCTACTTTCACCAGGAAAAGTAAAGGGCTCAAGGATTTTGTGGTGTATGTTAAGCGTTGAATAGGAAATTTCTTTCCAGAGGGAAAAAAAAAATAACATACTAAGCAATGCTATCAGCTTTTTCATGCCAATTTAAAAAGCATATCTAAAATGCTCCAGAAAGTTAGAATCACCGACAGCTGACAAAACTATGTAACGGGGGTCTGATGCCAAGTCTCTGGATCACTCTTCCATTTGGAAAAAACACAACCCAGCTATTTCCAACAGAAACGAACTGTGACCTTTTGCTTTAAAGAGGAAGGTGCAACAGAGCACTCAGACACACTTCCATCCCCCAGACACAGCCTTAAGCATCTCCCCGCGAACCAAAACAGGCTCCAAGTCCATGGATGATGACGCAGCTGCCCACAGCGCAGTCCTGCCTTCATTCCAACAGATGACTGAAATGAAAGCAGAATTAAATGCCCGTTTCCTTACTTGCTGACCTTTGTGTGCCTCCGCCGGCCCAAGCCTCCCACCCTCTTACTGTGCAACACTTGTAAATCAGAAGTGATGAAGCAAGTGAACTCCAGATGCACTGCAGCTCCAAAATATGCAACATGTGGCAACAACTAGCTGTGCTAACCGACACATGCGACTGAGGATAACGACTAGCCGTGTTTTCCAGAGCACTGAGAATTTATTACTCCCAGCTTGAACAAAAAGTTGGTCTGGTTTTAGCAAGCCGAGTTTCCAAAGGAACACGGGATCTCTAGGCTGAGTTTCTTTGTGTAGCACAGGGGCCACAAGGAAGAAGGGTCTTGCTGAGGAACTTCAGGATACAAAATCTCTGTGACCACGCCACGCCACCTCCTTGGGACTGCAACGTGTAAGATGCCAAGCTCCGCTAGGCTGCATATCCTTGGCTGACCTCGAGTGGTGGATCTTTCATTAGAAATCATTTCTAACGCAGAAACAAAGTTTGCAAGGAGCCAAACTCCGGCAAACCTGGCTGGACCGCGTGATGTTACAGAAAAGCGACCTGGGGTGGGGGAACAAGGGAGGACAGAAAAACAGAGGGCTGACCCGCAAAACCAGGTCACGACAGCATCCGTGCAGAAGTCTATGCTCACAGGCAGTGGATGAGCACTCAGCTATTAAAACGGCCAGAACTGTTCAAAATAACCTCACGCAGCAACCCTTACTTCACTAACTGTTCCCAATGCGGGTCTGAAAGCAGCAACGTATCCGTGCAAGGACCAGTGGCGAAGTGACAGCTGTGCTGGCCGTCCCTCCCCAGACGTGACCGGGCGGAGCAGCGAGAAGCCTCACAAGCAGCTTCACAGCAAGGGGAACGTCGAAGCCATGCAGTGCTTTTCAGCACACTCCAGCTCTCAGCCTTCTCAGAAAGCTATCTGAACGAAATCGAGGTTTAAGCCAGGCTTACACTAACGAAGTTCCCACCTAATCCTTGGGCAAGCATTCATCAGTCCCCCCAAACAGCCGCGTTGTGTTTGGGCTGCCTCAAAGGCAGCTCAAAGGCTGTGGGGCCACGAGCCTCGGCTGCCCCGAACACGTGGGCTCTTTTGGAGGAAAAACAACAGCAGCATGGCACTGCCACTCAGCCGACCCTCAGGGAGCTTCTCTCCACGAACTCAAGAGGAGGAACCTGAGAACCTATGTTCTTGGGGTGAAACCAGCCCTTTTAAGCCTTCCCACCGTGCCCAGCAAGACCCTGGTTTCTTCAGCGGGGTCGGGGCCACCAACCTGCCACGTCCTCTCTCAAGCCAAACGGATCCCTTCGTGCTACTACAGGATTTAAAAACTAGCAAGCATTTTTTCCTTGGTAGGCAGTGTGCTCTCTGAGGAAGCAGAATGCTTTTCTAAGCAGCAACGTGTTTTCAAACTGCAGTTTCCAACACGTTTCCAAAGTGACGGTGACCACGGAGCCAGGAGGTATTACTCTGTGACTTTATTACCTCCGCTGGAAGAATGGCCACAGCGGGAAGCCCCGCGACCAGCACACGGGGACACAAATCACTAGGTGCTGAAATGAAGTTGATCTGAATTTCTGCACTCAAGGCGCAGCCACAAGAGCAGAACTTCACTACCTCAAGCCCTCCTTCAGGCTGGTATTGCTCTTTATTAATAGATACCACCCACCCCAGCTTTCTAACAAAGGACGGTATTTTGAGCCTCATTTCTAACAAAAATCACTAAGAAGTCTAAGTTTCAATGGGAGTGCAATCAAGCTCTTAAAGAACAGGTTTTCTATAAAATCTGCAGCTACTTTAGTAATCTAGCACAGACAGCTACAGTAATGGATCATCTCCTGATCGCTGCATAGCTCAGGAGGGGTACAACTGGCATACAACACCATTACCTTACAGTTCTCTTCAAATGAGCTTAGAGAGGCTGCACCCCTGCATCAATTTAAAGCTCTAGAGACAGAGCATCACAGACATGTGAAGGTGGTTAAATAAGAGGGGAAGATCAGGATTCAGAAACTGCTGCAAAAGTAGGACGAGAGTAAAAACTTAGCATGCACTACGGTAATCCTGCCTGAGAATTTGCTCGCGTGAGATCGTACTGAGGCAGGACTTCGCCACTACGGAATTAAAGCGCCTTGCTTTTCAGGTTCACAGCCAACAGCAAATGGATTTTCTCAATTTAATTTCTTTGCATGACAAAGCCAGGCAATTTCACTGAACGGAGAGGCCTATTTAACAGGCGTTCTGTGCCTAAAATTGCAGAGCAGAAGGAGATGAAGCTATTCTCAGAAAAATACAGCACTCAGCTGCTTTACTAGACCTGGAGATCTGGGACTTCCAGGACAAACACCACATGCAAGAGGGGGGCACACCAGATTCACATGCAGTGAGATTCCTGCACTGGCTTGAAACAGGAGGCAGCCCACGTGACAGCGCAATCCCATTACAGAGCCTTCTCCTCCCCAGCTATTGTTCTCAAGTCTCTGCCAATTCCTTTTAAATAAAATAATAATGTACTTTTCATTATATGCCAGCAGATTCTTGGCTTTCTGAACTCTTGATGTATGCTTGATTCTTTGCCACAAAAGCTTCTGGGAGTGAACTACACCATTACTAAACATGAGCTCAAAGGATGGCAACCTTTGTTTCATCATTTCATACAAGTGATAACACAATGCTTACTTTTGGTAATCAACATTCTTTGCACGATAATAAACGAAGTGAAGAGAGCAGAGGGGAAGTGGCAGGCATCTGCAGCTTTATTTCATCTTAATTTCTTCCCTGACAACTCCTCTCTTCCATTTATGAAAATATACCACAAGTTAATGGAACACAGATAACCCAGTGACACAGATCTGCTCACCCCTCAGGAAGGGAGCAGTGTTTGTAACCATGAAGCCCAAGCCCTGCACGCTGAAAATTTATTTTACTGAACACTCTCCACTTATGCCTAGAGTGCACATCCCCATTTCTTGAGGGCAAAGCATTTCTACAGTATACAGTAGAGAAGTCTCTCATATAACACCAAGTATCTTGGAGACATTCTCAACTCTTCTACATTCACGTTGTGCTTGAAGACACAAGATTTTGGAAAGCACAAGTACAATTCTTCCCAAACCAGAAAGTTCGGGGTTTGGTTTTAGAGTACTCATCAACCACAGCGGTGACTGAGTTGGTAATTTTATTGTGCTTTGACAGGGCTCTCCCCTTTGGCATTAGAAACAAAGATCCAGTTAATTAGGGCAGGAAGAGAACCACAGATCTATAGTTTCACTTCTTAGTTCCACCCCCTTTCTCAAAGAACCTCTTTAGGGAAATATATTCCCTTTGTCCCTTTATAAAGAGAATCTACGAAAGGCAGAGTTAATCATCTACACCTCCAAAATGCCACACATTTAGAAAAAATAAAATTAAAGCTACATAAAAGACTGTATTTCAATACTAGTTAGAGTTCTCACAGTTAACCTGGCAAAAGTTCACACGAACATGTTTTTCGCACTGAATTCAAAAGGTGAATGTCTTTATTCTGTAGGGTCAGTGACTCAGTGAACAGCTCAGCCCTTCATCAGGCATGCTAGCAGCAATAGACGGCTACAGTATAAACCATACATGAGATTCCGGATGTAAGCTCTCAGATGAAGTTAAAAGTAAAAGGAGACTGCAAATGCTACAGTAGTTACTGCTAAGACAGTTCCAAGCACAGGAATTTAACAAACTGCTCTCTGCAGTGTGTGATACAGATGAGGTTTATTTGATATTCACTAATGCTGTGCACTACCTGGGTACAAGCCCAGGTAAGGCAACTTTTTTTCTTCTCCACCAAACTCTGGTATGAGGTATCCTATCTTGATGTTAAAACCAAATTAAGGGCCACGTCTGATGTAATGCCATAAAGATGCACTCCCACCAAGTCCAGAGTATTCGAGGACTGTGGAAGCTCTCAAGCACCTGGACATCACATATGCAGATCCACAGGAAAGAAGCGCAAAACCTAAAACGGCTCCATCCTCACTACCCAAGTTCCTTGCTAACTGCAGTTTTCTTTCTACACCTGCCTTCTTCCCACATTTCTCTGTTAATTAAAGGCAGTCACGACTGTGCAGCATCAGAGGCGGGGGTCCTTCGTAAGCTACCACTTAGCTCTAGCTGCCAGGGCTCAAGAGCTTATAGCTAAAAAAAAAAAAAAATACCAATTAAAGATATCAGTAGCTTTCCAGGGCACAAGAAGTTATTACATCTATGGTAACAGCACTTTCCAAATGCTCACTGAACGAACTTTAGAGGGACTGAGGTTTTTTCTTCTTACAGCGCCATCTGTATGAACTTGAGTTGCTTTTAGTCCTCTGGCTTCCCCCTCAGAGTGAATACGTGAACCAGTGAATATGGTTCTTTAAAAACATTTGTACTATTCATTTCAAGAACTAACCTATTAAGAAAAGTCTAGAGAAGAACATTACATACCTCCAACACGACGTTTAAAATACAAGCCGGTGATTAGTGATAACAAATTTAAGATCATTTTTCCAATTAAGGTAATCTAGAAATACTGCCTTTTGGATAGAAACTTGGTGTTGATGTCGACTCAGACATAACGAAATGCCATGAAAACAGTGCAGT
The DNA here is from genome assembly GCF_040182565.1 of Anser cygnoides. Taxonomy (NCBI): domain Eukaryota; kingdom Metazoa; phylum Chordata; class Aves; order Anseriformes; family Anatidae; genus Anser; species Anser cygnoides. The sequence goes on from NC_089894.1 coordinate 3,104,577, forward strand.
CAGGAAGTAAAAATAATAAAGCCTCCCCTTTAATTGTTTGGTGTGAATAAGTTGGTGGTTGGTCCAAAATTTATCCGGTAGGGATCAATACACTTACCTATCATCCCTGTTTCGCAATAATCCTGAGTTCCTTCCTGGAATACAAGACAGCGTCTTTATAACTCGGGAGAAGAAAGGGATCTGAGGATGGAACGTCTATTTACAGAGACAGTCTAATGTTCACTGAGCCACAGAAGGAACAAGGAGACACTTGAATGCCGTGGGTATGTGCAACTAAAAATACTTAAAAAGCAACAACGATCCTGTGGAAATCTCTTCAACAAGAGAAGGCAAACCTGAAGCTCTGACACCTCGAGAATTACTGCTGAGAAGACAAAATGTTGCAGAAGCAATACACACCAAACTGGTTTGCTTAATTGTCTAGGATGCTGTAATGTCTCATCTTTCCAGGAAAACCTACTGACTAGCCTACTTTTAAGAAAACTCTTTTTCTCAAAAAATTGTGTTAGCCTTTATGTAACCTTTCCCTCCTGTCCAAAGAGGCAAAACATGAAACATCAATGTGCAACGTTATGAAAAGATAGCTGTTACTTTGGAGACCACCTCACAATTCGGAATAGACTGTCAGAAATGGGCCTTATCTTGAGCGATAACGAACAACACCAGCAAGATAGTGTTACTTATGCAAATTTGAGATAGTGTTACTTATGCAAATTTACCTTCGTTGTTTCTAGGTAGCTTCAAGTTCACTTACTGAACACTGATCCAACAGGGTTACACACATTTCAGCACTACAAAATCGCTGAGCAAGCATTTTCCCCCCTAATAAAGCACGATTGCTTCTTTGTTTAAACCCCCGTGTAACTAGGAATTAATGCTGTGTGACTTATCAAGATTTTAAAGGCTCATTCTCTCCAAAGCCTGCCAGAAGTCGCTGCAAGGGACACAAAAATTGTCCAAGAGCATCAATTGCTTTACAAATGACCGTCTCTAACAACCTACCCCCAAAGCCCTTTCTATGGATGAGAAGATTATGCTACCCTGTGCAGTACCAAGACTTTTTCTTTCCTGCCATTCTTCTTGCACCCCTTCTGGTGACCATTTAAATAATCCACGAGGGGTGTCGTTTGTTTCTCTTTCCACGGTATCTGTAGAGACTAGAACCTTACTAACCTCGTGTCGGTCCCCTAATTAACCACCCAATTGTTATGAGCAGGAGTAGCCATTATCACACTTTATCACCACACTGTAAGAATGTGCCACAAACAGGTCCTTCCACCTCCTAAACAGACGCGTGTAATAGCGGTCAAGTTTCAACAAACAAGTTGACGGAAAAATTTAGACAAAGTACACTGCTATCAGGTATCACAACTGTGCCACCAGCTCGGGCAAGACAGCCTGTTTTCCCCACACAAAGCACATGCTCTTAATCTACTAAACCACAATTCATCACAGGACTCAGACAGAAATTGCCCTACCATGAGATTTCCTATTAAGTCTCCCTCAGCAAATTTACTTTGAACTATCACATCCTGTACTCAACACATAAAAAATTCATATTCTGTAATGTTATATTCTCATTTTAAAAGCTGTTGCTTCACTTCCATTTTGCAAGACCTAGTACTCCGCAGCACATCCTTCAGAAGTTATCAGTGTTTTAATGATCGTATTGTTAGAATTTATAATTAACAATACCAAAAAGTCTCCTTTGAGCAATTTTATCCCTAGATGAGCACAACGTTGCTGTCTGTTTTAAATTTACATCTCATTTAGCAGCTTCAAATGGTCGAATAGATTAGGCTAACACATGAACTTTTATTATTTATTATGCCACACAAAGTATCACATAGATATTGCAGTACATCCTACCTTGGGACAAAAGCCAATTCCACAGATTCTGAATCGATCTTCTCATGAGCATTACAGAATTTGAAAACCGCCCCTCTTTTGCAATTCTTTTGACACAGCCCTTTATTTCCTAGTCTCTTCTCAGTAACTTGACAGAACACAGAATAAAGTTTTTAAAATGTCCACATGGCATATCATCAGACTCTGGAGTTGTATTACTATAAAAGCTGATGCAAACTGGGAGCCATCCATATCCACGTGTATTCTTCCCAGTTTAACAGCAGCCCATTCTTGCTTGAGGGTCATTAAAAACTGGGGCTTCTTGATGTAAACAATGGCTTTGCTGTACAGTGTTGTGGGTTTTTTGTTATGAATGGTGGGCATACGAATCTTAACCAGTGACACAAAACACCTATTCCTGGGGCTATGAGCATAATAAGCACACTGGGGAAATTCAAAGTATTAACCACAAACAAGACCGCTGCAATGAACAGAAAATTAACGAGCCATACTATCAACAACTTTTTACCTGCTTGTGAGCATGATCATAAGAGTTTATGTGGTTGTCAAACTCTTGATGCTTTTGATACTGCTTGTCACATAGTTCACAGTAGAAGTTTGCTCTGAGGTCTTCCAAAGCCTTGGCAATTGCCTTTTCTTTATCAACGTAATCCTGCAAAATTAAGAAAAAACAATTCTGTTAAAATTCCTGTAAAACAACCAGGAAGATTCATTCCTTTAAGGAAAAATAATCCTTACGAAAACCTCAACATACACTGATGATTAAAGTACCTTTTTTAAACCAGTAAGTCTTTACACGCTAAAAAGTATGAAGAATAACTTGGCTGTGCTATCAACCCAGTCTTCATTCAGTCTCCTGACAGAACATAATCTTATCATTAGCGCAGGTATCTGTAAAAGGAGACTGCTCAAAAAGAGTTAGTACTGAGTACGGCACTAAGACAGTCCTCTTCCACCTGCAAGAAGTGAGCCTGCTGGATTGTCTGAGATTTAAAGGAAAATAAAAGAAGAGGTTCAAAGCCTCAAGCTAACATGTACACAAACTGGCAGCTGCCTGCTCACAAAAGGCAATGAACAAATCCACATCGAACCCATGGAAGATCGCTGCTTTTGGAACAGACTCTTAGAACTTTAACCACTGATACTTCCTCCATTTTGAGTGCTAACAGACATCTGCTCCATCTCGACTTCTCTGTAATTCAATAGGGATGCACACAGACAGGCGGTTGGGAAAGCACCGCTCAGAAACCATTGACCCTAACTCGCTTCAGTGTAATTTTACGGTCATTTTTCTGTCAGCGAAATCTTCCCAGGAGCAACACCGTCCATTAAGCTGAGTTCAAACAGCGATTACACCAGGAACGGGCACAGGTAGTTGCCATTTAGGGAGGTCTTCCCCCCCCATTTTGTTAAAGGCTGTACACGCTACTTATTCCTTATATAATTCAACACGTTTCTAGGCACAAAACTAAACCTCTGAGGAAAAGGTGCCGCGTCTAGATTGGCAACGGTCACATCCTCCTCTTTTGCTATAAACAGAAGTCGCAGCTTTCAGCTTGGCAGGGTCAAAAAGCTCTGGGACTCGCCCACGCGGCCGCCTGCTCGCTCGGTGCAAACCCCAGGCAAACCCTCAAACCGCTGCCGCGGCTCGAGTCCCGCCGCCTGAAACCCAGCCCCGGCTGCTCCGCGACCCCGTCCCCGCGGGGCAGCTGCACCGATGCAGACCGGGGCCAGCAGCCGGGGGCTCGAACGCACCCGATGCCGGGCGAGACGAACCGCGGGGCGAGCGGCTGCTGCCTCCAGCCGAGGCTCCGTTACAGCCCCGCCAGCAGAGCTAACAAGGCATCCGCACCCCGCACAGGAAGCCGGGGAAGGTTTACAAGTCAGAAGCACTTAACGCTGACTGTACTGAAAAAAGCTACAAGGGTTGTATCACAGAGTATGCTGTACTAACAGCAGCACACCCAGCACAGCTATTTACCTTACCCATTTCAATTGGAATAAAGAGAAGTGAATCAAGAAAAAAAAAAAAACAGCCTAACATTTGAGAAAAGGCATGTAACAGTTTAAGAGTTTGTCTTCAAAACCAACTTTTTATGGGAAATTTTCTTGCATAAGAAAAAGGAGGTAGTAAGCATTAAAAAAACACATAGAAAGCATTCCTCTTTTGATTTGATAAGATTTTGTTCACGATAATGCGGTTAATCTCCCAGTTCTCACGTCAAAATTACTTTAATATTGCCAATCATGTTTTCTGTAATGCTAGATTCATGCGAAAAAATTCAGCATCCTGGGGAAAAAAATCTGAGAAATTCTACTGCTAGAAGTTTTTGGGTTTTTTTTCCATTTTAAAGCATTATCCAATCTTTAAATATAAATCTGTTTGAAGTTCCTGCTTCCATCCATTATGGGAGGCCCTTGCTTAGAAGGGAAAAAGGCATCTAGAGATTTGAGCCTGAGGCAGGTCCCCACGAAGACAGGAAAGGAAAACAGAGCAGCATGAGGTTCCCAGAACAATGACATTTAAAGTTCTTCTGAAACTCCGAACAAGCTTCCTGCACCGTGTGTATTTTTTTCAGAGAGCATCCTGTGGCTAAACAATGAAAACAGCCATTCGAATTATCAGCACCTATACAGGAGAAGGGAATTACAGAACATTTCTTGCTTCTTGGTTGCAGAGTTATCTGAAATTCCTTTGAGACTCACTGAATGGCTAATCACGATGCGGCCACAGTTGGCAATTGCATAACGGACTCCTGCGGAGCAATGAAAAATTTACACTTGCAGAGATTTTCACAGATTAATATGGAAATGCAACAGCCTAACGATGAAGCGCACTAATAAAAATACATCCGAGTTGGGAGAGATTGCTGCTGCTCCACGGAGCTCCTGAAAAAGATTTGTGCTGAATACTGGCAGGAAGGGAAAATGCTCTCAGAGAGCAATGCACATCCAACTGCATTTGGAAAGACAATTGCAAAAACTAAGAACTTTACCATAAATTGCATTGCAGACTTGAGGCAAACATCATTACACGCAATTCACACAAGAGCTCCTAATAACCCTCCGAAATGAAGCAATACTTTTTGCACCCTGCAGCTGCTGCCATCTGAAGGTCCCCAGCACCGCAGCCAGGGGCTCACTGTGGGACAGGATCAGGCTTTGGGTCCAATGCTGCCCGTGAACAGCTCCGTCAGAACTAAATCTCATGTTGCAGTGGGCGAGCAGTACGCCACCCGGCATGGACAGCATTGAAAACAACAAAAGACGGCACAGCTTCAAGGAGAAAGCGCACCTGGACACGGAGGAACTGTTCAGCGCAGGCTATGTAAGCCCATTTAAGAGCACGCCTGCACTTTTAAAGCATGCCAGAAGATATCATTGATTTCATTCAGCTCCAAACTAATAATTAGTTTTATAAGTAATTACAATGGCTTTTATTTTTAAATGAACAAATATGCCAGCAATTCTCTTTGTAAAGGAGTTCTGCTTTGTAAAAGACACATTAAGGTCTCAACTTAAGGGGGGGGGGGGAGAATCAAGAAGGGAAGAAACAAGTTTTCGCAGCTGAATAAACCGCCTGCAGTATTAACTGTTCAACTGGAGAAATGAAATTTTAGATTTGCCATGGTTATGTTTAATTTTAATGGCATCGAAACTACTTTTCCACTATTCCTCGAAGAATTAAAATTTATGCAAAAATGACACTTCATTGTAATGTCTGCGGCTCTTCTTCAGTCCCGCTACTTCTGAAGTCTCAGGACAACTCAAGGAGCAGCCTTTCTCAAGGCTTCATGTACTTTCCAGGCTGCTAAGCAGAAGAGTGGATTAAAGGACTAGCAAAGACCACATCTCCACAGAGCGCCAAGTGGGAACTCAGTTACTGCTGATTCAAGTACGCTCCAACATGCCATGCTCAATGCCACCATGACGGCCCTTTTTTATCATTAAAAAGATAAGTCTTGGGTTTCCTTAGGTCTTACAGGTTTCATAAACCCTACGGAAACATGGAATATACGCGTATATTTTTTTTAATGCAGCCTGAGAGGTTCTTCCAAAGAGATACAGCCTATCGATTTCTCAGAACTGGGGCCATGTCCTGTGTTTTCAGAGAACAGCACGTACACAACCACATCATAACATATTATTTGCTGCTTACTCAGTAACAACAGATCTACACCTTGGGTAGATCCTTGTGGGTCCCTCCCAACTCTCATATTCTATGATACCTCAGTTCCAGTTGGTAACTGTCCATCTGAAATTTGTGTCTGCAGACTCTGCACTGACAAAGTGGCATGTTCACCAGGGAACTTTGGCAGGCCTGGGTCTAGGGAAGGACACGTTCTGCTCACCCTAAAACTGTTATTTCCAGAGCAAAGCACACTGATAGAAAGCCTTGCTGCTAACCTGCAGCTCTTTAGCAGCGAAACAAAGACCAAGGTTAATTCTAGGAAGTGAATAACCCATTTGTTAAAATAAAAAGAATCTCAACACCAATAATAAACAAGAATAGGTAAGTCCTATTACTATTACCGCAGCCTAACAGTCAGAGCCGTATCCTACTAGAACAAGTCCCCTCCCACTGAGCCCCTGGGGACTTTGATGTTAGTGCCCCTATTTCAGTACCTTGTATTTTTGCCTCAGCTCCTCGGTGTCTTCTTTCTCCACCTCCAGTACACGCCTCCGCTCAGTGGCATCTTCGGCGTAGTCAAGCTTTAAAAAAAAAGTAATTTGTCCCATAAATACTTTGCACTACTGAGACTGACAGAATGTGTAATTTAAAAGATGAGGTTTGAAACAGAATCTTTGCATATTGTACTTCTTTTTCCTTGTTTTGTCATCCCACAGTGCAACCCACGTGCAAAGCAGCTCGCTAATCCTTCCGAGCTGGTGGCTCCCAGCAGGCCCATCCACTGCCAGCAGCAGCCTTAGTTTTGCAGAAGTGAAACTCAAAAAGCTGAGGAGTTTAGGGTGCCATCCAGACCTCAGGTAACCGGTGGTAAACAGTGTGCATTTTGAGCAGAAATGTTTGCTTATTGTGTTGATTTAAGAGCAAGTTTTTCCTTCACCTTTGACGCACAAATTCTTACTTTTTAATTTCTTCCCTACAGACTCTCCAAGATCCAGGCAGTCAGTGAGAGGGGCCGTGCCGGAGCCGGGCAAGCTTACCTCCATCTCCATCCGCCCCATGCCCATGACATCGTACTTGACGACAATCGGGATGGGATCCGTCCTCCCTGTAACAGGAACACAGGCGGGTGGTCAGCAGCCGGTCCGTGTCCACAGCTCACTTGACACATTGGGTTTGGGTGGTTAGAGATCTTGCCTTGGAGTGCAGAGACCAGAAAGCTACAGTGAACCAAACACAAGCCATTCTCACAGCTTACAGCCAAACCTGCTTCTCGGCTCCAAACCGGCTCAAGTCTAACACACCTCTAGTCCTGACAAAAGCTATCCTCTGAACATTAACCGGTTGGGTAAAACGTACTCGTGGTTAATGTTCAACCGTGGCAAGTCCTAGCACGTGGATGCTAACAGGACTTGAGCAATGAACCTTCTCAGTGCTTCCACACCACGCAATATGTGCTCCTAATCTTCTGATACAAGCAAAAAAAAGCTATTAAACGTGTTTTGTTGCACTGCCACATCGAGAATTGACCATGACTTCCCTGTGAAAAGCGTGGAAGCCTCCCTCCCACCAGCTTTTGGCACCTCCCAAGAGGGAAGGATGCTAATCTGGCGGAGCGGCGCGTAAGCCAAGCTCCTTTCCCTCAAAAGGAGCGCCGCCAACCCAGGCCAGGTGGTCAGTGCCCTGCTTCCCAGCTCCTGCGGAGAGATGCTCCAGCACCTGCTGTGTCATCTGTAAGCTGTGAAAAGGACTAGTTGCGAAGAAAATTGACTTTGAACTAATCAAACTATGCTGGAGATTTATTGTTGGTTGTTTTTTTTTTTGCTGTTGTTTAAACATATCTTTAATCCACTCATAACCAGCCAAACAAAGCAAAATGGGGCAGACAAGCACTTTACTACCACAGCTTTTTTAATTTGTATTTGTTTATTGAAATTTTACATCACAACTCGCGCTGTTTGTTGTGATGTAAGCCCACTGAAAAAGTACTTACCTTCTCTGGTGCATACCTTGAGTAAAAAAACAGAATGTTTACTTCCCTTAATATTGCTCTTGGTTTGGTGTAAACAACTGTTTTGTTATACACACATACAACATATATTATACCTTTGGGCTAAAAGATCTCCAGGTTTTAATCATGCCAAAAAAGTTACATCGCAATCCACATGCACAAAAGGCTGAAGTCTTTAAAACTGCCTCAGAAAATGCGTATGTGCATCAACTGCTCTCCTCGCAGCATTAGCTTTCTCTAACTTCTGCCAAAGCAGCAATCCATGGATTTCGGACTCCAGAGTCCTCAGCAACCTGCCTTGTCCAGACTTTTTTTTTTTTTTTTAAAAAAAAAAAACCTCTTAGAGGCACAGAAGTATGTATTTTTCTTTCAGAAAGAAATCCATTTAATGGTTTTATTTTCATTTACATGCCCATACATTTGACGGCAGGCATATATTCACCAACTCCAAAAGCATTTGTCGAGTTGGTCCAAAATTGTACTTTGGTTTAAGCTTTCATTTGGGTATTTTAACATCGGTTTCCATTTGAAAATGTTTCTCTTATGCCCAATGGTATAATAAAGTAAGCAGTGACTGCAATTTTTAGCAAAAGGACCAAATTAAAGACAGGTTATAAAAATGACTTCCTAAGTGCAATATCACTTTCATAACGTCTCAGCCAGGGATTTACTGGTAAGTGGTAAACCCAAATGGAATGACTGGCAGCAAGTGCCAAGAATTTTTTTTTTTCAAGCTTTTTTGTTTGTTTGTTTTAGTTTGGTTTGGTTTCTCCAGCAATAGAGATCTTTTGATGCAGCCTCATTGCCTTGGTAAACCCCTGCGTACAAACAATGCATCAGTACTTTTGCCTTCTAAGGCAGTCAAAGTTTTTCAAAATCTATTTGTAAATTGCAGTAGCAAGTGCTAGTGCCCATCGTGTTGGGGAAAATCAAGTTTGGACAGTATTAGAAATTTACGTTTAAACTGATTTTGGCAGTTCTAACACAAACAGAAACATCCCTTTTTAGCAATACCCTTTAATGAACAAGGATCAGACAAGTGTGCATAAAGAAAGGAAAGGAAAGGAAAATGAAAGACCAAGCAGAAGGATGATGGCTACAACAGAGAAAGTAAGCCTAACATATTGGTGCACTGATGACAAAAGGAGTAATTCAGTCTGAAAATAAAAAATTACCACTGCTAAGTTTACCATCACCACAACAAGTCCAGGATCATAACGCTGTAAAAAAGAAACACCATTTGTTAGGCAGAAACCATTAGGGGCAGAAAATAGGCCGTTTGTAGTAGGCAGGTAGGATGGGTTAATATAATACGAGGCTTCTTCCTCACCCCTCCACCCCAGCACCATGCTTTGCCCTGTGGAATCAGGGAGTGGGTACATCTGAGCCGTTGCTGCTCGGTTTCACGGCTGCGTTTGCAACCTGACATTTGCAGGTGTTGGCAGAGGTTGAGCTCCTGGTGATGGCCCAATTTCAAGGATGCACTTTGGCACATTTAAGCAGGCAATTTAAAAAGAACCAAATCAGGACCTTCAGGCGATTACCAATATTTGTTTGTGTGTGTGGGGGGGGGAAACAAGCTCTGTTTTAAGAGGGGAATATTTTAACACAAAAGGCGATGCCTCCATTTTAGTCTTAACCGTTATTTCCTTGCGGATGAAATAAGACAGCAGCCAGCCGGAGCCCAGCGTGACATCCAGCTGGCAAGTGCCAAGCTCGAGCACTCCGAGCACGTCTCCAGCACCGAAACAAGGGCTCCACACAGCAGGCCGGGGAAGCAGGACACGCTGCCAGGCACGGCGCTGGGTCACGGGGGCCTGGGGAGCCTCCTGCCATGCCCTAGGAAAGCCACTGCGGCGGGCAGGAAGAAACACGCCGTCGGTTGCCAAAGAGCCACCCCTAACCCCGCTGAATGCCAAGCAGGCTTGGGCGGAAGATGGAGAACAGCCAAAGGGGAAAATGGGGCTTTTAAGTTAAGCTCTAAGTTCTTCTTTTAAAGAACTCCCTCAAGGAAAAAGATCCAAAGGTTCTCCGCACTACAATGTGAGCTTTACCAGCACATAACCGTGGTTCTCGGAGGTTGCAGGGCTCCCGGCTTTAGGGTTCTCGCTGACCCTTCTCGGGTACACCAGCACTGCGAAGGGGAAAGCTGAGTTTGCAGGAAAGGCCAAGAATTGCAGCACTTCACACCAAACCAGGGCTGTGAGCACTGCCAGCCTGACAACGAACCCCTCCACACGGCAAATCATGCAGCTGTGTCCACACCCCTTCCCCTAAAAACCCCCCAAAAAGCCTCAGAAAAGTTACTTTCGTTCAGAACTAGGGCACAGGCTCTTTCCTTCACAGACTTGTCACGTTACAGTGCCACAACACCCCACCCAAGAGGGGGTTGCTGAATAAATGCTTCCACAAAGGGGAAACACTTCTGGGGAGGACAAAAAAGCACAAACCTCAAGAGGGTTGAGAAAAAGCAGCGGCTTACATGAGAGCTGCACCTTAGAAAGCAACCTGAGAGTAAAGGAAGCGGACTGCAGGAGCACCTCGCCGAGCTGCAGCAGGGACGGGCTCCTCCGAATCCACTCCTCTTGGATTGCACAAACTTACTGGGTATGAGCAAACAGTTTGCCAGCAGCTACAAACTAACAAGCCTCGGAGAAAGAGTTAATCCTAATGCTGCAGGATTTCAGCAAGAGTACGAGCCACCGAGTCACGCTCTGCTCTGATCAGCATTTCACAGTTGCCAGCTGCAGGGTGCTTGCTCCTGTCTCTGGACACGGCGCGCAGATGCTGCTCCGCGCCTCCGAACAGGACGCTGCGCCAGATGGACCTGCCATCTGAGCCCGTCTCGAAATGTTGGCATTTTCAGTGCTAGCGCACAGTTTATCTTTTTTTTTTAAACAGTCAAAACAGAAAACAGTTGTCGGCGATGATTTAGATTCAGAAGGATTCCTCCCTCCAGCAATCCCATGCACCCACAGTGGATATAAGGCCTTTCTGAAGGTCTGTTTAAAACCAGATATAAACGAGGTAATGCTCTGAGGAACAAGGACCCCTAAATTTATGCATGAATGTAATTTAACCTGGTCTATTTCATATTATCATTTACGCATAGCATACAAGTACCAAAAGTAACAGAACAGCCTTAATCCCGCTCCCTACCTTGACATCTGTTAAGGAATTCATCCCAGGTACACGCTCTGTGGGAAACAATCCTAGAGGGCTGACTGCTATCACACGCTTCATCGGAGGAGAATTTCATGAACTGAGCATCTCGGAAGGACACACCGAGACGGGGTCACGTTGAGCACAGAGGATTTTTACTTATTCGCTATCTTTACGTTACAATTTCATACCGCACCATGACAGGAGACAGCTTTCCAGGAGGTTTTAATTCCTCTTGGAGAGCTGCTACTGCAGCGATGAGAAACGCGGCTGCCTGAAGAATGCACGGGGAAGTTTCAGGATGACACCAACTGGTTCTGATGGATATGGGTTAGCTGGGTTGCTTACCAGCAGTACGGACCCCACCGTGGGCTGTGAAAGGTAAAGAGGTGCCTGGAGCCGTAGCATCACAGAACAGCTGGGGTTGGAAGGGACCCTAAAGATCACCCAGTCCAACCCCACTGAGGTTCTCAGGCACCAACACCCACAGCAAAGCACCCACAGACGCAGGACGTGATCACCATTCAGCTACATTGCCTCTAGGAACATCTGGAACAGCGAGGAGTCATCCTGCTGGTGGATTAGTTTCGTTTTCTAAAACGAGGATTATGCAAACACTATAAACTTTCCTGTGTCTACTGCACATTTAGGTAATCATAGAGCTGTCACGTAAAACGCTCAAACTCCTCATTCAGTACAACAAAAGGGAAGGGATGAGGAAATCCACTAATTTTTACTGGTCAACAAGCCCTGGCAGGCTCTGTGGTGCTCCTTGCTGGCTAAAAACAAAGCTACATTCTCAGCCTTATGCCGACTGCTACAAGAAGCAAACAAACAAGAGCAACCTTTTATGCTGGTCTCCTCTGGGAATGTGATCTGTGAGCTCATCTTGTTTGTCTCAGATTTCTGGAAGGGGTCACAGACAACCAAGAGATTCAAGCGAAGTCATCTGCCACCCTCAGCAACAGGGATCAAGTCCCGAGGAGGAGAAGCTGTTTTTCAAGCATGCAAAAACTGCGCTGTGAACTTCATCCTTACTAAGCAGGAGAAAAACAAATGAAAGCCAAGTTGCAAACACCCCAATCGCATCAGAAACTTCAAGTGAGCCCAAAACTTCTTAGACACACAAGCCAAGGGTGACCCTTGCAGAAAACCAGGGGTCAGTGATTTCAGAGCTCACTGAACTTCTGTAAGGGAAGACAGAATCTGGGTCAAAAAGCACCCCCAGTTTCCTAACGCAGTTGATGACTGGTATTAAGGAACAAGATGGACGATGTTACAGCATGAACATCAATCTCGATTGACCCAGAATATAAATCCAAGGCATGAGACGCTGTCTTACCTCATCTCGGTACGTGGAGAGGGCTGAGGAGCCCGTCTGGCCCAAGGGCACGCCGCAGGAGCGGGGACAGGTCGCGCACGGCCTTGGCTACTTGCCTCCCACCAACACATCTTTCGTGGTTTTATTAAAACTGTTCTAACACTGCACAAAGGGCAATAAAGCCTGACACCCTGCCAAGAGAAGGACGTCTCAGCGTCACAGTGACCTTGCGTCATTGACGGAATAACGATTTCATGGCCTACACGCGCTCAAACTACCCAAAACTTACAGCCTATGATTGAAGGAAGGACCTTGCACGTTGGAGAGCGAGCACGGGGGCAACTGCTTCGCGTGGAGCAGAGGGAGCCCTGCAAGCCCTTCCTTTAGGTCTGCGGTCTCGGGCATTTTCACACGGTGATGAAGATCGGCATGATGATAGCAGGCTTTCAAAGCCGCATTACCTATTTTCTGTTTTTTTTTAAAGCTAACTTTACATGAAAATACTCCTCTCTTAAAGCCATTGCAATGATTTATGCTGCAAACATGAGCACGGAAATGTTAGTCTATGCCAGAACTCAGGTTCCTCGTGAGGACACATTAAGATATAAGATAAGGCCATGTTTACATCTTTCTTGCGTAAGACTGCCAAATCATTCAATACTGAATGAATAATGGCACTGTTAAACATTCTTGTCTTTTTCTTCCATATTCTCTTGTATTTATTACAAAGCTTCAAAACCCAGAAATAAATACAGAATTCCTCATTTCCTCGTGCTGTTTTTCTCGGATGCTCATTGTTCTGTGTTCCCAAAGCCTCACAAACATCTACTCTGTCTGCCTTTGTGAGATCAGAGGATTTAACGAATGGAAAAATACATTAATATATTGGCCATTTGGTGAACTGCTGACAGAGCCAGGATTCAAGACCACTGGAATTCAAGCCCTGAGCTTATTTCCCCAAGCCACAGCTGCCAAGCCATCACACTTGTGACTGATCTCAGCTGCCTGAGTGGTCAGAGCTCCACTTATCGCTCCCCACATGTCCAAAGAAAGCAGCACCCAGAACCAAAGCACGCCTCGCCAGTGGCCACCTAGCACACTGCTGGAAAAGTGACTCTTATCGAGCTTGGTCTCACGCATGAAATTATCACAGAGGCTGCCAGAAAAGGGATAACTCCTGCCTTAACCGCAAGTTCACCTGCGAGCTCCTCCTGCTCTCTGCACATCTTTTAGCATTTTTCAGGCAGATCTGTTCTTTCACTCTTGATGCTAAAAGGAAGGAAAACAAGAGCTTGTCTGAACACATTTAGTGAGAACATGCCAAATAAGAACTGCATTATGGTATAACCGATGGGAGGGGTGATGACTGTATTTATCATCACAGAATTTGCAAGTCATAGAACACAAATCCACTTGGTAGTTTGTTTTCAATGGAAGCCATGCAACAGTAATACAGTCAGGTGGGGAACTGAATTCCAGCACTTTCTAACAAATCTGCCTGACTTTGCTATGTATTTTAATGAATCTCGTTAGAAAATGTGCTCATGAAAGGATAAAACAAACTCAAAAGTTCTGTTATGCACACTTGTAACTGCTGCCTCCTGCACGTCACTAGTACAACGCACCACGAGCTTGCAGCACACCGTGCCCGACAGGAACGGCACCACCCCGACACCCCGCAGAGGCTTGGTTTCAGAGATCGCTGGGGATCGCAGCTCTCCAGCAGGATTCAGGCAGCCCTTCAGAACAGTCGTGTCGAAAGAATGCCAAAGCTTTGCTAAAAACATAACCAAATTAAGAAGAAAACACTGCTAAATAGGAATCAGGGGTCAAGAGACATTTCTTTCCAGCTGAAGGCTACAGGTAAAGTCACTGCTCCTTCTACAGACCTGCCCCAGGGAGACCTCCCTTTTCCCAATGCACCTACTGCTCCTGTTCTCTGGAAACAGAGGTGACAGGCACTAGCGCAAAGCAGCATGCCAGACGCTGTGCCATCCACCTTTCAGCTTACCTTAGTTCACACTGAGTAACGTTTTCATCACAAGCAAGTGACGGACGGGCTGTCCTGGTCCCCCAAAGACTACCACAAAGCAAACTTAAACAAGGCTTCAAGGCTCGATTCTAGTTCTACGGGAACAACTCCGTATCATCCAAATGGTTCGATTCAGCAACAGAAGTACTTAAGAGTAGCTATGCTGTGACAAAAACATGTTATTTGTTGCCATAGCAAAATACTCAATTCTGACTCACCTCTCGGAGACACCACAAAAGACCAGGGTAACCCCAGTCTCTGTAAGAGCGTGAATGAAATCAACGCTCACGTGGATTACAAGCAAAGTAATTGCACACCGTACGCTGCATGCAGAGGAAAATGGTAACTGGAAGCTTAGCTTAACTGCGCCCTGTACAGGCGCTGGAGCAAGGCTGAGCGTCAGGGCTGCAGTCGAGCAAACATCTCCCTAAGAGAGGGCTCCAAAAAAAACCAAACTGAGGAATATGAGGGCTGCCCAGAAGCCGCTCACAGGCACCCAGCTGGGTATGAGCCAGCCGTGCCCAGCCAAAGCCGGAGTCCCTCTGTACAGCCAGCACCAGCCAGACGAACCTTCCCAGCTAACGAGCCCTTCACACACCGCCACAACCAACAACAACAGGGGCAGCTGCAGGACGACCGCAGGAAGGGGAGGAGGGCTCTGAATTAACTCGCTGAAGCCAGACCTGGACATTAGCTTTCCGTTACAGTCTGCCCGCTTGCTCTTAGCCATCCTGGTGACATTTATCAGATATTCCCCCACGCACCCCGACAGCCCCAACCCCACCCCAGACAACCACCTACTTCCTCGGACGTGACTCCTCCGACGAGTTAGTTGAAGGATTCCAGAGAGCCAAATTAAAACACCTGCCAGCCTGAAAGGCTGGGTCACTTCAGCGGGCACCCGTTATCCTCTCTTTCAGAACACATCAGATAGAGTTGCATATTCCTGTCCTTCCTGGCAAAGCGCCGATGGCCTTTGTCTTCCCTAAGGAGAGCTTTCATCTTCTCCGCTCCATTTTCCCTAGTGAAATGAGACAACAACTACTTCTCTTGCAGCTATTCCTCCTAGAGGAGTTACCACCTATCAAACACACAATGACCAAGAGAACACAGATGTTTTCAAGCACAAAAAACTTTTTTAAAATACTACAGCAAAAATTTGGAAACAAGGGGAAGATATGAAAATATCTTTATAGGCTTCTCTTCAAAGGCACGATGAAAGTTATACTACTTCTGCATGTCAACCCTCCAATGCTTTTCATAATGCTCCAACTTCATATGAAATACTTATTCCAAGAGAAAGCACCAGAACACCTGAATTCAAGATCTTACTCAGCCCTTCTGACTCTCAGGTCACTTGTGATTTATTTAGCAGGCCCATTTAGCAGGGGGCTGCACACGACAGTCGGGCCCTGTTTTTGACCTACTGCTAACTTCTTCACCAGGCCACAGATTTCTTGATTATCAATTACACGTCCCCATCCGAGAATGGGAAACGGTCTACAATTACCATCTTCTCATGTCAGAACAAAATCATCATACATCTTTCCCCAGACAAACAACGGCTCCCCAAGCCGCACATTCCAGATGTAAAGTGATCCCTATCAACTGGCAGCCCCCGTTCCGCTTTCTCATATTCACTAGCCGTCAGCAAGTCGAAGCATCACTTCCAAATACAAGCTGCTGGCAGGGGGGAGAAAAATGCAAAATACATCAGGAGAAGAGATGAGCAGAGGGATGACTGCTGAATTCATTATGAGCCTCTCCAAACCATCGTTCTCCCACTCAGAGAGCACTACCCTTGCCCGATATTCCACTCGATACAAATCGAAGATCAAGCAGCACGCTGGCGCGTTCCAGCTGGATCGCAGTCCCCCAGTACGCCAGCTACGTCAATGAGGACGGGGGTTTCTTGCTCTCTGGTCCAAGAGGCTCAGCTCCTCTGCCAGCACCACAAAGGCACCGCTATCACGGTTAGCGAGGGCTGCTGCCTTGAGGTGCTTCTCCTGGAGGTGCAAAACTACCCCATTTGCTTCTGACATCGCACAGGGAACAAGCCAATCAGCCAGGCATCACCGTACTACAAGAACAGCAAGAGGCACCGCTAGCAACTGGCAAGTGTGAATTTTAGGGTATTCTGGCTACTGCCCAGAGAAGCAGCACCCTCGCTGCTGGATTACGTCCACAGTGGCTAGTTAGCACAAGGGAAGCCATCGCCATGGCACAGCCTGGTGGCACCAGGCCCTTGTTGAACAACTTGAGGGCCTTACAGAATTAGCAGGTATTGGTGGCTGCCCAGCATAACGTACCAGAACTTTCAGATTCACTGAAACTAAGGAGGGAGCCCCAGCACAGACAGACAGCTAGATTTAAAAGCTGCACAACGATGAAAATAAGCACACTGAACTCAACTTCCTGCTTAACTGACGTCAACTACGCGGGGGAAAAAGGTGAAGGTACTCCCAATTCAATACGTGTAAACCAAATGCAGTTTTGAGGGCTTGCTGCAAAGGTTTTCCGCAGCCAGCTACAGGAGGCCAGATAACACATCTGCAGCAAAACTTTACTTGAAGTGGTTCTGCTTCCGCTGTATCAAATCGCCCATGGGCTGTTCATAATTTGAGGCTCAAGCACAGCTCGAAACATGCAGGGTTCACGGCACAGAGGCTCTGCATTTTCTGTTCGCTCTCTTTAGAGATCTCTCTTGGATGTTTCTGAAGAAGGGAAAACCGTTTTGTTTTGTTCTTCTATTCTCAACGCACAACAAGCGACTTCGCTCTTCAAACTCCTAGAACAAGATTAAAATTGGATGCCAACGTTTCCCCCCTTGCACTTTGTATTTGGATTTTGGGACAATGACGTAATTAAGGTCACTGGATAATGAATTAAGCGCTGCCAGAGTGACCATCAGCAACACCAGAGGCTCTGGCTGCTGGCAGCCGAGGGGAGCGCCCTCGACAGCTCTGTGGCACCCAGCGCCCTGCCCTGCCCGAAGGTGAAGGCACCGCACGATCCCTGTACCCTCCGCAAAGCCTCCATCAGGAAAGCCTCAGCACGTGCTCGGGTCAGACTAGGCAGGCTGGTCTTGCTCCCGTGTTTCTCTTAAAATGCAGGAAATGCAGAAAGCCCCTCACGGGCTGTACCAACAGCTTGCCTGCAGCTTCCACTCGGTTCAAATCGCGCGAGCTTCGATAATACATGAGACAGGGCACAGATTCAACGCTCCGAAACGCGCAGTGGGAAAAAGTCTTGGGCTGGACAAATATCAAACCGCAAATGCCTGAACCCTGCCATGGGCAGTCTTGGGTCTCAGCCTCGGAACACAGTGCCACCACCTCTCGCCCTGTGCAGTCATCTGCCACTTCCTTCACTAGGTCAGTGCCTGCGACAGGGCTCGCACGGTGCCCTCGGGGCCGTGCTTCCGAATCCGGCTGGGGCTGCGAGAGGGCTTTAGCTTCCTTCAAGCCTCCATGTTTCCACATTGGTGACACACAGAGCAATATGGGGCACCCAAAAGAGAAAACAGACCAAATTACACACCCAGTGAATGCCATGCCAAAGCGGAAGCCTAAGAGGTGATGACTGCAACCACGTCCTGAGCTTTGGCACCAGCACGGGGCAGAGAGGACCGTAAGAATGCCATGCATTAACCGGAGAATTTCACATGAAACCAGGTTAGAGGAAGCGAGAAGCATTAACCACCAGTGCAGTCCTGTCTGAGAAGTTAGAGCGCCTTAGCTCAAGAGATTAATATGCATTTCCAGAGCTCAGAACTCGTTACCTCTCCAACAGTCCTCCACAGCACAGACATTATGTCTCTAATGGGGTCACTGTAGGGGCAGGGAAGTCCAATTACAAGCTCCCAGGTCTTCAGACTAAGGCTATGGGAACAGGAGCAAGTTACTCTGAGGAATTCGGGGCGCGCTGAGGTTCAAACACTTCACAAGGTCTCGACAGGAGCAGCCTGGGCGCACAGTCCCACACCTGCAGTAACGCCGAGCGCCTTCCTGCAGGGGTCACAGGCAGACACCAAGCACACAGGCAGCTGCTCCGGCGGTAGGAAGCTACCTGGGGCTTTCCTCACGGCAACCCAGCTGAGGGCAGCCCACCCACCCCGGGAACCGGGAGTTATTTGCTCAGTTCAAATCGGGCATCTCTGGCGCCCCAGGAAGAGTTCTGACGTGGGGCAGAGCGAGGGCTGGGTGTGTTGGTTCCACTAGTGCTACGGCGTCTTAGGGAGGTTTGCTGAGTCCCTAGCAAGGAGCCTGCAGGGTAAGAGAAGTAAGGAGACCCTTGGAAGCCCTCCGGAGGGACCAGAAACGAGCCTCTCCCATCCACGTGAGCCTCTGCCACCACTTTCAGCCGCCGGTGGGCCCTTTGCCTTGCCTTCTAATGGCTTCTGACACCGCTGTGAAACATGCAGACAGATCACTGTAACTGGTTTGTGCGTTTAGTTCTCTTTAATATCACAGCATCCAGCCAGCAGAGTATCACGAAGTTTCAGAAGCTGCACAACTACCTGTTAGTGAGTAGGCAGTTAAGTCACCTCCCTCCGGAAGGGCCCCACACGGCGACCTTACGGGGACACACCACGCACGCGTCACGTCTAACCTGCACCGGTCGGGGAGGAGGCAGCTTCCGCTCGCAAATTGCTAAACATGAAACTCAACAGTGCATTTGTTTGGACATATTAATACTGGAAAGAAAACCTAATCTAGAAACAAAAAGCAGAAATAATTTTGTTAAAGACTGAAGCCGGTGTTGAATGTTTCAGACAGAAGCTGCTGGACTTACCCTGCAGTGACTTTCCCAATCCCTGGCCCAGCTTCCACCCATGTTTCTGGAGTAAGCGGTGTCCAATATTATCCTGACAGACAGAACAGAGAAAACAAACCAAAAATATTCCAATAATATATTCTTCCCTTCCCGCTGACATTTAAACATGTGATGAGCAAGAGATTTTCTACATATATATGCATGCAAAAAAATGCTACTGAAAAGGCAATATATGCCCAATAAAAGGGAAAGACAAATGTCAAAAATTGCTGGCTAGAATTTTTCCAGGGGGACGGGGTATCGGGGACGGTCACTTTCTGATGGTGTGCTGGGCAACTTTTGTGCATCATGTTTAAAATAAAAAATAATAATAAAAAAAAAAGCAATGTGGGAGAAAATAAAGTGTACCAATAAAAATTGACAGTAAAAAGCATAAAATCAAGCTATTTATACAATCATATCCATCACCTAGACAGCACCACTTAAGATTTTTTTTTTGTAAAGAAAATCTACAATGTGTTTAGTCATTTTGTTTGTGTGTCAGGCTTTTATAATACTGAGTAAGTTGTAAGTGCAAGACTGCCCCACCACTAGAAACCAAAACACAATCATAGCAAAATCCAGGCTAGACTTGATTGGGTTTTTATATATGTATATATATATATAAACTAGCATGCAGCCAATATTAAACTGAAAAAACAGTGAGGTTAGTAAAAAAAAAAATAAAATCAATTAAATAAAATGAGCTCAAGCACAGACTGGGTGATGCATTTCACATGTAAACTAACAAAAATACTAAGATGTTAGAATGAAACAGGCCTAGCAATAAGTTAACAGCAAGGAACCATTAGTGCATGTAGGGGAAACAATAAGCATAATGTCTCATCTTCCTAAAAAAAAAGGCTATTTCAGAATAAGTTAAGTGGAAAAGTACTGAGGCAGCAATTAAGTGTCAGCTTTTAAATAAGGCTGGACAGGGCTCAGAGTGGCATTCATTATAGGGTGGGTTTTTTTCTTCTGGTTGTTTGGTTTGGTTTTTTGCAAGTTTTCTTCCTCCCAATGACAAAATCCAGGAGTGCCAACGGCACCCTCGTAACCCTCAAGCTGAGGGATCCGCTGTTCACTAGCGGTGAGCAACTGGCAGCTCCTCACAGATGGGCTCTTGGGTAGGAACGTGCCCACCCTCTAATCTAAAAAAAAAAAAAAGGCAAGAAAGAAACCAGATATGTTTGTTGGTTCTTAATTGCCACTACACAAACCACAACTCAGGATATCACAGAAATACCCCGAATCACAACGGGCTGTGAATCCATAATATTGAGTGGTACATGGAACCGTACAAAAAACGCTGCATGTTTCTGTAATTAAATAACCAAGTCATCAACAGAAATCAGAACAGCAGTGATTCCTTCCATTCATTCCCCACTGAAGAAAATGACCACACAGTTTGCAGAACTTTGGTGAATCAGCTTGAAAGACACAATCTTCCCAAAGATATTGGCTGCATGGAGACATTTTTCCTCAAAAAACATCCTATTGAGTATAAATTTCGGTTTTTTCCAATACACCAGTGAAGTGAGACATTTTGTCTCGCTGTATTTTCCAAGGCACCAGCGTACATCTTTCCCACTCGCCTGGCTCTCCCCCAGGACATAATTAGGGCTACATGAAAAAAAAAAAAAAAAAAATCAAACAAGGAGTAAGGGAATGTCTGCTTGTAAAAGCTTAAATCAGTGTACGCAATAAAAGGAAAAACGAACAAACGTGTATTCCAATCACAAAGACCATGGAGATTACCGGGGTGGAAGTGTAGGCAAACTTACCTTGGGCCATACCTGCTGCAGACCACTATCTAACGGCCCCAGGGACTGCACGGTCCTTCCTGCAAAGAGGGCCCCAGTTCATAGGGCCTGCGGATAACGCACTAATTGTTCTACCATTAGCACGTCAACTGTAGCTGACAAAGGATTATTGAATCAGATTTTAAAAGCCGATGCTGACAAAAATGGCTGCGTTTTCAAAAAAGGACAAGGAGTACTTTGCGATCTTTTGCTAAGTGGAGATGAGACATTGTGCTGACTGTGTTGTGTTATGAATGCACTAAAATAAACAGACAGATGAAGCAGTATGCTATTTCCAAAAGCAGTGCAAGTGGAGTGAAAGCATTTCCATACGAACCTGGCTTTAAAAACTGGGCTGTCAAAAGAACAGTTAAATGTAACACAAAGTAAGAAACTGTCCAATCACTAATGGTAGTTTTTCTTTTGCTTTGTTTTCAATTCACTGCTTGCAAGTAATGTATTTATTAAAGAAGAGTGAAAGCATAAAATAAATTCAACAAGTCAAGACCAGCTGGGAGATTCAAGAGCGGTGTGTTGTGACTGACACAGTGAAGGGGTAAACAAATGTTAAAGGGAAAAAAGAAAAATTTAGAAGGGTTATACACATTAGCACCACTTTTACAAAACCACTCAAGAGGATGGTCGCAAGTTGTTTGACAAAAATTGGAATTAGGCCTGAACGTTATCGTGCCTCAGTTCCCAGGAAGGGGGCATTTCTCCCCGATCACTTCCATTTGTTTGCTTAAGCAGTGAAACTTGCTAATTTAAAAAAAAAATCACCGAATTTAAATGGAGCGCCTTTGTTTCACTGAACCAAGAGAACAACCCCGAGAGTTTCGTATTAACATTCAAGTTGGGACCTAGCCACTCGTCTGCTCATGACGATTTCTAACCACGTCCTACCTTTTTCCTGCATTTCAAAGCCCTATCACAGACCTCTCACAGCGGGAGGCTGGCAGCAACGCTCTTCAGTGTAAATGCTACCCTAAAAAATTCAATTCTGGAGGGCCAGAATTGCTAGGCTCGCATGTGAGACCTGTTTTGACAGCCTGGCGAGTAACTGGGGATACCAGGACCAAACTCTGACACGGGGCTGCAAGTGCTGCCACCGCTGGTTGCCTTTTTTTTTTTTTCCAATTACATTTTTAAGTGAAAGCTCTGTAAAAGCGTGGACTCTTTCCCATAGGAAAAAACCATCTCTCTTACACCAAGCCTCCTGCTGTTGTCAAGAACTGCCGTGCCTTTTGACTAGCCTAGCCTCGTGCTGCAGCAGTTTTCCTACAGAAAGCTGCCGTGGTTTGCAAAAACGCCCCCAGCTCCAGCAGGAAATCGGAGCAGAGCTGCCAGCCCTTGGTGCCTGCGCGCTCACTTCGGAGCTCATGTGCAGCAGCCGGGTGAACAAAGGAGCTCTTGCTTACTCCAAGCTTACTCCAGCCTTACTCCTGGCTCTCCAGCAGCAGCGCTGCACACCGCTAGCCCCGGATGGCAGGATGCTCAGCGTAAGGCCGAGTGCCTTGGCAGGCTCCCGATGCAACAATTTACACCTCCCTGCACTACTCTCAGCACACTGAAGCTCTTCAGCAGAGGCGATCGCTTCCATTTACAGATGGGGAACCTCGCGTGGCAGATTTAGTGCGACTTTTTCAAAGGCACGTCAGAAACGTGAAGGTCTACGCTTCACCAGACGCTCAGGGGAGTCGGCTAAGCTGCTCTGGAAAATCTTCTGCAAAGTGACCTTCTCAAACAGCTCAAACTGGCTTCCCCAGTTCCCCGTCCTGCGCCCTGACCAGGTGCCCTTGCTCACTTTTCCCAGGTATCAGCAATTCCTGAGCACCATACCCCCAGCACGAGTTTCTGACAAAGGTCCTGGCCAATAGGAAAAAAAAAAATGCGTATGATGAAAAGATGCGTACGAGAACTGAAAGGGTTTGATGATGTTGTATGTGGAGAGAATCTGCAACAGGTGGATCGAGCTGCGTTACGAATAAACCAACACCAGTTGTGCCCAGTACAGATTTTCCATACGATGCCCACGCCACCCCGCGTGCTGCGTTCGCATTGTTCGGCTCGGCATCGGCAGGAACCATACGTCTCTTGAGTGGGTTGTAAGCTGTGCTGACTGTGTATTGAGGAATCTATAAGCAAGGATTGGATGCTACCGGGTGAACCCATGCAAACAAGAGGTTGAAAAGATTCCCAAAACAAAACCTATAGCTCACTACAGATGACACAATGAAGACTAGAGAGAAAAGCCAAATAGTAATGCTACACCATTCAGCTTCAAGAAGCACATTATTTATAGCGCTGTCCACATATGGCTACTGCTAAATGTCAAATCAGCAGCCTCATCAAATTACACTTTGGAACTAGTGGAGTCCACAGATCCGTACAGATATACAGTGCGACAAAACCCAACTTCAGCTCGTGCAGACGTCTACAACGGCCTGGGATCTTCGAGCGCCTAGCACCTGAAGTCTGAAACCCTGCGCAGGGCAAGGACCTCCTCGTGTGACTGAGCAGAATTAGAGAGAGGGAAAGGACGTTTGTTAGTGATGACGAGGACAAGCTACCAAGCTCCAGGATCAGTGGACGATACGCAGCCTCGCCTCCAACCTGCAACGATGACGGCTTGGTTCGACTCCCTGACACTCTGCATGTGGTCTGCGGGGGAAAGAGCTGCTGTCCTGGGGGGCTCTAAGGGTGTATCGCTATCTCCTACTTGATCTGTACTGCTGGGACAAAGAAAACCGTGAATTCACAGCAAGATTCAGTACACAAGTAAATTAACGTGAAGAAAATCTGGATTCTATGAAAGCTGCAATACTTTGTGACTTCCCGTTTGAAAAACCTGAACTCGGTGCACTTAAAATATTTTTAAACAAACGCATGCAGCTTCTTGAATCAAGGAAAGGCTAAGTGCTCTGATTTTCAAGGACACCAAACACCAGTGGTTCCACTGACATGACCAGCCAGTGTAAGTGCAGCATCTTTCAAGCCAGAAGAACAACAAAAGTTGTTACTTGCGGGGGAAAAATAAATATTTGTCTCTGCAGCTACGAAGAGTTCATTGATAGGAAATACTTTCTTCAATTTCGTAATGGAAAATAGCTGGCTTCTCACTTAGCCTACGTACATCCACTAGCTCGTGTCAGCTCTGTTTTCCATAAATATACTTTGGTTATAGTCGCATGTTTCAGTCCAGACATCTTTGGCCTAAACAAGCTGTACAAAGCAGGATTTCCACAGGAACAAAATCCTAGTGCGCTAATTGAGGACACATTTCAACATTGTAATGATCTGTAGACTCCCAAACCTATTTTTCCAGCCACCTTTGAGTTGCATGCTGTAGCAGTACAGTCAGCACCTCTCAACAGATAATGCTGCAGAGATGGATCTCACTTCAGCGGTGACAGTCAAACAAGTGCTTCCAGCGAAACCCTCTGCCCTGTGGGATTTCCAAATGCAAGCTGCCTTTAGAGAGCTTTCGTATTACTAAAGAGATGCGAGAAGCTGCAAGAAGCACATTTAAGAGAATATATTTGATCCACTGTGATCTGTGGAGTAACTGAACTTTAAACTTTACCTGGGAAGTGCTTTGATCTGCTATTGTTTTGAACACCCTCCTTCGCACAAAGACATTTGTCATCTGAACTAGTTCCACAATGTGGAACAGGCTCTTACTCATTGCTAAGAGCAGATTCATTCCTTTGTAAAGGTCAGTTGAATTACTAACAGCGAGCTGGTTAAGAATTATGAAACGATTTGTGAATAAATGTTAATATTGCAAGTATTTAGATGTGTGGCATTCGCAGGTTATATACTTGTACTTACTCCTTCCCTCTCAATTTCAGTTCAAGCATGTTATGCACTTTTGGGTGGGCCAACAGCATGAAATACCTGAAGCCAGAAAAAGCAGCGTGAGCACCACTCTCCTAGTGAAAAATCTCGCAGGACAGGTACACCAGACTCTGACAAGGAAACCACTCCTTCTAATGTGTGCAATTTGCCAGTTTCAAAAGCACATGGGTCATTACTAGGGTGGGAGCAAAATTGTTGTCATTGATGGCAGGAAACCTGACAATTATTTGTGCTTCCCAGCGACAGGTTTTCTTTCAAGAATCAACAGTGTACTTAATGAAGATAATGAAGATTTTTAAAGCAACTGGTTTGTTTCTGATGGCACTTTTTAAAAACCAGGCTTGTTTACAAGTCAGGGAAAAAACAAGCCACTGTGCAGCAGTTGCAGCTTTTGAACTCTGGGACTAGCACATGAAGCCAGCTCCAGCACGCTCCAACACAGAGCACAGTGGATGTGACAATGCAGAACACACATTTCATCACTTCTGTGACTTTTTCCTAGAGTTCAGTGTCCCAGGCTAAGGGTTTTTCTCCTCAAATGCTTGTTTCTCTT
Organism: Anser cygnoides; assembly: GCF_040182565.1. Lineage (NCBI taxonomy): Eukaryota > Metazoa > Chordata > Aves > Anseriformes > Anatidae > Anser > Anser cygnoides. Next base: position 3,130,129 of record NC_089894.1, read on the forward strand.
AATAGATATTAAAAAAAGGGGGGGGGGGAGGATGTTAAAATAAGAACTTGAGGTTTTAACTTTTTCTTCTCTTAAGGGGTAAATCATTCTCCTCTCCATCAGATGTTTTTCAGATTTAACCATAAGGCTACACTGCGTCTATTAAAACCTACAATGAAGTTGGAGTAACAGTAATAATGCCACAATATTTGGATGGTGATACATGCATGAATGAGATACTAAAGCTGTAATTTAATTTCAGTTCTCTGCCACAGCTCAACATTAATCAAACTGCAACAAAAGATTACATTTGCAGGTGATCCAAGATTCACTGTGAGTCTGTGTGTTCGTTCAGACTTTACAGGCCTCGGTAGGCATCACTTCCTTCAGGATACCATAAAGATTTGACCTATGACCATTTCTATTCCCCTGTTTGAAAAAACATTTAGAAAGCAGATAACCAGGCTAGTCTGTAGGTAGTATTTTAATTATTTTGTAAATGCTAATTTCCAACACAGCACAGAGTAGGTAGGATACCCACAAGTATTTCTCATTATATCTACACAAGAAAACAAGCTTGGCATTTTAATTAAAAACCCCATGTCACAGCATAAGATTAAAGTATTCAGGAAAACATTGAATACAAATTCCCATCTCTGCAGCATTATCTCATGCGTCATCAATTACTGCCATGCCTAAATCTAGCATCATGCCAGCACATTAAGACAGTAGGTACTATATGCAGTGTTCACTGGACCAGAAGAACAGAAATAAGAAGGGGGAAAGGAAACCCTAGAGAAGAAATTAAAAAAGGCAGACCGTGCAATACAAACCAGATCATGGCTGCTTAGCTAATATGGGCCAACTGCTGCGGAAGAAAAATGTCGAACACCCCAAGTTGTGTAAATTTTTGTAAACATCTAAACACGCACACAAACACACACAACACCAACCTACACACGAATGAAAATATATATTCATCTTTTGCTAACACTGAGCTTCTTCTAAGTGCACGCTAACATGAAGAAACTTCAAAATTATTATCTGGGAAAAGAAATATTTGGGAAGTTCTAACTTTAACAAAAAACTAGTCTTAATCAGAACACTGCTGGGCAACCCTCCTTTGTTCCCTACCAGTTTTCTTCCTCTTGTACTGAAACTGCAAATGAATATTTAAATTGAAAGGCAAAAGCTAAGTGCCAAACTCGCAGGTGAAGTTTAGGCTGAACAAGATATCATGCCTGAGACTAGCAGAAGATGCTTTGCAGAGAGAAAAATTTAAAAGCTCCAAAAAGCTTAAAAAGGTGAAACTAAACAAAACTTAATTTTCCCCATCTTTTGACTGTACTCTCCATACCCAATTCAGAGTTGTTTTTTTAAAAAAAATGAAAAATGCTTTAAAGAAACTCACAGCACAGTTTCAGATTGATGGGGAAGGGCTGCTATACTAATGCTAATGCATCCATGTTTCCATACTGCTGGATGTCATCCTAACACTGTTCTTTAACACACCAGTACTAAACCGAAATTAAAAACTATAAAGGATCAAAATACATTTTACTACGGTCTTCCATTAGGTTCACATAAGAATTACACTGATTCTTCAACAAAACGCATAAAGAACAAAATAAGCGTCTACAAGTGAATGTATTATCGTAAATATGTTCTGAAATATCACAATGAACTAAAATTTAAGTTACCTAGAATTTCAGGAGAGCTACTTAAAGATTAAATCCCTGGCCCACTTAATCTTGGCATGCAATTCACCACAACCATTAACCCTGCACTGTCATTTTCAAAAAGGAGCCCGCTCCTAACCAATTTGACTGCATTCACATCAAGTACCATCCGACCACGGCCTAATTTTTGGTGGCTTGATGATGATAAGCATGTATCTTACCGATTCTATAGGCTTGTCTAGAGATGCTTGCTCTATCTCCAGGTGCCCTTCTTCATATTGATCAAAGTGATTGCCCTGTAATAGAAGGAAACTGTTAGCTCTACAGCAGAACACAGTGCCCGCGGCGTCATTTCAAGATACAGGCTTGTGCATGTTAGATTTTATACTTGTTTTGCTGGCTAAATATAAACTCATTAAATACAGCCTCCATTCAGTATGTAGTCTATAGGAAAAATAAAGTCATTCTGAAACCCAACTGTACCAATTCAATGAGGATCACAAGTTACAGAAGTTGGTAAAATACCAAAAAATTAAGATGCCAACACTTTAGGGGGGCTGTTTATTTTCATTTTGTTTTGTTTTAAAGCCTATGAAACATTGACCACAAGCACCAGTGCTGGCCAAAACCACACAGAACAAGAAGCAGAAGGAACTGACCCCACCAGCTCCAGGAAGGCTTTTTGTGGGGGTGTTTTTTGTTTTGCGTGTTTGTTATTTGGTTCGTTTGGTTGTTGCTGTTCGTTGTGTTTTGTTTATTTGTGTTGTTGGTTTGTTTGGTTTGTTTCTTGCTTGGGATTTTTGGTTGGCTGGTTGTTTTTTAAAGTAAGAGCAAGGCTTTCCTTGCATCAGGAATCCAAACTGCCTGTAGCATATGTGTAACGTCACGCACCTCGAGTCAACCAAAACCCACAGCAGTACCGCAGGAAGCCCTCGCCGCGCCCCGGCACATGGCCATGGTCTGAAGCAGCCCCCTCCCCGCACCCCCAGCCGCACAGCGCCGGGTGAGCCCAAGCGACCGCCAACACCAGGAGCCGCTCGGTTCAGTGCCACGCAGCCAGCCTGCAGGCTGGATGCTTGGTCCAGAAGCACCAGGCGGGAGCATTCTGAGCACGGTACCTAAAGCCGCTACGCAGAAGTGGCAGCGGCCAAACAGATGAACACGTCTGAGGAAAGAGGACCGAGAGATGCACAGCACACTAATAAAGCGTGCAGATGCTCACAGGGCAAAGAAAAGGCTACAGATAGCGATAAATCCAAGTCCCTCGCTTCTCTACGCTCCTGGATCAACTCCGTAAGATAGCTGCAGCCCGCGAGGTGTCTGCAGTCCTACAGAGTGGCCACGTGGATAGGAAAAGGAAGTAGGATTATTGTTATTGTGTGCCACACCTAGCTCCCACACACGCACACCACATGTGCTTCAGATCGCTGATTTCTGAGCGGGGCCACCCCAGGCCCCATCCTGCCGGGCCACGTGAGCGCAGCACAGCAGCGACGGCAGCCGGAGACCAGTGCCACGCGCCCGCTGCAGGGCAGAACCGAACCCCCCGTCCTTCCGAGGAGTCGAGCAGAGGGGCTCCCGAGCTGGGGAAGCAAATGGCAGCCAGTGTCCTGGAGAGCAGCCACCGGTGCTGGAACACCCTCAGCACAAGTGGCCATTTCAGGAAATCCACGTCTCTGGTGGAGCTTCTCAGAAGCCTCGAATTCCTGAAATCGCTAACGCTGTGAACCAGTTTCGGCCATTCGATACGTTCACGACGCATCACTAACAACCACCACAGCTAACACAGACCTTGGGGGGGGGGAAAGAAGTTCCACTTGCTCACTGCGAGCTCGAAAACAAAGCGGAGAGGTGCCTGCTGGAGGGATCAGGCCCAGCAAGGGGCCGCTTCTGCAGCTTCCCAACCTCCCCTGGGCACTGCCCGGTGTCACGGCCCCGTGCAGCCCCCGAAGGCTGTCACCGTCCCTTTCCCAGTGCCACCAGAACCCTCAGCCAGTACCAAACACGCGGGGATTTTTACTTGCACCCCAGCTCCGCAATTTCTTTGAGCAGGAACACCTCGCACCGCTGCCAAGAGAAACATGTTGTTGCTCTCCTCCTTTCCACCAACACCAACTTTTCCTTCTGCAAGAATTTTAATGAAAGCCAGCATGAGAAAGAGCAAATTACAGCCGTAATGGACTGCCTCTTGGAAGCTTACAAGCCAGGCAACAGCCTCCAAAAATCATCTGAAACTGGTGTTCCTAGCCAGTGATGCAAATCTGCAAGAGAGCATCCTGACAGAAACCTGCCGCCAAGAAAACGTGCCTTGACACCCGAAATTCTGCCCTATCCATCATCCGCGGGGCACAGACAGCCCACCCAGGCCACACTCTACACCCAGCGGTTCTTTCCCACATCCCCAGAGCAGATTCGGGGTTTCACCTGCAGGCAGCAATCTGCTCCCACCCGACTACTTTTTCAGACAGCCTTCGAGAAGCAAGCTAAAGGCAAACTTACTGTGCACGTGCAGCATTTGAGCCGTGTACGACAAAAATCTGTAGCTTTTGGAGATGGGCACAACACAGCTGTACACAGCATACACGGATGTGTTGTGAAATCAGCAAGCCCAGCCTCCCCAAAACAGCGCCCAAGAGAACAAAGGCAGTCAAGAGCATGTATGCTGCTGCTGAATTTGTGCTGTCGGCTGCTGCACGTTAGTAAAATTTCATGTACAAAAGCGAAATCCACAAAACATTTAGGTAACGAGCACCTGAAACACTCCCAGCAAAAGCCAAGGCATAGGCTTCTTTTCCCCCGTTGATTTCACGATGTGATTTTGCTGCCTGCAGATAGCTCAGAATATGCCAACTAAATTACCTGGAGCTGGCAAAATATTTCTGCCTACTCACTGTCTCCTTCTGTGCACTGCCTGCCAACACATTTAAATTATTTTTTAAAAAGGCAAGGGTCAATTCCACTCTGAAAGCACACCTTGCTGATTTGGGGCTTTACAACTCTATTTGTCTTCGCTTAAAAAAAAAAAGTCTCCTCCCAGAAGCTACGCAGGAGACTGAACAGATCAGAGACAAATGCAAAGAAGCCAAAAAGCAACCAAAGCTGTTCCAAGTCCCAGGGATCTCACTATTATCTACTTTATATACCTGGGGATTTATATTATATATTTGTATACTTCCGGGGCTTTGTTACCGGTAATGGGAGTGGAGCTGGGCTGCCTGCTCTTACAAGTAGCAGCACTACAAACGCCTCGTGTGGAAGCAGGCAGGGTGCTTACCATCGCCCCGAACTCCTGGGTAACGCGAATTCCGTCGGCACACACTGCGCCGAGCCCCGGGGGGTGCCAACACCGCGCTCACTATATTAGGAAGTCGTCTGCTCCACGCCTGGCAATTTAAGCCACCAGGGTAACAAAGTGTCCAAACCAAACCAAAAGCAATAGGCATCACGGAGAGCATTCTTTTTCAATACTTAAAGCAAACAAAGGAAAAATTTTCCTTCTGCCATCAAGTAGCTCACCCTGGAAAAAAAGCCAGGAGGTAATCCAGCAGTCGCGCCGAGGTCAAATCTATGAGCGTATTCATCATAACGGTGCCTAAGGAGCAAGCAGAGAAGGGGCTCCCGCACCTGCTGCCACAATAAACCCTCGCTAAAGCGGTGCTGCCTGCCATCGCGTGATCAGAGGCCTTTCGGAGCCGGGACTCCGTGGGGCTGAGGCAGCACAGTTTGTCCCTTCGCTTCCTCGGCCCTGGAGCTGGCTCCGAAACAAGCTGGGGGGAATTCAATCTGTTGTCTTTGTTTTCCAGTTCCTCAACCTGGCACATCGAACGGATCCATTTCACATTTCTGTGCCGCTGTGTCTTAAGACAATGAATCAGAGGGAGACAAAATACTTTAACATTTAAATCTAACAATTAATTAAAACCTAAATGTTGAATCTGTTGAGAATAAACTACGTTTCTGGCACACGAGAACTGTAAGCACAGACCACATTTTAATATGAATTTAATCTCCATCTTCTGCAGATGTGAGCAATGCTTCTCTTTTCAGAAGAAACCTTTAAGCGTAGAGAGTAATTCAATCCCCACCAAATGGACACTGGATCATCAAATAATGGCCACATTAAAAAAAAAAAAGAAAAACCACAGCGCTTGTTCAAAACCTAGTCCCAAATCATCTTCCCCATGTGACTGCCCCAGAGAGATGCTAAATCGTGGCCCTGCCAGCTGACGAGGCCCCTGCCTGCTCCAGCGGCGCACTCCCCAGGGCTGAGCACGGCGCCCTCGTCCCTCACACCCTCTGCCCCCAGTTCCAGGGCTGTACCGGGGCCTCCCGGCTCGGGTGCTGTCAAACAAGACGTGCCGCACTGCTTTCGTTGCCTCCTCGCAGCTGCTAGCCCCGTCCTGAAAGAGCAGGGCAAGTAAGACGACGGGCTTCCACTCCAGCATCCTTCTGTGCTACCTGTAGCACTCCGTCCCCCAGCGAAGGCTCCAGCCAGGTGTGTCACTATGATCACCCCAAAATCCAACATATTTCACTGCCTTTAACGCCCGCACACTCGCTCCACGCCGCACGCCAGCTGTTGGGCTTGCTGCGTTCGCCTCCGGGAGCCAAGATGCCCGCGGCCTGTGCTTCGTCTGGCGGCATCATCGCAGCTCTGCAGCCACCGCCCGGTCGCTCGCAGCCCCATGCCCTTCCCTTTCCCCTCCTCTCCCCGTTGGATCCGTGCACGAAGCTCTCAGCCAAACCTTGTGTCTCGGAGCTCTCACACGCTAAACTATCAAGTCCGGACCACAGCTTTGGAAAATCAACCAGCAAAAGCTGCCTCTACGTGGGATTTTTGACCCTTATGCTCCCTTACTTGGGCAGCAAATACTTGGGCCTTCCAGCCCAGTAAGTCCCATTTTGTCCAAGACTAAACGGTCACCGGGTTTTCTGAAACAATTCAAGTGAAATAGCCTGAGGGGAAGAGCACTGCTGCTCGTTTCTTTCCTCCAAGGTCCCAAACATTGTAGCAGTCAGACCTGGCAAGTATAATTTCAAATTTTAACAATGTAATCACACTTCCAACCCAAAGTATTTAGCGTCAAGAATTGTTGCCAATAAACGGCTCGATACAAGTGAAATTAATTTGGTGTTTTACGCCCACTTGTCAGGGTAAGCTGGGCATCCCCGAATTTACCCTGGCCCCTGTAAGCCAGCAGCTGGTCATCTCCACGAGGCAGGCTCTCACAAAGGCTGGCAAAGACAAAGCATCTAAGGACACACAGATCTTCCTAGGAAAGAAACGCCTTCTAAAAGCATCTTCACAGCTACAAGGCGGAAGAAAAACATGCTCTCCCCTTCCTTCTCACCCTGCTCCTGAAGGGTGGATCCAAAACCAGGCCAGACTTCCGAGCACTGCATTTTCTATGTCACCTACAGCATCACCACCACGAGGAGAGGAGGATGAGTCACTCGGCTGCCTCAAGGCTATTAGACCTCCCTGGATATTAATTATCGGACTGCTCTTTACGATCTGTCCAAACACAGAGGATATTAAGATGTCAGCTTGCAGAGCGCATCCCATGCAGCGCACGTTCCTGACGGGAATTAGTGGCTTCTTTTACAAACAGCTGTACGTTACCCATCTAGTAAGCGTGGCAGTCCACAGCTCGGCGGCTAGGCTGAACATTTCAACGCGGCACTCCAGTGGAGAGAGCAGCCGACGACAACAAAAGAGGAGCATAATGGAGATGTGCAAGCAATGGCTTTCTTTCAGAACGCTTTCGTTCAGCTGCCCTTCCAGCTACTGCTCAAAAAGAGAGCTCAGTTACACCAACACTATTGCTAATGTAAAAGCAAATGATGCAAGCCACAAAACCCAACAGTAACCAGAGACAAAGAGCCTACGGTGTGAGCACCTGGGGGAAATCCTGCCTGCTCCAGACTCACACAGACAACTGCGAGCAGAGCTACGTAGGTGAAGACTCCAGCTCACAACCACGCGTCCGTGCTAAGGGCGCTAACATCAGCAGTGACCAAGGAGGGAACGCGCAGGACACAGTCGCTGAGATGTCAGAGCCGAAGCGATCTCTGTTTCCACGCTCACCTTCCTCCAGCTCAGGAGGGCATACAGCAACACGCCCCTGTGACCGTGCACATAATCTAAAGAAAAGAACTTGGCAGAAAAGCCTCACTATACTCATCTTCGTTATTTCTTAAATGCACTGGAAAAGAGCACAGCGTGATCACGATTTTTAACTGCATTCAAAAAGAGCACAGCGTGTTCAAAAATTAAGTTTTCACACTGGTGGAACATCAGAAAGACTCACAAAACAATATTCATAGTCCATTTGCTTTAGAAAATGGAATTTTAAAACACTAAAGCAAATTAGCACCACCTGTGCATATTCTATTTATCTAAGAATTTTCTCAGTAAACCTTAAATTCTCCAAATACTAAGTCAAACCACCAGAGTGGGTGTCGTTACCCAAAAATGCCACTTTAAAGTACTGAACCAAACACACTCCCACCTTCTGAAAGCTCTCAAGGCATTGTTTTAAAATAGCAGAGGAGACACTAGGAATGGCTAGGAAGAGCCGCTGGCACCCGCTGACAAGGCCATTTCGTAGCGCAGCTAGAGCCGGGGCGGACCGTGTTAGCTAGCTACGAGTCACAGCATTTTTTGCTCCACTCTCCAGGGTCCGCCTGCACAACTGGAAGCGCAGCTGACGTCTCCCGCAGCCGTCCTGGGTCAGGGCAGCGCAGACGGGAGGTTTCGGCAGCCGAGCCGGAGCAGCACCCGAACACGTCTGGGCAAACGCCAGCTCTCCGCTACCCTCGCTGCCTGCCTGCACGCAGCCGGTACCTTCCTGGGTAAAGAAAAAGCCTCAGTGAGCCCAGAAACAGCCATCCCATTACATCTAAAATTCTCACAAGGAGCTGGAACAGCTGGGAGGGGACAGGGCAGCCCAACTTCCAGCACCAGCTTCCAGGGACGGCCGGAGGCCAGCAGGCTGCCCACGTTCTGCCGCTCCGGCTGCGCTGCAGCAAGGCAGGGGATGGTGGAGCCGCGTGAAAGGACCTGACGGAGCAGCACCAGGCACTCTCGCCTAAACCAAAGGCTCCGCCAGCCTCTGTGTTGAGGAAAGCGCAACCTACAGAGGTCTCACATCGCGTTCTGCTCTGCCTCCAGCTCTTTTCTCATAAAAGCCTTCCTGGCCGGGTTGCCTGGTGCGGAGCCACCGACTTCGCGCAGCCCGAGCTCCGTGGGATGGGAGAAACCGACTGCGGGTACAGACGGAAGGAGGAAAGCCACGCGTGCCCAGGTCCGCCTGCACGGCCCTTCAGCCCGTGTGCACGGCTCCAGCACAGGGCAGCCTCCCCGCTGAGCCCAGCCAACGCAGAACCGAGACGGGAGCTGCGAAAACCAAGTCAGGCACACCGTGGCTAATCAACTGTTTATAGCACGCAATCAAAACTTGATGGGTTTCTAATTTCTCCGCACCATCCATACTGCCGAATGTATGCTGACTGCAAATCTCGGGCGGTAATTCACGCTGCCCTTATAAGCTAAGCGGGACCCAATGACTCCACACGATGGAAAATCTCCAAAACGTAATTGATGCAGACAACCGTGGCGATGTTCAGAAATCCATCCAGAGAACTCAAAAACAACTCCTGCAAAGCGTAGCTTCGAAGTGTTTCTTGAATATTCATTATGCACCGTGAAGATGCATTCTGAAGGCCAATACGCGCTTACGAAGACAACTCCATGCAACCCTTCGCTCGCATAGGAAGCTCTCTTGGACACTTCTAAAAGTCAAGCAGTTCCATAAAATTACAAGAAGCAGTGATACAAAAGCAACGTGGTACCTGGAAAGCCTTTGTTAATGTTTCCCAGAACAAAACCATTTTCTTTTCCCCTGTTGTTTCCTGAAGCGACTGCAAAGACTTCAAAAAAACTGAAGTGCTCCTTTTCCAGCAACGCAGAGGTAAAGCACTCACAAACAACAGCTCAGGTTTTCACTGCCTTCGGCACATCGTAAGTCATTTCCCTAGTCCCCTTCCTGTAAATAAGCAACCTAAGTGTAGGTACGGACAGCGTACACCTTCACACCCTCAGAAATAGCTTCATATTTGCAGTCAACATCTTGTGAAAGCGGCAGCAAAACCACATTTTAGGCAAACACACAATTATTTTGAGAGTACTTCAAAAGAAAATCCTCTCGAGTCAATACAACAAAAGCAATCACTTACGATTTGGATATGAATTTAAATTGGCAACTTTTGAAAGAAGCACCTTGTAATTACACGTTGAGATGCTGAAGGTGCCTTTTGTTTAGCTACCTAAAAATTAATTTTGATGGCAAAATTCTGCTAAGTCCAAAAACACTGAAAGGACACCCGCCAGGGCATGTTCAGGACTACTGATAGAGCTTTAAGGTCACAGCTTTAAACCACAAAAACGTGCATATAAACACCTCGCTAGAGCTGTCCCATTTCAAGCATGTCCTACAGCTCAGAGATAAACAGCTCGTCCAAGGAGTGGAAGCCAGAGGCAGGTCCCTGCTCTGCTCTGCTTTGCAGACTTTGGCACCAACCAAGAACAAGTTAACGTCTTTCAGATTCCTTCTGCCACCACCAATGCCAGCTCTAAATCTGCTCCTGCGCGCGAAGGATGCTGTTCAGCTCCTCGACGCTTCCAGCACTCGTACTGGGGAGCATCAGCACTGCTTTAACTCTCCCGGTTTTCTCTTAGCTTCTTCTTAACACAGCGATGAAGAAGGTGCTGCAGCTTCCAGCACCCACATCCTCATCACCATCAAGGACTTTCAAGCAAGAAAAAGGGAAAATGCCCCGACGGGTGCTAGTCATTTACTGTCTAGGGTTCAACTGGTTTACCGCCACGTGGTTGCAAGTATTTCTAGTGGCGTCTTTTAAAACAAAATAAATGGTGTTTGACTTGCTAAAGGACTGTTTCTACACGAGAACATCACAGGACAGCTCGCTCAGGAGCACGTGGGATGGACTCAAGCTCCCTCCACGAGGCTCGCTGCCATTCAGTGTTTTTATCAACGGCCAGCAGGGAAAACAGAGTAACCGTCAACAGAATCCGCAGCTCGTGAAGCCTGCCGAACAGCGAGCGACAACACGGACAACACGTCTGCACAGAGCAACCCGAGCTGCGTGCCAGCGACCTGGGTTGCGACCGAAAGGAACCCGCGCTGCTGGCGCCTGCTCTGCACAGCGCAGCACCGAAAGGACAGAAACGCGACCCAAGGGCGGGTGAAAAGGAACGGCAAATAAAGTAGTAAAAAAGATGGTTATCTCCGCGTGTTACACAGACGGGAAGTGTTCTAGGCGCTGCCACGCAAGTCTTCCAGTCACACAGTGAAGGCTTTGGAAAACGTTGAGACGCAGGAAGCCGTAACAACGCAAAGGGAATAGTAAAATGTCCTGCGGTAACAGGAGTCAGAGATCCGGCTGTGACAGCTCTCAGAGCCTGGGGCTAAGACAGAATTGTTATACATGCCCTCATAGGAGGCATGGCACAAACAAATTTCGGCACAGTAGAGAAAGATGTAACAAGGAACAACAGATAAAAGCTGAAAACGGAAAAATCTGAAGGAAAAACAAAGGCAGGCACACCTCGCTTTGGAGTAACTCCTGGAAGAATCTCCAACAGAAAACATTCGCTGCTAACAGTTGTCTTCACAAGATACTGTAGCCAAGCACTCATTTCTGGACTCAAAATGGGGTCAAATGATGGAAATCGACAGGTAAGCAATACCCAGATACTTAGAGCTGACATCCTAACATCGACTTCTGGCTTTAAAACTCTGAACGGTTAAAAATCTCAGAAGCATTAATTACTCCTAGAGCTGCCTGAAGATGGAAAGTACTAAGAATGACTGAGTTTAGAAGAGCACAACAGAAAGAGGCATACCAACCACGGCAATCTTGGCCAGGAAGTGCACCTGGGCTTTCTGATCAGGTCATGTCCTAAAGCTTGACGACCCCCATGCAGCAGGCGCCTGGAGGCCGCTCAGGAGGGTTTTGCTGTGGGGCAGGGGAAGAGGGGGGGGACTCACAAGAAGCTGCGATGGCTTAGACATGGTTCATCAGGCAGAGAAAAGTTTCCTTTCCCACCTAGTTAGCCTTGGCCGCAAACAGAGAACGTCGCTGCACGAGAGAAGAAAAAAAGTGGCAAAAAATGTAGTAAGGAAAGGTGCAACCCAGGAAGCAGCAGGTCTACAGAGAATTGATTTACACTGCAGCTTCCAAAACTTCATGCCCAAGTTCAGCTTTTCCTGTCATCTTCTGGAACTGGAAGCAATACTATTTGATCTACCTTTTTTTTTTTTTTTACCCATTTTCCCCTCCTTTCCATGCTCACGTAAGCAGACAAAAATCAATCGCGGTCCCGATGCTCCCGCTTTGCCCACCTGAGGGGTCGGTGAGCCCTGCCAAGGGGGTAAGAGCAGAACTCGTCCTGTGCTGTAACGCCAGACGTTTAACCACGGCCTAACAATAAATGAGATGAAAGATTAATTCTTAGGACAGAAAGCACGCCGTGGAAGAGGGCTACCTCTTGGCCTGCTCCCAGCTACATTTATCTAAGGCAAATTCGGGCACACGGATCTTGTGTCACCCCAACTTGGGATATCACCTTCTGCAGTGACTCCGCTCCTGCTCGTTCCGCCATCCACCCACGTTACGTTTTCTCTCCTCCCAGACAGCACAAGGCGGCAAAAGAAAACGGCCCTATTCGTTTCCCTGCCGCGCAGAGAAAAGCCATTGACCGACTCCGTCCTACAACCCGCGAGCAGCCCCGGCCTGCTGAAGGCTACAAAAACCCAGCAGGTTTGCCTTAGGCAACGTGTGTGAAGCGAAGCTGAAGCTGCTGACAACCCGGAGGATCGCGGGACTCTGTGCTGCCGGCCCAGACGCCGGCGAGCCCAAGGCAAAGCTCGGCCCAGCTTCTCGCGTGCCTGACGGGCTGCCAAGTCGTGAAGCCCACGTCTGACTCGGGCAGCTCTTGGAGAGTTTGAGGAAAAAAACTTGCCTGTCTCCGTGGCGTAAGCGAGAGGAGGGGAACCGAGGTCCAGAGGGGCCACAATTCGAGCCGGGTTGGAAAACTTGGCATTGCTGCTTCACGGAAGCGTTCTGCCATGACACAGACTACACGAGGAACGAAGAAACCCAGAGACAGAACAGCCTGTGTTCCGTCTGGCTAATGATGCAAGGAAGTGCAGTGTACGTAGGAAGAGGAAATTATCGCACACATATACACATATGGCTCGTAATATTTCTGCTTCAACAATGCAAAGGAGAAAGAGAGAGCAACAAAACATTTTCTCAACATCTGTGACTAACTGGGAGCTCCACTGGATTTCGGTGCCACACAGACATCCGTGGTATTCAGCCTTGGAGCTCCGTCTAGTTAATCTCCAGAAAAAAAAACCTGCAATTACACAAAAATAACACTAAAAATATGTTTACTTATTTCAGCTGTCTCGTGTATTTAACGCTGCTTTCGGTAACGCTTTTTAAAACCCCCTGTTAGCACCGTCGACAGCCATCGCTCATAGTTACGGGAGCTACAGAGGTTCGCAAGCTCGGCCCCGCCGGGGGGAAGCCAGCCAGGCACGGAGACCGCGGAAGCTGACCAGTGACAGACCCCCCGCCGCAGGCAGGTCGCGCAACCTCCTAACCGAGGGAGCAAGCCCGGCAGTGACCCACCCAAAAACAACCCTTCGCGTTACAGGGAGGGGAGGGAGGTCGGGATTTGTTCGGGTAAGCCTTCAGACTTCTCTTTAGGCTTGGAAATGGTAAGTTAAGAAAGGAGGATGACGGGTAACATCCTTCCTCCTTCAGTAAATCGTTTCATGGCCTCAAGTCTCCCTAACAAGTTGCTGTGCTGCCCTGGCCAGGGAAAGATCAAGTATTTCTGCAGGGAGCAAAGCTCAGCGCATTTCACCGTGGCTGCCCTCGAGTTCAGCACCTGCAGAACACAGTCAAAGCACTGGGGCTTCCCCTTCGGTTTCTGTAGGGTCTGGGAGCACACAGCAAAAAAGGGAAGAGGATCTGCGCCCTCCGTGCAGCTTCTAAACCTACACAACACAGCCAAAGCAGGACTTGGCTGCCAGGCAGTCCTACCAAAAAAAAAAACCAAAAAAACCAATGTACTAAAAAGCAAAGCTCCTAACCACCCCGCTGCAGCGAGATTTTCTGATGCCTCTTCCTGCTCCTTTGGCAATTTCAGCTCTCACACCACGCTCAGCTCTGACGTTCCTCCCACCCTGCCCCAGAGAGGACTCGGTAACTTGGGAGCGCACACTCCTCCTCCCACTCCGCACCACCACCTTTCTCCTTAAGGCTGTCTGACCTTACCCGTGTACTCACTGCTCTTTCCCAGCGTCCCTAACAACCCCTGACAGCGGAGCCATTCCCCCTGCCGCTTTCTTTACAGCCACCCCTATTGAAACCCGCCCCCCTCTCCTCCCTGTTTCTCCAATCCTCAGCTGACCCCCCTGCCCTACAGCCCGGCTCCCCTCACCCCTCTCGGTGTGCTTCAGACCGTTAATGCCTTCTGCTTCTCCGCCGGTTTAGGCCCTTTCCCTCCCGAAGGGATTTCCCCCAGTGCTGTACGTTTCCATTCCTGCCTTCCCCTAATCGCGCTGAGCTTCCTTTAGCCAGGCGCGCGGGAGGAAAGAACAGCAATCAGCAGCTCTCTCACCTTTAATCCACTTCTCTCGGCATCTCACAAGTGCAGAAACCTGAATATCACCTCCGCAAGCTCTGCGGTGCTAACCTCATCTCTCCCCTGCCCACATCAATGCTCAGCTCACAGCCTTGCCAAGCCAACCCTCCCAAACCCGGACTCTTCCTAGTTTCTCTGCAGCAAGAAGGCAGACAACATATAAAGAGAAGGCTGAAGCGCTGTTTGTTTCATCCAGCAGCTCTCTTCCTTCAGCCACATCACTAATCCCAAGGCATCTGTCTTTCTTCCAAACAGCTAAAAGGTTCCTTTGACCCATACGCTTTACTCCCGACCTTTTGTTTCTCTCCCTCTCTCGAGGCTGCACACATCCTTTTACTTCATCCAGATCACAAGATCACAAGCAGATCGCCCAAGAACGAGATCTGAGGGCCTCCTCTGCAGCCTCCGACGCCGCCACCCCCCTCGCCATGCTGCAGCGATCCCTGCTCCAAGCCGGGTAATTTTAGAGCACCATCTCCCTTTTGTCGTGCCTGCTTCAGTCCCAGCAGGCGAGCAGTAACGCGACGAGGTCGCGTTCGCAGCCACGCTCTGTCACATCACACAAAGTTCAGCTGCCGAAGCTTAGAATTAAAACTGCTCTAAATGGGGTGACAAAAAGCTTTCTTAACCCTGACAAAAGGTCCTTCAAAGGGAGCCTACGTACAAGTTTATGACTTCACACTAACAGGCAGAGAATCTTATTTGTGAGAGCAGTAATTGGGCATGCTGGTTTTGATCACCTACAAAGGCAGACGTATTTCTTCTTAGGCTTTGCAAGTGCTACGGCGCAGCTTTCACGGCAGGCCTGCAAACACTCAGCATAGCAGGTTATTTCCTTTACTCCACACCAGTGTTATCTCAAGTCACCTCGGTCTAAAAATGGAAAAAAAAGCCAGAAGTCATCTCCAAAAGCGATTTTGATGAAGAAAGAGGAAAAAAATAAGATCCAAAAATCCTTCCTCCGCCAGCATATTTCTGAGAAATGATTAGCCTGACTGAGCATCAGGGTTCCTTGCACAGACACCCGAGCTCCCACAAATCCAGTGCGACCTTGGCCAAGATATGCGGGCCCCATCCTCCCATCTGAGCAGCTCTTTTATAACTCATCGCTTTGACGTTCTGTCCTCCGCAAGCCTTAACCGACCCCAAATTGTTCTGTACTTGGTTTCTTCCCAGGGGACCGATTCCCCTTTTCCCTTGGAAGGAGCCTTAATGCACAAAATGTCTTCTCACTTACAAATTTTCAGAGAGAACACAGAAGTTACCCCACGACAAAAACAAACCCTACCTTTTATTTCAGCCTACGGGAAAAGCGTGGAAAGCCTGACATTTGGCGCGGATAGAGCCCTAATTAAAACTAGTGCCCTTTGCTAAAGTCAGAGGAAAACAGGGTTGGGACTGGGTTACTGTCTGCGAGCATGCTCAGCAGCTTTTAAGATTTTGGCATCAAGTAATGGAGCCCTGTTTCCTCCCTGACATCACTGCACGTTCTCCCTGCATGACCAGAGCAACGCAGTGACACAGTAACAGGTTTTGCTGCTACAATTACTTTTCGTGAAGGCAGGTTGACCACAAAGGTACAGAAACAAGAACAAGCAAAAGGCCCCCCCCGTGCACAGGCTGGGCGATACGGGATTACAGAACCTACCCGTTTCTTGGCTATATCCTACAAAGCCCCGCTTGCGTTAGCTTCAGGGGAAATCTCCTCCAAAACCAAACTATTACAAGAAATACGCTTTGAAATCGAAGATCCAGCCCGCTCCGCCTCCTGAAACACGAACTTCGCAGCCTAATCGGGCCATTTCGGTACTGATTATGAGACGTTTCTTTGTTTAACGAAGAAACCGTCCATTCAACCCCGTTTAACGGGAACCGTCCCAGGCTTAGGGCAGCGCCGGGGAGCCACACCGACTCCCCGCGGCCGAGGCGACCCGAGCGGCGCAGCCACTCGCCCCTTGCGCGTCCCCTCACGGCCTGCCCAGGGGAGCGGGCAGCCGAGGCGTCCCGACGGAACAGCGCAGCCGAGCTACCCCCGGACGCCGGGACGGGCTCCAGCCCTGCCTCCCAACGCCGCGGTCCCCACCGCCGCCCCCGCCCGGCGACCCGACCCCCCCCGCCCGGCCCGCGGACAAAAGGCACGGGCCGCCGCTGAGCCCCGCTCGGCGGGCAGCCGGCCCGGCCGCAGCTCGGCCCCTTCCTTTTGTTCCCCTCCTAACCCCGCCGCTCTCCGGCCGCGGCCCGAGCGGGCTCCCTCAAGGCCGGGCCGGGGCCGGGGGCGGCCCCGGGGGTCCGGGCTCTGCCCGCCGCCGGCCCCGGGTCACCTTGGGGCGGCCCCCGGCGAGCACAAAGCCTCGACGGGGGGCAGCCGCGGCCCCCCCCCTACCCCCCGGTATTCCCGGGGCCGCCCCCGCCCGTTACCTGGAAGTCCCGGTCCTCGTTGAAGCGGGAGAACCTGTCCGCCATTTTGCGCCGCCGCCCGCCCCGGCCCGGCCCGGCCCGGCCGCCGCCTCCCCTCAGCGCCGCGGCCCTCGCCCCGCCCCCTGAGCGCCCCGCGCACGCGCCCCGCCGCGGGCGGGCACGGACGTCACGGCGCGGCCCCCTCGCGGAGCCGCCCCGCCGCGCCGCGCATGCGCCGCCGTCGCTCCGCCGAAGGCCGCAGGGAGGCTCCCGCCCTGCGCGTGCGCGGAGGCGGCAGACCCAAGGGGAGGGGGGAGGAAGGGAGAGAGCGCGAGCCCGCCTTCAGCCTTCCCGCCCTCGCGACACGGGCCAATGGGACTGCGGCAATCTCTTGAGTGATAGCAGTGCGAGCCAATAGGAGCGCGGGCTTGTTTAACCGCTGCTGAGGGTGTCGTTGGATGGGGGGGGGTGCGCGTGTTCCTTCAGAGGGGCGGCGGGGGGCGACCGCGAGGGGGGCACGCGGTGCCCGGGCTGCCCCTGAGGGGTGCGCGGTGCCTGGGGCCGGCCTGAGGCGGCTCCTGGCAGCCAGAGCAAAGCGTGCGGTGCTCCGCGCTGCTGGGAGCCAGCCCTGAGGGGGGCCGCAGCGCCCAGGGCCAGGAGGAGCCGTGCCCCTCCGGCCTTCAGCCCGGCCCGCGGCAGGGAGCCGGGAGCCCAGCCGGCCGGGCTGCCCGGTGTCACGGCACGGGAGCAGCGCCTCGCGGTGCCGGGGGTTGCCAGCTCGCAGCCGAGGCCCCGCTTTTCCATCCCGTGACACAGCTGCGAGCGGCTGGCTGCGGGCATGGTGTGTGTGCCGCCGTGTCTGCAGCCCCCGGCAGCAGGAACATCGGCTCCCATCTGTCTCTTTCGTTCCGTTTCTGTCTCTCGCCACGGGTCCTGCCGCCCAGATCCTGCTTGCATGCTGCCCTCTGCTGCCCTGTCACAGAATCACAGAATCATCTAGGTTGGAAGAGACCTCCAGAGTCACCCAGTCCAACCTCTGACCTAACACTAACAAGTCCTCCACTAAACCATGTCACTAAGCTCTACATCTAAACGTCTTTTAAAGACCTCCAGGGATGGAGACTCAACCACTTCCCTGGGCAGCCCATTCCAATGCCTAACAACCCTTTCGGTAAAGAAGTTCTCCCTAATATCCAACCTAAACCTCCCCTGGCGCAACTTTAGCCCATTCCCCCTCGACCTGTCACCAGGTATGTGGGAGAACAGACCAACCCCCACCTCGCTACAGCCTCCTTTAAGGTACCTACAGAGTGCGATAAGGTCGCCCCTGAGCCTCCTCTGCTTGTCGAGGAAGGCTGTTCAGAAACGGGCCTCAGCAGGCTGTACCACGCCACGTTACCCGTCCGTGAGGCGAGTGCCCCTGGCGACGAGCCCTGCACAGCGTTCTGCAGGGCCTCACCTGCCGGCCGTGGCTCGGGTGCAGGGGGGTCTGAAGTGGTGGCTGCGTGGGTAGCTCCAAAGTGCTCTGCGCCGGGCTTGTGAGAGAGCTGGCTTCATCTGTTAGTGCCGGGCAGTCTGGGCTGTGCTGCCAGGACTCCCGCCTGGAGCTCCCTCAGACACTTGCCGGGAGGGATGCCATTCTCATCCCCCTGCAGCCACCCTACAGAAATCCCCCCAGGAAATTCTCCGATTCCTGACTCTTCCCCACCTCTGCCAGAGGGTGGGACCAGTCCGCCCCGTGTTTGTGCTGCTGACAGCAGCGCTGAAGCAGTCTGCTGCCCTGTCTGTAGGCCTTGTGGTCAAGAGCTGGGCCCTCCGCACCGCCTGGTGTCTGTGAGGGCTTTTGCCAATCAGCAGAAAACTTTGGACCCTGTCCCCAGCCATCCCAATTTGTTCTGCCTGGGTGCCGAGCAGGACAGGGCACTGCTGCGCAGCTTTGCCCCCCTCATCCTCCTCCCAAAACCCCTTTGGGTACCCTCAGGCGAGTTTCCCACTGCCAGGACCAGCAGCGGCCCTCAGTAAACCCGCGCTCTGCAAACATCACCCCCAAACAGAGGCAGGGACGCAGCCCCTTGGAGCTGGCGCCTTGCAGAGTGACCACACCGCCTGCTGTGGGGGGGCGGAGGGGACTGGGGTGCGAGGTGACAGCAGTGATGCCACGGAAATGGGGCCAGACTAACAAGGCAGGGAGGGGACTTCTAACACCCGTTTTTCTGCTACCCCTGCTGACAAGGCTGGGCCTGACCCTGCCCTCGTGCACTTCTCGTTGCCTTGTGGAAATCCAGCTGAAGCTGTGCCTGTCCGCGCTCTGCTCCCCAAAATGCCGCGGTGCCAGGGCTCACCCCTCTCCTCCTGCATCAGGTCCGTGTCCAGGCCCCTTCCCGGGGAAGCCGCCTGGGCAAATCCCTGCTGCAGCCGTGGCACGTGGCGGCGTGGGCAGATGGAGCTGGGGAAGCTGCTGCGTGCCATCCCCGCAGGCAGGGATTTTTGGAGAGGAGCCTCCAGGCGGCTTTTCTCATCTCCCTCTGGGCGGGGAGCTGCGCCCTGCGCCAGCATCATCCGTGCTGCATGGGGACAGCATCACGGAACGGCCGGGGCTGGAAGGGACCTCTGGGGATCACCTGGTCCAACCCCCTGCCGAGCAGGATCACCTGGAGCACCTTGCACAGGATGGCACCCAGGCGGGTTTTGAATAAAGATATCTTTTGAATATCTCCGGAGAAGGAGACTGCACAACCTCTCTGGGCAGCCTGTCCCAGTGCTCTGTCACTCTCCCAGTAAAGAAATGCCCCCTCATATTGAGCTGGAACCTCCTGTGCTTCGGTTTGTGCCTGTTGCCTCTCGTCCTGTTGCTGAGCACAACAGAAAAGAGACCGGCTCCATCCCCTCAACACCCTCCCCTCAGATATTTATACACGTTGATGAGGTCTCCCCTCAGTCTTCTCTTTTCCAGGCTAAACAGGCCCAGCTCTCTCAGCCTGTCCCCGTACGACAGGTGCTCCACTCCTCTCATCATCTCCGTAGCCCTCCCCTGGACTCGCTCCAGTAGCTCCACGTCCCTCTGGTGCTGGGAAGCCCAGAACTGGGCACAGGACTCCAGGTGTGGCCTCAGCAGGGCCGAGCAGCTGGGCAGCATCACCTCCCTTGAGCTGCTGGCGACACTTCCGAATGCAGCCCAGCATCCCCTCGGCCTTCTTGGCCACGAGGGCACGTTGCTGCCTCCCTGCCCGCCGGCCTGCTGTCCGCCGGGACCGCCAGGTCGCTCTCTGCAGAGCTGCTCTCCGCCAGGTCGCCCCCCCAGCCCGTACCGGTGCCCGGGGCCATTCCTCCCTAGGTTTTGGGGTCATTCCTCCCAGACGCTCTCTGCCCACCGAGGGCCTCCGCCGGTGTCCCCGGGGTGGAGGCGGCGGGGAGCGGCAGGAGGGAGCTGGGAGCTGCCACCCCCGGCACTGTCCCCAGCGGTCCCTGTCCTGCACAGGGCCCCGGCAGCACCCGCCTCACGGCTCCTTGGGTGCTCGCTGCTCCCCGGGCCTCCGGGCGTCACGGCTGCGTTTCGGGGCGGGGGGCTCTGCCTCCCCCTGCCCTTTGGGACCTGACCGGCCCCATCCCACCCGCACCGAGCGGCCCCGTGCGGGGCTCGGACATGCGTGTCCCGCGGCCTCCCCACCCGTGGGGCCTCGGGGGGGGGCTCCCTGCGCCCTGCTCGGCCCCCACGAGAGGGAGCTGCTGCTCCAGGCAGGGCTGCGCCGTGGGCAGCGGGACCCTCGCCGTGGGCCCCCCGCCGCACCGTGGGCCCCCCGGGCTGCTCCCCGGCAGGAGGGGGCCACGCAGAACAGCCCCCCACGCACTTGGGGTCAGGGACGTGCGAGGCCTGGGGAGACGGAGCTCCCACACGCGCCTTTGGGGTCAGGGACGGGCGGCAGCCCCGCAGTTCGGGGCGCAGCGCCGGGGAGACGGGGTCCCACGATCCGGGGTGGCTCTGAGGACCTGGGGGACACGGCTGTGGGGCTGGGTCCCTTCTGGTGGCTTAGTCCCGTGTCAGCGTGCCCCCCCCTTCCCTCTTGCTGGGTTCATGGTTATTTTTGTAAGGCGGGGGGGGGGGGGGGGGGATACTTGGCCCTGCCTGCTTGGACTTTGGGGTGAGGGGGGATCTGGCACCCCAGGGTGCCCCCACCCAGGGGCTGGGTGCCCTCTGCGACGCTGCTCGAGGCACCAGCCTGGCCCTGGTCCCCCACCGCGTGGGTCAGCAGGGGACACCGGTAGCTCCTGTCCCTCCCCAGCCTGGCCTTTCCCCGTGCCTCAGTTTCCCTCAGCGCCGAAGGGTTGGTCAGGGCCCGGCTGCGGCAACGGGGAACTGCGGCAGGGGCTGAGCCCGCCTTGGGGTGCCAGCCCCGGGAGCGCTCCCGTCCCTGGGGGTGAGCTCCCTGCCCATGTGCTCCACGCACACGCGTGTGTGAGCGCGTGGGGACACGCGAGACACCGCCGGCGCCGCCTTTGCCTGCGTGCCTGGGAGGTGGCAGCGCGCGCGTGCAGCACGCACCTACACGTGTGGGTGCATGTGTGCGTGTGTGGGTGCACGTGTGCGTGTGTGGGTGCACGTGTGCGTGTGTGCGAGCAGGGGGAGGCCGGAGCTGCTGCCTGGGAGCGCGGGAGGCCCCTTCCTGCAGGGCCGGGCCAGGCGCAAGGGGCTGGAGGAGGAGGCCCGACGGAGGCCGCCTGGGCCCCCTCTGCTCTTGTAAAGCAGCTTTGTGCGGGGCTGGGCCCCGAGCTGCCGGCCGGGCAGGGAACAGAGCCCGGGGGGGGCTGGGGAAGAGCAGCCCCCCCTCGGCTGTCCCCCACACCCCCTGCCCAGCGGGGACATGTCCATCAGGGATGTGTGCCCCACAGGGATGTGTGTGCCCCATGGGGACGTGTGTGTGTCCCCGGGGACAAATCTGTGGGGTGGTTCAGTATCTTCGCTGGGCACGGGGACAGCTCAGTGTCACGGTCTCCCCCCTGGGGACTCCCCCGACCCGGTGGGGACAGTTGGGGTGGCTGTGAGACGCCAGGGGGCCAGCCTACAGGGTGACTTGGGGTGGTGCTGGCACAGCTGGGGACAGGCAGGGCAGGGGACCCTGAGGGACACCCTTTGCCCATGGCATGTGCTCCTCGTGGCCGCTTGCCCCCCATCTGTCCCTCACTGTCCCCAGGAAGGGGTTTACAGCCCCTGGAACCCCTGGCCCCCGCCACGGGGTCACAGAGCGTGTAGCTCTGTCAAGGGACAAGTATAAATAGCAGCCAGCACTGTCACCTCCTGTCACATGCCCACTGCTGGCAGGGTCCCCCCCCGGCATCTGCCAGAGGCACAGCTGTTCCCGGGACAAGGAGGGACGGCCACGCCGTCGGGGCGCCCCGTCCCCTCCATGCACCCCTGCAGTGGGCACCCCACCCCGGCTGCCACCGGGGCCACCCCCGGGAAGGGACCACGGCATGGGGAGCACACAGCCGGGACATCGCTCGCTGCCTCGGGAATGCAGGGGACACATCCCGACCCAGCCCCGGGCTCCCCATGGGCACCCCATGGGCACGTCTCCCTGCCAGCACAAGGGGCTTCCCTCCTTGGGGGCCAGCAGGATGTTTCTGACCCCAAACCACAAAAAAAAGGGGAAACGTTGGAGTTGGCGGGGAGTTGCAAAGCCTCCCGGCAGCCCCCGCCTCGTGCCGCCCACTTTCACGAGCAAAAATTGTCACCGCTCGACCTGCCGCTCTAAAAATACCACGTCCTGACAGCGACAGCTGCGGGACCAGGCGGCGAATGCCTTGGGGACCCGCCGGGGGTGGCCGCTGCCCACACGTCCCCATCCCGGCCCGCGTGTCCCCTTCCTCCTCGCGGTGCTCCCGGTGCCCATTTCGGGGGGCCCCGAGCACCCTGCCCCGCCAGGCCCGGCCCGCTGCCCCCTTCTCCCCGCCGGCCCGCGGCACCGTGCCCGCTCTGCCCCGCGTGCCCGTCCTCCGGCACGGAGCTGGCCCCGGCACGCCGCGGCGGCTGTGCCTCGTGCTGCCCCCCCGGCCCTCCCCGAAGCCCCTAATCCATCTCTCGCAGCAGGAGATGCCTAAGCTGCCTTTTCATGCCGGCTCCTCCGCGCGCGAGCTCGCCGCGCTTTCAATACCGGGCGCTGGCAGGAGATGTGTCAGACAAGCTCGAGGGATCCCTCCCCTGCCAGCAAGGTCAAGGTGTGCGTAAGCTAGCTTCCCCGCACGGTACGGCCCGCGGACGGGGCACGGCGGGGCCAGGGGCCGCAGCGGGGCCGGGGGAGGCCGAGCCCCAGCCCCCCCCGCTCTGCACGGCCACGGTCGGGGGCAGCCGTCGGCCTCCTCGGCCCAGCCCAGGGACCCCACCGAGGCCACGGGGTGCCCAGCGCCCACCGGGCTGTCATGGGGCACCTCGCAGGGGGGCACCCCCCAGCCCCTTGCCAGTGCTGGTCGCAGACCCCACCAGCATGCGGAGACGCTGCAGAGCGTTAGACCAGTGCAAACCAGTGCGGACCAGTGCAAACCAGCCCCCGAGACCCGCTGCCCTCCCTACCACACAAGATAGAGCGGAAGCACGGAGCAGCAAAGCTGCACGGGGGCGTACATCCGTACACGTGTGTGTGCCAACACGCATGCACACAGCCAGAAGCACACGTACATGCATGTGCATGCAGACACACACGTGCTTGGGCATGCAGACACATGCCTGTGCGTGCAGGCACACGTGTGCGTGCAGACACATGCCTGTGCATGCAGACACACACGCGCACGCAGACGCGTGTGCAAACACGCCAGCAGCCGTTTCACACGCGCACCCCCAACGCTCCCACCCCCAGCACCCCTGGAGCCCCCCCGGTCATGCCTCCACATTCCCACACGCTCTCCCCTCCCACCAGGGCATCACGCGTGTGTGCACGCTTGTACACGCGTGTATGTGCACGTGTGCATGCTTGTACACGCGTGTGTGCGCCACTCCCGCAGGGGGTGCGGGCGGCCCCCGGTGCCCATGCTGGGGCCCCCTCTGTTCCCTTGGTGACAGCCGCCGGCCTCCGCTGGCACCTTGAGCCCGCAGCCAGCCAGGCCTTTTGTGGCTGGTTTTAATTAGCGGCTCTTAAGTGTGAAACAAAGCCGAGGGCAGGGGCCGGGGGGGGGGGGGGGGGGGGGAGCGGTGAGGGGGGGGGCTGCCACCCGCGGCAGGTCCCTGTCCTGCCGTCCCCCAGCATAGCCGCTCCGCGCCCCGCTTTCTGCATCGCCCTCCTCCGTGCCCTTCCCCAGGGCTGGAGGGGGAACCTGGGCATGGCAGGGTCTGATTCTCCCCCCCCCCCAAAAAACCACCACCAACAACAACAACAACAAGAGTGGGTCTCCCTCGTGGGCTGGGCGCTGCTCGTGGGGCTGCCCGAGCTCCCCGGTGGCTTCCTGCTGTGTCCCCCGTCCGTGGGTCTGCCGGCACCCCGATGTGCTGGGGGTGTCCTGAGGACTGGGGGGGGGGGGGGGGGCAGGGACTGTGCCAGGCTCCAGCAGGGCCACCAGAGCCACCGGGTGCGGCCTCTCCCGAGGTGGTGGCACCCACGGGCCACCCCCTGGGGCCCTCGGGGTGCTGGGGGCAGGGGCAGGCAGCTCTGGGTGCCCCCAGCACCCCCAGCGCTGCACTGGGACGAGGCTGGAGCGGGGCAGCGCGAGTCCCTGTGAGGGGACACGGCGAGCAGGAGGGACCTCCCGCGGTGTTCCCTGGCCTCAGTGTCCCCAGGAGGGCTCAGAACCCTCGCCGTGTCCCCAAGCGTCCCCAGGGCCCAGAGGTGCTGGGAACCCCCCTGTCCTGAGCCACCAGCACGCAGGAGAAGGGGGGACGCCATGGGACAGCCCCCGGCTGGGCGCAGCGTTCCCCCCCCACACCCCGTCAGAAGCCAAAATCCTGAACTTTTAGGAAGCCAAAAACTGGAACTTATAGGAAGCCAAAATCCTGAACTTTTAGGAAGCCAAAACCTGGAACTTGTAGGAAGCCAAAATCCTGAACTTTTAGGAAGCCAAAATCCCGAACTTTTAGGAAGCCAAAAAACTTTTAGGAAGCCAAAATCCCGAACTTTTAGGAAGCCAAAATCCCGAACTTTTAGGAAGCCAAAATCCTGAACTTTTAGGAAGCCAAAATCCCGAACTTTTAGGAAGCCAAAATCCCGAACTTTTAGGAAGCCAAAATCCCGAACTTTTAGGAAGCCAGGATCCACGTGGCCGCGCAGACAACTCCGCGCCCCCACCGTCCCCCGCCGGGGACGAAGCGTGGCGGTGGGGTACGCCGGGGGTGCCACCACCGGGCCCCATTCCCGTACCTCTGAGGGGAGCCGGGGCCACCCCACAAACCGGGACGGGCCCGAGTGACCCGGCGGGAGGCCAGGATCCGGCCCCGCTCGCGCCCCCGCAGCCAGCGCCTCGCCAGCCCCCGCAGGACGGGGCCTGGTGCTGGGTGCCCGCCAGGCTCCGGGGGTCCCCGAGCCATCCCCGGGGGGCCGGGGGACCCCGAGCCGTTTCGCCCCTCGGTGCCACCGCCACGGCTGGGGACGAGGGGACGCGGGACCCCCGGCAGGACAGACTGGGGGGGGGGTCCCTGACACCCCGGCACCCCGCAGCCGGGAGGGAGCCGGGAGGGCTGGCGGGGCGCGCGTCCCCCGCGGCTTTGATTTATTTTATTTTATTTTATTTGACTTTTTTTTTTTTTTCTGGAGCCCTCCCCCCCCCCCCGCCCTTCCCCCTCGGCCGGGAGCCGCGCAATGGTTTCAATTACGCTCTGAAAAGCAGTGGGGCCCTCTTTTCAAGGCAGCCGGGCTTCTCCTGCTCACAACAAAAGCTTGAGTTACAGGAAAGGGAGAGGGAGGGAGGGAGGCAGGGAGGGAGCGAGACGAGAAAGCCCCGCTCCGGAGGACGGGGACGAGGCCGGCGCTGGGAGGCCGCGGGCCGCCCGCTGGCCCCTGCCGGACCCGGGGGCCGAGACGGCCGGGGGGGGCCTCCCCCCCACCCCCGCCTGCCCCCCGCCTGCCCCCCGTCCCCCTCCCGCCGCCCCGTTTTGGGGGTGTCCCCCCCCGCCCCGGGGCTCCGCGGGGGCCGAGGGGCCCGATCCTGTCCCGCTGCCCCCCGGGGGGCCCCGAGCGGCGCTCGGTGCGTGCGGGGGGGGGGGCTGGGGGGGGGGGGACACGGGAACGGGACACCCCCAGGGAAGGGAAATTCCGCCCCCCCCCCCCAAATCCTCTTTGCACCCCCAAAAGGCAGCCCCCCCCCCCCCCCGCGGGAGGGGGCTCGGGGCTCTGGGGGGGGGGGGGGGGAAGTTTCGGAGCGCGGAAAAGTTTTGGGCGGGGGGGGGGGGGGGTTGGGAGGGGGGGGGCGGGGAGGGGCCCGGTGCCCCCCGGTGCCGGCTGGGGGGGTGGGGGGGGGTCGGGCGGGGCGGGGCGAGGGGCGGGGCTTCGGCGGCGTTTGAATGTGATTGGCGGGGCGGGGGGCGGGGCGGGGGGGGGCCGCTCCTCCCGGCGGGCCCGCGGCGCTGCCCCGCACAAAGGCGGCGGGAGGGGAGCGGGGAGCGGCCGCTGCGCTCCGCTGCCCCCCCCCGAGCGGCTCCGGGACCCCGGCGGCGGCAGCCCCCCCCTCCCCCCCCCGCCTCGTCCCGTCCCGGGAGCACCCCTCCGGGACCAGCACACACCGGGCGGGCTCCCCCCCCCTTCCCCCTCCCCGCCCCGGACCCCCCCCCCTTTACCCTTTTACCCTTCCCCTCCCCAGTGCCGGGACCCCCCCCCCCCCCCCCAGCCCCCCGATCCCCGGCACCATGCGGGGTCCCCCCGGCACGGCGCTGCCCGCCCTGCTGGGGCTGCTGCTGGGGCTGAGCGCGCCCGGCCGGGGCCAGCTGCACGGCGAGAAGGGCATCTCCATCCCCGACCACGGCTTCTGCCAGCCCATCTCCATCCCGCTCTGCACCGACATCGCCTACAACCAGACCATCATGCCCAACCTGCTGGGCCACACCAACCAGGAGGACGCGGGGCTGGAGGTGCACCAGTTCTACCCGCTGGTCAAGGTGCAGTGCTCGCTGGAGCTCAAGTTCTTCCTCTGCTCCATGTACGCGCCCGTCTGCACGGTGCTGGAGCAGGCCATCCCGCCCTGCCGCTCCATCTGCGAGCGTGCCCGCCAGGGCTGCGAGGCCCTGATGAACAAATTCGGATTCCAGTGGCCGGAGCGGCTGCGCTGCGAGAACTTCCCCCGGCACGGGGCCGAGCAGATCTGCGTGGGGCAGAACCACTCGGAGGACGGCGGCTCACCGGCGCTGCTCACCAGCGCCACGCCGCCGGCCGGCCAGGGCACGCCGGGCGCCCCCCGCTACGCCACCCTCGACCACCCCTTCCACTGCCCGCGGGCGCTGAAGGTGCCCAGCTACCTCAACTACAAGTTCCTGGGCGAGAAGGACTGCGCGGCGCCCTGCGAGCCCGCCCGCCCTGACGGCCACATGTTCTTCAACGAGGACGAGATCCGCTTCGCCCGCATCTGGATCCTCATCTGGTCCGTGCTGTGCTGCGCCTCCACCTTCTTCACCGTCACCACCTACCTGGTGGACATGCAGCGCTTCCGCTACCCTGAGCGGCCCATCATCTTCCTCTCGGGCTGCTACACCATGGTGTCGGTGGCCTACATCGCCGGCTTCGTGCTGGAGGAGCGGGTGGTCTGCAACGAGCGCTTCCAGGAGGACGGCTACCGCACGGTGGTGCAGGGCACCAAGAAGGAGGGCTGCACCATCCTCTTCATGATGCTCTACTTCTTCAGCATGGCCAGCTCCATCTGGTGGGTCATCCTCTCCCTCACCTGGTTCCTGGCCGCCGGCATGAAGTGGGGCCACGAGGCCATCGAGGCCAACTCGCAGTACTTCCACCTGGCCGCCTGGGCCGTGCCGGCCGTCAAGACCATCACCATCCTGGCCATGGGGCAGATCGACGGGGACCTGCTGAGCGGCGTCTGCTTCGTGGGGCTCAACAACATCGACCCGCTGCGGGGCTTCGTGCTGGCCCCGCTCTTCGTCTACCTCTTCATCGGCACCTCCTTCCTGCTGGCTGGCTTCGTCTCCCTCTTCCGCATCCGCACCATCATGAAGCACGGCGGCACCAAAACCGAGAAGCTCGAGCGGCTGATGGTGCGCATCGGCGTCTTCAGCGTCCTCTACACCGTGCCGGCCACCATCGTCATCGCCTGCTACTTCTACGAGCAGGCGTTCCGCGAGCACTGGGAGCGCAGCTGGATCAGCCAGAACTGCAAGAGCCTGGCCATCCCCTGCCCGCTCCACTTCACGCCCCGCATGAGCCCGGACTTCACCGTCTACATGATCAAGTACCTCATGACTCTCATCGTGGGCATCACCTCGGGCTTTTGGATATGGTCGGGCAAAACCCTGCACTCGTGGAGGAAGTTCTACACGCGGCTCACCAACAGCAAGCAGGGCGAGACGACGGTGTGACCGCGGCCCGCCGCTCGCCCGGGGCTCCGTTTTATTGGGGGTATTTTTATTTTTTAGATTTATTAACGTCTAAGGGGTGTCTCTCTCTCTCTTTGATTTTTTTTTTTGTAATTAAACCTGTAAATAGCATTTGTAAATTTAATTATATATTTCTATTTAAAACACACAAAAAAGAGGAAAAAAGGAGGAAAAACAAAACAGGAAAAAAACAAACAAACAAACAACCGAACTGCCGAGAGCGCGAAGAGGCTGGGCCGGGAGCGGCGCCTCGTCCTCCCTCTCTCCCCCTTCTTTTTGCTACCGAGGGTTTGGGGTTTTTTCCTGCCTTCCCTCCCCTCTCTGCGCCTTGGCAGCGGCCGGGCGGCGGAGCCGCAGCGGCGGATCTGCTGTTTGTCTTGGCCGGGGGCGGCCGCTTGCCGTTGAACTTCCATAAAAGCCCGATCTGTGGCGGCTCTCCCCCGGCGGGGCGAGCTGGGGCGTCGCGGATACGTGGAAAATGGAGTGGGGGCAAAAAAAAAAAAAAATCTCGTTTTTTTTTTTTTTTTTTTTCACTCGCTGTTTGGAAACTTACCAAGAAAGGTTTGGGGATTTTTTTTTTCAGTTATTTTTTATCCCCCACCTCCCCTCGCTGTTCCCCCCCTCGGCCACCCCCCGCTTCGCCGGGTACAGACGTTTCCTTCCCAACTCCTTTTTAAAGCCGCGTCCTTTGCAAATACAAACGAGTAAAACAATCCGCTGACTTACTCTTAAAGGCTATTTTTTTATTCCCCAAATCAACAGTTGGGGGGTCGCCATGGGTGCTGCTGGGAGGGGTGGCAGGAGGGTGTAAGGGACCAGGGACCCCCCCAGGGTTGATTTTTGTGCCCTGTGGGTGAAGCAGCATCTCCCTCCAGCTGCAAACAAAGAGCTTTTGCAGAAGAAAAAAAAAAAAAACCAAAAAACTGTTTCACAAAAACCAGAGGATTTCCCCGCTGCAGGGCACGCTTGCAGCAACGGGCTGGGAGCGCGGTCGGGCGCCTCTCCCCCGAAGGAAATAGCTCACATTTTCTGCAGGATTAGGTTTTTAGGCTGTGCCACGGGGAGCTTGAAAACACGTGGAAAAGTCCACGTCCCGGCACTGCGGCTGGCCCCGGGTCGGTTCCGTGCGATTTGGGCTGAAAAGGCGAAAATGAGGGATTTGGAGTCTTGTCCCGCAGCATCGCTGGCGGCGGCGGGGCACAGAGCGCTCGGATTTACATTAAAAAACAAACCCAACCTTTCCCAAACGGAGAAAGTTTGGTGTTTGGGGGCGTCCCGCGGTCTCCCCCAAACCAGCCCCAGCGCCTTGAGGCGGCTTCGCCCCCCTGCGCCTTCGGGGACACTTCTGGGTCTGCCAAGAAAAGCTTTGCGAGCCAAGTTTCTCTCGCTCCTTCCTCAGAAAAGCATCAGCCCAGGCGCTCTCCGAACACCACAAATCCTGTACACCCCAAATCCCGCGTGCCCCCAAAATTAAAAAAAAAAAACAAAAAAAGAAAAAAAAATCGATTTGGGGCAGCCGCGGGCGAGAGCTGAAAGGGTTAAGGCAGCGCCTCGCGCGTCTCCAGTGCACATTTTGGAAAGGAAAAACTCTTTGGATCCGGTTTAATTTTCCAGCGATGAGCTGGGGGGGAGAGCAGGGGGGAAACGTCTCCAGGTCTTTTTTTTTTTTTTTGAATTATTATTATTTTATTTTTTTCCCCCTCCGCAGTTCGGAGCAGCAGGCTGGGCTGGCCAGGGCCCTCTGGAAATGGGAATTTAAGCGGGGCCGAGTTCTTATTTCCGCGGCTGCGTCGGGGGACAAAACCCCGCAGGGCCGGGCATCCCGTCGCCCCAAACCTCCGCACCCCGTGGGCTCGGGGCTTTTAACACCCCGCGCGTGCGTCCTCGAGGCGGGGGGAAATCACGGGGCGAGGGCTCCTAAAGGGAACCAGATGGGAGCGGGACCCCCCCAGCCCCCCCCCGGGGCCGCATCCAGCCCGGGTGCGGCAGCTGGTTCTTGTTATTTGCTCGGAGGAAGGCATCCGAGCCCTGCTCCGACCAAGACGGATCACACCCAGCTCCGCATCCCTTTGTGCTTTTTGGGATTTTTTTTTCTTTTTTTATTTTTTTTCGGAGGCGAAACTGCAGTGCGCGAATCGCCAGGGGACGGAGCGGGGGGAATGTAAACTCTGCGGCCAGGAATGCAGGATCTGGCCTTTCTTAAAGCCTCCCGTGCCCCCGCTCAGCAAAACCCAGCCGGCAGCTCGCAGCCCGCGCCGGGGGTGCCCCTGGGAGGTCTGCATCCCCCCCCCCGGGGTCCCCCAGCATTTTGGGGGCACTGGGGTTTGAACCAAATGGGGGAGTTTGGCCGTTTCATGCTCCACCTGTGGGGCTGAACCTGGGGTCTATTAGGGAGCTTTTTTTTGGGGGGGGGGGGATTTGGGGAGTGTGAGTGGAGCAGGGAGAGAGCTGGAGGGTGTGAGCAAAGCCCCCTGTATCCCCTCACTGTCCCCTGGTGCATCATCCCGGGTCCAGCCTTGGGGACAGGCCACCCCAAGGACAGATGTCCCTAGGGACGGGTCACCCCGGGTCCAGGACACCCCAGTTCCAGGTCACCCCGGGTCCAGGACCCCAGTGATGGGTCGCCCTAGGGATGGGTCACCCCAGGCCCTCCCAACCCTGGGTCACCGCGGGACGAGCTTGCCCCAGGTGTCCCGGCCACCCTGGGGACAGGTCACCCCTAGGGCTGGGAGACCCCCCCCCCCCCAGCTGGTGACAAAGCTGGGACATGGGACACTGGGTGCAACCCCTGCCAGCGCCCACGGGGGCCAAGCCCCGGGGTCCCCGCCGGGATTTTGGGGTGCTCGGCCGTGCCGACGCCATCCTCCTCTCCCTCTTCCGAGCAAAGTGAAGAGGCTGGGCCAAGGGGGGGCTTTGATGTCTGCTAATGAGCCCCGCTCTGTTTTCACAGCTGTCCCAGCGCAGCAGAAGTCAATTAAAGCCCCCCCCCCCCCACCCGCTGAGCACCCACCGCTCGTCCCACCGGTGACGTCGTTGTGTAGGTGACACCGGAGCTTTGGTGACCTCCCCAAAGCCTCGCTCAGGTTTTTGGTCCTTGGTGACATGGGGTTAGCCCCCACAGCATCCTCCCAGCCCCAGCAAGGAAGAACTGGGGAAAGAACTGGTCGGACTGGGAGAAGTGTAGGTCAGGGATGTCCTGGGGGCTGCTGCCCCCTGACCCATGAGGTCCCCTGGCCCACGGGTTCCTCTGCCTCGCAGCCGTGAAGTCTCCTGTCCCCGTCCCATGGGCTGTCCCATGCCCAGCCCCATGAGCAACCCTGTCCTCACAGCCTATGTCTCCTCTGTCCCCTGCCCCATGGAAGCCCCCACCCCTTGTCCCTGCCCCATGGCGACCAGTCCCAGCAGCTCAGCCACAGGTGACAGTCCCCTTGGGGCAGGGGGGTCCATCTCCCCCAAACCCCCCGCCCTGCGTCCCGCGTCTCCTGCAGTGATGTGCGGGGGTGGCCGAGGGTCAGGGAGGTGGTGGGGACCAGCAGCTGGTGACAACAAGGGACAGCTTGTCGTGACATGTCACACGTCCCCACCGATCATTCCTATCAGCCCTCGGTGGTGTCCCAGTGCTTTGGTGGGGACACTGGTGGCTGTCATGCACCCCCAGGTATTAGGGACCTCCCTAATGAGGGTTGGGACACCATCCCACAGGGACACCGTCCCCATCCCACTGCCCTGCCTGAACAAAGAGGGACCGGTGGGAGCGCGACCCTAGCTCCTGCAGGGTGTAGGGCAGGAGGGCACGGGGCTGCCTCCACCCCAACACCCTCCTGGAGACCCTGGGATGAGGCGGTGCGACGCATGGTCTCCTTCCCTGCGCCTTGCCTTGAGGACTTGGGACAAACAGACGTGGTGCCCCTTCTCCATCCCAACAGCCCTCCTGAAGAAGGTGGGATGGATGGAAAAGGGATGGATGGACATGGGATAGATGGATCTGGGATGGAGGGACATGGGTTGGGTGGGCATGGGATGGATGGACAGGGGATGGATGGAAACGGGATGGAGGGACATCCGTTAGGTGGATGTGGGGTGGATGGACATGGGATGGATGGACATGGGATGGACGGACACAGATGAGTGGACATGGGATGGGCAGACACGACACGGGATGGGTGGACATGGGTGGGTGGATAAGACAGCCAACCTCCACCCCGAACCCCATCTGGAGAACGTGGGATGGATGCACTGGGGTGGGTGAACATGGGATGAGTGTACACGGGATGGGAGGTCATAGGGTGCACGGACACGGGACGGCTGGACACAGGACGGCGGCACAGCACCCCACCTCCCTCCCCGCACCCACTGGGGCCGTGCTGCCCCCTCCTGCTCCAGGACCCCCGTCCCCCTCCTCGCCGCCCCCCGGAGCCCCCACCTCCCACTCCCCGGGGTGGCTGCGGCCGCGCGGGCTGTTCCGGCGCAGCTGTCCCGCGGGGAGGAGGGCGCGGGGGCCGGGGCAGGAATTCGGCCTGGCCTGGGCAGCGAGCGGCGGCTCCGGAGACAGAGCCGCCTCTGAATGCGGGGAATGTTTTTGCAGCTGGAGTCGATTAGGGGAGGGCTCCGCGGCTTTATTAATCCCAGCGTTATTGCTCAAGAGGCGCGGGAGGGCGGGTGTGCGGGGGGGGGGGGGGGAGGCGCTTGGGTGTGCGAGGGGGTGTGCAAGGGGGTGCGTGCAAGGGGGAGAGCGTGCGCAAGGACGGGGTGCGAGGGGGCGCGGGTGGGTGGAAAAGAGGGCATGTGTGTGCAGGTGAGTGTGCAAAGGGGAGTGTGCACACAAGGGGAAGGCACTTGGAGGTGCAAGATGGGGTGTGTGCAAAGGGGAGCATGTGTGCAAAGGGTTGTGTGTGCGCGAGAGGGTCATGTGTGTTAAAGGGCATTTGTGCAATGAAGTCCACGTGTGTGTGCAAGGGGATCGTGGGTTAAAGGGTGTGTGTGCAATGAAGAGCATGTATGTGTGAGCAGGGCATGTGTGCAACAAAGAGCATGTGTGTTCAAGGGGATCATACATGTTAAAGGGTGTGTGTGCAACGAAGAGCACGTGTGTGTGCAAGGGGGCACACGGAGTGTGTGCCTGAAGGAGAACATGTCCTGCATGTGTGCAGAATGGTGTGTGCATTCAAAGGAGGATGGGGTATGTGAGCACACAGATGTGTGGGGGGGAGCACGTGCACACACATGTGCAAGGAGGGGACACGCCACAGACGTGCTTGTGAGCAGGGGTGCAGACGTGTGCTCACCAGAGCAGACGGGGGCCCACACCAGCGAGCAGGCGCCTGGCATGGGGGGTGTGAACAGACCAGTAGGGCCCATACGTGTGCACATATGTACATGCACACTCACGCACGAGCACACACCGTGCACACACACCCCTGAGTGTACACGGACACATTTATGCCCACACGTGCTCAGATGTGCACACGCACATGCATGTACGGTGTGACGCTGCAGGCACGTCTGCGTGCAAGCTTGCACACACGCCTGAACACATCTGTACACACGTGAACAGGCACACACACATGCACGCACACATATGCACGTGTAAGCACACGCACACACGTGGGAGTTGTGCCCGGGAGGGAGGCTCCCCCCATGGAGGTTTCCCCACCATAGAGGCTCCCCCCATGGCGGAGGCTCCCCGAGAGGGAGGCTCCCCCCACGAGGGAGGTCTCTGGCGGTGGCCATTCCTCCACCACGGAGGATTTCCCCACCACGGAGGTTGCCCCGCAGCAGAGGTTCCCCGCAGTGGAGGTTTCCCTGCAGTTGAGGCGCCCCGTGGGGGAGGCCTCCCCTGTGTTGGAGGATTCCCCGGACGGGAGGTGCCCCTATGACAGAGGTTTCCGTGCCCCTATGACAGAGGTTTCCGTGCCCCTATGACAGAGGTTTCCCCCACAGAAGAGGTTTAACTAAAATGGAGGTTTCCCTGATGATGGAGGCTCTCCGCAATGAAGGGGGAAAACCCCACAACAGAGGTTCAACTTACAATGGCGCTTTTCCTCTTGCTGGAGGTTTCCACCGTGATGGAGGTTCCCCTGATGATGGAGGCTCTCCACAATGAAGCTTTCCCCACAATGAAGGCTCACCCTATGACGGAGTTTTTCCCCCTGATGGACGCTTACCTCGTGATGGAGGTTCCCCCTCTGTGGAGGATCCCCCATGACGGAGGATCCCTCTCCGTGGAGGTTCCCCCATGATGGAGGTTTCCCCCACGAGGGTTTCCCTGATGACAGAGCTCCTCGAAAACAATTTCCCCCACAGCGGATGTTCACCCAACCGTGGACTTTTTCCCCGTGATGGAGACTTCCCCACAGCGGAGGCTCCTCACCACGGAGGCTTCCCTGATGACAGAGCTTCTCCCAGATGAAGTTCCCCCCGGTCTGGAGGTCCCCAAACGCCAGCGGTTCCCCAGCACCCTCGGGGCAGGGGTCGAGGCCCGTCAAGCCCTGGCGCAGCGGTGGCCGGCCGCCATCTCACCCGGCCCCATCCAGCTGCAGCAGGAGGACGCGAGGCTAAAAATACCCGGGGAGCCGCTGCGCCGGGACCGAGCCAAGCCAAGCTAATGAAAGCAGCGTGTCCCCGCGGAGCCGTGGTGCTTCGGCCCCGTCCCCGTCCCCGCGGGTGTCCCCTCGCCCCGACACCCCTGCGGCTGGGGGACGGCCGCGAGGGGTGGGGACGTGGGCATGGGGGGACGGGGGGACTGGGGACGGGGACGTGGCCACGGGGCTGCTCCAGGAGGGGCTCGGGAGGGGCTGGCTGGTGGAGAAGGGGGGTGCGGTGGGATGGCGGCGGGAGGAGGCCCTGGGCTGGAGGCCACCACGGCCTTCGTGGCCTCCCGGGGCCCTGGAGGTGGTGGAGGAGGACGCGCGGAGGCGCAGCCGGACGCTGCTGCGGGCCTGGGTCGGGGCAGGAGCTGCTCGGCCAGGGGTGAAGCTGCGGGCTCTGGGAGGCTTGGGGCAGAAAGCTGGGATTTGGGCAAAAGGGAAACGGCGGGGGGGGACGGGGCGGGGGAGGCTGGGGCAGCTCCTGCCCCCGGCCTGTGCTGGCCTGTGGGGCTGCTCCCTGCTCCTTCTTTTTTCTTTTTCTTTTTCTTTTTCTTTTCTTTTTCTTTTTCTTTTTCTTTTTCTTTTTCTTTTTCTTTTTCTTTTTCTTTTTCTTTTTCTTTTTCTTTTTCTTTTTCTTTTTCTTTTTCTTTTTCTTTTTCTTTTTCTTTTTCTTTTTCTTTTTCTTTTCCTTTTCCTTTTCCTTTTCCTTTTCCTTTTCCTTTTCCTTTTCCTTTATATTTTTCCCTTTTCCTTTTCCTTTTCTTTTTCTTTCTTACTTTTTCTTTCTTTTTCTCTCTCTTTTTCTTTTCTTTTCTTTTTCTTTTTCTTTTTCTTTTTCTTTTTCTTTTTCTTTTTCTTTTCCTTTTCCTTTTCCTTTTCCTTTTCCTTTTCCTTTTCCTTTTCCTTTTCCTTTTCCTTTTCCTTTTCCTTTTCCTTTTCCTTTTCCTTTTCCTTTTCCTTTATATTTTTCCCTTTTCCTTTTCCTTTTCTTTTTCTTTCTTACTTTTTCTTTCTTTTTCTCTCTCTTTTTCTTTTTTTCTTTTCTTTTCTTTTTCTTTTTCTTTTTCTTTTTCTTTTTCTTTTTCTTTTTCTTTTTCTTTTTCTTTTTCTTTTTCTTTTTCTTTTTCTTTTTCTTTTTCTTTTTCTTTTTCTTTTTCTTTTTCTTTTTCTTTTTCTTTTTCTTTTTCTTTTTCGTTTCCGTTTCCGTTTCCGTTTCCGTTTCCGTTTCCGTTTCCGTTTCTTTTTTCCTTTTCCTTTTCCTTTTCTTTTTCCTTTTCTTTTTCCTTTTTTTCTTTTTCTTTTTTTTCTTCTTTCTCTTTCTCTTTCCTTCTTTTTCTTTCTCTTTTTCTCTCTTTTTCTCTCTTTTTTCTCCCTTTTTCTCCCTTTTTCTTTTTGTTTTTCTTCTTTTCCTTTTCCTTTTTCTTTTTTCCTTTTTCTTTCCTTTTCTTTCTCTTTTTTCTTCTCTGTTTTTCTTTTTTTTCTATTTTTCTTCTTTCTTTTCTTTTTCTTTTTTTCTTTTTTTTTCTTTTTTTTCTTTTTTCCCTTTTCCCTTCCCTTCCCTTCCCTTCCCTTCCCTTCCCTTCCCTTCCCTTCCCTTCCCTTCCCTTTTTCCTTCCCTTCCCTTTTCCCTTCCCTTCCCTTCCCTTTTCCCTTCCCTTTTCCCTTCCCTTCCCTTCCCTTTTCCCTTCCCTTCCCTTCCCTTCCCTTCCCTTCCCTTCCCTTCCCTTCCCTTCCCCCTTCCCTTCCCTTCCCTTCCCTTCCCTTCCCTTTTCCCTTCCCTTTTCCCTTCCCTTCCCTTCCCTTTTCCCTTCCCTTCCCTTCCCTTCCCTTCCCTTCCCTTCCCTTCCCTTCCCTTCCCTTCCCTTCCCTTCCCTTCCCTTCCCTTCCCTTCCCTTCCCTTCCCTTTTTCCTTCCCTTCCCTTTTCCCTTCCCTTCCCTTCCCTTTTCCCTTCCCTTTTCCCTTCCCTTCCCTTTTCCCTTCCCTTTTCCCTTCCCTTCCCTTTTCCCTTCCCTTCCCTTCCCTTCCCTTCCCTTCCCTTCCCTTCCCTTCCCTTCCCTTCCCTTCCCTTCCCTTCCCTTCCCTTTTCCCTTCCCTTCCCTTTTCCCTTCCCTTCCCTTTTCCCTTCCCTTCCCTTTTCCCTTCCCTTCCCTTCCCTTCCCTTTTCCCTTCCCTTCCCTTCCCTTCCCTTCCCTTCCCTTCCCTTCCCTTCCCTTCCCTTCCCTTCCCTTCCCTTCCCTTCCCTTCCCTTCCCTTCCCTTCCCTTCCCTTCCCTTCCCTTCCCTTCCCTCCCTCCCTCTTTTTTCCCTCTTCCTCCATCTCATTTTTCTTCTTCCTTCTTTTTCCTCCTCCCTCCCCTCTCCCTCCTCCCTCCCTCTCCCTTTGCCCCCCAGCACAGCCCCCAGCCCGCAGCCC
The DNA here is from genome assembly GCF_040182565.1 of Anser cygnoides. Classification (NCBI taxonomy): domain Eukaryota; kingdom Metazoa; phylum Chordata; class Aves; order Anseriformes; family Anatidae; genus Anser; species Anser cygnoides. The sequence goes on from NC_089894.1 coordinate 3,167,441, forward strand.
TGCAGGCCAGGGGCACGCTGGGGTCAGGACACTCCAGGCCCACACCGCACCGCGCACACTCGTGCACCAATCCACACGTGTGCGCCGCACGTTTCAGCACATTCACTGCACGTGGGCCTGCGCATGCATGTGCAAATCACACACGTGTGCATGCATACATGCACACACACCATGGTGTGCATTTGCATGCACATGCGCAGCCCCCACGTGCGCACCGCCAGCTGCACATGCAAAGTCCACCTGTGTGCATGCACACACCGTGCACACACCGTGCACACATCATGCACACACTCGTGTGCACACACCACACACGTGTGCACACACCACACACGTGTGCACACAAACACCGTGTTCCACGTGCACTCACACACACCCCCTCATCCTGGGTGCACCCCAAGGGGGCCAGGGAGCAGGGGCAGGGGGACAAAGGGAGCAGCGGGGACACACACGAGGCCGTGCTGATGGTGTCCCCCGACCAGACCCAGGGGCGTCCCCATAGCACGGCCCTCTCGGGCCTGCGTTCACTCTGGTCCCTACTGACCCACAGGACGCTCTCAGAGTGCATTCACACCGGGGGCTGGTGAGGGAGGAGGGAGAATGTGAGCAGCAGAGAAGGAAAATGCGAGTGTTTACCCTGCAGTTAAATATTTATTTGAGCCAGCAGCTGGCTGGGAGCTCAGGCAGGCACTTCCAAAAACAAAAATTGGGGAAAAAAGGTGAAAAGAACAGAGAAGTTAAGGGGTGGAAGGTGTTAGGGGTGGCAAAGGAGCGGGGCCCCTGCCTGGAGTCCAGCACCCCGAATCACTCATTTGCAGCACCGTAAGGAAGTGGGTGCCTGGGTGCTGCCCACCCCCCCACCCCCCCCACCCCCCCACAGCTCTGTGTCCCCCCCCACGGCCGTGTCACCCGAGCCACCCCGGAGGCTGGTGTCACCCACACGGCTCACCCCTGGTTGCTGCGTGGCTCTCCCCCTCTTTGCTTTTGCTCAAAAAGCACCCAAACCAAGGCTGCCTTGTGCTTCAGGTTGAACAAAATGTGCCATGAACCCAAAACAGCACTTTTTAAAAGAAATATCATTACTGTTATTACAGAGGTTGAAGCGTGGGGCTGCGGTCACCTCTCGCAGCGCTCACGGCTCCGTGCCTTTGCCTGCACCACCCTCTGGTGCCGGCAGCCTTGGGCTGGCTGCAGGGTGCTCATCGCAACGGCTGTAGTCCCAAAACCCACGTTTGGGGTTTTTTGGGAGCTACGCCCGCTAATTAAATCCAGGGCGATCCCAGCCGAAGTGCTCCATGTCAGCAATGAAGCAGCAAACCCTTCCGCGGGTTGCACAAGGACAAAGGGATTTTTTCATATGGTGAGCAAACGGACAGGTCCGTGGCTAGATGGATGCAGATGGGTTTGGGATGCCCGGTGCTCCCAGCCATGGGATGAGATCCCAGCTTTGGTGGACTTACAGCATCCCCCAGAACACTGCTGGAGACATCAAGCAGCGGGTGATCAATCAGAATGGGGTTTCCTCTTATGGATTATAGGTTATGAGTTATGGATTATGAGTTATAGGTTATGGGTTATGAGTAATGGGTTACAGGTTGTGGATTATAGGTTACGAGTTGTGGGTTATGAGTTATAGGTTATGAGTTATGGATTATCAGTTATAGTTTGTTGGTTATATGTTATGAATTGTGGGTTTTAAGTTATGGTTTATGGGTTATGAGCTATAGGTTATGGGTTCAGCCCCATTTTGGGGGTTACAATACAGCAATCCCGGGCTCATTTCACCCCACACCACTCCTGGGTGCTCCCTGGGTCCCCAGAATGGCTGTGGGGTGGGGGCTGCCCATGGTGGGAGTCACTGTCCCTGGGGGGCTCTGTGGGCACCAGGCAGGGCAGCGGATAGGGACAGAGGCAGGGGTGGGGGTGGCCAGTTTTGGGGCCATGCACAACCGATTCGAAGGTGTCGCCAACAGGGCAGCCGTGGTGGGGTCCCCATTGGAAAGTACCCACTTCCCATGCTCTTTAGAGGTGAGAAGTCCCCAGGGGCAGGGTGATGGCCTTCCCCTCACAGCATAGTTTGGGGCAGAAGGGACCTTAAAGGTTCCCTGGGCAGGGACCTCCCCCACCAGCCCAGGCTGCCCCCAGCCCCATCCAGCCTGGCCTTGGGCACCTCCGGGGATGGGGCACCCACAGCTCCTCTGGGCGGCCTCGGCCAGGGCCTCACTGCCCTCAGAGTGAAGAGTTTCTCCCTAATATCTCTTTGCAATCTCCCCTCTTTCATTTTTAAGCCATTCTCCCTCATCCTGTCACCGCACCCCAACGAAGAGTCCCTCCCCAGCTTTCCTGCAGCCCCTTCAGGCCCTGGCAGGCCCCTGTGAGCTCTCCCTGGGGCCTTCCTTTCCCCAGGCCGAACCCCCCCAACTCTCAGCCCGGCCCCACAGTGGAGCAGCTCCCCCCCTGAAACCCTGAGCTTCTGAACCCCTGAACCTCTGAGCCCCTGAGCCTCTGAACCCTGAACCCCTGAGCCTCTGGGCCTCTGAACCTTGAACCCCTGAGCCTCTGAACACCTGAACCTCTAAACCCTGAACCCCTGAACCTCAGAGCCCCTGAGCCTCTGAACTTGAACCCCTGAACCTCTGAGCCCCTGAGCCTCTGAACCCCTGAACCTCTGAGCCCCTGAGCCTCTGAACCTTGAACCCCTGAACCTTGAACCTCTGAGCCCCTGAGCCTCTGAGACCCTGAGCCCTGAACCTCTGAACCCCTGAACCTCTGAGCCCCTGAACCTCTGAGCCCCTGAACCTCTGAACCTTGAACCTCTGAACCCCTGAACCTCTGGGCCCCTGAGCCCTGGAGCCTCTGAACCTTGAACCCCTGAACCTCTGAGCCCCTGAACCTTGAACCCCTGAGCCCCTGAGCCTCTGAACCCCTGAGCCCTGAACCTTGAACCCCTGAGCCCCTGAGCCTCTGAACCCTTGAACCTCTGAGCCCTGAACCCCTGAACCTCTGGGCCCCTGAGCCCTGGAGCCTCTAAGCCTCTGAACCTTGAACCCCTGAGCCCCCGAGCCGCTGGGCCTCCAGCCCCCCCCGCCCCAGCCCCCCCCGCACCCCCTCCCTCCCAGGACTACACCTCCCATCATGCCACGGGGCGGGAAAGGAGGCGGGGGGAGGCGTGCCCGCGGGGCGGCCGCTTCCGGGCCCGGCGGCGAGGCGCAGTGAGGGAGCCGTAAGATGGCGGCGGCGGCGGTGCTGGAGTTCCAGCGCGCTCAGTCCCTGCTCTCCACCGACCGCGAGGCCTCCATCGGCATCCTGCACTCCATAGGTGAGGCCGCCGCCCGCCGCCGCCTCCTCCCGCCGGCCCCGGCCGCCCTCCGCCGCCCTCCGCCGCCCGCCGCCGCCGCCTGCTGACTCACCGTGCGGCGCCAGGCCCGGCCCCGGCCGCCCCCCGTTGCCCGGAGCCCCCCCCGGGCCTGGAGGCCCCGGCCCCGGCGGGAGGCGCGGCGGGGGGCGGCCGGCCCCGGGGTGCCACCTGTGGAGCCGGCGGGCGGCAAGGGGCGGCGGGGGGGGGGGGGGGGCCGGCACCCCGGGGCGCTGCTGCCCGCCGGGTGTGGGGTCGGGGTGCGGGGGCCGCGGGGGCCGGGAGCCCCGCCGGGGGCGGCTGTGGCCGTTGGTGCCGGTAGGGCTGCCGGAGCGGCGCTTTTAAAGGCGGAAAGTTTGGGGGAGGCTTCGGCCGTGCGGGGCTGGGGCTGTCAGCCGGCGCGGAGGCAGGTGCTGCCCGCGGGGCCGGGCCGGGCGCGGTGCTGAGCGGGGCTCCGAGCCGGGAGGGCTCGGGGATGCCTGGAGCAGGGGTGCGAGGGAGCGACCCTCCGCTCGCTTAACGTGCGCGCCGCCAAAAAGGTGCCGTGAGCTGCTGTCACCCTCCTGCGCCCGGCGAGTAAATGGCTCCTAGCGCCCGTGTTAGACCTTGGCGTTCGGAGCGCTCCGCGGCCTCTGAAAGTTGCTCGTCCCTCTCGGTGCTTCTCTGGTTAATTAGTAGGGGGTGCGCTCAGGGCTGTCGGCGTGCCTGCAACTTTCCGTCCGGTCCGGCGCAGCGGGAAGAGCTCGTGGTGCCCGTGGCTGGGAGTCGGAGCTGTCCAGAGAGCGCTGCCTCGAGACGTCCCTGCTTGAGAGACATTTCTTTGCTTTTGGTGCTGCACGTACTGAGTTCCGGGCACGGAAAGCCGTGGTCCCTGCTGGGGCAGCGCAGAGGATTTCAATTCCCTCTGTAGTGCTAGGTGACAGCCGTGTGGCAGCAAAGACTTTAGCTTTATTTGTTCATGTAGAAGCTGAGCTCGTTCACCTGCGCAGGTGATGCTGGAGGTGAACATTTATGCGGCAGCAGACCACAGAGTATGTTGTGAGCGGGGTGTATTGTTTTGCGGATAAATTATACGAAACTGATGTTGTGCAAATAGAGGCTTGGTGTTGCTGTATCACAGCTGACCCTTTTGTGTACCTCAGAGCCGCAGTTACTCAAGCTGGCACCCAGCGTCGTTCGGTTTATCAGGGTTTCGTGTGGGAGAGAATATTGACTCTTGCAGTGGGTGGTAAAAGCAGCGATGGTAGCACCTCCCTGCTACTGAGCAAAGAGGGCAAACGCACTCTGTGGATCCAGAGTTGTTGTTGTGCTGTGTTTCGAGGAAGGGATCCTCACAACTTGATGCATGAAGCGGCAGCATCGTAAATCCTGATACCGGAATACCCCGTTGGAAATCCTGTTAAATTTCTTCTATTTGGTTTTGTGGCTTCAGTGGGAAGAGGGTCTGTTGTGTGGTGGTGTTCTTTTGAAATGAAACTTCAACAGCTGGACGAGCTTAGTGGGACTACTTCAAAACTTAGACAACATTCACATTGGAGAAAGCAGTCGTGTCTATCAGCTGGACTAAAGTCTTGGTGAAGTATAGATCAACTGCTGGTTGTAAGCGCTGCATGTAAGCTTTCCACGTAATCTGCTTTCCAGATCTGGTATCCCAAGCTGAATTTGCTGTTGCCTGTTACAACAGTTACTTTCTTGGTGCCTTTCCAAGAGAAGACCGGCAATGATTATCTTCTAACTGAAACGGCATTAAAGGTAACTTTTCTGCTTTTTTCTAGTGAAACGCGATGTCCAGGAAAATGATGAAGAAGCGGTGCAAGTCAAAGAGCAGAGCATCCTGGAACTGGGATCACTGTTGGCCAAGACCGGGCAGGCAGAAGGTGAGCCTGAAATAAGTAACTGAGGTATCGGGTGAGAGGAATGTACGTGGAAATGAACGCAGTCCACGCAGGTAACGGGACAGAAGTAAAAGCAGATTTAGGCAGGAGATGTTACGTCTGGTGAGAGGACAGAAACTTAAAAAAAAATAAGTAGATAAACAGCATAAAATATTAATCTCATGCTTCAAGGCCCAGTGTTCTGAAAGATTGCTGATGCATTGGAAAGTTTAGTTCATGACCTTTTGGCATGAGGCCGCTTTAGTATAAGTAGCTAAAGTTTTGTTCAGTTGTCATGTATGCAGCGAGACGTTTCTCTGGATTTGTTTTTAAACATCTCAGAGCCTTGTTTCGAATTGGAAATATTGTCCAAAAACCTCCTTTCTCACCAGCAGCTTCTTTCTCAATTGATTTATCTGCTGAAACATTACATCAGAAAATGCTTGGCCAGCTCCGCACAAGAGCAAGACTTGACAGTCCTCCTATTGTGACCGCGTGAAAGGACAGAAGTGGAGAAAAGTTCTCTGTTCGGTGACTTTTGAGTAGGACCTCTTCGTGTCTTCTGTGTCCTGGAAAGCTTATGGCGGTGTCTGTGCTACTTGGCACTCAGCAGTTTTATTTTGTTTCTTTTGCTGAGGAATGGTCTTGCCTTTCTGGAGCACCTTTCACCTCAAGTGTTTTAGGAGCTGATACGCCACATCCGTACAAAGAGCGTTCTGTCTACAGCAGACAGTTGGCCATGGTATGGCCCTGTGCTGTTCTAAGTATGCCTGACAATAAATCAGAACGTGAAGTGAAGCGTGCGTGCCTTTAACAAACTGAAACTGGATGGGGAAAACAGGCCAGCAGAACCTTTAACCAAACTGAAATTCAGCTGGGACGCCAAACCTAGTGTTGGAGCGGTTCACAGAAAGCAGTGTAAGGTCTTGGATAACAGCTGGTCAAAGACTGCAGCTTTGTGTTTATTCTGAAACTCACGCTGTGTGTCCTACTCTCCAGTCTTTGTAAACGTATATTTTGACTTGGTCATTTAGCTGATCAACCCACGTCTGCATGTGTTGGAGCGTTCTGGACACTGATCCCTGGGTGATCTGCAATTGAACAGCGCTTGGGACAAAGTAGATGACTTGTGCTTAGAGCTGGAAGCAAAGGTGCTGTGTGTCTCACCTGGCTGTAGATGTCCACGTCCGATTTCCTAGTGTGGGCTGCCTTTATAGTCAGTGGAGGAGAGAGAGGCTGTTCCAGCACACGATTCATCTCATCCTGCAGTAAGAATTTAGAACAGGAGAAATGCTGTAGAAGTGCCCGTTCCTCTCACTGAATAGTACAGGACCTCAGGTCGCTCAGCTCGGGTGCAGGTGTCCGTGCTGTACAGGAGTCCTGTGCACTCTGATGTTTGCTTCTGTAAAGGTAACGAGGCACGGCTTTGCTCCTGCTCCAAGGGAGATGTGTATTCTTGGGCTAAAAAGGGAGGAAATCACCAGAAGAGTGTCTCCAGGTAAATGATCTGATGTGCAGATCATTTTGATGTGCAGAGGTTTGCAGAAGCCTGAGAAAAGTTCTTTTAGGTGCCTGATGGCCTCCTTACTGTGGCAGGATTTGGGACGTTTTTGAGTTGAAGCTTGACTCTTACACAAGCATGAAGAACTTCATTCCATCCTCAGGGGATGGATAGCCAAAAGATTTTTAAGGGGAAGGCTAAGCGATTGAAAATGACAATGTTAATTTATCAAAACCATTTTTTTTCAGAAGGAAATGGAGTTGGCAGCATTAAGAAGCCAGTTGTGTATACGTAGATCAGCGTGAGATCACCACGTTGTGCTTTCTGGAGCTTTGTGGTGAAGCTGAGGGACAAAGAAAGGAGGTGGCGCAACAGCGTAGAAGTGTGCTAGACCTGTGGGAAAGACACTGGCACCTTCCCTTCCTGTCTGCTTCCTGGGTTGTAGTGTGCTGGTAGGAGAGACAGGCAGGCTGGGTCAGCAACACCTTCCCCAGGTACAACTGTTCACAAGGATGCTGGCGACAGGCAGGCTCAGATCTTGATGCTGAGCAGGAGTGAATCTGGTGCTGCGTAGCCTAAAGAGGACATTTGTGAGAATGCAGTTTCTGGCACGAATAAAATAGATCTCGCTGTGAATCTCGCTGCCTACGTTTTAGTTTTAGCTGGTGGGATTTCTTTGGTGGGTTCTAGGTATAGCTCGGTGGCTACTTCCAAGTGATAACCAGGAGCTGGACTCGACGATCCTTATGGGTCCCTTCCAACTCGTGATATTCTTTGATTCTATGAACTTCCAGAGGTGAAAGGCTCTGGGAGTTGCAGCCTGTGGAAAAAAATCAGCAGTTTGGTTGGTAGGGTTTGGAAATTGTAACTGCCCTGCCACTGTCTGGCTGAGAGCGTAAAGCAAATCTGTAGTTTTTAGAGGACTAATCTCTGGTGAACTACGGCCTTTGTGTTGTTTTTTTAAAAAAACAACAAATTACCGCCTTTGTCTGCTTGATAGAGATCGAGGATTCAACTGAAGGATTAATCGCTTCTTTTAAACAGGTCCAGATTTTATAGCATTGCTTAAAACTGTGGGACTGGAATAACTCTCAGATCAGGAATTGAGGTGCATGGCATGTTAGCTTTGTGGAAGGCTGAAAATCAGAATTCATTTTCCAGGGCTGCTGCTCATCAATTCTCTAGAGCTGTCAATCACACCCCTTTAACCAACCATTGCGTTCATTTAAAAAAGAAAAATCCTAAAAATAGTTGACAGTTGCATTGTTGGGGAAGAGAAGTTTCTGTGGGAACTTTCAGCTTGCATGCCTGAATGGGGTCTGCAAAATGTATGGATTTCCTAGCTGTTGGCTTAGAATCTGTTGTCTAGTGAATTCCCGAGCAGCTGTTGAGCGAGTCAATAGGAAGGTAAGTACTGCAGTATATTTCCTGTGGTTTTCCCTTCTTTTCTTCTGAAGTTCCTTTCCTTTGCCGAAGTGCGTTCAGCACTAAAACGAGCGTAATCCCATCGGTCCTGAGACGCTGGCGTGGGGCAGCGGTGCGCAGTGTGGGGAGCGGTGCCTCGCCGTAGCTGAGAGTCGATGGACCTCGAAGGGAGCCTGGCTGCCGTGATGGGGAAGACTGAAAAGTTCTTAGTTAGGGAGCTAGCGGATAAGGATGCAGTGCTGTGACCGGTTCAGCGCTGTGTTTTCCAGTGCTCGTGGTAGTTGCGCTGGGGAAGAGCACGGGAACCTGCTCCTAGGCAACTCCAGCTCTGGCGCTGCTCCTCTCCCAAGCCCAGCGGGCTGATCGGGAGCACACCTCTCAGCTCCCAGCAAGAGGAGGGACGTTTGGGAGCAGCTCTGTGCCAAAGCGATGTATTTAGTGTGCTGTGACGTTGGAAGCTGCTGCCTGTTGCTGTCGTGGCAGTTCGTTCACTGTTACATGAAGCAGTTGGTGAAGAATGTTTAACTTTTCTTTGACTTAAAATGATTAGGGTTTACACGCGTGAGTGGTATTGCAGGTTGAATGGCTCGTGGTGTAACGTGTGTCCTCAGGATGAAGTGGGGTGGTTAAAATTACAGCCTGTCATGGGGCAGTAGGTAGAGTGTTCCTTGTTGAGTAAAAGCCGAGTGCTGATTAAAACTGTCCGTCAGTGGGACTTCATCTTACCGAAGTAGCAGCACCTTGGTTCTAGAAAAACCTGCCCATTCGTTTTTAAACATAAAGTAAAGAATTTTTATGAAATCTTAGACGTGGCAGTCAGTGTCTTTTTTTGTTTGCTTGTTCTACAAAATGTGATTCATTATAGAAAGGGTCATGATTTCTTACGCTGCTGTTTGGAAAATAAGGCTCATGTGAGAATAGAGAATTATAAGTTTCATTTGTTTTAAAACTGCACTTCCAGGTATGTAAAAACATCAGTACATCCCCATGAGCAACTGGGATGGAACACCGAGTTCCGTCTCTTAACAGGGTAAGAAATGCAATTTTATTAGGTTTGATTAAACTTTTAAATAGTTTGGAAAAATAAAAATTAAAAAAACATTACCGAGATGTTCTTATAGCCTAATTCTTTTGCATTAATGCTAAATGAAATATGAACACCTTATTGTCAGCCATTTTTATTAGAATCTTTCAAAACTGAAATTCTGTTGATGCTCCTCCAATGGCCTAGTTGAAGTAAAATTATGCTAGTCTAGTTTTGATTCTGATACCAGTTTTGTATAGGGTATATTGAGGGTTTCTGATACATTTATTACAAGTTTTGTTTATTTTTTTTACTATGAAATCTCGTAAAGAATCAGTCTTGACGTCTGGGTGAGACTTGAAATTAGAGGCTGTGATTCCAGCATGCAGCCCCACGACTTCGTGAGTCAGCACTGAACCATGCACTGGCATGGTGCTGCGCTGCTGCAAGTGTCATCTTCCGTGTAAATAGTCATCAGTCTGACCTGTCACGACGGGCCGCGTGGTGTTTATCACAGGAGGAGACTTCCAGCTTGTGCTGTGCAATTCCGACACGTAACTCCCTTCTGCTTCCCGGAGCGCTGGGTCCTGAAACTGCTGTGACACTGACTGCCCCTTCCCTTTATGCTCTAGGAATGATGTTTTTAGTGTATTTCACCATAACGAAAGACTTTTCCTTTCTTAGCTTGAGATTAGCTCTATAACTGTATGCTGGACTGGAGACTAGGAGAACAGAAAGCTAGTTAAGCCAGCTGAGATCTAATTAGGTAATGTGGGTAGTCAAAGTGTTAACTGTCCTTTTTTCAGCAGTGGAGTGTATCTGACTTGCTAGGGTTCTCTAAGTATGGCAGAGGAAAACTTCAAACTGTGAGTCAATAAAAACATACTTAAACTATAAACTCCATTGCCCATTTTATAGAAAAATCTCAAAGCATTTAACAGGCGCTTACATTTTTAAAACGTGCCTGAGGCACCTACAAATGGTGTTATAATTGGGCGAACTGAAGTAACGGGAAACGTATGCTGTGTGGGTAAGACCAGAACCCAGCGGTCACCCTTGCCAGTCCCCTTGTTTACTGCGGGGCATTCCTTCAGGTGACGTTTATCACTCTTTTCCTGTAAGTGATGTTGAGAGACTGCTATAAAGTGCTTGGTATAATAAATACTGCCGTGTATAGGCATGTCAAGTATTCCAACTGCAGTGTAACTTCTGGCTGTGTGGTTGTATTTCATGACTTGGTTTTTCCTGTTTGCAGAGCTGGGAGGACTTCTGAAGTATGTCCGACCCTTCTTGAACTCCATCAGCAAAGCAAAAGCAGCCCGCTTAGTCCGATCCCTGCTCGATTTGTTCCTTGATATGGAGGCAGCAACGGGACAGGAGGTGAGATTTAAATTTCAGCAATAATCTGTTCCTCAAAAGCCTTCAGCATCATTACCTGACCTACTTTATTTCACACTGAAGAATTATTCATGTCAGGAAACCTTCATTTAATGCATTTGGATATATTCTATTAATAAAACATTAGATAATTCAGTTCACTTATAACCATGCTTGTGTGCAAGCCTTGTCTTGGTGGGGTCTAACTCTCACCCTGAGAATTTTTCAAAAATTTGTGTAGTTTGAAATTAGGTTTACACCTAATAAAGCATTAGTAATATTCTGTAATGGGATTAGTGTTTGGGCTGTGAGAGGTGAGATGTGCTGTACATGTCCCAGGGAGCTCAGTCTAGTGGAAAACTGGGGCAGTGTGTGATGGCACGGAGCTAGAGAAGGGAGTGTTCAAGGTCTGTTCATGAGTAGGTGGGATTAGAAGATGGCATTACTTAGCATCTTTCAGCTGGAGCCATGAAGTTGCAATGTATGGGGACACAGCGTGGTGGTTGTTTCATTCTACAGAGAGCTTCTGAGGCGTAGGAGTTACTCCTGAAGTGGGAGTGGAAAGCCTTTTGGAGCGACCAAGCGTAAACTACTTCCAGTGAAGGAACTTTTCCACTAGGAAACCCGTGGAGTGTAAGATAGGCCACAGTTAGGATTTACTTCATTCCCTGTAGGTCCCTGGAATTTGTTTTTTTTCTGTTGTCCAGTTGACTTGTTGGTTAGAGGGAATGGGAGAAGGACAGGAGCAACGTGTAAATGAGGAGGAGCCACTTACAGGTGCTGTTAACCTGCAGTACTGTAGGGCTGTACCGTGGCTGACCCACCAGAGCAGGTAGACGGAAAGGGAGCTAGAAAGGAGGTAAGCAGTGTGTTAAGGACACAGCCCACGTACCACTGTGCACGCAGCGACTGACGGGTTACAGTCTTGAAGAGGATCTGCCGCGTTACGAGGCAGATGGCATTCTTCTAACCATGTCACAGAAGTATCATCCTGGAGTTCAGGTAACACAGCAAATGTTCTTCATAAGCTGCTCAGTTCTTGTGGCTTGTGTGTACTGTAAACAGTGCCTGACAGAATCTTTGCCTCTCTTCTTTAACAGAAAAGGTTAAGGGGGAGCAGTGTAGGATGTGCAGGTAAGGAGAGAACCCCTTAACAGGTTGGGGAAAAATGAGTGGCTTCAGACTTTTTTCTGAAGGTAACTTGAGGTAAATATTTGAATGCAGTCCCAAAAGGTGGCATATTATGGGAGGAGAAGAACTTGGAGTAATAAAGATGGAGACAGTTAGCCAAAACAGTCCCTTTCACACACATTCTGAAGCCAAACCCAAAACCTTAAGGAATTGTAACACCGAACCTGTGAGGTTCTTGTTGTGGTATTCCTGAATACGTTTAATACCTCAGAAATGTTCGGAGGGATATTTGCTTCCCCAGTGTAAAGCATATTAAGAAGACTCCCAACTCCCAAGAGTCCAGTAAAGCAGTGAAATTAGAGACTTCTACTCCTAATGCTCAAGCAATCACTGTGCAATAAATTGCAATTTCATAATGGCTTTTCATAAGCTGTCCTCATTTAATAAGAAGTGACAAGGAGCTGACAAGTCCTGCAGTGTAGTACAGCTACAGAGCTGCTCCAGAAAGAACTGTGATCCAGAGGCTTTGGAAAAAGGCATTTCTGAACCTGGCACTGCAATATTAATTATTATGTATAACGGCCCAGTAGTACATTGGCACCCTCTTCTAGTTAGGGCAGAAAGAAACTGCTTTATGCATGGCAGGAATCTCATCAATCTTAAAAAAGAAGAAGCCAGTAGGTTGCTTTACTCTGCTTTGAAGCAATAGATAAAACATCCAGTGTCACTTACTGACTGATTCCTGGCACCTAACTTGTTTGTAAACAGTGGAGCCCAGGCATCTCTGCTGCTTTATACTACTGAAGGACACCCATGGTCTGACGTATTTAAGCCCTAAAACACATACACTTCATTTTCCTCTTTATTTGTAGAGCAATTGAAAATGCAGTTCTCTTTGTTGCCAAATGAAATAGTGCAAAACAGGACTGGAAAAGACCTCGAAGCCTTTTAGGCCATCCCTTGCCTAAGGCAGAATCAGTTCTCACGTACCCAGATGTTGTTTCGAACAAACCCCCCAGACGTTTAAGAAATCCCTCCTAGGATTTCAGCAGCAATTCTAACTGGTGGAACTTGGGAAGCCAAATCTTTATTTTCATATTCCAGTGTAGGAGGGTTGTCCCTGGTGGTCAGAAAAAATTACTGGAAGCGAAATGCATTAGAAAAGCCATGAAAGAAGGTGGTCTGCTGTGTGTTTGTTTGTTACAATTAAAGCTTAGACTAAACCTTAGTTTGCCTTCTGAATTTTACTTTCTCTTGCAGTACTGCTGTAAGTTATATAATACAGTGAACAGAGTTGCAAGGTGCAGGAAGTTAGTCTAGCAAGTAGAATACGAAAATATTTAAAGTAAACTCTAGCCATTCTACCTCATTTTGTGTAACATTTCTGGCAGCTTAAATTCTGCTGTTAACACGATGCAGCCTGAGGCTAAAGAATATTTTGTGTGGTTACCAGCGAGTACTTGTTTAATAGAGGTGCTTAGCATTGTGCTACTGAGCTGCAGTTCTCGTCAAACTACACCTTACCTGGGTAATACTGAAGGCGTGGTTCATCGAGACACTTGGGGTAGGCATTAGTGATGAAGGCTGTTATCTAATCTCCAGGTTCATTTTAAAATAAAGCTATTTTGAGATTTAGCAATGCTGCTCTTGAGACTGGAATGACTTACTCCCTTAACCTACGTTGTGGAGATTTAGGCTGCGTTGTATTTCTGTGTTGCTTTGTAGGAAATGATTGAGCCATACTGCTGTTTTAAAGAGGGGCAGCAGAAGGCTTGACAAATTTCTTTCTGCTCCCTTTAAGGTTGACCTGTGTTTAGAGTGTATTGAATGGGCCAAATCAGAGAAGAGGACTTTCCTACGCCAGGCTCTGGAGGTATGTTACATTGTGCATCCCAAACGTGTGTAATAGCATTTTCCCTCTTTTTCCCTCTATCAGATTTAATAACAGTAAAAGTAGAGAAATTCTAGCGTGTTGTCCAGATCTTTGTATGTGCAGTAGAAGGCCAATAGTGATTATACTGAATGCTAGTGACTCATCTCAGTATTCAAGTAGACAGGATTTTACCCACCGTATTTAGTTCTAGCCAGTTGTCCAGATGGTAGATCTTGCAGAATTGGATCATGTGATGTAATGAATACAAACTAAGCTAGTGAATTTTGTGCAGATAAGAATATAAAACTTAATTTTACCAAATAAACCTGTACTACCTTTCTCTGGCTTTCCTCACAGCAGTTCCTTTTCTGTTCTCCAGGCGAGGCTGGTCTCTCTGTACTTCGATACCAAGAGGTACCAAGAAGCACTGCAGCTAGGTGAGTTTCCCACTAGGTGGCAGTGGTAGTTCTCTGCTTTGAAATTAGTCTAGAGGCTGTCAAGGGAAAGGACCAATTACGTCATGTTCTTTGATAAGTTTTGTAGGACTCAGACGTTAATTTCCTCAGTGCTGTACCAGGTCTGCCATTTTTCACTATAGTGTGGCAGTAAAAGCTTCAAGACACCTCTTCATTGACATCATGTGTTCATTTCAAATAATTCTGGAAGCAAAGGGGAATTGTATCCAGTTGAAGCCATCAGGTTTGTCTCCTGCTGTAACATACGTAGTATAGTGCTGTGGTCAGAAAGCAGCTTTCTTTGGCTCACTCAAAAGCTGCCTCAATAAAAATAGTAGTAATGCCAGGAAATGGCAAACCTCTGAGGATGCAATTAGACAAGTTCTTGTGAAGCAGTGTAAAGGCTTTAAGAATTTGCTTCTACACCACCTGAGATATGGTAATTAACCATGTGAACTCTCCTGCTCTGCTGCAAAGCAGAGTAAAGCAGGTCATCTTACACAGCCCAACTCCCTTTGGTGCTTTACAAATGCTCATTTTGCAAATGACTGCAGTGATGTGAGAAGAGGTTTAAGCTGGCTAAAGGGTATTTGTACAGAGCGCTCTACCAGCTCAGTGTGCGGGTATGAGCAGGGATGAGAGATGACTGCACTGACATGAACAGAAGTGCTCACCTGGGCAGCTGTGATGTTTCATCAGGGACCCATAAGTTCTTAAACAGCGTGGCAGCAAGAGCATGTGTCATGTCCAGAGTCACCCGGGTGGCTTGTATCCGATCAGAATATAAAGCTATCTTAAGTGCTCTGATACATGGAATTCAATATCAAGTTAGAATTAGTTTGCATGTGGATGTGTAATGACCTCAGGTTTAAGCTCATCAGAGTTCACACGCCAAAGCTATGCTTAATTAACTTAATCACTTGAGTGATGGTGGTACAGCTTAGGGAGTTGAGAAGGCCTTTATGTATAGGGCATCCTCTCTGAACACTCCACCAAGATAGCAGTGTTTTGGGCTAGCATTTCTTTGTGGCTGGCCAAGAAGACATGATTATGTCTGCAGCGGAGCGGAGTAGACGCAATAAAGAGCCCCTACATCGTGTTTCTAGAGAGACACTGTTCTTTTCCACCTCGCCGTATGTTTAAGCAATGTTTTTCAGCTTCTAAGTGCAGCAAATGAGGATAAAATTCTTGTCTCTGCTTGCCCTAAGTTGGCTGTTTGGCTTGTAGGGGGAGAAGAAAGGGGGAAAATTTCCTCTAAGGTTAGCTCTTGCTGTCCTCACAAGGCTTTAATGTGACAGTTTATCTAGGTGTTTCTTAGGCTACCCACTCCTACCTCCTTAATTTGATCTGTAGCTGTCTTGTGCTTAAAACATTCCTTCCTCATCCCGTATTCTTAGGATTTGCTTGAAAGTCCCCAGCTCTCACCCTAGGGGAATGATGCAGGAACGGGCAGTACTTCTGGTTTGATTGGAGCTCTGAATGTGAGTGGTAAATCGTACTGTCATCTGGGGAAGGTGTAACAGAGTGACAATTTGAACTGCACAACACGTCCTTGACTTTCTGTTGAGTGTCTGCTGCTGGTGATGAGGTGGCAGAGGCACCCTGTCCACATGCCCAGCTATTCTCACTGCCCTCTTCTACCTCTAGCACAGAACTGGTTCATTCTTCTCCAACACTGGATTGATGCTCAACTGCTATTATTTCCTTTCCTTTGTTTCTTCTTGGAAGAACAGGTTGTGTAAGCCTAACCTCCCTTCCTCAACGCCAGTACTGCCTATGGGGGAAGAAGGGTGTCATCTGGAGGGAGCTGGTTTGTGTAGTCACTGGTAGCAGATGTGAAGCAGCTTACAAAGGTTCTTGTTCTTCCCCACTGCTAGGCTCCCAGCTTCTTCGGGAATTGAAAAAGATGGACGACAAGGCATTGCTGGTAGAAGTGCAGCTGTTAGAAAGCAAGACTTACCATGCCCTGAGCAATCTGCCAAAAGCAAGAGCAGCTTTAACCTCTGCACGGACTACAGCCAACGCAATCTACTGTCCACCTAAACTGCAAGCAGCGTTAGACATGCAGTCAGGTAAAGCCCTTCAGGAGAAGGGGAGAGTCTGGGACTTGTCACGGTGCATCAGTTGACTGATACTTGCTCTCTCCTGAGTGAATCATAGAATGGGACCTCAAGATACTCAGTAGTCTGCCCAGCTGCCTCAAGGCAGGATTAGCTATAATTACATTGTTCCTGACATATGTTTATTCGTCCTGTTCTTGAAAGCTTCCAGTGGTGGAGGGTCCATAAACTCATTAGGCAGTACAGCATCACACCTTGTTAATGTAAGTGTAACATTGTTCCTGGTCACATTTGCAGGCACTTACCTGAAGTGCCCCAGACTTGTCTGTTGTAACTAAAACTCCTTTGTCTGTCAACAATGTCTAGAAAATCAGATAAACAATGGGGGCAAATGAAAGTTCCAAAGGGAAACAATAAGGGGGTGTTGACCATATTTAGCTACATCCACAACTTTGGTGGTGGTTCTTTATGAGTTTGCTACTCACTGTCCTCAAGAGAGGACATGGATGTTCCTACAGAAATGAGGTAAATGGCAGCACAGAAGAGAAGGCTTCCTTTTACTGAAGTGCCAGATGAAGCACTGGGCAAGCAAATCATTCTGTCTTCGTCCAGTTACATTTAGAATTAACTCTGATGCTTGCCTGTTTGTTCCTCTCAACAGGTATTATCCACGCAGCAGAAGAGAAGGACTGGAAAACAGCCT
The DNA here is from genome assembly GCF_040182565.1 of Anser cygnoides. Lineage (NCBI taxonomy): Eukaryota > Metazoa > Chordata > Aves > Anseriformes > Anatidae > Anser > Anser cygnoides. Next base: position 3,184,216 of record NC_089894.1, read on the forward strand.
ATTCATATTTTTATGAGGCGTTTGAGGGATATGATTCAATTGACAACCCAAAAGCCATCACCGCCCTGAAATACATGTTGCTGTGCAAAATTATGCTTAACATGTACGTGGCAAATGGTTCTGCAAAGAATGCTTCCTACATTTAAATGGGAAAGGCTTTTTGTATATAAGACTACAGTAATGAAAGAACTAAATCAGACAGACTCGGCCGTTTGTCTTTGTTTATAAACTATTCACTGGTTCTGATATAACATTATTTGAACTTTAGTAATTTGTTATGAATTGGGAAACTTTGAGGCACATGGAAACTTAAGCTGGCCATGTTGTTGAACAGATACTCTCTTCCCTTCCTTCCCCTCTCTAGCCCAGAAGATGTGCAGGCATTAGTGAGTGGAAAGCTTGCTCTGCGGTATGCGGGAAGACAGGTAGAGAAACTTAATCCTTTCTATCTTCCTATTGTCTCTGAGAATATTGTGTTACTGTGTCAGATCTTTTCATACCAAAATATCCTACGCTTCTGAGTATCCTGAACAAGATCCAGAACTGATTAAATTACCATAAATCAATTGACTTCAAAGGGAACACAGTGATTTTTTCACCACCTGAAAATCTGACCCTCTCACTTCATTTTCTCTGTTTTTCTCCTCCCTGTTTTCTTCATGAAGTTCTAAATGCCTGGTGGTGTACGGTACTCATCTGAACCCTCATCAGCTGCTGCAGCCATGAATCTGATGTATTTAAATACGAGCTGTTCATTGTTTTTACTTGTGTTGTAGCAAGTCCTAAAAATCCATTCATAGCAGTGAGGCTGAGCAGCTTGAGACCTAGATGACTGTAAGGTGGAAGGCAGGCAGCTGGGGAGTTGTTAAATCAACTGTTTATTCTAACGTTAACTTGCCAGCCTGTGAATGCCACCCCCGTATTAAATCCAGGGATGCTTATGTTAAGCACAGGGCCAAGAGCCAGGCGTGCCAGGGTCTGAGCCAAGCTTACGTACTGATGCCCTCAGTGGCTTTGGTCTGCCAGCTATTTGCTTTGACACAGGAGCTAATACCCACCTACCTCACAAAGGATTGGGGAAGCTATTTAGTAGAGGAGGATGAGGTCAGTGAGCATAGGTGCATAGAAAAGAGTCGGAAGTAGGGATATCCCTGTGTTATCCCTGCTGGATCACAAAGGGCAGCTGTGGCCCTGCTTCATCCTCTTCCCCCTGGTGACAGCTGAGTTGGAGGCTTCTTTTCAGAGCGCCGAGGGCTCTTCCTCTCCATGGAGGAAATTTCAGCTGTTCCCTGCACCGTCCTCCTGAGACAACAGTGACCACAAGTTTGTGCAGCAGCTGTGGAAGCTGAGCTTAGGGAGCAGAGGGAAAGTGGACAGACAGCCTTGGGGGCAATTCACTGGGAGAGATGATAACAGAAGCGTGGGCCTCATGTACCGTAGCCACTGGGCTGACCTGTTTCTAGTGCGCTTGTGTCTCTCACCACTTGGAAGCTATTGTTCCAGTGGGGTTACTATTCTATTTAATATCAGTATGGTAGTTTGGTTGTGGCCGAGTCTTTTGCTTTGTTTCTGCAAGTGCTGGGTAGACAAGAAACGGTTTTCCAATGCTGTTGGTGATAGGGTGTTGGTAGCAGAGGCAGTGCTGAAGGGGAGAAACAGCTTAAGGGCTGAAAATGGCCCCATTTGTTAAGCAAGTGTGCAGTTTCCTTAACAATTGTATCAACGTTGCTCTCAACCTGCAACCTGATAGGACCTGCAGCTGGTATTCTCAAACCTTGCAAAACTTGAGTTCTTTGCTGCCATGAAGCTGATTTCATGCTGTGTCCTGCAGCTGTTCTGCAAGTTCTCCTTTTTAGCAGCTGTTCTTACTCTTCCTACGTGGAAGTAAAAGTGACATGGCTTTGTAGCAAAAGGAACATTCCCTCTTTGCTTCTTAAGCACGTCCTCGGTATACTGCACAGTTGGCCTAATAGCACTGAGGAGAGTCTGGAAAAATAACCTTCTCTCATTTTCTTTCTTTGCAGACAGAAGCATTAAAATGTGTGGCACAGGCCAGTAAGAACCGATCGCTGGCAGATTTTGAAAAGGTGAGTCAGGAGAAAGAAAATGGGAAATGGCTAGCCAAAGCATTCAGAAGTAACTGAGTGGAAAGTTGTAGGAGCTGCCACATCCCGCAGCAGGAAGCTGTAACAACAAATGTTTGTAGAAGGCAAATACTTCAGGCAAATATTTTAGGCTAGACATCAGGGAGAGGTTCTTCACTGAGAGGGTGGTTGCACACTGGAACAGGCTCCCCAGTGAAGTAGTCACTGCACCAAGCCTGTCTGAATTTAAGAAGAGATTAGACTGTGCACTTAGTCACGTGGTCTAAACTTTTGGGCAGACCTGTGCGGTGCCAGGAGTTGGACTTGATGATCCTTATGGGTCCCTTCCAACTCGGGATATTCTATGATTCTATGATACTCCGTAATACTCAACTGGTTTATTTTTTGCAGCGTGGGGAGTAGTCGTCTGCTTGAAACTAGATTTTTCTGGTTTTGAAGAGCCAACTCAGAACCAGTTTCCTGTAGTTCTGGTGCTGTTCACTGGGATGTGTACCTTCCTAAAAGTTTTCCTGGGTGTTCAGCAAGGACATTACAAAGAGAAAGGGGGGGATTCCTGTGCCAGGGAATAATCCTATCATGCTGATTCCTGAGTGTCAACCAGAGATTTTTCTGACTTGCTAAGCTCCAGTGGTGTAAAGATGAAAGATGCTTGCTGCAAGGTGCTTGAAAGACTGTTAGGCTGTGGTGATCTCCTGGCCTTCCAGCTAAATTACAGGATTAGATTAGCCACTGATACTGTGCTGGGCAGGGAGGGGAGGCTATTTTATACTCGGGGGATGTGGAGGACAGGAGGCCTGTCACTACCTGAGTGATCTGTTTCCACTGTGTCTTCTTCAGGCTCTGACAGACTATAAGGTGGAGCTCAGGGACGACCCCATCATAAACACTCATTTGGCTAAACTCTATGATAACTTATTGGAACAGAATCTGATCAGAGTCATCGAACCCTTCTCCCGAGTACAGGTAAATGTTTCCATCAAGCACACCAAAATGCTGGCACTTCTGTCCCCTTCTGTTGGCGTTTAACTGGATGAACGACTTGTTTCCATGCAGAATGCTTTTTACTCATTGCTGCTCAGCACATCCACAGCTCAAGAACTCATCAGGTTCAGCTGAAAGATGATGAGGAAAGGGTTGAGGGGAATTTTGGAAACCATATTCCAGAATCGTTGTACTTTCCACCTATTTCATTTATATGCGGTGAAATGTGGACATGCTTTTACCATTGAAGGGAACAGTGTTTGGCTATTAAGGGCTCTTTCAGAGTGTGCGTAAAGCTGCAGTGATCTTGGAGAAGAAATGAGTTATTTCACGTTTCACAGTGAAGTGGCTCTAGGTGTCTGGCTCATAGCTAGTCAATCTTCAGGTGCAATTAGATATGAAATCTGAAGGACATGAAGCTGCAAAACAGAGAAAAACATTGTAGATTGTAGGCCAGAGCGTTTACAGACCCTTGAACTGTTGTGTAGATAAGCCCCATACCGCAGTGTTGTGTGTCAAAGGTACAGCTAAAGATTTATTTAACTCTATTAATCTCTCTTATAGATTGAACACATATCCAGCCTTATCAAGCTCTCAAAGGTAAGAACATTACTAGAAATCAGTGACATGTCTTAAGAGGGCAAAGGAATTGAGGTCAAATGGCGTTTGCCACCAGGAAATAAACATAGGCTATTAAACCCAACAGGTCAGCTCCATAGCAGTTACCTGCAAATATCGCTCTTGGGGATTTAACTTTAATGTGGACAGTTCCCGTGGGTTTCATTCTGTGTGTTACCATTTACTTTTTATTGGAGACAGATCTTCCTCTGCAGTAGTAACAGCTCATCTCATGATCAGCTCAGTCTTCCCAGTTGAACTGCATTTAATCTTCACGAGCATGCCCAGAGGAATGTGTTTAGACCCTTAAGATGTAGGATCCAGCTAATCAGTGATTGAAATTTCATTAGGGATGCGTATGTCACACTGCCCATTGCAATAACTGCTTTAAAGACAATCCCAGCCAGCTTAAATCTTAGGAAAATCCACTGTAGTCTCCAGCCAGTTGCATCCCAAAGTGCTTTTGTCCTGTAGTATGACTTTTAAGATCAGAGGTCTTAACTGTCGTGAGCTCCAGCCTTCCAGGTTGTTCCATCAGCTGTCTTCCTTTTTCGCCCGTGCAGGTCTTTTCTAGTCTAGCTCTTGGTGTTCAGCGCATGCCTAGTAATGAGAGTAAAAGCTGGACTGCAGCTGGTTCTTAACTACAGCTGTGTGTCCCCTGTCCAAAGAGTGCAAGAGGAAGAGCCGCCTCCTGTGGGGCCATGCCTCGCTCTGAGCAGGAGATTGTCTCAGTACTGAATGGCTTAGCTGAAGCTTGGCCAATACTTGACTAAATATTTGCTGAACCAAGCTAGAATGCCCCTAATGGTAATGCCTGTATGAAGACAGATGCACCGTCTTTAGTGGAACAAAAGGGCAAGACGACTTGGTGCTCTCACCATTAAAAGCTACTGCTTAATTTCCTATGCCACCTAAAGCATATGGCAGTACCAAAGCAGCGTGCAAGGAGAGATCTGTCCTGACATCACGTTCTGTGGTAAAATAGCTGCTTTCAAACAGTGCTTGTATCCTCCTAGGGATGTTGAGTGTGGACTAGTAAAAATCATATTTCTTTATAAAGTTCTGGGAGACTTTTATTATTTTTTTTTGCTTCAATTTCAGGCTGATGTAGAAAGGAAACTGTCACAAATGATCTTGGACAAGAAATTTCATGGTGAGTCTCTGCATCCTTCAGTCCTGACTGCCTTGACACCCATGGCCAGGTCACGTATTAAAGCTTTGGGTAGTCTCCTCTTCATCACCGTGCCTTTGAACTTGGAGTGCTCTGCTCTGCTTCTGACAGCAGGCATGCAGGTTAACAGGCACTGTGGGAAGAGTACATACTGGTGGATTCTCTGTTACTCTGTTGTCATTAAGGTTATTCTATTGCTCCTTTCTTCTGCCTTGATTAATCTTGAGGGTTAATTTCTCACAAATCAGAAACCACACTTTAGTCCTTGCTTCCTGCAGCTGCATCCAGGGACAGTTACGAGATCCACTGGTGGGCTGCGTAGCAAATATGCGCTGTTCTGCCTTGGAGCTTACTGGCATATGTGGTCACCTTTCCCCGCTGATGGTTTGGGTTTGTCTGGGACCACAGGGAGCTGCTTTTCTAATTCACCCTCAGGGAAGAAGCTCTGTTCTTGTTTACATTGTCCCTGGTGTTGATTTAGAAAGCCCTCTTGATCTGGCTGAGCAAGATGAATGGGAACTGGCTAAAAGAGGCACATTGCTTAGAGAGAAGCTCAAAAACGGCAGAACTCAGCTGCAGTGCCCATCTGGCACCTGGAAATAGTTTAATTATAAAATGGCTTCTTTGCCTTGCACCAGTGTCTGTTGTGTTGAGGCATCCTGCAGGGCACAAGGGCCTCGAGGAGGAAGGTAGCAGTCAGGGAGCGTGCAGTCCTGAGCATCTCCTCTGTGTGATTTTGGGCCCTTCTCCGGGCTGTTTCTTTCTGGGTAAGCTACCACTAATGCAGTCTGGGCAAAATCGGTCAGCTAATCTAACACAGCACATCAGCCCCTTCCAGACCTGGTGCAGCTGACTGGATGTCTGTTGGGTAGATCCCTGAATGCCCGTTGTCTGGAAGATGAGATCTGACAAACAACGTGATCCATCGAGCGTTACAGTGGTAACCGCAGCTTTGTGTCCGCAGGCATCCTTGACCAAGGCGAAGGAGTCCTGATCATCTTTGATGAACCCCCAGTAGACAAAACTTATGAAGCTGCCCTCGAGACTATTCAGAATATGAGTAAAGTAGTGGATTCGCTCTACAACAAAGCCAAGAAGCTAACATAGGTGAGTGGGCGCAGGAGCCAGAGGTCGCAGCTGCTCTGGACCTGCCGCTTCTCCTAGGCCAAGGTGCGTTTGTGTCCTCGAGGCTTGTTTTCTTTCCTCCCGATTGACGTGGCTCTGTTTTCTTTTGCAGAGTTGAATTTGCTAGCTGTCATTTGGAGAGTGTGTGTGACAGGAGAGTGAAACCTTTGGGAAAATGTTAGGAGACTTTTTTCTTTGTTCTACTTTTCGCTCGGAAAGTTTTTAAACTTCCTCATCCGGTGCATCTTGTATTCCATACGATGCGTGTTCCAGTTTCCATGTAATCTTTACTGGCCGAACTTTGTATCTGGGGGGGGAATATTGTTTAAACAAAGAGGGTATTCTAAATAAAAGGAAAAAGGCTTACACTACCTAAACATGTGCTTTCCACTTCCTGAGGGATGTCAGAGAGTTAACCAGGGACAAAGTTTTGTTACCGATAGGTGCCCAAAACAGTTTGTTTCATCTCTCCCTCTACTCTGAAACCCGAGACTTACTGACGGTGTATAAGCAGCCAAGTTTATTCCATTTGTACTGAACCAAAAAACCCGAAATGTACAGACTGCTGGTTTATTTTTAAATCTTAAGTAAGGCCTCAGATCCCCTCAAAAGCAGCTCCACAATGATTTTCCTGAAGGCTTTCGCACCTGAGGAATCTGCTTCAGAATTGTCATTGTGCTGTGCTGGCCCAGACTGACCTCGTGCAGCCAAAAACTGAGAAGCTGCTGCCACTGTCGAGACCATTAGGCCAGTTTCTAATAAAGGGAACAGCGCAGGTTTTCCCCGGGAGGCCTGCATTGCATGCTCTTGTTTTAAAATAGACTAGATTTTAAATGTTTTAACTCTTCCCCCCACCTGCATTGGTAGGAAGAACAGGTGAGCAGGCGTTCCCCGAGAACGTGCCTCCCCGCGGAGCCGAGCCCAGGCCGGTGTCCGGCGGGTTGGCGAGCCGCTGCCCGGGCGCTGATCGGGCTGGCGATGTTTACCTCTGCTGTGGAGCGTTTCTTTTCAGCATCCGATGTGAGACAGCTTGGCCCTTGTGGAATGACCTAGCGCAGCTCTTGCTGGGGAGCTTCCTCGTTACTGTTCCCAAGTAATATATGTGGGGGGTGGAGCACAGTGTATTCCAGCATGTTTCATTTTATGGTGAGATTACTAGCTAGGTTTTAATGCCATTTGGGCAGTGTAAGCTTCTGCATCTCTGTCCTGCTAATCTTTATTTTTCCTTTCCCCTCTGTCTCCCTTTCTCTTTCCCTTTCCACGTTTTCTTACTAAATTTATATTTTGTAAAAGGATTCTGTTTTATCAGGAAATATTTTGCCTTCACACTGAATCTTAGACTGGCTGATTTTTCTGCTTTCTGTTCACATTTTAATCTCTCCACCATTTTTTTTAAACTTTCCATCTCATCCAGTCAGTCACTGTTTGGGTTTTTGGCACCATCAATATCAAATGTACAAACGGTTCTTGCTAACCAACACCAGGTATATCTGATGTTCAGATGAGTTCCAATAAAATAATTTTTTTTTCAAAATCTGTCTCCTGTCTTCAGCTGTTGAGGCAGATGAAGTGCATGTCTGGTGCAATTGCTCTTTTCGCTTAGGGAAGGGTGGCTTGCAACGCAAGCTGTGCATCTGTCCAGAGCTTATAAAAGCATCTTCAGTGATTTCTGAGACAGAGTGGGACAGGGGCCTGTGTTTTAAGCAGCATCACTAAAGTTTTATGGAATGTTACCTGTTCTTGCAAGTTTGAGTTTTACCAAATGACGTGATTTTTTTTATTACTATTGAGGTGAAAAATCAATTACATCTGACCTCTTGCACCTTGAAAAAGCTCTGATGCTGTGTTATTGGAGAGAGTCAAACTGTGTGTAACGGTGCAGTAGGTTCATGTTAAGGCTAGAGAAGATCTTAAGACTTAGTCGAACTGATACAAAATCCTGGTTTTCACGTGTGAAGCTCGTGCTTCCATCCCTGACACTGCCTGGTGGAATGGATGCAGGTCTGCATCGGCCAGGAAAGAAACCTGGCTTTTACGTGAAGGCCTCAAGTGCTGGGAAGAGTCAGCAAACCACGGGGTGAGCTGGCTGGCAGAGGGTTCAGAGGCACTTTTCCAGTCAGGTGCGTGACGCCCCAGTGCTGGTGCCTGTTCTGTTTTCCTTGGGTTCCAGCACAGGCTCTGTCTGCCTTGTCCAGGGCCCTCCCGGCTCCCTGCTGGTGGCTGCGGTCAGGCTGCCTCGGCCTCTCTCAGGTGAAGGAAGCTGGGTGTCTTCAATTTCTCCCTGTAAAACGTTTTGGAGCCCTTCTTCAGCTCCCACGCTTGGGACGGGGCGCTGGCACGCTGCTTTCCCCCCCAGGGGCTCGATGCCAGCTGTGGCCTTGGACCGTGCAGTGTCAGGATGCTCCCCCTGGTCCCACAGCCGACGTGCCTCGTGCTGCAGGACTGGTGCTCCAGGGCAGGAAAACGCAAAGGACCTAACTCCTGTTCTTGCCTAAGGCATGGGGGGAATGCGTTCCTGGATTCCTTGGTAGGTTTTTTTTTTTGAACTATAAATATCTCATAAGGTATTTCCCAAAAGCTGCTCTGGCCAGTTCACTGTAATGCCGCTGAAGTGGCGTTTTCCCCTGGGGGTTCTTAGCTGTGGATGTGATTTGCTGATTTAGGTTGCTGATTGTAGGTGAATGAGGGGAAATTCGTTCGTGGAGCCTGCGTGTGCGGCGATTATGTGCACAAACAAGGTGCTGAGGTGAAAGAAAGAGCAGGAAAAGGTGGAGATCTTGCATGTGCCCTCAGCGAGGGCGGTGTCCAGCTCTGGCCATCATCTCTTAAAGGGTGAGGGAAGACCAACGTGGTCCTGACCCAGCAGCTAGCGAGCAGCCAGGAGCATGGCAAGGGGCTCAGGGCGTGTGGCTGTGGGGCCGCTGTCCCGATGGCACACTCGTCATTCCAGCTCTCCGAGGGAAGCTGGGCGTTGCTAGGCATCTGCACACCTGCCTTCCATGTCCAACCCTATTAAAATGGGGGCCAAATGAGCTCAACGGTTAGGCCTTGGTAAACCCTTTGAGCTTAGCCTTCACAGGCTTAACTTAAAAACCAGGCTTTCACACGAAGGTGTGTTTCGTGCTGCAGGGGTCCGGGTTACGTTTTTAACAGCCAGGGGCCTGTCCTGGTAAGAGTGGCACCCCCGGGGCTGGCCCTGCACAGCCCCTCTCTGCTCGTGCTGCAGGAGGCCTGTGCAGCTGGTTGTGGGGACGAGAGGGCACGAGGCCGCCAGGAGCCGGCAGCAGCAGCGGGGGACGCGTGGCTTTCCCGGTGTGTGGGGCCAGGCCTTTCCTCGTGGATTTCCTCGTGCCAGGGCAGAGGTGGGGTGCGTGGGGCCTGGCTGCAGCTGGGTGGCTCCATGCAGCGCTCTCCGGGCTGGGGGCTCGCTGCTGGCGCAGCTTTTCGAGCCCTGCCCGGCATTTTGAGCTGCTGCACAGGGATCCCAGGTGTGACCCTTGCGCTGCGAGCTGCGGCCCTCGAGCTCCACGTGCTGGGAAAAACCCACGGCGCTGGGGGCAGGGGGGGGGGAAGAGAGCAGCGGGGGTGCTCCGGGCCGTGCTGCGCGTCCGGGCCCCGCTCGCTCGGCAGCACCCAGCAGCGGCGGGGCCGGGGCCTCGACCTCGTGGTTTTTTTTTTCGTGCCCTCAACCCCGGGCGCGGGGCTCGGGGGCCCCTAACCCCGCCCCCGTCCCTCCCGGGGCTGCCCCGCCGGCGGGACCGGGCGGCAGCGCGGTGACAGCGGCTGCGCTGCCCCGGCACCGCCTGCGGGCGTCGCTGCGGGGCCGGGCCCGAGCCGCGCCCGGTGCTGGCGGCGGCGTCACCGGGCTGCCGCTGCCCCGTGCCCGTCCCCCCGGGGCTCCCCCCCCTTATCCCGGGGTCCCCCCGGGGCTCCCACCCCGGTCCCCTCCCGTTCTCCCCCCCCCTCCCCGGCCGCACGTGGCGCGGCGGCGCCGAGGGGGCGTGGCCGGAGGCGTGGCCTCTGGGCGCGGTGGGCGGGGCCTCCCCGCCCCTTTTCCCGCCGGCGCGGCGGGCGCACGTGGCGGCGCGGGCGCGGGGCGGGGCGGCGGGGGCGCGCACTGCGCCGGCGGGAGCGCGCGCGGCGGCGGGGCGGGGCGAGGCGCGGCGCTGAGCGGCGGCGGCGGCGGCGGAGCGGGCAGCGAGCGCGGGGCCGCGCCGGGGCCGGGGCCGGGGCCGGGGCGGGGCGGCGGCGGGCCCCGCCGGGCGGCCGGCGCCATGGGCACGGTGCTGTCGCTGTCGCCGAGCTACCGGAAGGCCCCGCTGTTCGAGGAGGGGGCGGCCACGGTGGGGCACTACACGGCGGTGCAGAACAGCAAGAACGCGAAGGAGAAGGGCCTGAAGCGGCACTCGCTCATCTCTGTGCTGCCCTGGAAGCGCATCGCCGCCGTCTCGGCCAAGAAGAAGAGCTCCAAGAAGGTGCAGCCCAACGGCGGCTACCAGAGCAACGTCACCCACCTGAACAACGAGAACCTGAAGAAGTCGCTCTCCTGCGCCAACCTCGCCACCTTCGCCCCGCCGCCCCCCCCGCCGCCGCCGCCGCCGCCGCCGCCCTCGCCTCGGCGCAGAAAGCCCCCGCGGCCGCGCCCGCCGCCGCCGCCACCCCGCGCCGCGTCGTGGTGCAGGCGTCCACCAGCGAGCTGCTGCGCTGCCTGGGCGAGTTCCTGTGCCGCCGCTGCTACCGGCTGAAGCACCTCTCGCCCACCGACCCCGTGCTCTGGCTGCGCTCCGTGGACCGCTCGCTGCTGCTGCAGGGCTGGCAGGACCAGGGCTTCATCACGCCGGCCAACGTGGTCTTCCTCTACATGCTGTGCCGGGACGTCATCTCGGCCGAGGTGGCCAGCGACCACGAACTGCAGGCAGTGCTGCTCACCTGCCTGTACCTCTCCTACTCCTACATGGGCAACGAGATCTCCTACCCGCTCAAGCCCTTCCTGGTGGAGAGCTGTAAGGAGGCCTTCTGGGACCGCTGCCTCTCCATCATCGACCTCATGAGCCCCAAGATGCTGCAGGTCAACGCCGACCCGCACTTCTTCACGCAGGTCTTCGCCGACCTCAAGAAGGAGAGCGGCGCCGAGGAGAAGGGCCGCCTGCTCATCGGCCTCGACCGGTGAGCGCCGCCGCCGCCGCCGCCTCGCCCCCGGGGCTGACCCCCCCCGACCCGGGACCGGGGGCCCCCCCCCACCCCGACCTCCTCCCCAGCCCAGCAAAGCGGCGGCGGAGCGGAGACCTCGCCCCCCCCTCCCCTTCTCCATCACCCCCCTCCCCAATATTCCCGTCCTCCGGGGCTGGCTCAGCTCGGCTGCAGCGAAACCGGGCGGGGGAGGGGGGGGAAAAAGGCAAAAAGAACGAAAAAAAAAAGGAAAAAAAAAAACAGCCCTGAGGCTTGCGGCGGGGGGGGCGGGGGGCGCCCGGGGGGAGCGGGGCAGCTCCGGTCTGGCCCGGCCCCGGCGACAGCGCGGCCGAGACAAAGAGCAGGTAGGGGGGGGAAATGGGATTAAAAAAAAAAACACACACAAAAAAAAAAAAAAGGAAAAAGGGCAAAAAAAGCGACCCCTGCGGGCCCCGCCGGCTGCGGGGGGGCGGCCGCCAGCGGGAGCCCGGCTCCGGTGCGGGAGCTGCGGGCGCGGATGGGATCGGAACGGATCGAAATGGATCGGATCGGAACGGATCGGATCGGATCCGAAAGGAACGGATCGGAACGGAACGAAGCTGTGAAGGGCCGGGCCGGGCCGAGCTGCCCGGCCCCGGGCTGGCCCCCGCCCCTCCCGCCCCGTTATTTATTTTCTTTGAAAAGACTCGGATTTCTGAGTGGGTCTGGGGTAGGGAAATAACTGCTACTGTATCATTACATCAATGTGAAATGTATTGTTCCCATCGTGCACTGATCATGAGTATTGTGTAAGGATCTACTTGAGTGTGCAAGCAAGGAAAGAAATCTACATGCTGCTATATGAATACTTTTAGAACAAAAATACTAACCTACGGGGGAAAAAAAAGGAGAAACCCTTCTTTATTCTTTCATTGTTGCTTTTACAGTGGTATTGCGCATGCAAACAGAAGCATTTTGTGTCTTCAAAAAAAAAAAAAACAAAAGGGAAAAAAAAACACAAAAAAATCAAAAGAAAACCTTACAAGAGATGGCTGTAAAAATTACACCCATGCACAAAGACCCGACACCACCCCGATACCGCAGTCTTGAGCCGGTATTCCCTTATCAGGCCTGGGGACTGATAAGTTTTTTTCTTTTTTTTTTTTTTTTCTTCGTGTGCACAGTTCTAGTTTAGTTCTGGTCCATCGGTCGTTAAACATGCAAGCGAGAGAGGAATGACGTGGAATGACGTGCCATTTCTTTTTCTTTTTCACTTGAAACTCTTCATCGCTGTACATTGGAACCTGCTAATTATACATGTGTACGTATGTTTTTTTAGTGCAATCTCTTCTGTAGATCTTTGTTGACCAAATTGGTGGGTATTGTTACTTATTAATTTATATTTGTCTCATTTTGTATGTATGTGTATAGTGCGTTTGTAAGTATGTGTGGTTTATAACCTGACAGACTGTGTCATGGGGCTCAGTGTGCCTGTAATTTAATCCCCTCCCCTTATTTTTATTTATTTTTGTACTGTGCTGATTAAATAAAATGCACTGACCATCCATTACACGGCAGCGTTTCGTGGCGGAGTCTTTTCTGCAGCGACCCGTGCGGGTCAGACGCCTTCCGTGCCCGCGTCGCAGCGCTGGAAAATTGGATTTGCCTTGACGAAGGAGGGGTTTAATGCATCAGCTGCGCCCGCGCCTTAATCGCGTTAATGGCACCGGGGTCACCCCACCGCCGGTGGCTTCGGTGCGCGGTGCGGGCTGAGCGAGGAGTGGGGCTGTCCCGACGCGGCTGCCAGCAGAGCAGGCGTTTGGGGGCGAGGGGACAGGCGCAGGACGGCGAGAGGAGACAACGGCGCCGCCGGCAGCAAAACTGGACTGAGCCGGGAGCTGGAAGGTGCCGAAGGTTCCCCATCGCAGCACGGCTGCCCCGCGAAGGTGAACCGCGGGTTCTGAGCGCGCCGAAAGGGGCCTGGAAGCTCCACTGCCCTTCCGTGCGTCAGGAGCATCGTCTTCCCCGCGACGCCTTGCTGGTCAGAAACGGGCACCACAAGAGTGGGATGCAACTTAATTGGTCTTTTTATTTATGACAGTGAATTATGTAAACAAAAACCCAGGTCAATGATAGTAGGTTTTTCTGCTTTTTTACACATTAAAATATCAACTACTTAAAAAAAAAAAAAAAGTTCATTGCATTATCGCCCGAGGCTGAAAAATCAAAATTCAATTTAGAAATAGTTAATTTATGGAAAAAAAAACAGGAATATATATATTTTATATATTTATATATATATATATAAAACCAGAGCAGGAACAGATAATATATTTTATAAAGACATTTTTCATCTCATACAATATTGCCATCTCATCTCATAGCATCAGAAATTTCCTACACACGCAATTTATTGCTGTCCATCATGATTCAGTACAACCATTTCGTTGGAGGGATAGTGTATAAAAGTGCTGATTAAAACTCCTGCCACTACCTTGCCTACGGATTAGTGTCACTAGGGAGGCTTTGGGACCATTAGATACAAAAAGCGAGAAGTGCAAATAGAAAGGCACAGCAATGGCGAGGACTTTCCTGCTGGCGCTTCCTCGGGATGAGGGCAAGCGCGCTCTCCTCCTGCCCAGGTGTGGGATGGCTTCAGCTGTGGTGCTGCTGCTGCCGTGGGGCACAAACTGGGATTAAGTGGCCAAGGGGCCGTGGGGGGCCCTGGGTGGTCACACTCGGCAGGGGGCATGGGGCACAGAGCAGGGGGCACAGGGCAGGGGCATGGGGCAGGGTCGGGAGCTGGCACGTCGCCGCCAGCCTCCCAACAGCCGCAGAGCTGTGGGGCAGCCTTTGAAGGGTGCCTGGTGCTTGCCGGCTCCTGGAGGGGCCTCTGGAGGCCACGGGGCAGCCCTCACGTGCGGGGCGCTGCGTCCCCGAGCAGCTCCCCATGAGCAAGCACCAGTGGCTGGGATGTGGCTCTGGGCTTCTGGGCTCTGGTCCCATCAACCTCAGGTCTCTGGCAGTGGTTGGGGAAAAAGGCTGCCCCTGCTCCCCAAGGCCACGGCATGGCTTTTTAAGCATTTTATTTAGGGTTTGTTAGGTGCTTCTGATTCCTAAAATCCCAGAGCTCAGTTGCACCTATGGGGTGTCACCACATGTGCCCATGGCCATGGTCGCATCCCACGGGCTGCAAATCCTGACCTGACCAGCAGCGCCAGGACCTGGTCTACGGGATCCCAACAGCCCCACAGCCGCCTCCACTCAAATACCACCTCCGCAGCCTGAGCTACAGCTCGCTGGCCTTAAATAAAAAGCTTGGTGGTGTACCTGGCACAGAGGAGAGCTGGTGAAACCACGGCCCTAGGTAAACACACAACACCAGGAGCGAGGTTAGCCAAGCTCTGTGCATCAGCTAAAGGTGATGCTGGCCGAAAAGCCAAGGTGATGGCAATGGGGCCACTGACACCCAACTGGGAAACCTGTAGGAAGGGTCCAGCCTTGCAGCCGGGTCTGTGCTCCTGCCCTGCCAGAGGCAGTGTCTCCATAGTGCAAAGCGGGGCAGCGCTGGGCTGGGTCCATGGGTCCCTAGGCCCCCGCAGAGACCCGGACAGTGCTTCCTAACAGCCCTCCCCAAAGCTCATCACTGGGGATACTGAAAAGCCATGGGATCATATAAAAACTCTGCAAGGCCACTGGGTCCAAATGGGAACCCACTTTGGTCACTGGAGAGGGTAATTAAGGCAAAAAACAATGCAGATAGATTAAAAAACCCAACACCTCTGCACTGTGAATCCCACTCTCCCATTGCGCTGGGCTACCCGGCTCCCACCAACTTGCCTCTGTGCTCCTGAACGCCAGCAGGGAAGCTGCGAGCCGCGAGCTGCGTGTCCCCGACCAGCCCGACCCCGTGCGTGCCAGCGGGGCCGGGAGAGCGCGGGGCGGCTCCGCGGCAGGGACCCCGGCCCTCCTCTCCAAAGGGGGCTCCGTCTCCATCAGGATGTGGTGCCCGATCGCCAGACTCCCTTCCTGAGCCGGTTTCTTTGGTTCCTCCGGTGGAGGCTGCACAATATTGCAAAATGACAGACAAACACAGAAGGGAACAGGGGAGAGGGCTGAAGAATCAACGTGGGAAAGGGAGGAAAGGGCTAAGTACCTATAAATGCTTTTTTGGAATAATTCAGATGCACTTTCCTGATATTCTGGCCTGTTTTGTAAGGTGGTTACAGGCCACATCGACTGTTTTAAGCCTTCGTTGCATGTGGTAGTAAAACCCTTTCCTGAATGTGGGTTTGCTAAACCTCTAGCTGTAGAGATCTTTTTGGGCGCATGACTGTGTCACAGCTGAGCAGCTCTAAATTATTCCCCTTGAAAGGTCCAAGGCGCAGGGAGGGAGACCAAAGCCCCGGTCTGTCTTTCCTCCGCTCTCTCCCCGGGCTCACTGCGCTGGCGGAGTGGATGCTAATTCCCTGGCACGCAGAGGACGAAACCGGAACGATGCTTGGTGAAATCCGGCTGGGATTGGTTAATCTTCGTTTCCACAGAGACGGTGCATTTCCGCCCGTGCAGGCTGCACTGCACCGGGTTGGTGACGCTGACTTGCAGCGCGCGCTTCTCGCTGCAAGGCAAAGGGAGAGGAAGCGTCAGGGAGGGCCGGGCCGTGTTTTCGGGTCAGGACGCGTCCTGCGGCAAGCAGAGCAGGAAGCGTAAAGCCAAGGAAACCCCCGGCCTCTGGGCCTCGGCCGAGACCCTGCCTGCCCCTCGGCAGAGGGTCCCCCACGAGGGGCTTCCAGCAGCGGGCCCAGCGCCGCCGGGGGGATTCTGCTTCATGGCCGAAGCAAAGGCCGGGCTGCAGAAGGCCTGGGGTCTGCTGCCAGCTCTGCCACCCACTCGCTGAACGACCTTGCGCAAAATCACTCCCGTCTCTAAAATTAGAAAAACGGCAAGGACATCCCTCGTTCTGAGCTTGCAGATTAAAAATACAGCTTAATGTAGCTAAAGGGAGCACAGGTGGTTATTTCTTTTTCTAACGTGCTGAGGGAATTCCTCGACAGACCGACGGACAGACAGACAGACTGACCCGGCAGCCCCTGGGGTCAGAGCGCCCTGCTCAGAGGCAGGGACAGGACTGTGTCACTGCAAACCATTCCCAGTTGTTTTAACCCTTTAACCCAGCTTTGGTACTAAAAATGAATAAAATAAATTATCCCACAGGAAAAAAAAAAGAAAAGAAAGAAAACAACCCTGGTTCCCCAGACAGGAAACTGGCACAGAGAGGAAGGGTTCGGTGGTAAATCCAAACCCTCCAACCAGCCATGGCTGGCTTGGAGCTGAACTCCCAGTGCTCATATGCAGCTGCGCTGGGGTCACCTCATCCCACTGAGAAGTTTCAGCTCACACAGGACAGGGAAGATGCTCCCGGGTGCAGGGAGAGCTTGTTCCTGCACCAGAACCCTCGCTGGCCTCTGGGGAAGGAAACAGGGCTCCGAATGCACATCTGAGAGCCGTCTGCACGTGCTGGGCCACGGAGCCAGCCGTGCCAAGGGATGCTCACGACCAGGCAGACCCTGCAATGCCCATGGAGCTGCCAGGGCCATCAAGGCCACCGCGAGAGCTCCCTCACTGCCTCCAGGCAATTCACCTTCTGCCGCCATCCCCTCTGCACCAGAAGGGAGCAGGTGCCACGGAGCAGGAGAGTGAAGCAGCAGAGAAACACCCACGATGGACCTGTCCCTATGAGCCCCTGCTGGCCTCAGGAAGCAGGAGAAACCCAGGAATTTGGTCTCCAGGAGAGCCTCCTGCAACTTCACCCGTGCTTCAGATCCTGCCGAACTTCCAGCAGCTCCTAGCACAGTATTTAGGGCTTTGAAGACTCAGCAGCATCGACTCCACCGCCTCTTGCCCTGCTCTGCATACAGTACGGAGGATGCGCTGGGTTTCTGTTCTGCGTATCGGCTGCGCTTAGCTCGCAGACACGAGGGCTTGCCTTGCTTTAGCTGCTACAGTATTTTCAGTGATGCAGCGTAAGCCCTTTGTACTGCACAGGCTTCGTTTCCACACCGCTAACGCAGACTGGTCAAGACGCATCACACCCAAAAAGCAGCACTTTTATGCAGTTCACCACTCACAAAAAAACTGAGCGGTTGTTTTGTTTGGAGAGGTGCTGGCAGGGCAGCAGCACACAAAGCCCTCACGTTGTCCCAGGTATTTAATACTTATTTACTCTTGCCGCAGCGAGTTGAGGCTAAAATCCCTACTTAGTTTGCTATTTTTACCATGTCTTAGCAGAACGAGCCATACACACAGGAGGGCCTCTTGGAGATTCCTGCCATCCTGTGCTCGGCAGGCAGGGTTAGCATGAAGCGTCTGTAGCAGGGCTAAGTGCTGAGGACTCCTCTCTCCTCTCCTGCAGCCCTCACCAAACCGCAGGTAAGAAGATGGAGGTTCTGCAGCCATGAATAGTTCCAACTCTGTTGACCCTTCTGCACAGCAATAAGCCAGCCCTTCATGTGAGAACAGGTTTCATCCTCAAAACATTTTGTCGGGGAGCAGAACAGCCCTTGAATGGCACCCAAAGAACCCTTTGCAAGTCCAGCGAAGGATCACAAACCCTGTCCTTGGTCTTCCCCAACAGTGATGCAGTGCTGAACCCTGCCACCAGCTCCACAAGCAGCTCAATGTACTGGGACCTTGCGTCCCTTGGATGCTGCTCCTGTGCTTGGTCAATCCCAACAAGGATGAGGTTGGAAGCAATGTCAGCCTGGTTCCCAGTCCATCAGTCACATTCGCATCGCACCTCTTGGTGCAGTGGCAAAAAGGGGAGATGGCAGATGCTGGCTGTCCTGGAGTGAGATGGCTCATAAGTGGCCAAAAGGGAAAGAACAGCTGTCAGCATCAGCCAGTAAACTGGGGTAAAAGACCTCCCAAAGCTCAGTGGCACAACTTGATTTTAGTAGGTAGCACAACTGGGAAGATGCTTCCCAAGTTCCTGCAGAATTTGGGTCACGAAGGGATAGGAAGAGTCTGAGATGGAGGTGGTCCAGTTACAATCCTGAAAGTCCAACGAAGCATTTCGAGGGCAACGCATGGTGAAAACACCCTGTGGGGAGCCATCGGCGCTCTGCAGGTCAAACTGAGCAAGAAAGTGATGGCAGCAAAGGCAGAGACAAGTCTCACCTCCGCACAGTCTGGTGAAAGGACCGAGTTCTCACTGCATAATCCTGTCCCACTGTTGTCCTTCGCTCTTCCACCTCTCCACCTCAGTAAGACGAATCACAGTCAGAAAAAGGGGTTGTTACGGTGAAATTAAGGTGGAAGAATGCTTGTACTATTAAATTTCAAGCTTGGAAACACAAAACTGGTCTTTGTCTCACCATCCCTGCTGTAATTCCGTAAGCATTTCCACGGTTGCTCATATTTGAGGAACATTTCCGAATTGACAAATTACATGCGAGTCATCTTATGGCCTTCTGACAATTTAAAGGAACTCCTGGGGTTTGCAATGAAGACGGAATATTTTGCCATCTCCAGGTTGGTGGGCAGAACTGAACGGGGTGTTTATCACCAGCCCCCCGCTGAAGACACGGTCACCATGCAGGGAGTTAAGTGACAAGCCCACGGTGATGGAACGCAGCGCCAGAGTGAAGAGCTAAACCCAAATCCTCTGACTCTCAAGAGTTGTCTTTTAACCCCACACCCTCTCCAGCCTGTGGAGGAGCACAGGACGCGTGTATGAGCTTTAGCCCTGCGGCCGGTCCCTTCCCGCAGCCTGTGCACACAGATCTACCTGATTCAAAGCTCCTGCCTTGGGGTCAGGCGTGGTTTCTTACCAAGAACAGCTTCAAAGCCAGCCCCCACAACCAACACGCAGCCACTGTTGGGATGCTGTGTTCTCAGTTCAGGAGAAGCCCCCTGACCTCATCCTTCTGCTTCCACCCCCGCCGCTGCCCGTGGAGGTGCTGGTTCTGCCCGCAGCACATCGGCCCTGCAGAGCCCCCCAGGGCTGCCTCCAGCCCCCTCCGCCTGCACAACAGAGGCTGTTCCAGGCGTTGGCCTCTATCTTAATAAGTCCTTAATGGGCTTCCAAGATGCTCCTGGCATCTCTCTTGCACAGGCACACATTTAGGAGACCAGGCACACAACGTCAGGGCTAATAGAGTCGTAGATCCCGAGCACAGCCCTGCCTCTGAGCGCAGCCCCATCTGAGCTGGTTTATGGCAGGTTTGGCTGCTCACCAAGCCTGGACGTAACCCGAAAGCTGACGGAAGTAAAGTCAATTAGGACAAAATGATGGATGCTGCTGCTAGGCAGCTTCTGGGAAATAAAATTACTTATTTTTAACAACTATTCCATTAGAAGAGGCAGCGAGATGCAAGTGCTGGCTGAGAGCCTGCTGGGGAAGAAATGTGAGCCCCCCCCCCCAGTACCCAGGCAAGAAACTGCCTGAGAGGGTGCAAAGTACAAACGGAGAGCGCTTGTGGGAGTCAGGATCTGGCCCAGCAAGGAACCGCGTGGTCATAACAGCTTTAGCACCACGTGAAGGCCTCGGTGGTTTGCGACCACACAGGTCTTTTCGTACAATGGTACTGCTGGGTGGAAGTGGCCTCTCCCGCGACATGCTGCTCTCAGCTGGTTGCACGCAGGGGCCTCGCTCTGCTACGGGGATTTACGGCTCAGCGAGCCCCGCAGGACGCATGACTTCTCTCCCTTCCCCTGCGCCGAACCATCCTCGCACGCAAACTGCCTTTATCAGATTACTGCCTCTTATCTGTGCTCCAGTCCATCGCCCTGCACTTGTTAGAGACGCCATCGATGAACGGTTGGGGCAGTTGCTGCGTGAGAGCAGGCGCGCGGGTTAAGCACCGCCGGCGTCGCACGGAGAGCCGCGTACGCGAGCAGCCACATCCTGCAGCCAGCGTGGCGTCAGGCGTCCAGTGGGAGCCGGTGAGACACCTGGGCAAACGCCGGCAAAAGGGAAACCAGCAGAGAAGGGATGACTCAGAGTGGAAGCAGACTACTGGCCCATGAAATATGAGAGTTTTGACTGAGCATTTAATCTAGGACCTCAGGGAAAACACAAGCCAAGTAGCGCATAAATGGCCACAGACATCTGTCAACATTGTTGATAATACAAAAGCATCTTGTCTCCAGTAAGTGGTGGGGAGCAAAACGAATGGAGAGAAAGAGTGGAGAAAGATCAGAGGGAGTTTCTGTGAAGACAGCGGGCAGGAAGTTAAATAAATGTATTGTTAAATAAATGTTAAACACACAGGATGCTTAAGAGCAAACACAGATGACTTGGAACATTTTGCAAGAACTGTAATAGGCACGGAAACGGAGCGAAGCAGTAGGCCATGCGATGCCCTTCACTTAGCCGTGAACGCGAGCGGTGCCGGGCCGTCAGCGCGGGGGCCCGGGGGGAAGCGGCAGAAGGGGCAGGCGATACGGCCTGCGGGGGGCACGGAGGCAGCTGGGGCAATCGTGGAGTGTGGAAGAAATTCTTTTTAGGAATCAAAATTTGGGCAGAAGATGGAAAACAGAGTAAAGGGAGCATCCGATTTTCGTGGCAGGCATTTAAATGAGGCGAATGAAGCATGCTGTGCAGTGTGAAATGAGGGCTCGGCAGCAATAAACCGAATGTGATGTATTCCGGAGGGGATTTTTTAAATGGGCAAATCTTTCTGGAACTTAGAGCAAGGCGTCTCCTCTGGAAAGAGTCATCACTGTGACTACTGGGCTAAGGCTTCAAGACAACACGTGGCTGCAAACAAGCTGTTGGGGAGCATTAGGAGCAGGATGGCAAATACTGAGCAGCTGTAACACCTGATGTAAGTCAGCGCTGCAGGCTCATCTGGCTACCGGGTGCGGCGTTTGAGGCGGTCAGAGATGAAGAAATACAAAGGCTCACAGATGAAGGGAGGCTATAAAAAAGTAACCAAAAAAAGCAGCAGCTATATTCTGCATGAAGAAGATATGTAAGAAGCGGTGATTAAAAACTAGAGAGGGCTAAAAAAAAAACCAGGCAGCTCTCAAGTCTCTCTTTCTACTAAAGTCCCTACTTCCAACAAAAGCCAGAAAGCCAAACAGTATGTGTGATAATTTCGAGGTGGGTTCAAATACATTCCCAGGCAATGTGTTGCTGCTGTGGGTCACAGCAGCTGTGCCACTCACTGCTACTGCGTGGCACAGAGGGGAGAAGAGATGAGCAGGATCTAAAACGAGACTGGACACAACATTTACATATCTGAGTTACAACAGGTGTCATTTGTGGAAAAGATAAGTGTCTTCTGCAGGAGGGCTTATAGCGTGCTGCCTGTGCAGGCTGTGTATCTGGCAGGGAGGGACGGGGTGTATCTCCTCTGAGCACTTGTGGCTTGCTGCAGCTTGCAGGACAATGATACTGGGTATTTGGGCTCAAGGGAGTGGGTGGTCGGAGAAGCTGTAACACCACAATGGCTTCAACGGTACAAAAATAGGAACTGCTGGTCTCGGCACGTACAGACGTGGAACCGGCACTGAGACCAGACGCGTGTTTTGTATCTCCCCCTGTGTTGGCTGAGTCGCCCCGTGCACAGGACCAGCACGGCGGGCACCACGTGCAAACAGCCCTGGGGACGCCTCACTGCAGGGGCAGACACATCCCACGCAGAGCCTGCGGCGTGCTCTGGCACGCTGCGTCCGCTTGCTCCCTCTCGGGGGGGCCGTCAATGTGAAGTGTGCACGGCTTCAAAGCCCCGGGTCCCACTTCCAGAAGAGATTTACACACTCGGAGCATAAATTTCCCTAAGTAAGACTTGGATGATGCTGACAGCATCGGCCCTGTGACTTCTTGGCACGCTTCATCCTTCTGTGCTCTGCTCGAATTCCCACCGCTGGGACCTGCCATCCGAGGCAGAAACACCTTTTCCCATCCAGCTCTCATTAAAATACACTGGTTCACGTAGCTATGGGAGGTTAAAAGCTGTGATTTACTGACTTGTGTACCCGAGAAAATAATTTAATGTCCTCTTTGCCTCCTTACACTGCATGCTGGGCTGTATGAGTGCTGGCAGTGAGAATAAAGGAAATCTCTTCTCCATGCTGCCAAAGGGGCTTGCGGTTTTTGGAGCGCCCCCAGACCAAGTCAGCAGGCTCCACTCTTCATCCCACCGGCTTGGTGCCCCAAGGGGAGAAGCCCAGGGTACGGGGATGAGCTGGGACCCATTTTTGGGTGCGTATCACTCCTCCCTGCTCGGAGCTCAAGAGCAGCCGGAGGAGCGGGGGACACGTGAGCACGGCGGGCAGCGTGCCACCCGTTTGCTGCTCGCCCTGCGTTCCTTGCACGTGCACGGCAGGGCCGTGACAACTGCCTGAACCACAAAGGGTTTTCACAACCTGCCTTGTGAAACAGTCCGAGGTCTCACGCAGTCAGAGCCAAGCATGAGACAGCCAGGGCGCTGTTTTCTCACGTGGGTTCTTGCTTTTAGGGACCCAGCACTGTTTGTGTGGTTGGGCTTTTCTGAGCAAGGTGGTCTTGGCTGGGATTTGACACTGACACAGGTCAAAGCGATGGAGGAGAGAGAATACAGAGAGGACAGACACAAATAAAGGAGATCTCAAGTCAGGATCAAAAGGCAGATTTCCATAGCCAAAGGTCAGAACAAGTCCTGCAGGCATGTTAATGCCACCAAAGGTCAGCTGAGTTAAATGTGGCTCTAGCTGGCCATTTCTCAGTAATTTTTCAAAATTATCTGCAGTCAGATGATACTCGATACCCTGTTTTTTTTTTCAGCCTTCAAAACTAACAAATGTTTGTGGCTTATTTCTAATGCACTTCTGTACCACGTGGTCTGTGTTCAGGCAAATCACATCGGAAGCTGGAAGACGTGCCTTTTCAAAGGCAATTTTTAATCCATGAGAGAATGACCAGGCTCGAAACTGCAGTCCCTACGGTGCCACTGACAGCGCTGTCACTACCCTTGAACAGTGGCTTTAAATCTTCTCTGGCTCAGACTTGCCCATGTGTCATTTTCCTCTGCAGCTCATGCTGACATCTATTTACCAATGTAAACCACAGAGCCACTTGCCTGAAGTTTTGGGAACCGTACAGTACCACATATTACAACATCAGACTTGAATTGCGTCAGCAACTCTATTCTTGCCATTTTAATAAGAAACAAGATTTGTTAATATCTAAAAAAAATGAATATTCTCAAGGGAGAGCGTTACATATGTCCAATGCCACATAGCAAGGCAGAAGCAAAGACTGCTATAAATACTCTGGTCTGCTGGCACCCAACCAGTGCACTGTCTCGTTCCTTTTATTCATGTCTAAACCATAAAAACTGCTCTCCTAAGAAGACAGCAGCTGCCATAACACGGATGTGCTTTTTTCAAGACGCGTCTGTGGCAGATCCAGGTATATTGCTTCCCGTCTGGCTGTCGGTAGTGCCTGAGGAACAAACCTAGTCCATTAAATGATTCACTCTCTCATTCTTAAAATGCATTTATTCCTACTTGAACCCAAGGTCAGGCGGTCCCAGAGCAGCACAGGCGAGCTGCAGTTCGTTCTTTATTTATGTAGTAACTCAGGCATTCATGCATCCATTCCAACTAGCCAGAGAAAGCTTTCCGGAAAGCATCAAGCTGTAAAATATTTCGGTCTCTTCCAGCAAAGCCAGCTGATTCTCCTGCTCCTGGGCAAAGAAGAGTCCCCACGGTGATCGGGGGCTGCTCTCCATGCAGGGCTGCACAATTATGGTCCATGAGCGTGATGTCCCAGCCCAACAGCCAGCCTTACTACCCAGGAGGATGGCACCCAACGTGTACATTTTACATTGGGAAAGCCCCGAAAAGTGTTTTTGAGACAGCACTTTGGCTACAAGTGGAAGGCACGGTGGGTCCAACCACCTCCTTTTCTTCATCCCTGGAAAATTTGATGAAGCAATGTGAACTTAACTACCCTGTATCAGGTGAAATTCAAGGAAGGGATCGATTCGTGGCAGACTCTGGCTTCATTCAACCAGCAGCATGACTGCTGCGTCCCATGTGAGCGTGGTGATGGGGGAGATGCACGTCAGGAACGTGAGCTCTCCTGCAAACCATGCCCTGACCTTGGCACCTGCTCCTTCTGGTGCTTCCCAAATTCTGCTCCTATCGAAGCTGAAAAATTCACATGTGCACTTCAAAAGGAGAAGGCTCTGTCTTTTTTCTCTTCTTGTGTCTTCAGCATTCAAAGCCCGATGTAATTTATCCCTTACAAAGCATTCGCTAAAGCTGGCCAATGGTTTTCTGGTTGAAAAATGCATTCACTAAGTAGGGTATTTCCTGGGAAATCTCATCAACAAAGCAGCTTTCAAAAAAAAAAAAAAGCAAGCAGCACATGCAGTGTGTTAAATATTTTATTTTCTCAAGCAGGCAAAGTGAATGATTTCAGAGCCCTGTGTGGGTGTGGAAAATACCCATTTCCAGTGGGTAATGGAAAAGGTGGCTCCCAGCCACCACGGGATTGCCACCAAAGTGCCCAGCTGCCAGGGGCCATGCACAAAGACAGGGGTTGCTGACCTAGCACCCTAACAGGAGACACCCCAGCATGTTGCACTGCTGCCTTGATCACTCGGGGTTACAAGGACATGCCTGCTCCAAAATCCACAGAGCCCTACTCCTTCTCCCTCGGCCCCTGTGTGCAGTTCAGCACTGCAGGACTTACATTCACCCCAGAATTCAGTGTATTTTGTGCTCTCTCTGAAGCTAAAAATTATAAATTTTACATGAATTCTCCTGCACGCTAAAGACTGGCAATAAGCTGCTGTGTTGCAAGATAAGGTGAAGGAAAGTAAAAAGAGAGGGGAGAGCTGCTGATACATCTGGGGTCCGCAGCATCCCTCTCGCAGGAGGAAGGTGCCCGAGTCGTCTCCATCTCTCCACATACCCTTGAGTTTGCAGCAGTAACAGGAGTGTCTTTTGGGGCTAATGCATCTGTACCTGCCTTGGTAAGGAGTGGAAACCAGCTCTGGTGCATAATTACGGAATGGGTGTTCTACTTAGGTAGGAAACAACCTTTAGGAGCGCATTACGTCCTCGCAGCCTCGCTCCTCCCTGCCCACACGCGGCAGGCACAGACGGCTCCGCGTGCTCTGCAGTTCTGGTTATGTTCAGCTTGCCTTTGGATGAACATGGAGCTGAGTTTCCAAGGCTGATGGTTACCTGCGTTACAGTCGGGCTACAACACGAGGATGTCTTTTACCACTTCAGTTCATCTACTCAAACCAGCCCGGTTCTTAAACCCAGCAGCTTTCCCTTGGTGCAGCACAAACGTACCAACTGCAGCTTCTTCTGAAGTCTCCTTTTAGCCACATTTTCTCAGCTATTCTGAGGCCTGGCAAAGCTTTTGAGAGTCAGCTCTCATCCAGCTTTCTACTTTAGTAGCATCAAACCTGGCCACAAGACGCTTGAGCGTTACATATTTTATGAAAAAGCACTGTGCCAAAAATATGATTCAAAGTCCTTGGCTATAGACAGGGTAAAAGCACATCAACTCGTTCACGAGGTTACGCCAAGAATCCTGCATTACAAATGCACCGGCACATAAATAAAAGACGACCACTTAGGAAGATGAACGCAGACCGGCTTCCCGTTTTTGACATCATGGGCCTCGATCTCTGCAAAGGCTGAGAAGCAGCAGAGGCGCTTTGCTCCGTTCTCTTCCCACCGCTGGTCCTCACCACCGCCCAGCCAGCTGCGGGGCTCCTCGGCTCATCACAGAGGCACCCGTTTGCCACGTCCCTCCCAAGAGGAGGCTCTTGGCTGCTTTAGCAGATGCCAATAACATTCTGCAGCCTGAATTTTTGAAGGTTAAGGAACCTATGTGGCTACAGAGAAATTTGGAAAAAAGAGAAAAAAGCTTCAAAGGCGATCTAGCATGTTTCAGTCAGCTGGAATGCATCGGGCACCTCCTGAAAGAATTTGAGGTGAAGGATTTGATGATGAAGATGATAAATGTGGGATTCTTCAGCTGCTTACCACTCAAATTTACAAGGGGACAACGATTTCCTTGTGTCAAACAGCGGTCAAACAGTTGAAGACAAGCTGGGTGCATTATGTTGGAAAGCCACGCTTCAGCAAAGTGCTGCTGTCGCCCTGTCAGCACAGGCACAACGCACAGCCAGGCCGACGGAGGAGCCGCTCTGCTTCCCCCACCGGCACGTGCAGGGCTGTAACTCAAACAGACGCTTCTGAAATCGGCAGGTAGAAGTCTGCAGCCACAAAATGGTGGAAGCTGCCGCTCGGCCTCAAAGAGATCACACACAATTATTGTGAAAAAAACAAGTGAGGAGGCTTCGGAAGTTCTCTCCTCCTTCTGGGTTTCCTTATTCTTTGGGACCGACCCGCGCAGGTGAGGCTGCTGGGCAGCCACTAAGGTATCGGTGGGCGCTTTGCTTGGGCGAAGCCACCCGCGCAGTTTGCCGGTACCGGCTCCGACTTCACCCCTGTGATGACACTGGAGCCGCTGGCGGGGAGCGGAGCCCCGAATGGGGCCTGGGAGCAGGGCTGCGTCACCGCACCGCGCTGAGCCCGCGGCTGTCACGGTGCGATGCCCCGGCACAGCCGCCCCCGAAGCCCTGGCACCGCTCCTGCCCTGCAGCCCGAGCCACCGCGTGGCCAAATGCAACGGCCCCGTTGTGTCCCGAGCACATCGGGCTCCTCGAAGCTGGGAGTTGGGTGGGAGGTGGGAGGGCCCCGCCGTCCCGGGGAGCACCCACGGCCTTGTGCGGGCAGAGCTCCCGCAGCGCCCTTCGGCCGGCGCGTGTGCCGGCACAGAGGGGGTGATGGAGAATGGCTGCTTTTAGCACCACGGCTCCCGGTCGCTATAGCAACCTGGATATTAATCATCCCATCGGATGCTTCGCTCCTGCCAGCCAACCAGGGGCTGGAGCAGAGCACCGAGAGCTGGTTTCATTTACTGCCTCCTGCGACTGCTGCTCGGTGCACCCTATATAACCCCTGCAGAAGCTAATTCTGCATGAATTCCCCTTCCTACGCCGCCCTTTCATGAGGCTGTTTTGAAGTTCCCTGGGGATAGTCCTGCTCGCCCGCAGCTGCCGTGGCAGAAGCTGGTGCAGAGGATGCTTGGGTGTCACCAGGACCCGCCTCGCGCAGGATGAGGGGACAGCACGCTGAGATGCTGGTGGCATCCTGGGACCACTCTGCCCGGCAGCAAAGCTGAACCAAGGCTAACCCCGAAGGAGATTTCTGACGCTGAAGCCCATACCTTGGCCGTGGGCATAACCTTGCTCCATCAACAAGGGCTGCTTCTCCTCCTCAGCTCCTCTGACCTGGGACAGCTGTGCTCAATCCTGTCTCTCTATTTCCAGATCTGATCTGAAAACCTCAATTTTTCGCCCTTGCTTATATTGCTTAATAGAAAAAAAGAGAAATTAGCTAAAGCTTCAGGGGATACAAGAACACCACAAAAAAGAGATGTTATTGTGCTGTGCTCTATTGCAGCTTTTCTCCCAAGGAGAAGCAGCATTCCTGTTCACCCTGCCTGTGCGAAGCAAGATTTTATCACGTAGCATCTGATGAAAGGTCACAGTTTTACAGCCAACCAGCACTGCACGAGAACATTTTCCCCAGTGGTTCGGGCAGGCAGCATCACGGCTACTCAGCCCTCAGGTCCTTTCCAAAAGCTCAACGTGAATTTTTACCGAAGGCGAGTGCGCAGGGGTGGGGTGCGCTCAGGTCACCATGCCCGATGTCGGGCGGGCGAGGAAGCCTCCCCTCCCCTCCCCTCCCCTCCCCGGATCCACAGCGCCACGTCCAGCCGAATCCTTCCTCGCTTAATGACAGGCTTTTAGCCTCTTGTGGAGGAGTCTGGCTGAGGTCTCCCTGCTGTTAAAAATGCCTCTCTGTACAGCCAAAACAAGAAGCATTTAAACATAGTGATTTATTATTATTTTTTTTAGCACTGTCCCCTTTGGGAGCTGTTCGATTGGGACCGGCGCGGCAGCGAGGGCACTGCAGGCAGTGGGGTATTTTCTGCAAACACCCAACCGTGCCAGGTGGCTCCCGAAACAAAGGCGGCTTAAAACCAGTACCAGACCCTGCCAAACAAGGCAGGGAAGAATCATTAGCCAGCAGATGACAGACAGGAAGGGGAAAGGTAAGCAGCGAGTCAGAGTGACTCAGGGCACGGACCTCCTGATTGCTCCATCGCATTCGGGTTTTAGTTTTCGCAGCAATTGCAACTTCCCTGCTATTTCCTGGGGGCAACAGCACACCCAGGACCTTTATGAGGAGCCTGAGGAGATAACGCAAGTAGGCACTGCACAAAAAGGGATTTTAAATACAAGGCAAGCTCAGAAGGTCAGAGTGAAACTCAGGAGCAGATCGTACCAAGGGTGGTGCTACTGAAACAAAAGAAGATGCTACAAGCATGGGGTCCCAGGAACAAGAACGCAGGTGATGGAGCACGTCGGTGCATTCGTCTTTTTGGTTCCCACCTCCCCACATGCTAACAGCAGGGTCCCGGAGGCTGACAGTATTTTAGGGATGATGTTTGATCAGGTTTACAGCCGTCCTTAGGACGTTGGGGGCTGGCGCATCTTGCCTGCACCGAACTTCCCCACTAATGCTACTTTTTAAGTTCTTGAGAAAACTCAGCCCGTTTCTCAGCATGGAAAGGCTAAAAGATGGGGACGGCCGGCCACGACCCAGAGGAGAATTCGGGTTACAGAAAAGAGAGTAACAGGCAATCGTGAGGTGGGCAAGTTGAGGAGGAAGTGGAGGATTTCATCAACACCAGGAAGGAAGAAAGAAGACGGCCTGGCCTTGCACAGACAGTGCCGGGCTGGGAACAGCCCCGGCTTCACCTCCCGCGGCATGGCGGAGGCTGCTTCTGCCAACTCCTGCACCTTTAAAACCCAGCAGCACAAAATTGTCCATGTGGGAAAGCCAGCCACGGCACTGAGATCACCTCTGCACCCACACTGCAGCATCCCACTGAAATATTCTGTGCCCGCTCACAATTCAGGCGTGATAAAGTCGTTGCTGTTACAGAGGAAAGCATCGGGGTGAATCAGGTTTTAAGATGTGAAGTCTGGGGAGAGCAAATGATGAGGTTGATTTCGTAAGAAAGATTTTCCTTCGATCATGAAACTTAAAAGTCACAAAACAAAGCCCTTCCAGTAGTGCACACTAGCATGGAGGTATTTAAAAAGAGGAATATAATTTTGGCCTCCTGGTGTCCTCTCCGAGGACCAGCCGCGGTCAGATTAGCCTAAACCAATGTGACAGCCGACCTGCCAGGAGGTTGGTATCAGCCACAGGCACTCCCCAGGAAAAAGCAGCGAGCTGAAAAATGTAACCCTATGACTAATGATTAAAGGCAGCCTACTTCTCTACATTTCAAGCCAGATGACTCCTAAGAGCAGCAAGCTTTCACCACGTTTCCTTAGTATTATGGATTGGCAATGTCCTGCAAAGCATCAAGAACGCTTCTTAAAACCAGGACTTAAGGTGTACAGGGAAATTGATTTTTGTGATAGCAAAATGACGGGCAGGGTTTTTAAGTGGACCTTGTATTCAGAGAGGTGGGCAGCCAATACACTTCTATTATTTCAGGAACGTTTGCCAAGATGTTCCAGAGAAGCCTTGGTATCACTTCTGCTGAGTAAAAGGCTTGGAGGCTGCAATCCCAGAATAAAAAAGCTGGCACTTCTGCTCCACTTTGTTCTTTTTTCTTTATTCACTGATACATTAGCACAATTCACATAGGCATGACAAAAAGGTAGCTTGCTGTGAAGAGAGACAACTACGTCTTATTGAAATAACTGACCTATTTCTGCTTTTCCTTTCCCTAACTTATTCAACGAGAAGTTTGGAGTTACAGAAATAGCTGCAATAACTGTTGAATCATGGGAAAATGCTCTTCCTTGTTTTAAAGGAAGCCTTAAAAACAGGTGCATAAGCAAAAAGACTTTTGCTTACAGACATGAAAAGTTCGGAAGGGAACACACACTGCCAGACCGTCTCAGGAAGGGGTGATTCCCACTATATTCAGCATTCACATTTTCATTGCAACACCACCTGTTTTTCATTTCAGGGTGTTACGTGACTCCTCAGGAGGACAACACCTATGCGTGCACAACACAGACATATACACTCAAACGTCTGTCATCGGTTACCCAACCCGGAAACACAGCAAAATCCTGCTGTCTAAAAATCCAGCTTCCTGCTCAGTAGGGCGATCTCTGTTTTGGAAATCACGGTCTGTATGAATTTTACAGCAATATTACTGCCCCATTAGATGATCCTGGGAGCACATCGCACAGCTGATGGGAGGGCGAGGCCCAGGGAAGGTGCAAGGGATGCTTCAGCCCGAAGGAGAGGAGCGCTGTGGAGGGCAGAGAGGGGCTGCAGGAGCGCTCGCGACCAGCCAGCGAAGCCGCCGGCGCGCCCCGTCTCGCTGGAATAAAAACGGGTCTGTTCCAGAGCAGGCTCGGGATGCGAGCTTTAGAGCCGAGACACGTTACTAGGCACAGTAAAATGCTTTTAATTACTGTCTGGCACAGCTCGCGTTCTCAGCTGCAAAAGAATTGATCCTTCTTCCTATCTTTCCATGCAGCGTAGGGTACGGTTTTCACTTAAATGCTATTTCTGTAGATGTGCCTCTTTCCTTCCCACCCCCGACCTGCTGCTTCTTGCAGATCGGAGCCGATGCCAGGGGCTGCAGTTCCTGGCAGTGCTGTTACACCACCGCCCCGCAGGCAGCCCTCTCCCCGGGCAGGCCCTGCGATGCACCACCATGGTGCAGGAAACCAGACCTGGCGGCCTACGGGGTCTGTGCGGCCTTGGGCTCCGACAGAAATCTCTCTGAGTACAGGCAGGTTTGGCAAAAGGGAGTCGTTCTACGAATAAGACGCCATCACATGTCCTTGGCTTTGCAGTCTAACGGGGGATACTAATCACTTCTTGGGCCTATGGCAAGCGTGAAGAATAACTGAAATTCCCATGACAATACTGAATGCTATTTTGGAGGTACCAAACGGTGCTACACTCACCGTGATCACATCCATCATTTAGCAGGCGGAATTATCCATATTTCATGCCTCAGTATTTCAGAGCCCATGCTAGGAGAAATCGCAGATTTACACATGGCACTGAAAAATTTGCTACATCAACCAAATGACTGCAAAGCTAAAGCCATTAACAAATCAAGTATCTACAGCTCAAGCATTCAGTATTAATTTACTTTGCTGCAGTCATTCCAGCTGAGCAAAATATCTTCCTCCACCCCAGTTTCTAATCAGCTTCCATCCTCCTCTGGGCTTACCAGAGTTAAATCTCTCACATTGCTCTCTGTGATAAATTGAAAAATTGAGCTGCAAATGGGGAAAAATGAATTGCAAAGCAAATGCTTCCACTAGTAATAGATTAACTCTTTGTTCCAAGGCTATCACATCATTTCAAGAGGCTTCCTATATGTTTTCTCAAGAGCCATTGCAGTGACAAGATAAGATGCCACCACTGTGAAATAATCTCTGGGAAAAGAACCATCCCCCCAGTCTCGAAGGTATGCCTGTGTGCGAGCTGGCTGTAGACCTCAATGGCAGAATTACCAAAATGGCAAATTAACCTCTCATCTTAATATTAAACCTGCACGAGGACCCTCTTGCACTCGTCTTAACCTTTTAAGTACTTTGCACTAACACCACGAACAAGGAATATTCTCCAATGCAATTTAAAACCCGCATCTGAGGATCTTGGTTTTTGCAACAAACTTTTGTTTGCAAGCTACAGAGGTAGCTGATAAGAGTTTAGAGCAAATAAGACAAAAATCATCTTTTTGCGAAATAGATCTGTTCTTGGTCTCGTGAGTCTCTCTTCCTGCCTGCAGCTGGGCAAAGCAGTCTTCTTCCCCTTTGCAGTCCCAGAGCTTCTCCTTTCCAGCTTCAGCAGCCCTAAGCACCAAACACGCTAACAGGAGAACAGCTGACTACATCCAGGCATCCTTTAATTCAGCTTAGGAGCTACAAATACAGAGATAAGTCAGAATGACACGGCGGTTCAGATCTCTTCTTAAACTAGGATGTGGGCACCGGACCACAAAGCGTGGAAACCAAAATCCCAACATGAAAAGCCAGAGGATCAATGGGAGTGAGCACGGGTGGGATCCCTCAGGGAAAAGCGCCAACGCTCTTCCCAACCTTGTCTGTCCTGGCCCAAACGGCTCCTGTACGGCATTCAGCGCATCGCCTGCCTTCATGCTTAGCCGAGGGCTCTGCATCAAACCATTTCTGTATCACTGGGTGCGCTTCCAGAGACCGCGAGTAGGTTGGGCGATCAGAAGAGTCCGCCTGACCTTGAGCTCAGCGAAGGCCCTCCTTAAGTCATGCACGTTTCTCTGGGGCTAAAATCCTGCCACAGACGTTGAGAGCCGACAGGCTTATTCGGATCACTCAGAAACAGAGGTCACAGCAAACCTGCTGCTGCCAAGTTCAGCGTGGCGTTGCATGACGCGTAGCACGAGCTACTTAGTGAGCCAGTCTGCAAAAACCTGCCTGAAAATGACCTGTCAGCTTATAAATCCACTTCTGTGCTTTTGTGATAGCCCTGCTTATACGCAGTGAGGTCAAGCTCCCCGTGCCAAGTAGCAGGTCCTGATGCTGGAAGGAGATAAAGGCTCCTTTCAGACCCGTGTTTCCCAAAGGTGCCATGCACTTGACTCTCTTTCAGGTGTATGCATCTTCACATGACACATATTGAGGGAAAAGCTAGCTACCTTTAAATTGCTGCACATAATTACCTCTGAATTCCTGCAGTACAAGAGAAACAGCTGGAATGACTGGCTGCATGTGTAAACGCTTGTGACCAGGAGAAAGCAAGCCGCTGACAGGTAATTAAATGCTCCTGAGCTGGTGTAAACACCTAGGTCACTAATTGGAGCTGCTTCTTACTCTTTAGCTTTTTGCTTCTTTCCCTCCCACAAGGAACTGAGCTGCTGCCAGCAAAAGGTCAGCTCAACGCAGGCTTATTAGTCTGGAGTTCTGTCCTTAAAAGCAAAACCTTTGCTGTGGTTTTTCAAATCCTCCCTGATCTCCTCTGAGCTCTGGGGACCCGCACCCCCCGAACTGAGAGGTGCTGTGGCAAGCAGGGGAGGCGAGAGGCAGCCCGTGGGACCACACGGCTGGGACAGGGGCAGGACCCAAGTCTCAGGACCCGAAGGTGCTGCCTGGGGACGACTGGGTTCCCAGCAAGCGAGGCTGCAGTCAGCCCCCGACAGCCCACCAGCTTTCAAAGCTGGATTTTTTGGTATGTTATTGAAATTGAAACCAAGTTCTGATTTTGACTTCGTCAAGGCGGTCACTGCTGCATGCAGAGGCTCAAGCTGCCCTCACAGAGGAGTCCTACAAATACGACACAATCCAGGGCCCTTGCTTTTGTGGAAGTACTTCTGGTGAACACAAGCAGGGGCTATGAAAACCCGCCTGGTGAGCACAATGCCCTGTGACACCAAACCCATCCAACAGTAACAAGCGCTTCAGTATTTTCATGCCAACCAGCCACACATCCAACTGCTGAGAATTATTACGATTAAGCATTTGTAGACGTGTGAGGGAAAAGCTTACCATGCCGATTTTGCTCTGTTCCTTGGATAACCACTGCCTAATTACCACATTTTCCCTTACACAGACAAACTGTATAACTGAACCCTAAACACTCTAGATCTGCTACAGAGATAACTTCCACTTGAGATAAAGGAGCAAGTGGTACCAGAAGATGATTAACAGCCTAACACGGAAAGTTATCTGGCAACAGCACGACCAGTGACCTACAAATGTCCACTGTACAGGGGCCCAGCAGTCCAAGGCTAGTAGGAACAGCTGCTAACAACCGCATATCGAAGCACATTTAAGAGGTGTATTACATTTCAAAGGCATTCTGGATGAAATTGGGCTGCACAAGCCCCCTTCTGTAACCTCCAGAGATGGCATGATGCTAGCGGCAGCCTGCACGACACAGATAGAAAGCACTCACAGAAACGGGGAGAAGGAAAGGCGAGTTACCTCGGTACCCCAGAGCTCTGGCCAGAAGGTAGGCTCTGAGGCTCCTGAAATCCAGCTGAGTGCATCTGAGTGAGGACCAAAAGGTATTTGAGGGAAGCCTTGTTTCTAGGAATACCTATTACATTTCACTACCTTCCCTTTCCTCTGGTCCTGCTGAGTTGGCACATGGATCATTTGTGGTGCTTTTGCACTCCGGGCTGGTCACCTTCCACCCTTTATATTCCCCAAAGAAACATTTGACAGCCAGGCACGCAGCTTCTTCCTGCTTCTGCAAAAATACACACCAACAGAAGGCAGGACAAGGAAACATAACTTGTTCAGAGCCACAAACGAACACAAAACCCTTAACATACACCGCAAAAAGAGAAGCCAGATACCTTTTAGAACAGAAAACTTTGGAGCTGGCAGGGTGTTAGTGTGGAGCAGCACAAAGCACTACACCTAAGTTGCAGCAGAGTGCCTGAAACTGTCACACAGTGCTCTGCTTATACGGACCTTGAGGTCCACTGTAGCTCCCACTGCCCTTTAACAGCATCTCAGAAGTACGGCGAGGATGCAATTAGTTTGTGCTGGCCTCCCAGTCACTATTTTCACTGCTGAAAGCGTCAGCGTGCTCTTCCTGTTACACCGGGAGCCAGCTTTATGCTCTCTCCTCAAAACCCCCACCCTGCCATGCTGACCACGTGCTCCCGGTCGAGTCTGGCAGGACAACCGGAGTCCCACAGACGTTCAACTGGGAACAGCAGGACAAACTGCAGGTCTGCCAGCATCGCCCCTCCACCAGCAAGCAGCTGCTCTGCATCCTCTTTTGCAGAGGAAACCGCAACCCAAACCCAGCTCACTATAGACTCGCATCGCCACATGCTCCGAAGTCAGCTGCCTCTCATCTTTGAAGAATTATGCTACTTGGGTATGTTTTTCCTATGGGGAAAGCCCTACAGAAATGTGATAGTAACACCTGCTACCACTTCTGACTGTATTACGAACAGGTCACTTCTTTCCAGCTTTAGTTTGAGAAGGAAAAGCCAAAGGGCAAGCGACGGGCTGCGGTGTGGCCACAAACGTAACAATGGCTCCAAAGGGGATTTTCCAAAAACTTCCAGTTTAGTTTCTCTATGCAAAGGTCAGAGCAGGAAGGAAAAACCCTCTGGTGATCCTGGACTTGTGACAGACCTGAAACCCTTAACAGCACAGTCCTGCATGGTGTCTGTGCTGCCCTGTTCTCTCAGAGCTGCCAGCAAGCCAGAGACATCTCGCCAGCCCTTTTCATGCATTTTTCATTCACTGGCTACAGGTTATTTTTCCAGCTCAAGAGGACCGAGTGGTTTCTGCCGCCCATCAATACCGTTCAGCTGCCCAGAAACGCTGTTATCGATGTGGCCATGGCTGGATGTGCACATTGCTCCCGCCGCGCCCCCAGCCTCCGGCTGACCCAGAAAGCAGGGGTACAGCAGCCAGCTCTGCTCCCGGGGACCGAGCTCAGCCCATCGCTGTCTGTTCTTCCAGCACTGGCCCCGGACAAACGGACTCAACAAATAGTTTAGGATGGAGGGGCTCGCTGCAGGTCACCTGCACTGTGCCCCCCATTCAGAGCAGGGCCAACTGGAAAATTAGATCCAACCTCAGGACTAGGCAGCAAGCAAATCCTGCTACAGCTGACAGTTTGGGGAGGATGCTCAGGGCCAACTGCCCACGAACTGCTATGGTCAGCCCTGGCTGAAAGCACCGAGGAAGAGGACACCTTGTGGAAAGAAGCCGTCCTCTAACAGCTGCCACTTCACAACTCTCATGGACAAGATGTTTGGGCTACTACAGATGAAGTAAAGATTTTCCTCGAGGCTTCTGAAAAGCCACGTCAACAGCTTACAAGCTCCACAAACGTTAGAGTCAGGATCGGGCAGAAAATCTTTAAAAGCAATATCCCACCCCGCATGGGATAGAGGCGCAGCCAGCTACAGGGAGAGCACCTCCTGCGTCTCCAGACCTGGCACTGGTGAGCAAATAAAAAGCGGCAGCCTGGAAAATGGGAACAGTTGATGGATTCACTGCTGCGAGGAGGCAGCAACCGCGATGCTCTCCAGAGACAGGTATGTGCCAGGGTGTGCGTCTCCGGAACAGAGCGCGCAGAGGCAAGGTCACCGTGTGCTTGGCAAAGAGGGACACCCAACCTGGTGAAAAGGGACACCCAACTTGGCAAAAGGGACACCCAGCTTGGC
Organism: Anser cygnoides; assembly: GCF_040182565.1. NCBI lineage: Eukaryota > Metazoa > Chordata > Aves > Anseriformes > Anatidae > Anser > Anser cygnoides. Next base: position 3,220,625 of record NC_089894.1, read on the forward strand.
AAAAAGGGACACCCAACTAGTTCCAGCCCTGGGGACAGAGCCTTCAGCTTCAGAAAGCCTGGAGAAGGACGGATTGCTGGCTTCTCCCCGCCTGTGAAACTCTAGCCCGGGGGCTGATCACTCAAATGGAGACTCCTTCCTTTCCTTCATGCCTTTATCTCCTCTTTTCATCTGCATGATCCAAAGGAGATGAAAAACAAAGAGGATGAGCTGTCTGCTGCCTGGTTGCGCAAGGACGCAGACAAAAGGGAGAAGAGGGTGCTGTGCTATTTAAAGCTGCCTCCTCCTCAACTCCTAGGGGTGGAATTTTACCTCTCTAGTGTTGGCTGCTTTGTAGGAGGGATTTAAAGACTACTTATACAAAAATGATCATTAAAACCTAAATTAAACCTATGCTTATTCAATATTTTACATTTCAATTGTTCTCAAAATCCAGAAAAACACATCCAATTTGCCACAGAGATTTACTGCCATTTTTCTACCGTTTTACTAAAACAAAATCAAAATGCTGGTTTTTAAAATTATAAGGATGCAAAAAGCTCCTTTGACAATAAGCTTGCAGCACGATTCCTTAACTACACAGCATCTAAAGTGACTTCAAATTAAAAGAATTTTGAAGCACTGTGATTAGTTTGATTACTAAATCAACAACTTGATTTAGTAAAATCACTGGCAGCTCACAAAGTATTAACAAAAACAATTAACAAGTGTTGGCAGTTTTCAAGTTATATTTACCAACTAAATTCAGACTCTAGTAAATGCAGACAGCTGAAATCCCACCTTCTGTAATGCTTTTAACCTTTCAATCTTTAAACTGGTAAAACAGAAAACGGCACTTAAAATAGCCAGCATATACTTTCAAGGTTAATGCTGGTCACCTGGGCCAAACCGCAGAACGCACTGATGAGAGATGGAAAGGAAATCATGAAGTCAGAAATGCTATCACACAGAAGCCAGTCTGCGTTAGGTCCCAAGAGCAGTGCTGCCTTTGCTGAACTCATTGCTTTGCCAGGTGCTTTGGTAAATTGAGTCCAGACAAACACTGTTCAACAAGTTTCCATTTTTTAGGTCAAAAGTGGCTTTTAAGACCCCAAAACAGAGTGTTCCAGCCCATCCCCTTGTGCCATTAGACACGAGCAATGAACACTTGGATGCCTAGATTTGAAAACTGAGGGCACAAGCCACAGCAGGGAAACAGCACATCAGAAATTAAGATAGCTTTAACAAAGCACAACTGGTTCAGCACTTGCTCTGGTTAAATTTAATGAGTCATTGGGTCTTGATAATGTGCAGGCAATACAGCGAGTTCCTCCTTATATAATCTTAAATGTAAACAGATTCTGTGAATAAGCATTTTCAAGTAATAAATGGGCTTCTTGTTAACAAAGTGTCAAGTAAGAAGTTGCTGCAGCAATGGTGATGGATGGTTAATGTCTCCTCTGGCTGCTGAAGGAGGACACAGAGCCATGTCAGCTTTTCCCTTTGTACAATTTCCACCCATCCACTTTGCGAGGCAATCCCAGGTGTGTATTTTTACTGCAGAATTAACGTTGATGCTTTGCACTGGGATCTGCGACAGCTTCGCCCGTCTGTGGGCGCTCGCCACAAAACCACAGCTGTGATACCAGGGGAGATCCTGCAGCCTCCTCGGCGCTCCCAGGGATGCATCCTGTAGCTTTCCTGGGCAGCAGCAAATCTACCTGCCCCACTTCTTTCCTCCTGAGTCGCTGGGGGTCTCGTCCGTGCCTCTGCACACCGGGAGCTGCGAGAGGGCTGTTGGCATGCCGGTGGCTCCGCTTTGTGCGCTGAGCCAGGAGGCTGCCAGCTCGCGTGGCAGCTCGGTTCAGCTCTGCTCGCTGATCAGAGGTGTGCAAAGAGATGGGGGCTGCGGAAGGGGCGATGCCCAAAGCCAAATTAACCTTCCTCGGGTGACAAAAGTGACAGCCAGCTGCGGTGCTACTGCCCCAGCTGGGGCTCCCCACTCATGCTCCCCGCTCAGCGCCGCCACCTTCAACAGCTGCAGCAGCTGTTTAACCTACGCATAAAGCTATCCTCAAAACCAAGATCTATTCTGAAAAGGGATAATATGGACTATGTGGTTTAACAGCAGCTTGATTTAGTTCAGGTACCTTCCTTACCAAGTTAAAATGAAATAAGGCACGAAGCAAAGTAGGTGTCTATGCAAGGTTTGGCACTGCTTAGGGTAACCTGTTTTCAAGTTCAGTGACAGGATGCTCACATAAAGATCATCTCTTAAAAGAAGAGAAAATGCAGTTGTTGGCTACCCTGCAAAAGGAGCCGAGGGCAGCCAAAAGCCATGAGGGCTTTGGTGGTGGGATGCTGGGGAGGGCGGGCAGGCGCCGCACACTTTGCATCCTCAAAACCACTCACACGCACAAGAGGAAAACCAAAGGACAATTTTTCTGGGTTTTATCCCAGCCATGTGCCCCAGACTTCTCTTTTTTTGCATGCCAAGGCCACCTCCCGACCTGTCCTTCCCAGCACTGCGACAAACACTGCCTGCAGCCGAGCCACGCAGCCACTGCACGCCGGCTGTACGCCCTGCGCCCTCGACAGCCCCAAGGGGCAAGCAGCTGTTGAGACAGCGCCAGTATCGCACACACCTTTGGAAAGCTAAAAATCTGCTAAACAGTGGATTGATAAGAAAAATATTTGGAAATGTGGACATTGTGATTTAAGGAGAAGTAGACATTTTTGGTGCCTGGATGCTGGCAAATTCTCCTTTCATATGAGATCTGCTGTCCCCTGGAAATGCACACCAGCTAGTTTGTTGGCATTGTCAGGGCCAGGCTTCTTTGTGTTCAGCAGCAGCCAGCATAAAAAACTCATTGTTCGCGAGTGCCACCCTGGTGTCACTAAAACAAGCACTGCTTTGCTCACTCTGCCTTGGCTGGCCCGTTTTTTCCCCACCATCTCCTTTCCCACCAAGTCTGCGGACTGTCAGTGAATTGACAGGGCCCAAGCTGGACCTCAGTCCAAATTCAGATGAATAAACCTTGATCTCTGTCAAAGGGCGTTGGAAATGTAGTATTTCCGGGGGAAGTTCCATGTTTCTGACTGTTCTCTTGAACAACGGTCCCACTACTGCACAGTGCCTGTTTGGCCTGACGCAAGGGAAATTTTTTGCTGCTTTTTTACCTTGATGCCAAACTCTTCGTAGAGAGCTGGTGGTGGAGCAGGTGGGAGCAGAGGCTTCTGCTGAGCCCCTTGGAAGAGCCCTGGGCGATGGCAGCTGCAGGCACTGCAGCAGTTAACTGCATAGCGAGGAGACAGCTCTTCAGCTGAAGTGACAGCTCTGATGCCAAGGTTATCTCAGTGGTTTATCAGGAGAGAGAGCAATGGAGCCACAAACATGACAAATATGCAGATTGCTGGTCTCCTGGGACCGGTCCTACCTACAGCCTCTTCCCTGCCTTGGTCTGCTGCTCCGGAGTCAGGCCATCTCCTGAAAGCTTCAAAGATCTTTCCTTTGTCTCCGGCTCTCAGCACACCAACAGGGAGATCTTATCTGAACGACCTGTAAAAGCTCCTTCTGAGGTTTAGCCCCAAGGTTCAGCAGGGAGATTATCACCGCTTCAGGTCTGTCTGGCGCGGTCTTCATCTTCCATCTGACCTTTGGGCAGCACAGCACCTGGTGCAGATAGTGACATCAGAAGGTTTTGACACTGAAGGACTGAGAAATGAAACAGAAACGTCTAATTTCAGGCATGACCAAGGCTGCTGCTCTTTCTGCAAGACTTAGTGTCAAAGTTTCTACCACGGCCCCCCAAAATTACACCAAATATTACATATACAGAAATGGTTTTGTCAGTATTCAGAGATAATCAAGCCAGCTCTGAAACCTATCTTCTTTAAACCAGTAGAATGACATTATCAAGTGGTAACTGCTGCCTCTTCCTCTGCATTTTAAATCGTTCTTGTAGCCCTTTTGAGAAAACATTTCCGGCATTTCATTTCCTACGTTAAATTACGGACGGCAGCTCTGGGTACCACCACTCTAAGTAACGCCTCATTGCTGCGAGTAAATTCTTGGCGTTAGAAATCCTGCTTGTCATAAATATAAACAATTTCCCTGATTACTGTCAGGAGACTTTTTTTTTTTCATTTTTTTTTTCCTAAATGACCTGCCACTGATTTTCTCCCTAAAGGATTACCAGGGACTTCCCAAATCACACACCTTCACAGAACTCTCTCTCTCAGGCTATCAGGCTGGATACTGCCTTTAGCTTCTCCCGGTTTTGTTGGCTGCATCACTTCGGTTGCATGGTGGTGCACAGCATGTCGTTTCAAGCAGCTGGGGTGCAGTTCTGCTTCACCTCCTTTGGCAACCCCGGAGAGCACTTTAGGATTAGAGAGCCCCTGAGAGATTCTCTCCAGGGTCCACAAGCCCAAATTTGAGCAGATTTAAAGTTTCCAAAGAAATCAGCCTTTGAATGAGTCAGGAACCTTTACACGGGTTTCTTAGGGCATTATCTGTGCTTTAGCTTTTGAGGAGTAAAAGCTTCAGTTGAGGAAGTTCACCGAGACCAAGAAAACTGAAAGTTTTCTGCTTGGAAGATGGTAAGCTTTTGGGGATTTTGTTTTCCACTGTGACCTTGGTGTCTGTAGTCTCTGAATCACCTCAGTACCCCGAACGTAACGCCAACCTTAGCTGCGAGACACGAGCAGCGTGCTTCAACCCAATGGCTACAGCAAGCAACACACCCCAGGAGCTGCCTTTCTGTTTTCTTCCATTTTTCTGTAGAGAAGAAATCTGATTTAAAAAATAAAAATAAAAAAAATCAACACTTCCAAGGAAAGGAATTCAGCTTAAAATCAGTATTGTGAAAGCTCAGTCCTGAAGCAGCCCAGGAGTCCGCAGCTGCAACTCTGGAGGAAAGGTGTCTGGAGAGGATTTATTGACATGCAGCTTCACAGCCAAGCTTACAGCAAGCATTTCTCCAACACGGACGTTTCGCAGGTGGCCCCAACACATTCCTTTTTTCAGGGACAGGACACCGAAGGAATAACTCACAGAAGAAACACCAAAAGTCTAATATTGAAGTATTAGCATATACCTTGAAAAAGCAGCAGCAAAAGGAACAGAAAGTCCCCAAACCCCACGCTATTCATGGCAGCAGTTTTCTTTTCCTCTTTACTCCTGATTTTCTGGGAAGTTTCTGAACCACAAAAGCTGCACTGACTGCGCTGTCAGGAACAGCACGCCGAGCTCACAGCTCTACCTGGAAGCCTTGCTCTATTTTGATTCATATTATCCCAGAGATATCACTTGGTTATCTGAGAAATTGGAACATACAAAGACTCAGGAGAGAACGAACCTCTTCCTAGATATGCCTTTCCTAACAGTAGAGGATTATAAAAGGGAATTCTACGTTATCCCACATTTTTGCTTGGGTTACACCAATTTTGATGCTGACAATTAATGTTTATCGTATTAAATGCAGAGAAGCTAATGCCATGTTATGCTTCAGTTCAAACAACTGGCTCAAATTTCGGGAGCCAAGGTTGTTCTATCAGTGTCAGCCACGTCGGCTGCAGCTCCCTGGGGAATTACCATGAGGCTATCAGCAATCGCCCACATGGGTTTATGTTTCACAACGGAAAGGGAAAAGAAAACATCAGACCTTGATCCAAGCTATGGGCAAAGCTGACACTGCCAAATCAAATTCAACTTGGGTATCCTGCATGTACTTTTACATGAAACGTGAAACACAGCTTGTTTTTCTTTCCAGCAGAAATTAAAAAACAACAGTATAAAATAAATATCAGTCTTTTCCTACCTGTTTGACTGAAATTAGCTCGGAGCACCATACTTCCTGAACCCCTACATGTAGGATTTTGGGGAAGGGGAGGGTATTAACACACTGCCTTAGGGAAGTTCCAGATCCTCTGTTTTGACCAGCTGGCCTTGAGTTGACATGGACAAATGGGCACCCAGTCATTCGCACATATTCTTGCAAGATATTGCTAAGCAAATGCCTAAATGCCCAAGGTAAAATAATCTACTTTGCATTCTTAATCTCTACTCTACTTAAAACAGCCCTTGGCAGGCAACCAAACAGATTTTGGCCATCACTAATAACAACCTTGATCAAATCTTGGGGGTTTACTCTGAGGTGCCACTTTGTGCTAAAATGGGATGACTCACATTTTTTTCAGGCACGGGGTAAGCCCCTGCAGCTCATCCCATGTCGCGTACCTCTTCCACGCCAGGAAGGATGCTCTCTAAACCAGCTGGAATGCACAGGTGCAGTCCTACCAAAATGCCTACCAAAATCTTTTCTTTTTTTTTTTTTTTTTTTGAAAACCATCCAACGCCTGGCACAACAATTATACGGAGAGAACACAGTGAGGGGGCAGAGGAGAACTTGACCACTGTCCAAAAAAAGGAGGGTGGAAAAAGAAAAAGAAAAAAGTGAATGTAGCATAAGCTCAGGCAGCACAGGAGACTTCGCTGGTGAAGCAGCGTCCAACCAAGACCTTCCAGAAAGGCTGCTGTGGCTATTGCTTTAGGCAGCCCCGTCCGACCGGCGCTACCTGTACTGTGCCCTGCCACCATGACACGTGACGGGCTCGGGCTTGCAACTGCAAGTGTTTCAAAGCAGAGTCATGATGCATCTGAAGTGCATCACTTCTCTTCTGACAAACACGCCACCTGCTTTCATCTCAGCACGTAGTTTTACTTGCCCGTCAAATCAAACACGCTACGTTAATTGCAGGGACAGAGACAAGCATCTAGGAAAAACACGGTCCTTTGCCAGGCTGGGAGAACATAGGTGTATGTGTCGTCGGACGGAAAATCATGCAGGCAGACATGGTAACACGAGCAGTAGGAAAAAAATGACAGGACAATAAAAACATGATAGGGACTATATTAAAATATAGTTCAGTTTACACCAAAGCAGCAACTTCCCCTTAGCTGATGCATTAACTGAACATAAATGCGAACAGAGCTCACATTTATTTCTCATCTCAAGCTTCCAGTGATGCGATACAAAGGAAGCCAGTGAACACTCTGTTTTTCCCCACAAGATTATTACAAAGAATGAGATGCAACGGAGGCAACACAGGAAATAAAACACTTCCACCGCACAGCCTATAATACAGGCAATAAAAGGAGGAATACTCCCGTTGCAGGCTGCTGCTCCCAGTGCTGCTGTGTGCCACGGTGCTGCAGGGGGCTGCTACAAGCCCACCCCGCGGTGACACGTCATTAAAGCCCTCTGACATTCAACAAGCAGGCACATTCAAACGTGCAGAAGCTAAACTTTTTGAATGAAATTCTTTTTAGTCTTAGGCCTGAGATTGAGTTCTGAAGTGAAATAACTCAATTAAATAGACTTCAAAGTATTTATCCTGTCTTAGCCTAAATCACTGCTTTAATAATAGGTTTGTTTGCCAAGACTTTAATAGCTTCAGCAAAAATATCTAAAATGTACAAGATGATATATGTTCTTGTACAAGCCTTAAAAAATCCAACCCACCCTCTAATAATAAACTGTTTCAGGCTTTCATTTGCTAAATTGTATGTGTACTTTGGAGAGAGGTTGTCTTGAACCTGCTGCATAATGAAAGATTTCAATAAATCTTGTCAAACCAGACAAACAAAACAAAATTTTAATTTTACTTTTAAATTGCAGTTGAGAGCTCCAGTAGACGTATTTTTTGGTGACTGCCACACAACTAAGGTGGGGGAGTTTGCTTATTTTTAACAAGACAGTGGCATTGCCCCCATGTGTTAAAGCATTCAGTTGTGAGGTGCGCTGTAAAAATTTAACCTTTATATACGCAGGAAGAGATTTGTCTCCTCTGCTTTAGCTCTGGTCAGTAGGGGAGAGAAAATATTACAGGAGGGAAAGGGAGAGAACTATTACAGTAATTGGAAATGACACCTTAACCCCTCTGGTAAGGCTCTGCAGGGAGAATCATTTTGTGCATGCTGTATCGTGGTGCTGAGCAGTCGTACAGCCGAGGCTAAAGCTTGGCAATACCGGCTGCGAAGCAAGATGACTTTGGTTTTTATATCACTCTCTATGAAAGAAACATCCAAATTAATTCACGGTATTTCTGAGAAATAGGCTTTTTGGTGCTATTCCCCCATTTCTGTATGGTCTGAAGAGCCTCCATCAACTTGCCGCAGCTGCATATGATGAGGGGGAGTTTTTGGAGCACTGAGTAATTTTCATGTTAAGGGTTTCTCTTCAGCACGCCGTGCTGAAACACACTGTGCTAAAAATAAAAGAAGATGCCCTCCCTGCCAGCCCACGAGAAGGCAGGCGGGCACCTCCGCAGCCCTCCTCCTCCTCCTTCTCCTCCTCCTCCTTTTTCTCCTCCTCCCGAACAAGCTGCAGGAAGCCTGATGGCAGTCTCTGCGCCGCGAGAGGGGCTGCAGCCACCCCCCGGCTGCCTCCCACCACCAACCGGGGCTTCGTCAGCCCCCCGCCACTGTGCAGCCGTTCCCATATTATTATGATTACGATTATTTTTAGGACGCAGAACCGAACTCCTCAAGTCCCCATCGCGGTGCCGGCCACAGAGATGCTGCTGTAGCTATGGCAACGTCCCCCGCTCCGGGGACCGCCGGCCCCATACGCGCTGTCACCCCAAGTCGAGCGGGGCCAGCCCGTGCTGCCACACAAAGAAATGCCATTTTCCCCCCAAACTGGGGGGCCCGTGGGCACATCTGTACTCCCCGCCACTGCTTTCCCCCCTGCCCGTCCCTCCCCGCTGGCTCTGGTCCAGCTGTTTCCTAGAAAGGCCAGATCGCAAGCCGGCCCCGGCAGTGCGGCGGGGACACCTCGCAAGGCATGGCCTCTCCTCGGCCTCTCCCCATCCCAGAGGCCGTGCAGACGATGCAGGAGGATGCTGCCTCCTGCACAAGGGAGATTCAGAGGGCACCAAAGGCGTGCAGCAGCCGCCCGACCCCGCCGGCTGTTTGGAATACTGTATTCACTTCTGAGGTTTAACCCGCATCATCTGAGCTCTCGTGTTTGCAGATTAAATGAGGCTGGTTACAGCATCGTTCTACGACACGGAGATAAAAAGAAAAAACACAGCTTGGATTTGTGTTTACACTTAAGGGTACCTTAATTCATAATCATCTAAATTAAACCGAGTGCGCTGATGACTGCAGTAGAATGCATTGGACATACCAACGCGACACCGCAGACAGGGCTCAGGCAGCAAGGACGAGCGCTGTTGCAATGCTCATGCTGAGCAGGAGGCAGAGGCAGAGGCAGGCTGCTCGCAGGGCTGCACCAGCTCCTTCCCGAGCACCGGCACAGCCGAGCTGCTGCCTCCACGCTGAGCTGAGTCAAGGCTGCGAAAGATAATTCAATCCAAAATATTAAGAGCAAATCCCATATGTAAGTTCTGATAACCGGTTGTAATAGGCTGCACCGTTACAAAGACAAGATGTAACTAATATTATGCGGCTTTGCAGATAAAGATCTTTGTCAGTTAAGATTATTAATAGTGTTCAAGTAAATGCTAGCATCTTGTTGACTAGATCTTAAGAGTTTGTGATAGTATCATCTCCGGTGTTGGGATCAGTTAAGTTACCGATGCCATATGAGGAGGAAGTGAAACATTTGCATAAACTAAAATTTTTTATACTTTAATGTGCAAGGATATGAAACTGCAGCACGCCCCCACCGTCACCTTCCTTACCAAGGAAACATCCTCTGTGCTGTATCATTTCTATTTGTGCTCTAAATCACCATGCCTGAGTCATGGCAGAACAGAACAGCCTTTCTTTGCAAAAATATATTTTCCCAACACATGCAGTTACAGAATGTGCTCTGCTCCACAAGCTCCCTGAGTATTTTTAATGATGCTAAAAAAAATTAAGAGTTACAATTAAGATGCCCGCAATCATAACTCTTACTTTCTGTGCTACAGTCAGACCTTGACCTCTAATTCCTGCTCTCTAGAGCTAAGCTGACAACATGTAGCAAAACCAAACACAGGATGTGGACACTGTCAGCAGCCTGAAATGAAAACAACACACCACAAGTTTGTCAGATATTTCTCTTTAAAAGCGAATTTGAAAATCTGACACGGCGCAGCTTCAACATGCTGCTTTTCACATGCTGGTGAAAGCCCTTTCCAAGGCAAACACGGGAGCTGAAAGGCAGCCTGTCAGCAAGGGCAGCGTGTCTCACGCTGACAAACAGCCCCGGCTCCCTGGCTTGTTCTGCACGCAGCTTTTTTTGGCACTCCTTCGCTGAACACTCATGGGGCCAACCTTGCAGCAAAGCATTGCTCCCAGCGTCTGCAGAAACGCTGCAGGCCGTTATGCTGGAGAATGCTGGCTGCTGTCCTGAAACTCCCCAATATATTTGTGCCTCTCTTCCAGAGGCAGAGGATGCTCTTAAAATGAATATTTAAACATCTTGAAAGCAAGTGTTTGGTTCTTGGGTCAGTCTGTACTACCTTGCTTGCTGTTCCAGCAACAGATGGAGAGAGCATCCTTTTTCTGATCCAGAGGCCTAATGCCATCAGCCACACGATGCAATAGCACACAAACGGCAGTACTTGAGAGCAGCTCCTTTTTCTAGCCTTATTTATTTTGATATTGCTTTCCTGATCTTGCTCTTTAGGACAGAAGCAGCATCTTGCCTGTGCCCCAGTTCAGGATCTCACTCGGTCGCGTGAAACCCAAGGCTGCCAAATTCAATTCCTTGATTTAGCTGTCCTTCTGAGAGGCTTTCCTGAGCTGCTGCTCCTCTGACAGGCTGTGCTGCTGACTCTTTTCCAAGCTTGCTGAAGAACCTGAGGATTTTAGGATATTAGGGTTTCTCTCCATATCTACTTTGTTTCCTCAGATAAAAGGTTTTCCACTAATTTTGTCTCCCCTCCCTACTCTCATTCATACAGTTTCTTGCTTTATATGAAGACCACATAACACAAAAGAAAAGGAATAAATTTAGCTTGTAAGGTTGCCATATTTTTTTCTATGTTTATCACTGCTGTATTTAATTGCCTGCATCACAAGGATCAAAGACAGATGAAGTGGGAAATTCAGTAGGTAGCAAACAAGCGCCAATATAATTTGATGGCTGACTTTCTGCTTGCTGCTTTACGCTCATTAACCCAATTCCTTTGAACTCAAGTAGGAGATGCAGTTAACACATCATTGGCAACCAACCTCCAGGGATGCTGAGAGGGATAAGAATCCCAGGCGAATTGGAGAGAGACGAGCTGGTGATGTCAGAATTTCCCAGCCTACACTCAGGTGAGCAAAGCAAAAATTCGTGAACGTTGACCGATACCTGTCTGCCGACAAGGCTGTCGACACGGGGAGCCATGCACGAGCCCTGTGTCCCAGGCACTTTCCCTCCTGTCTCTTCTTTCCTTAGAAATGAGCTTGCGAATTTAATTAATGGATTTACTGATATTCCATCTCATTAGCTATATAGGGTAAGATCAGCACCATCTCGTTCAGAAATATTTTAAGAACTTAAGTGGCCTTACTGCTCCGCATATCAGATTGAACACAGAGAGCCACGGCCAGGCACAGCACGCTGTGGTTGTGAATAAAATTCCTCCTATAGCGCTGTCCTCAAGCACGCCTGATGTGAATGGGGTGAGTAACAGTGCACATAGATGAACCAAGCTGATGGTAAAACTGTCCTGCATCTTAGCAACAGAAATGGAATCAGATGGTGATCTTTACGTTCAAGACAGGCAAGTATCTGTCTTGTTACTTCCCCCAGTGTCACAGGATGAAAGCTGATTGCAGCTCACTTGATAAGATGAGCGGTCTCAGGGATGCCAGGGGCGAAGGGGCACCTAGGGAGCATGTGGCTGGAAAAGCCTTTCGTCTTTCAACCGTTCTGCAGTAAAAGCTCTTATTGCCCTTTTTGAAATTCATTGCTTGGAAAATCAGCAGACACTACTATGCATAATCACACGTTCATACCTGCGGTCTGAAAACAACCAAATCTCTTCCAAGTCATTGTTACCATCAACAGCAACAACACCCACTGACACCAGCATGCAGAAGGTGTTTCAGCTGACACAGCCAAAGCAATCAAATTCATTAGCAGCAAGGATGCCTCAGAAGCTGCAGAAAGGGCAGCTACACATCAGGGATCTAATTTGCTTCTTTCCTCACCTTCATTTCATCACCTACCACCACTTCATTGGCTTGTTACCTTTGTTTAATAATTTATATAGCCCCTGCTTAAACATTCTGGTGTGCTCTGCTTATGGGAATCTGTGAATACGTGACTTGGGACTTTATGCATATTTAGGGATATTCCAGCTGGGCAAGCACCTTGAAAAAGCAGTTCTGAGGCTGCTGGAAAGGAAACAAGAGGATGACAGCTTCAGATGAAACAACGAAACAAAGCCCATTAGCCCTCTTTCAACAGCGTCTGGGTAAAAAGCACGGCACGCCTCAAATGAGATGGGGCGGATGCGTCATCCCAGGTAGAGCTATGGTTGAAGATCCTTCACTGGCTGGTGACACGATGAAACCCACCTGCATTCACAACCTGTCTAGACACAAAGGAACTCCATTTTAATTAAAGCTATTTAACTAACCCCGTGCAAACCCCGCAGAGGCATTCAGTTCAGCAAGGCTCAGACTAAATACAAACTTTCCCAGGAATAGCTGTCAGCCTGAGCTGGGAAGATGCATGAAGTGACTGACACAGCACTGAAAGAATTATTTTTGTATACACACAGCTGTACTGACACAGCTTTTTTGGCATGGGGGAGTGAAATGAGATGTTCAAGACAGTTGTCCTTATAGATAAAGGACCCAGAGCACTCAGAGCTGGTCGCTGTCCCCTTCACCACGGCATGCAAATCCTTCACTGAACAGACTCTAGCCTTTCCTCTCCCCTGACATTCATACCTGCTTCCTCTCAGCCATCTAAAATCCTAGCCTGGGTGCCCAGGTCCCCAGCTCAGGTCAGACCACGTGCTCTGGGAAACGGAGACGAGCACGCTGTGAGTGAGGGTGTGTACGAAGGAGACACAAAAACAGGCAGCAACCCAAAGCCTCATCGCCCAGAATTCAGTTTGACCCAGCCCAATTCACCGTGAGGTCACCCAGGTAAGAGCAAAGGAAGAAGGGCTCGCAGGGCTCGCTCAGGCAGCTACAATTAGGCTGGTAGACGATGAGGCTGGAAGCGGCGCTTTGGGGCAGAGATTCTGCTTGGGAGGAAGCTGACATTTTTTAAGTGTGGAGGAAAGTAAAGGACTTTCCCCTGAAAGTTTACAGTTAAAAAAAACCCTCTTGGTAAAAATTACAAAGCTGTTGTATACTTAACCTTTTCCTTTCCAAACTCATCTCTGCTGACATTTGATATTTGAGAGTGAAAGAGGAAATACAGTTCTGTTTTTTCAAAAGCAGCGCACATCTCAGCCCGGTTACCTCCGCTGGCACAATCACGCCGCCTGTCCATCTGTCAGTCCCCACTCTGCCCCAAGGCTGACAGACAGAAGACTAATACACAAGCTAAGTGAAAAATTAACTGCCAGAGATATCCAAAATAAATACCTCGCTGATGGAAAGGCAAGCCAAACTCAGCCTTTCCACGTCCCTTTTGCTGGCTGCAGTCAAGTGAGCGCCTGCAGCTCTCTGGCACTTGCCCTGGCGATGCTGTGGGAGGACAGACAAAGAGGAGGAAGCAGCTGATGTGCCAGCAGTGGTGGTACTTCAGACAAAGAGGATCTGGTCCTTGGGCAACCTCGTTTTATCTGCCCCACTGCTGCTAGAGAGGCCACTGAGAGCGATGGGTGCTTCTGTTAAAAAGCACAGCTTCCAGAGGGAAAACACTAATGCAACGTTAACTTGTAATGTGCCTTTTTCAGGCTTATGTCCTATAAATCCTTCTCTCCTTACTGTTCACAAACGACCTCTGCCCCAGGACTGAAGCTGGTTTGGTTCTGGGTTAATAAGCTCAAAGGTTAGAAGTTAATCCAAGACCAAGCATCCACCAGTGCTCCCAGCATGACTGAGCACCCCAGTCTACCTCCTGGCTCACTCGGCTGGCTGCTGGGGTTCAGCATATCCCCATCTGGGGGCTGTCCCAGAGCAGCTCGGTAACCTCCCCTCCCCTGCAAAAACAACAAGGTAAAACATGGACAGATCAAAGTGCAGAAATTGTGCAAGAGCAGTCAATGATCTTGGGTTTTGCGGCAGGAGCTCTTGCGCCCAGGCTAGGCAAGTGCAAGCGTTCAGACCCTGGTGCCAACTACCTTAGTAAGCTATGCGACTTCCACAAATACTTTTACATTCCTCCTTGGACAAAGGCTTGAAGCTGATTTGCACACACAGGAAGAAAAATGCTGGTTGCACTCTAACACTGCACTGGACAGAGCATTGCTGACCAGTATTTCTTAAGAATTTCTTTCCAATCTGCAATAAAATTTACATCAAGCTAAATTTGGCTGAATTCTTTAACCAAACCCAAAGCTTATCAGGGAACAATCTCCTGCAAACAGAGCATCCCTTAGAAGCTAGGTTGAGAGACAGACAGCTTTTATCTCCAAGTCTTCCAAAATAGAAACCGTCCTAAAAAACAGGTCAGTGCTGGCCATCCTGCCGTTTCAGACACTGTATTTAGCAATACAAGCATACAACAAAGTGAACACACTGCTATTAGCTATACTACAAGATGCGTGATCGTAACTGACATGCAGTTTGCATGAGCAGCCAACCCTCCAGAAGGAATCCGGAGTCCCAGGGAGTTTACGAACACTGAGCGATCAGCACCGACTCCCTGTGGGTTCGGTACCAGTCACTAATTTTGCTATCTTTCTCAATGCAAATAGGATCAAAGCACACCTCTAATCCCAGGGACAGGATCAATGGTCCAAATGCAAGCCCAGCAGCAAAGCCCCCTGGCTTTCAGGTGCATCCACTGGCCACCAGCAGCTCAAGCACCTGCATTTACAGCTACCTGGCCCTGAAGAGGAAATGCTGGAGGCATACAGGAACACCCGGCATCGAAACATCTTCAAGGCCACACATCTCTGGCCGCTTTACAAGTGGCTCCATCCCCCATCCTCCCTCTGGTTCACATTGTTGTGCTAAAGTACTGCACGCTGAGCAAAGACCAGCAAGGTCGCTAAGAGAAGCAGACCTGGTGTTTGTAACATGCTCATGGAGAAAAAACGGCTCAGGCCTGGCAGTCACAGCTGAAAGAGGTGGTAATAGAATTTTGGGTGTAACCTCAAAGTAATTAATCACACTGGATACTTCACATTTTATAAAAACACACGCCTCTGCACGTCCCTAAGCTGGCACTTCAGCACGTCCTGCTCCTGCACACATGGGGGCTTCACAGTGCCCTTCAATCCCCACCTCTCCTTGCCCCAGTTCCCCCACAGGTCCCAGTGGCTGGGTGCTGCTGGCAGCCCGTGGAGTGGATTTTCCTGCTGGGTTGCGACCAGCAGCAGACTGCTGGGGTGGCAGCTTCCACGCAAGCACCTCTTTTCAGTTTCATACACATGTGAAAAGCAAAGCTGAAGCCCCCAGTACAGAGAGGAGTCATCAGCACTGATCACTCCATCATTTGCAGTGCAATTACTCAGCCACTCAACCCACAGCTGCAGGAGCTGTCTTCACACCGGTGGGAGATCCTGACACGTTATTCCCTGTCAGGCGTGACGTGACACATCCCCAACATCCACTGTTTGCAATAGCGTATGCTAGCGCAGCGTGCGGTGAGGCTGAGCACTTCAGGCCCACTAAGGTATCAGGACTGGACTCGCCAAAGCTTTCTGCTCAGCGAACTCCCTCCAAGCTGATTTTTCTGCCGTGGTCTGAGCTCAGCCACATACACCCTCCTCCTTTGTCTTACCATTCATGGTTTCTCCTAGCTGATTTGCAAGATACAGTACCAGTGGAACTGCAGGCAAGGCACAAGAAGACTCTTAACATTCAAAAGTCTTCATGTAAATCCTGATTGTAAAGCAAATTAATTCCAGTCTGAGCCAAACTCAACCCCGACCAGCAGCTGGGCAAACACATATGCCTCCAAACTGCAAGCATACAACTTAAGCAAATGTAGCTGATGAATGCTTTGGGTAATCGCGTCCTTACCCCATTTCCCCCAAAGTAGTATCAGTTAAAACCAGTGGAGACATTTCCTGCTCAGATTTCAAGATGAATGGTGGAGTTAATTTCCTAGCACAGACACCTACTGCTACTTCAGAGACCTTGGGGTACATCCCTTGCCCCAAGGTGCCACTGCAGAAAAGCAGAAGTCTAAGGTCCTGTGTCCGACCACCAACTCCGTGCAGGTTCCTGACACACCGCCAGGCATTCAAAGACAGCACTGAACACCTGTGCTTGGGCAAATGAATTCCACTCCCGTCTACTAGTTCAATCTACTTCAAAGCCCCATTTAATGCTTGAGTCAAGGCACGAAAACACGTGCTGCGGTGATCTCCACCTTATGTTGGCTAATTCCAGAAAATGTAAGATCCTTTCTTGTATCACCCCCAAACTGACACTCTCAGCAAAGCACAATGGAACACCTGCTGGCTGTTGATGTGACATATCTATGATGATTAAGTGTTTTACTCACCAGTGTTTCCCTCTTCAAAAGTTCCTGGGATGAAGTGTGACTGTGTGGATTTGGATGCTAACACCAAGCCCCCCAGTGCCAGGGTGCCTAACCCGCATGTGGCCAGCAAGTTAGCAAGTCCAGGGCCACTGGGTTCAGGCACTAAAGATACTTCTGTTGCCCTTTCCTACGTTAAAAAAAAAAAAAAAAATCCATTCAGATGCTGTAATGTCCTGTACATGGCTCTAGGGCACCCTGAAAGCATCTTTTGCGCTTTCATTGAGACCGTGAAGTATGAGTGCAGGAATGCACTACAGCCTGCTCTCCTAAATAAATACTCCTAAATAAACCCTGTCCCTGCCTCTCGCACCCAGATTTGCATTTCCATGCTTCCCCTTACCACACCGTGAAACTTCTTTTTCCGGTTGGGCTGAGCAAGCAGCAAGGCAGCAGCTCCCACCAGGATGGAGGGCAGCCGAAACATCTCTGCGCAGCAAAAGGCAGGAGATCAGAGTTTGTCTCTTTAATCAAAATGAGTGATCGTCATGAAACTTACAGAGAATGATCTTTGCTACCTCTCTTCCTCACTGTCAAATCTGAGGATGCAGCAGCCACATAAAACCATGTTTCCCTGGGAAACCAAGCTAAAAATAGCCGGGCTGGCTGGCTCTGGAGACTGGTCTGGAGTTTTTAAAATTGCAGTTAGAACAAGATATTACCCTGGGTTAAGTATCCGGATTACTGATGCGGAATGCTAAAGATCCCAGCGTGAAGCCTTGCTGTCCCACCTAACACGGGGTCACGCTGAAGAAGGCCGACCTTCTTCCCGAGCACGGGGAGGAGCTCGCTCGGCCTTCGCGGGTCCGTGGGGGAACCAGGCCTGTGGCAGGCGGCCTCTGGTCTGGGCTCCCTGGTTTGGAAATACCTTCAGCCTGGGCTCAGCTTCCAGCACACAGACAGCACAGAAGTGAAAGCTGAAGCCAGCCACAAGCCCCCTAACCCGGCCCAAATCCACAGTGACCGAGCGCAGCTCCGGGGGCATCAGCTGAGGTCCTGTGGGATCCACCTTGGCTGGTGTGACCATCCTCTGGCCAGCACCTTCACGAGATCGTGGTGATCGTGGTCTGTGGGACGGGGGTTGGGGGCTGCTGGGGGCCGAGGAGTATGACGGGAGGCGTGAGTGCTTCTGGCTGCTCTGTGCTTTTCCATCACGAAGATGCCAATGAAACATCGCACGCTGTCAAAGTGATCTACGCAAACGTGAATACGACGTATTTCTGTTAGAAGGAACGGTCCCCCTGAGGCCCAACTGCAAACCAAGGATTTCTGGAAGGGAGATGACACCCAGCAGGGCACAGGGCAAGGATGAAGCCATCTCTACAAATCATCCCTGGCCTGCCCCAAGAGAGCGCCCCGCAGCTATCCAGATGGGGTGCCAGAGAAGGAAGAACACTTTTCTCTTTGCCAGTATCAGCTCGTCATCTGAGTTCACACAAGGAAAAGCAAGAAGGGGAAAAACAATCCTTTGTGCATTTAATTCAGAATCTAATTACCTTGTATAAATTAGTTAGCCAAGGTTTCCACCTAAGATTTAACACGTAATAGCCTATGAATCACATCTCTGTTACATGATATATTGTGCCATTTATATGTAAAAATGCTTTATGCAAGGCACCCTGTGGACTAGGGATATTAATTTATACCACAGGCTCTGGAAGATTAAGTGAAATTAAAGAAGATAAGGAGATAAGACACTTCTGCTGATCAATGTATCTTAATGAGGAACATGCTCTATGTGCATTTTAAGGTGAAATCAGCCATCAGAGTCTGTACAGCCGTAAGGTCAGTTGTCCTATATGAAGGCGGTATACATTAAAAGCTCACTGATTGCAACAAAGATTTTCCTATCAACAACATTGAAGCTGTTTCCCTCTGCATGTTTTGTCTGCTGCTCGTACTGTATGCTTTTAAATACTCTGTTTAATCTGCCCAGATTAATTCTTGTGGACACAGACCCAGGCAAACACTATCCCTCTCTCTGCAGTCTTGATTTTCCTTCTCCCAGTGAGCCACGTCTCGTGGCAAGAACTTTTCCGGCGGCTATTCCGCTCAATCCCTATTTAGTTCCTGCCAGTTTACGAGCGCCACATACAAGAGTGACAAGGATCATCACGCCGTGCCTGAAAACAGGCACATGCACCCCAATTTCCCTAAAGAGGCAATGGCACCCACTCCAAAAGCTTTCAGCTCACTTTATAAAGAGCACTAATCACGCAGAAGTTATTCCACCCAAAGGACAGTGCACAACAGCCACAGGCAGGGGCTGACTAAGAAGTTGCACTGAGGGATGAGGTTCCTCCTCCTGAATCAGCAGTCTGCATCTCCAACAGCATGAAACTGTTTTCGTGTTTATGCTGTCCCTACCAGCTCCTCCTCGCTACTTAAAAGAGAACAAAACATTACTTACAGTCTAATTTTAAGCTAGTGCCCTGGAGCCAGAAACTGAATTAATTTCCATAGATACTGAGTGGTTTTACCAGTATAGTGGAGCTAATTACCTCCTCTCCCCCCATCTCCATTATTACTGTCACCTCCTGTAGGGACAGCACAGAAGCAATGTCCTAGCCGTATGAATGCAGCATGCAGCAGTGACCCAGAACTGTCTGGGAGAAGATGGTAAATGCTCCCTTAGCATCTCATACATGCCAGACATGAAAACACATGAAAATAAACCCTAATGGAAAAGACTCTCAAACTTCTGGACTCAAGAAGTTGGAGAAAACAAACTTCTTGCAGTCCAAATAATTCTTATTTTATTGTGTGTGCCTAAAGACAACGCGGCTTAGCTCCAATAATGCAAAGGTGCCAGGTGCCAACAAATGCAGAAGCCACCCAGTGGTAACTTCATGATGCGTTTTTATGCATCTGCTTAGAAATTCCCTTTTGATTAGAGATAAGGGAATTTAGACTGGCATGAAAACATGACATGCCAGTTATAAAAACTGAACTCACTAGAAAGAAGTGCTTTAGGTATGATTCCTTGTACACGTGTTTCAATAGATGTCCGTATCATCCTGTTGATATCCTTTGTAATGGTAGGATCAATTTATCCATAGCATGTATGCATTCAATTGCGAGCATCCAAAAAAGACAGTTTAATCACAGTATCCACATAGACATGAGCACACGCTAAGGTAACTGTGTTCCTTCTAGCAACACTGGCCTGATGTGCGGGTGAGCAAATACCCAGAAGCATGCAAGCCTTCCTCTAAAAGAATGTGTACAGAGGAACAACTAGGAAAAAGAAAACTTGAGAGGTGCAGTATGCACCATGCTGGTGTCATTTCAACTTTCTACCCTGGACTGCAAACCTGAATACAATAGCCCCATGAAATACACCGGAGTGAATATAAAGCATTTAGTGAACAATCACCTCTGTTGGATCATTTTCACCAGAAAAAATGATGCTCAACACAGGCCTTTAACAGCACTGCTTAGACTCTCCAGGATAGAAGCTAGAAGCCTAATTTTCCTCAAAAATGAAAAGATTAAGGCATCCTGTGATTTAATGGCATCTCTTCAAACAACAACACTGCCTGCAATCAGAACACAAAGGCTTCTGAGCAGGGAGACCAAAGATGGGAACAATACATCACAAGTAAAAAAAAAAAATCTAAATGATGCAACAAAAACATTTCTTTTCATAAACTACTGTTAAACAAATGAGGGCCCATATTTCGCATTCATTATCATTCTGCTAGCAATTCCTTGGAGATTGCAAGCCAGCCAGCATTTTAGTGCACACACTAAAAGAGATGAGGAAAGAGGATTTTAAGTAGGTCAGCAGTAAATATGATCAAGATGGATCTTTTTTTGTTGGTTTTGTTTGCTGTCAGCCACTGGAGTCCTTATTTGAGAGAAACGCTAGTGCTGGGAGTAAACAGTTCTCAGAGGAGCAAGATGGGCATCACGTTTAGAAGAATGTGTGCCTGTTACCTTTCTGAAACCAACTTTTTACCTCTGCCATGGGCAAAGCTTGTGACATGAGCTTGCTAGCAGAGCTGTATGCAGAGCATCGCTAGGACTCGCCAGGCACAGCAGCTGCTTGCTCTGCCTTGTGGAAATGGGTATGTAGAGGTCTGCTGATGAGGAATATGGGAAAATGTAGCTTGGGATTCTATGCCAAGGGGATTTTAATGTAATTGCAGCATTATCTTCTTCTCTTTCTAATTCCCTTTCCCACCCTTGGATTTCTTGAGCTAGGGAAATCAACCTCAAAACACCCCCCCTGCCTTGCTGAATAGTGTGTTTGGAGAAAAACAAAACAAAACAAAACAATGAGGAAGGTTTTGGAAGAAAAGAAAACCAAACGGTCCCTTTGTTCCACGAGCTCTGGGGATCACTGTGTGCTTGCGTAAGGGTGGGACAGAGGAGGGATGGGACAAGGAGAGGCAGGATGCCCGGGAGAGCAGCTGCCTCCTACCATGCCTCTCTGCTGCTGCGCTGGGAAGCCAAGGCCAGCCGCAAATGGAGGGATGTGCCAAGCCCAGAAGAATAGCTTCACCGTGTGGATAGAGGCCCAAACTGCAGCGGATGCTCAAACCCCAGAAGAAGGACGACAAGCCATCATCTGCCATTTCCTGAAAGCCTTCATGGCAGAGGGCTCTGTGCTGCTCTCGCGCTGGAATCCAGGTGCAGCGCGCTGGCTCCAAGATGTTTTTCCCCTGCTGTGTGCGGCACAGGACCCCGCTGGTTTCAGAGCAGGAACAGCCCCGCAAGCTGCTCAGGTCCCGTGTTTGTGCAGCGCTTTCCCCTCTGGCACTGAGCACTGCCAGTCTGCAGGGGCTGAGTGGCACTGGTGCCATTCAGCAGGAGAGGGAGCTTGGAGAGGGCAGAGAAAAGGAAAAATACGACTAACAGCTTACACCAGTGCAAGACGCTCCCAAATATTCAATAAAAACTGGATTGTGGCTGCATGAACAGGAAGAAGAGACCAGTTTGGTTTCATTTTCAGATGCGCAGGAGACATGTAATGCTATTTCAAATTGCAGTTTACATCCCACTCAGCTCTGCCTTAACAAAACAAACTAGCACGTTGTTTCTAAAGCTTAATTGTTGAGTAGTGTGAGAGCAGACGGTGCTAGCTTTCTCAAGGTCCTCAGGGATGTGAGCAGAGATGGACATTGCAGAAAATGACTCTCCAATATAGTGGCTTAGAAAGTTTTGGCATTTCAGGAGTTTCCTGGTCCTGGCTGAGTACCTGGCTGTTCACCATGCCCATTGCGCACTTGTAGCAACTTCCACCTCATCTTTCCTCATCAGTGGAAAAAAAAAAAAGCCAATGAAAACAGAAACCTGTCCACCTTAGAGGCAGAGTGCAACATCTGACATGATCAGAAGGTGGAAGCAGTAGGTGCTGTTTGGGCTTTTCCCGATTCATTTTTGTCTCATTTACCTTTCGGCACTGAAGCAGCCAAATGAAGTCCCTGACAAAAACCAGCTGTAACAGAAGAGCGTACGCACCCCCTTCATCCCCAGCTAAAGCTGCAGACTGCAGAGAGGGCAGGTCTTTGGAAGCAAAACCTCTCCTCCTGCCTAGCGGTACGCGGGCACACGGGTAACGAGCCCATCATATCAAGTGCATTTTGCCAACTATTTATCAAACCACTGAGTGTCATTTGAAGAAAACGGCTCATTGTTTTTCTCTCCGTAATAGCTGTCCACTGAAGGCTGCGGAGATGCCGAAGGCATGTATAATCGCAGCCGCTCCCATTTAGCTCCCAGGAAAAGGCAGGTCGAGCCAAAGCACCCGAAGGACACTGCGGAGCCTCGTCAGCAGGCAGCTACGGCGCGATTTGGCTCTAGCAGGGCAGCAGGGTAAGCACTGGAGCCCCTGACCGAAGCTTTAAATAACGGAATGGTTACGGCAGACATTCCTTGCAGCAGTTCAAACACCACCATTTGGGTTTGAACTCATTTAGTTCTTCCAAAGAAAAGCAGCTGTTATGCTGTGATCATCTGCAGTCTCTCCCCACATACATCTCTCAGAGTACTTGATGTTCTGCCTCAAAAAAAAAAACCAACAGGTTTTAAGGCAAAACAGTGTATCACTTTGATCATTTCCAGGCTTCAGAGCTCTAACTATGATGTGCCCCATTAGTCTGGTGCCAGCAGCACATTTTAAGGCTAGATTCTTTAAGGTGACATTTTATAACGTGGATTTTGTTTCAAGCATCCCTAAGTGCTACGACTGCCCCCCCTGCAGCATGGTGCAGAAATCGGGGACAATACAGCTCATTTCAGTGTTGTCCTCTGGAGCCCGTGATACACAAAGGCACAATCCAGCAACCACATCTGGGGACAGAAATGCCTGAGCTCCAGCTAAGCGATGGGTTCAGAGCCACCAGACAGAGATTTATCCCAACTTCAGCTCTCCTGGGATGTGCAGCATCCCCCACAGAGGGGCTCCTGGGGATTCATCATGCCCTGCAGGTCCTGCACATGAGCTCCTGAGGACTTTGCATGCTTCGAAGGTGCCACCCAACCCAAACAAGGACACTGATACGCAGCACATGTGTGATTCCACTGGAGGTTGATGAAGAGCAATGGAAAGCCACAGTAACACGCGCTGCTGAAGGAGAAACCCTTTGCGCAGCCCTACACTTTGTTCTGCTCCCTGTGGGGTGCCAGAGATAGCACCTTGGAAAGGAAGAAATTATGCCTTCTAAGAGAGAAAGCCAGATGTTTTTTTCTCAGGGCCTGTCCTCAGCACTGCTGTATAACACACCAAAGGGACACCAAAGGATGTATAACATCGCCAAGGGACAAGCCCTCTAGGGCACGATCTGGTCACCCAAGGCCATCTTCCCCAGAGTACAGGCACCTGCTGGGATGCAAGAGCCCTCGGAGCAAGAGACACCATTCATCGGTCCTTCCCCGCACGAGAGATCACCCATCAGCATGGCTACAGGCACTGGAGGTTCTGGCACTGGGTACAAAATGCAGAATGGGGATTCCACACCAGCTCTCTCCTTTCCTGTATTTCTTTAGCCTTCCTACTTAATTTAGCATCAAAACATACTATTTGGACAGTAAATTATTACATGTAACGACTGAGCGACAGACAGGATCAAACAGTTTCATTCTTATAAGGAAATTTACCTGGGATCATTCTTGACACCTCTCTTTTGAAAAGCGGAGGAAAAAAGCAGTGTTTAAGCAATGGCAAATCAAAACTGATTTAGGGATCTGAAGGACTGAAATGAAGCCAAGACATTAAAACTAACCGCAGAATTTATCATAACTACAGTTATGCAAATCTTTTTGATATTACATAAAAACCAACACAGCATTATTTTTAGGAATTTGGCACACTAGACTAGAGCCATGGACAAAACACGCGAGCACATATTTCTCTCAGATATTAGACTAAGAAACACAGCAGTGGAATTACAAGCTGCAAAGGGAAAATTTATAAGGAGAGCAATACACCGAGCACAATACATTAAGTAGATATACTTCAATTTTATACTGCGAATTTGATCCCACAGACTGTACTGTCTTTTTCCAGCCTGCTTTTTAACATGAGCTGTAAAACTTCAGCTCAGATGTTAAGTCCTGAATTCACTGTAAAAGGAAAAAATAAAAGCTGTAAAGTTTGTCAAGAATCAAAAGGTTATTCTTTGGGGGTTAGTTTGTTGTTGGCAAAGTCAGGTTAGTACAGCCACATTAAATTACTAATTTATTTGACCTTATCTTTAGGAGAAATTGTTGGGACCCAGTATTTTACCAAATTTTAGTCTCCATTTAAAAATTAAGTTCCTTAGACATTTTCAAAAATATCAAGTACCAAGCTAGGTTTCTTTACGACATCCAGATTTTATCGGACAGATGCTTCACACTTTCTAGAGAACAAAACAAAACCAACCTTCTACCCATAAATATGTAGTTATGCACAAAAGTCACTAATTACTTTTGAAAGCAGTCTCACAAACAGGGCACCTTTTCGAGAATAATTCAAATACTGAGTTCACAAGATGAAGTGCTCTGGGTGATAGATAAATAGAAAGAAAGCAAGCTTAAAGGAGAAATTTTTGGCTCTGCCAAAGATGCTGTAAAATGGGAAACTGGAAGGAAAATTTCATTAATATGTACTGTTACAATACTTTATTTTATACAAGAATGTGAAAAAGAACAGAAATTATTCTGATGAAGTTTATCAAATATCTAAAGACTTCAAGAGAAAATGCACATATTACCCCTTTGTTTCAAACATTAAACTAGGAAGTCTATTTTAATATTTTTCCACTCCTTTAAAAATATGAAACCCTTGAAAACAATTTTTTGTCCTTACCCTCACAAAAACATCTTTTTTGATATTTAGCAGATCTCTCAGAAGTTGAAGGCGTGCAGTTAAAAGGCAAAGCTGTCCAGAAGCTTGGGTCTAGATTTGCTGCTCCACAGAGCTGATGAACTCAGCACCTTTAATCAGAAGTATTGAGACTACACAGAGGAAAACTACCCCGTAAGTGACTCACTGTAAACAGACGGCGAACACATCAACTTATGCTAATATTTAAGCATCACCTATGAGACATTTTTAGTCTCCAAAGGCTTGTAACTAGCAGCTCCTGGATGCTGGCAACTGCAACGTGGCCGGTCAGCAGCAGCATCCCACCTAACGGGGAGGAAACAGGTTAAACATTTGGCCGAGATGTCACAGCGAGTGGAAGAGCAGGCACAGGGATGTGAGTGAGTTCTGTGTTTAGACCAAAAATACATCTGTATTCATTTTGAGTCCAAATCTGCATTTTTTGAAAACAGATAAGTAAAACACGCTCGGTCTAGTTACAGCAGACTACAAACTACAAGGGGAGTGTAGAAGATTACTTGTCTAGTAGCTTGTTTTCAAACGTAGTGTCCCTTTGCTTAAGCATGAGGCAGATGGCATGAGTTACAACCCCTCCCCAAATAAAACAAAAATATAAAAGTTTTATATGCCTGAGATTTGTGGAGCGGGGAGGTTCCCAGCACGCAGGCCGGCGGATGCCAGGACAGCTGCTCGGGGCAGATGGGTCCTTTGACAGCTTGATAATACGGACTTGCTGGTGAAACTAAGCCCTGGTAGGGACAGCCAACGTGGGGCCATCTGTTTACTGGAGAGGAAAGGCTCTTGGAACAGCAGGTAGCCAATGCTTTGGTTGAGAATTAAACCAACAGCAAGATCATCAGTATTTACAACCTTTACTTGTGCAGCTACATACATATAGCTGGCAGCGCAACTCTTCCACGTCAGGCTGCTCCCGTGCAACGCTCTAGCGCCGCGCTCAGCTTTGAGATGTGACCTGGGATTTTTGCTCGGTGTGCACCACCAATGGCTTTTTAGAAGATGCTTTCTGCTTATGTCTGTTAACGCCGGGCAAGGTAATGGTTTGCTTCAAACTTTTAGAGTCTTGGATGAACGCCAAGCGCTTTAGTTTAAGACTGAAAATAATAATATGGTCAGAAAGTGTACAAATTGATACACTGGACACAGCAGAAAACCCATAAGGAACTTTTTTTTTGATAAGATGAAACATTCCCATTCACCTGTTCACATAATGATACCTTCTCTGGGGAAAATCCACAGCACGCAGCATCAAAAATGAAGTTCAGTTGGGAAGGCTGGTGCGCTAGCTGGAGAATGCAGAAACTCCACATCGCTGCACCACAATTACTGCTCAGCTGTGATTTCTTTAATCATTTCTATATTCTGATCATCAATTTCTCAAGGACAGTAGGGAACTGGACAGAGCCCCATAAAAGGGCAGAGAAAATGTTAAGTGCTCTGAAATATTAAAATGTTCACATTTAGAAGCATGATGGCTTCTATAACACCTAGACAGCAGGAAGAGGAGGAGGAGGATGGGTTTGAATTTTCTATTCTAGGACATGTAAAACATGTAACAGCTTCTGATAATCTAAATGTGTTTTTTTTTTTTTTCCCCAGAACACAAATAATCCTTCCAGTTTCACCCTACTGCCATAGACAGTCCAAAAAGAAAAAGGATTCATCTGTTTTAACCCAGTGCATCCACTAGCTGGGGATGAGGAATGAACTGGGCACCTCAAATAACACTTTGAAAAGGCTAATAAGACAAAACATCATTAGTTAACGACACATCAAACTGGGGCTGGAGGAACTATTTTTATTGGAATTATGGTTACAGCAAAAAAATGGTTCTAAATTTTTGAAGTAATCAATGATTATTTATTTTATGTGCCCTGAAGAACACTTCCTCAATAACCTCTACACAAAACTACTTCAGAAAACACCAAGCACCCAAACACCGAAATTCCATCTCCTTCAAAGAACATCAAGCTCCAATAACTTCTGTCTACCAAGATCTCCATCCACCCCAGGAGGACCCCGAACTCCTGCCTGGAGCTTTAGCATCTAGGTGCTCTTTACAAAACGGACAGTATCAGTTACCTTCTACCGACATCTGTGTGCAGCTTGAATGTGTTTCAGCCACAGCGGTGTTCTCTTTCCAGTGAATTTCAGAGAGAATTTGTGTTGACAATGGGAGTAGGACTTGGGAAAGAAAAGCTGACCAGTAAAACTCTTCACACTCAACGGAATATCATAAAATATAATAAATTGCTACTATTACGTTATCAGACAAAAGAATTGACTTTTAGATTTAGAGGTCAAGTACGCAAATAAAGGACTCAAAATTTTGCAGCAAAGATTAAACTCAGCCTCTTGAGAGCCCAATCCCCTCTCCAGAGCTCACTTTATTCTCAACATAAATCCAGGACTGCAGGAGACAAAGTTATTTGCACTGTGCCGGGAACGTATTGAGAAGTATAACAAAAGGCTACTTTTTCCACCAGGATGTGAGATAGGGAAAGCTTCCCTGGTCAGGGGGTTCAGGACCCACATCAGAGACAGTGAATGAGCTCTGCTCCAGCAACAGCGTCAGGAAGATGAGTTTTAAGAAAGGAAACAATCCTCTTCCGACTGCCTTAATGAGTTCCCTTCTAGCACGGCAGTTCTCTAGATAAGCTCTGTAGCATCAATAGCTGAAGAAAACTTTCCCAAATAATACAAAATTTAAAAAGAGAACATTAAGAGTTCATCATGGTGCTAGAACTCCTCCTATTCATGCCATGAAGTCACCAAAAGCAACAAATCTTTCATCTACACAATGTATTTTCCAAAGAAAAACTGTCATTTCTTAATCCCAGTTACAATTGTGTGGTTAACAAACCTGCACAGGAATTACCAGAGGTGATTATGAAGATCGTAAATTAGCCAAAGGCAAACCTTAGCTAAATCCTAGAAAAAATTTCTAAGCCACAAAGACAAGGTTAGAGAAATTAAGCTTTTATTATTTTTTTTTCATTTTATGTATTTTATTGAATGAGGAAATTGTTTTTCCTTTTGCCACCACCCTGCTGCAGGGTTGAGTACCTGGCGCTTAGAAGCTGACAGCTAACTGCAGGCTAGGGCTCCTCCCAGACAACAGCAGCGTTTTACTAGAAGTTATGAATAGAAATCCTGTATAAAAACAAAGCTATTTATGCTCCACTCAAGCACTGAAAAAAAAATGTTACAGAAGAATCTGATATGAATAAAGTCTAGCCCTTTGTCAGGATTCAGCCGATGACAACAATGGTGTCAGCCACTGGCACGGCTGAATCAGAACTAAACATGGGTTAGTTGGCAGTGGTGACAAAGGACAAATCGCATTAAATAGCAATTTAGAAGCAGTTTGTTTCCAGCCCGGTTTTCTGAAGCAGCGCTCAACTCCTTTTGATCTTGCCTAGCCTACGAGAACCCCCCAGTATAGATGGAAACTTCCAGTTAAAGAGCGCTCATCACGAGCCCGGCTGCCGGCGCTGCTGACACCCATTGTCAGCAAGAGATAATTTTCATAGCATTCACAAAGCTTAAGTGACAGATTAATTTGATACCAGCAGTTGTAACACCCTTCCTTTGTGCGGAGGTTTTCTGCCTTATGAGGGACGGTTATTTCCTTGGAGTAAGGATGGCTGGTTAAGAGCACGCTATCACCCATGGGTTTTCAAACACCAGTTCGGACTCCTCTTCCTTCCCTTCGGTCCCAAAGAAACATGAGTTTTCATCGGCATTGTCTCTTTGAGGTGGCCACCAATTATAGAAAAAAATGCTTCTGTCTTAACTCACATGTAAATCTAAGTCTCAGCAGTTAATAAGGTTTCTACAAGAGAAAGGCAAACAGTTTTTAAACAAAGGGAAAATGTTAAGCTGATTAAAGTCAACGGAGTTTCCTTATGAAAGAGCATCTTTATGATAAATCAAAGTGTTTTAAACCTCTTGCGTGACACGTAGGCCTGAGCTGGAAGGTCTGTTTCTTCATAGTGGAGGAAATAAAAAATATTGAATTGATTTTAAACAGACTGGGCTCTCCTGCTTAATGATTTGTGTTCCAGATTGTGCTCATAACTGGGCTGAGGACTGATTTTCCTAAATAAGCAAAATAAAATCATGTTGATTTTTTTTAACAGACAGCATCAAAAATGTATAAAATGCTCATCCTTACTCTTGCACAATGGATTGAAAATGTGCATTTACAGACTGCTTCTTTCCATCTACCTAGCAAACACTCATGCTATTAACAAAAATCACCCAGGAGGCAGCACTCTCAGAGCTTAACCTTAAACACTGCTATTAAGATAACCGCAAATTTAAAAATCTTCCACTTAAATGTGTTTGCAGAAGGCTTTGTTTGCCACAACTTGATTTGTTAAAAAGAACAAAATTCAGAAAAAAAACACATTTGTGAGTTCTCCTGTTCCAAATATATTTAATCCCCCCAAACTGCCTGCAATTCTGGACAGGCTTTATTCTGACACTCAATTTACGTAGTTCAGGGGGATTAGGGGCATCCTGCACTCATCCAAAGTTTGAAGCAATTCCAGTGTTAACAAATATTTATGGCTGGAGCTTTGAACACTAGAAAAGCAGTCAGAAGTGCACTTTTCTTCTCATTTTCTCTCTTCACAACTACTCCATTTCAATGCAGCTGTTTCAAGAACTTCCAGGTACAGCCAGATCACAACTATTAGCTGCTTTCTAACACATCAAGCAAGGCCATTACCTAATATAGTCTCAAGAACCACTCTGGGAAATATTTTAAAGCACAGCCAGTCTACACAGAGTGGATATATATTAACCAGAGTGGCTGCGTTGGAGGTGTGCGTGGAACCTTGCAAAAAGCACAACCACTGCAGCCCTCTGCTCCCCAGTGCAATGCGATGCTGCTTCTCCCCCTTCCACCTCCCTGGTCTGCCTAGGCAGCAAACTCTTCCACCAGGATCTGTTTGTTTACAGTGTTTAGCATAATAAAGCTGTAATCCCAGATACGTTCCCTACATGCCACCATGCTGCTGAGGGCAGGCAAAGAAAGAGGCTTTTTGCAAGGATGCGCTGCCCTATGCAGATCTTGCTTAATTAGGAAGCCTGGGGAAACCACACACCTTACACCTAACATGTTGGTATTTCAGTTTATTTTGAAAGGCTGATGAGACAGATTTTGTCCGTATTTAAAATATATATATATATATATGTATGTATACACACACTCACACATACTCCTGCATTACATACATACAATATACACATATGTGCCACTAAGTCAAATAACCAAGCCTCTCTGCTTCCACAATCAAACAAACCGCTACCATCTCATATAACATCACGAAATGCACAGATGGAGCAAAATTACTATACTGAATGCATGTGAAAGGGAAAGCTGAGAAACATAATCTTCCTAAAGACACTTTCGTGCCAGGCCAAAAAGAGCCCTGTGTGCAAGAAGAACAGGATAACTGACTCTAATGAAACCTACAGCCCGTCGCCTTTAGCCTGACATCCGTTTTTATGAATTACTGTATGGTCAATAGTGTAACAGTGCCAAGGCAATTGGCTCTAAGGCATACCTGTTTAAGAACCCAGAACTAAAGAAAATTAATCCAGTGAGCACTGATGATTAAAATTGGCTGACAGGTCTCAAAGCGAAATGGAAAATAAAAAATTATCCTTAGGCAAGTGATTTTCTGCTGGAGTTCTGCAGGAATTGCTTTTTACTGTTCTTTTAACTCCTCCTTCCCTTCAGCAATCCTGGAAGAAAACCAGTGGCTGTGGCTGCAGACAATGCAGGGATTAGGGGAACAGAAACACTGAAGAGAGCTGGCCACTGATACCCATGCAGCTTAGATCAATATGCATGTTGAACAGAAAATACCATGTGTGTTTAAACCAGACATAAACAAAAAATTCTTTGAGTGTACTGCAGAACGGAGCACAATGCCTGGAAACAAAGGATGGGTCTCGGTCACTTTTGGTGATGACATCTGAGCTGCCTTTGCCATCACAGGTGTTCAGCTGGCGACGCTTCCACACTTCAGGAGGAACCAGACAGGAGCTGACAGAGGCAGTGTGAGACCCACCAGAGAATGAGAAGGAATTAGTGCTGTGAAAACAGGCTAGAAACAGGTCTTCTCTGGCAAAGTACAGCTCCAAAGTACATCCAGAAAGAGTCCTCAGCACACTGGACTTGACCCGCTGGAGAAGTCTTCTAAAGGCTTAAAGACCCTGAAGCAACTTCGATGTAAAAGATGGAGAAGATAAGTCCTTTCCTGGCTGATAGCCCTCACCCTTTTACATCCACTCTCACTCCTGGAAAAGCTTCTCAGGTCCCTTTTTCCTGAACACGAGCTCCAGCACTTGATGGTACACTGTGGCCATAGCATTAACATTTCAGCCAGCTCTGCCATTATTTCTGTTGGGAATTGAGTTAGCTAAATAATTGCTTTGTTTAAAAAAAATAACAGCTGCCAAATTACAAACATGACTCAAACACCCATTAGCTCGACTACATTCAGTTCCCTAACACCTTAACCAGCAGAGTTGCTGCTCCAAAACTGTATAGCTCATAGAAGCTTCATGTTAGTTTTACACTAAAAAGCTTATTCATTTGTGACCACAACCTGAAAGTGTGAAAACTACCACTAGGAATCAAACAAAGCATCTGAATGAGAAGGTCTAGACATCCTTAGCACAGGTGTCACCACCGGTCTCCTCCTAGTCCTGCCTGTACGTTAGTACACATTGTCAGAGTTGTAACGATTTTATCACACAAGTATTTAAAACATTGTTATGTATTATATGGAACCACGGGTACCTGTGCAACCTCACCCTTGCTAAAACCTCCTAATGGAGTTGTCAGGACTGGGACCAGGACGGCTGGAAACTACTTTGTACGTTTGCAGAGGACTTTATGTGAGACCCCGCTGCCACCCAAGGAAGCCGCCCTGCACACCACAGGTGTAGCACCGCTCTGAAGTCACATCCAGGGTCACGCAGCCACCCGACTTTCACAGGGTTCTACTGCTGGATCCACTTTGTCACAGCAAGCACCTCCTGACAGGCAGGACAGGGAAACCTGACACTTGCCATGAGGCAGACAGCGACTCTCGGCTAATCCTGTTTAATGAGGAATTCCCAAAGTGCCTCTCGAGCAATGGGTCAGCTAATCCCATTCACAGACAGGATTTTTTTACACTTAGAAAATTGAAACTGGCTGAAAACAAGAATTTTCCTCTTTTATTTTGATTTACAGATATTGCTTTGATGAGGAAAACCATGACATTTGGATATTTGGCAAATGAGCTGTTCCTGTACATTATCCTTAAACCTGTAACCTCGACCAGACATCTGAGAAAAAGTGACTTTCAGACACTTCCATTTAACCAGCTGTGCCGAGAGTTCATTTCTGATACTGTAGTAAGTGAAGACTAAACAGCATATAAGAGTACTGTCTGTAATAAAATGGCAGTTAACTAATTAGATGGATAAAAACTAAAACTAATTCTTTTTAAAAATAAAAATGTCATTGTTAAATCTGTATAAGAAATTGAAAATCAATAGTTTATACCCCTATATGAAAGGCTCAGTATTTTAGACCAGTCCCCACAATGGTCTCAGCATGACAAAAGGCTGGGGTGCTTTGTTGTAATGGCTAGGGAAAAGGAACAGCAAAACAGGGAAGTCTGAACACTGAGAATATAGGATCTGGGGTGCAATCAACAGTTTCACAGCTCTTCCCAACATTACAGACTTGTTAAGGCACTGAAGAGCATCAGCTGGAGATTTCACCTGCGTTCAAAACACATCAGACATGAAAGAAATCCAGCTACTTCGCAGGACTCCTGAAAGGAAGCGTGCTGCTTTACAAGACATATTCCCATAACCTCCTGAGCCTCCATGAGTAGCTACATTTGAAAATTAAACTATATTGAGGTAAACACAAAAAAAAAGAGAATGCTTTCTGTTGCTTTTCAGCGCTGAATTTCTCAAAGCAAGTTATGCCAATGCTTAGAATTAATTTCGGATGAACTTGGCACCTATCTCCAGCAGTACTGACACAAGTGGCTAAATCAGCATGCTCTTCTCGAGTTCATGTAAAAAATTACCCAGGCACCTAATATAACAAATTCACTCACTGTCCTGCCACCTGCAGCTCCAAATGAGTATTTACCTATAAAGACTCCTTCTTGTCTATCATAAATGAAGCACGATATTATGAATGGCAAAACCCAAATGCTGCATGTGATGCTGATCAGTATTGATTCTCATGAGAATCTGTTCTGGAGGAGCAAGAGAAGAACTCTGAAGGTTTGTCCAATTGTCAGACCATTTCTCTACAGAGTTAATTTTATGTGATTGTCTGCAATGCAATGACTGCTGTGCAGCTTTTCTGTGCAATCCCAAACCTGCTGTATACTCTAAAGGTGATTATTGCTAGTTCAGCTGTACCTCCAAGAAGCTCAATGCAAGATAACCACTTAAGTGTTTAGTCTACCACTAAAACAGATTTTACACAGTGATTTGCAAGTGAGACAATTTGCAGGGATTCAGAGACAACACTTTACAGCTCAAGCACTAAATGATCTACTGACACTAGTGGCAGGGAAAACAATTTGAGAAAGGAATAGCTGTATCCTAATTTTACATATGAAGAGCTTGACCTTAAAACGTGTTTATGAGACATTGTGACACACTCAGAATGCATCTTCAGTGATGTGTGTCCCCAAACATCTATGTTCTAATAAGCACAGATAGGGAAGGAAGAAGGGGCAAGCTAAGTACGGTAGCTAAAACAGTATGTCCCAAAAATACAGGGAAAAATGCTGCTCTGGTATCCTAGTCATACAGCGAAGTAACACAGATAAAACTCAAGACTGACATCAAAATGACTTCACAGCAAGTTTCTGATTTGGCATGCTAGACTGAGTTTTCAGCACAATCCAAATAACACTGACCTCTTGAAGTGGCTCGTCAGGACTCCCACCAGCTCTCCAATCCTGTTGTCATTAGATGGCTCTTTACTGAAGAGACAGACAATGAGATCCTTGTTGTCCTTCGTGTGGAAGACCACGAGCTGGTCCTTTCCATTGGAGACGCTCAATCCTATCAACTGTGAAGAGGAAGCAAGAGCAACGTCATACACTTTGATATATTTTTTGCTAAGGGCCAGACCAGCTCTTTCCACCCCAGTATGCCATGTTGCCTCTCAAGTTCTACCTCTACCAGCGAGAGCAGTGCCTGGAGAATGGCAACGTGCAAGCTCACCATACCGCTCCCACAAGCCGAAGTACAAAAGTGAAACAATAGGTTTGGTGGTGTTTTTTTTGAGGAGCCGGGAGGTAGCCGATGGTCCCAGCTAAAATGCAGGGAAATTCTGCCGCCTAGGCTGTGTCCTCTGGAGCTGCTCCTGCTAGCAGCGGCGCGGTCCTGCAGTGCCCGTCTGCACTTCCAGTGCCATGTGCCGCTCGCCAGAGTGCACCAGGAGGGACGAGGCTCCCCCAGATCTCACCCCGGATGACACCACATCACTCAGAGGCAGATCCACAAGCTTGTTTTCTTTTCTTTTCAAGGGAAGCCAACAATAACCATCAGTCTGGCCAACAACCATCTCCTCTGCTCAAATCCACAGACACAGCTCCGGGAATGTAATGATATGCAGACAACACAGGAACAAAATCTACTGAAAGCCCAAACATTCTGATGAAGAATATAAGTTGCAAACCCCACAAAGCCGTGTTGATTCCAGTATTTAGTCATGGATTAATGTCTTGCTGTTCTGACAAAATAAAAAGAGATTTTTTCTTTTTGGTCTGCTAAGTAACTGCTACTTGGTACATTAAAGGCTTTGTCCTTGACATCTCCCAAAGCAAAAGCAGGAAAAATTTCTGAGTGGCAGTCTAGGTACACAGGCTATTCAGGTGAATATTTAAATTAAAAAAAAATGCATCTATGCTAGGGAGACAAAATATAAGGAGGCAAAAAGAAAAATCAAGAGGCAAGTACATTTACAAACTGGTGCTAGAGGGAGAGAGGAAAAAGAATGATTAATACAAACAGATACTAGAACAGACATTCCTTGTCCACCAAAGGACTACCCAACTCTTTTGAGTCATCCAGGGACAGGCAGAGGGAAGCCACATTCTCCTAAAAGCAAGAGGCACTGCTACACTGTTTTACTGAAATCAAAATCTCATCATCCTCTTTTTAAAGAAAAAAAAAAAGAGCCTTCTATGTATCCCCACGGCCTGTGTTGGAAAGCATATTAGCACAGATCGAGTTGGAGCCTATGCAGTACTTTCAGAAGCATGAATCTCTCAGAAACAGCCTAAATCCATATGCTTGGTTTAGTAGGCACCGTGTATTATTTCCAAGAAACCTGTTACAGCTCCGGATGTCTACCACATACCAGACAGCAGCGTCGTCCCTGAAAAGCACGCCCCAGCCAGCATGCAGAAGTGTGGTGTGTGCCCTATTTTCTGGATGAAACACTACACAAGTTGAGAGTCGCTCACATTTTGCTGGCTTATTATTGCAGCACAACAGACGACAGTTATTGCTGATATTCTAGGCACTGAGCAGAGACCTCCTGCTACCAGTTGCACATACCCAACACAGGTGGAGTTTATTCCCTGCCATCCACAGTATTTTAAGGTTATGAAATACTTTCAAAACAAGCTACTCTTCATGCACACACATTAACAGTTGCCTGGGTTTACTGTGTCCCTTAAAATTAATTTGCATGCTTAGATAACATCCTGGGAGCACAATATCACCGCTGGGACTACTGCCATCAAGGTTTTAAATGTGTACCGAGTATGAAAGATGAACAAGTTGAAATCTCTGAATTTGAAAAGCCTATTTAAACATTAATTATTCAAAAGAACTGTGTTAGAAGTCCACGAGCCCTTCAAAATGTTCCTATTTTGCCCCTCCTCACAAGACTATCTGAACAAATAAAAATAATACAAAAGAAATAATTTTAGAGAAGGTGCTTATCTCCGTATTTACAAGCACTAATATTAGCCCTGCTTGCAGATCAGAAAAAAATTCTCAGCAGCCACAGAATTTCCTTTATTATATTCTCCACTGTACTGGGAAAGGCAGTGGTAAGATCCTTTCTGCTGCTCAGTCATCTTCTAATTCCTTATTGACGTTATCTGTTTCTTTTTTTCTCCAGGTAAGAATAAAAAGATAATTGTACAGTGGTACTTCTGAAGCAACTGCCGGAACAGTTGCACACAAAAAATCCCCCAAAGTAGCAGCTCAATCCAGTGAAACAGTCAGGCTTGAAAGGAAAGTTATTGCTTTGTAATCACTTGCACGAAATTACAGATTCCTTACACAGGGTATGAAATAAGAATGCAGAACCTGAAATCCAAGCAGGCATACATTAAGGGCTATGCTTAAACCATTTACAAGTAAACATAGCTAAAGGAGATGGGAAACTATAGCGCGATTCCTTCAGCCGAAAACAAGTTTATGGTAGGAACAGACATCAGCTGACTGTCTCCGATGAGATTTCCATGGAAACACCATCCCTAAGGATGTTGCCGTGTTGATAGGGTGCTTCAGAAATGCTGATGGCAAGCTGCACAGCTAACAGGCAGATGAATTTCAGCTGGGTTCACCCTTACATGTTAGAAGGGCAATCCATCTTCCCCAGCGAGCGTGCACCTTTCTGGTGGGACATACCTGATAATCCGATAAACACCAAGACCAGCGTATTTATTACCCTTTCACTTCTCAGAAATATTCATATCAGTTCAAACAACTGTTCTTTCTACGAAAGGGAACAAATATCTGCATCACGGACGGCCACTTACAGCACCTCCCTGAGAACTGCCATGGGGCTCCCACGCAGGCAGAGATCGGGCGTGCAGAAAAACAAGGGAGCGCACGCGAGGCAGCAGGCAACACGTATGCAAATCACTCCGTAACACAACACAAAACACAACCAGAAAAGGGAAAAGCTATTGGATTACAGCACTGATCATTAGCAGGAGTTCAGCTTGAAAAATCCTAGTGAAAAAAACATGTGTTTCACATATATATACTATATATATATATACTATATACTATATAGAAACCAAATACATTTCCAAACTCTCTTCTTCCTGCTGCTCAGAGAGGAGTCGGCAGCAAATCAGTAGGATCAGTGGACGTGCCCTGTCACCACGATGCCACCCCTATCCCTGTGCCCACAGATTTTCTTGTGTTCCCAAGGACCACGGTGGAGCGGAAGCAGGTGAAAGGAGGACCTCTGGCCAACAGAGCAGAAATACATGACTACAGCATTCACCAAAGATTGTTTTCATCAGACAAACTTCCAGGCTGGAATAAGACTGGCACCTGTGTGAGTCACTGAGGGGTTTTTTGGACCCATTCCTCCCATAGGAAGTAACCCAGGAGCTCTTGGTGATTGTTCAGGTAAAGGAAACTGCAGTCAAAAAGCCTAGGGGTAGGCTGGAAAAGGGAATAATTGCAGATCTACAAATAAAGCTGATTCCTATCTATAGAAATTCAAATATAGTCACAAGAGACCTATACGCACAGAACATTTAAGTGCTTTGCTGCTCCAGGAGATGCACAGGCAGCCCATGCTACAGCCAAGTTGCCACTCACCCTGTGTGAATGGATCCTCCATTTCAGACATACATGTCTTGTGAAAAAACAGTAATTACTAACATTTCTAAGTAACAGACTTTCTACAAGCAACCTACAAATTTCATCCACATTGCTAGGAAGACAATGAACTCCATCCCAGCCAGACCCAGGACAATGGTTTGTTAAGTGTCTGGCTCCTTTTGCAGTGCATTTGTGTTCCAGCTTCTTTGGAGTTAGGAACAGGAAGCTGATGTTTCCAAACGCACTGTACTGCATCCTTCTTTATTTTTTTTTAATGCATTAAGGATCTCAGAGGAAAATGTTCAGGCTACCAGTAGCAACAGAAAAGATCTTCCCAGAGTGACCTGGTCTTACTCTGTTACTTGAACGTACAGCTCCACCTTTAAACTCATCTGCATTACAGACATACAGGGAAAGCAGGGATTTTTCTATAGCTGAGATAAATACAGCTTTACCTATAATTACTCATGTAGCAAGTGAATTGCACTAGCCTAACTATTTTGTATAAGGTAACAGCTTAGAAAACTAACAGTGAGAAACTGCGACAGACAAAATTCTACCTTGTCTACCTGAGCTCACCTTGATTCTTTGAAAAAAAAATCCACCCACCTTGAAAGAGCAGTCTGCTGTAGATTTTAACAAGTCTGTTTGCACAAGCAAGAGTTAGTCATTTAGCGTTGTCTGCTGACAATTTCATTTTGCACAATTAAGAGATAACGTCAGTAGAACAGAACATCAACTTAGGAAAATGACCTGCAGCTGCTAAATACATGGCAGTAATATCTTTTCAAAACAAGAGACTGTCACGGTCACACTGCTTTGCTAAAACAGATTCTCTTGTTAGGGAAAATAAGTAAGGCAGGCGAGCAGTTACTCCACATACTGCAGTGGGCAATCAGTGTGCAGCTTTGGTGGGTAACCACCAAGGACGTTAGAAGAGGTCCAATAAAACCAACATTAAGGATGCAATCTGAGCTAATCATCCCATCCACATTTGCAGATTAGGTTTTACTGTTACCGTAATCCCTTCTTTAGTCTTTCAGCAATGTGGGGCCTGCGGATTTATTATTTCTTCAAATGCAAACGTCCTAACAAATTTGCTCACGACATTTGCAAGCAACCCAGCCAGGTTCTGTAGGTTTAAGATAATCACAGTGGTGTTACCTCAGGCTGAGGAAAACAAACAAGCAGTTGAATCTACACTCCAGGATGCTGAAGAGCTAAAAATGAGCTTTTCTCCCATCCCCCTTCCTATCAGTGATAATCTGCTTCTTTGTGACTGGCAGCTAAACTCTGCTACCCTGAAGGACAGATACCTCACTACAATTCTGAACTTAGCTTTGATAAAATTTACATTAAACATGAATAAATATATATATATATAAAAAATCAAACAACACGAAGGATCAAACAAACCCCAAGAGACAGAGAAATTGTGTCTTAAGCCACTGTGAAATGCTAGCCCTCTTATGTGGCCAAGATCTTGCAGCACACAGCAAATAAATAACAAAATAGAAGAACAAACAGAAGAAAGTGCAATAAGCAGTTTGGTTTTTAGCTTTTATTTTATGCACCAAAATTAAAAGCTAACATGAGCCATCAGTGCTGTAGATAATTGTACTTAAGTGTTTTAAAGCTATTAAATACATAAAAAATGTAAACCAAGGTCTTCTTCCATTCTGTAGATCAGAAAATAGAGCTAAACAGCCCATGACTAAGACAGCCTGAGATGAGCTTCTCCAGGCCTTGTACTTACATTATAGAGGGGGATGGTCTTCATCACTTTGTACTGCTTCATAGGGTCCATCTTATAAAGGTGTCGATCAGTAATGAAGATTGCTCGGTCTTCCACCTTACTAAAGCGATTGACCTGTAAAGCAGCAATTTTCAGTCACAGTGATCAATGCAAAACGATGCAGAATAAAAAGTCTGCAGCAGTAGACATGCAAAACTCACATAGATCTTCAACAGGTTTACTTGAAGGAGTGAAAAAGGAAGGTCGACCCCATAATCATATTTTATAAATAGAGAAACGGGCATTCTCAGAGAAGCAACATTCCTAGAGTCATCCAGCAGGGCTGGGACAACCATGGCCTAAACCAAGGACAGATGCTTTCCACTAGCAATTTTTAACCTATGTCCCTGTCCACTGAGCAGACCCCAAAGCCAGGCAGACAGCTTTTGTTCCTACATTATGTATGTGCCTTTGTCCCCTCAAAAGAACAATGCCGAACACATGTCCCCTACAGAGCTAAAAGGGTGTCACCAGGGTGTGTGCCAGTCCAGACCTGACGTATTTGAAAGCAGATGCCTTGGCCCATCCTAAATCTGAGCACGTCCCATTTCCCTCTTTTAAAACATTTGTGCTCTCAGCGTAGCCAAGCAACTAGCCCAAGAAGTGGAAAACCTGGACGAGCATCCTTCCCTAACATGTGTTAGCCCAGTAAGGGCACGCTCCTCCAGTTCTGCTGAAGTTGTGCCACTCTGCAAAAGGAACTGAAGACTGAATAGAGAAGGAGGAGCCTGGAAGAGCCAGGTCTGCATGCAGGGACCTGGTGCAACCACCTGGTGGAAGAAAGGCAAAGGTAGTTCTTGGCAAGCACAAGACCCAAGCTGCAATGCCTGCAGGCTGCAAAGGGTATTGAACACAAGCCTCTCCCTTGCTAAGCAAGAAATCCATTCCCCTTTCCAGGGGGTCTAACCCCAAACCCCAAGCTAGCTCTGGTGCCCATCAGCCCTACCAACTCAGTAACCTGACAAAAATCTGCCCTTTTTGTGAACTTAGTGAGGGAAGGGCCGCACAAGCACCAGAGCAAGGGAAAGGCGCAGTGATGCTCTGGGTGATGATGAACAGGCAGAACGCAGGGCGAGCCACAAGATCAGCTCGGCTGTGCCAGACCCTGGCTGTCAGTAGCAGATTTTTCTATTGAGGTGGACATCACTCATCTGGTATTTTAACTTGACCTTGCATTCTGTTAAGGACATGGCATTCACGGCAGTGATGTCTAGGTATCGCCGGTGAGTTCAAGACCCTCAAAAGAACTTCTTTAAATTGGGCTTGCTGCCCAGCTATGCTCTCTGCTGCTGTTCTGGGAATACAGAGAGCAAAGCTACAGCAAGCAGCAAACTTCTAATGCAGACAGGAAAGCATGCAGAGGCACGTGTACCTCTAAGGTTAGCTGACCACTGAGGAAGATGCTGCTGTTGTTAAATGCTTATACTGTTCTAATGTTGTTTTGAACTGGACTCTGGTCTCCTGATTCACTCCTACAAGATAAACAAGGAAAATCAGACTACTTCAAACAACTTCAGTGCTGGCCTCCAGAAAGAGACAAACTTATTTTCATCTTTACATGGCTGTACTCTCTGACAAAGGTAGGAACTAGACTTCTCAGAGAAGTATGGCAAAAGGACAAGAGGCAACGGGCAGAAGGTGCAGCAGCAGAAAGTCCTGTGGGACATATGGGAAAAAATCTCACTGGAAGGGTGGCAGCTCTGGTGCAGGGCTCACAGAGGCTGTGCCATCTTCTTCCTTGGGGATTTACAAAGCTCAGCTGACGAAGAGCCTAAGCAACCTCATCTACTTGAAGCTAGACCTGCTCTGAGCAGGAGGTCGGACCACAGACTCCAGAGGTCCCTTCCCACCTCGATCGTTCTACGATCTCATCAGCCTGTACGCTACCAAGAACATAGATTTCACAGTATCTGAAGTATTCTGACAGTTTCAAGTAGTTCAGCAAATGCATCTTAGTGTTGCCATTGGGAAGCATTAATATCTTAATATCGCCACTGGGCTCCACAGCTGTAAATTTAAGACCAATTATAGATACGGCTATAATTCAGTGAAGAACCATCAATTGCCCGCTGAGGCAAACTGCTGTATTACCACCTGTAATCTCATCGTCAGTCAACAGCAGCAGAGATTATTTATACATATGTGTCCCAACCCTCATGCAATAATCTTAGGCATAGTCAAGAAGATGGCTCACTTCAGTTTGTACTCAAAATACTATCCACCTGGGATACTGCTTGCATAACCAGACACTCAGAAGAAAGGAGCAATAAAAGCCAACACTAGCAGCTCCACTGACAGTGCACAGGGAAAAGAAGCTCTATCTTATAGTATTCTTTATTTCAGTTCACGTGGATCAACCCTAAAAC
This sequence comes from Anser cygnoides, assembly GCF_040182565.1. Taxonomy (NCBI): domain Eukaryota; kingdom Metazoa; phylum Chordata; class Aves; order Anseriformes; family Anatidae; genus Anser; species Anser cygnoides. Next base: position 3,262,355 of record NC_089894.1, read on the forward strand.
TTTTTTTTTTTTATATACCAATTATATTCAACATTTCTGATAAAGTAAAAAAAATAACTATGGGAAGACAGAAATGCATGAGCTCGCAGCCGTTCTGGAAGAACCAAGTGCAGTTGAAAACAGTCAAGTACACAGCCCCATGTCCCAGTATTTTGTTCCAGTTCACACATCCTGTTTCTACATAAGAGTAAAAAGAAAAAAAAAGATTATTTAAGCATCAGCTAATGATGCAAAGTAATAGACACAGCCGAGCACCAAGAAATGTAATTATATCATTTCTCTTAATTCTAGACATTCTGATGTTCTGAATTCATGTATATTGTAGGCTATCAATCAGGTCTCCAGCAACAGCATCCCTGATCAATTAAATCACCAAAAATGCTGTCAAATGCCACATAAGCCATAAGCACCTCTGGAAAATTATTGTAAAGACGTGCAACTGTTTATTAAGAATGCACTCATTCAAAGGCTACAAGATACTAAATGTTGTACCTTCACAACAACATCTGATCTGGGGAAAATACAGGAAGACTGACACTAGTCAACTACCGTTACATATCTCGTGCAGTTGGTGTGATTTTTTTACAGAAAAAGAAGTAGGAAGATCACATTCCCACAGGAAAGAAAATTATATTCTCTCCAGAGCAGTGTTTTATACCCTGGGATCATGGCTTGAGTCACATCTCCTGTCTATACACAGATCATTTAAATCCCTCCCATCCTCCTGCAGCTCATCACAAATATTATTCTAGGCTGCTGGTGATGTTAGGCTCTAGCAAGCAGGGTTTTCAGAGAGGAAACACGTGTTTCTCTAACATTACAATTAATTCGTCAAGCAAATACTACACAAAAGGAGAATACTTGATGCAATCTAGACTTTCACAGGCCCACTCCCAAGAGGCTAGGTACTAAACAGTCACCAAGTAAAGTCTTTGCAGAAGCAAGTGAGAAAGTAGGGCAGAAAGTAGAAAATACTTTTCACCAAGGCAAAACCAGAGTTATCGGTGTATCGCAGTCACAGAGATATTTATTAATCAAGTGAGAAGTGTAAACAAGGGTGAGACGTGACGAGGCACATGAACATAAATACGATTTTCCTAGGTGAAATCAGGAGACAACTGAAGACCTTAAATATGCTCCACCAACAGGCAGCAGAGTGGCAAAGTTCAGAGCAGATAAAAGCAAAAAATGCAAATCAGAGAGCTACATGACAGCTTTAAATTAACCACACCAACTCAGAAAAAGTAACTGAAGAAAAAAGTAACTGATTTTAGACAGCTTTGGATAGATCTTGGCACAAACATGTGAGGCAGCTGAAAACAAGGAAGGAGTTCGCATGCAGTAAAGACAAGCATGGGGAATAATGTCCTGGTTGCCAGGCTCTTACTTGGGATAACGGTGACACACTGGGGTGGAGAAGGCAAAGGAGAATATAATGGTTCAGAGAAGGTAAAGAAAATAGGTAAGAGCCTGGAAAATCTCACAAGCAGAGATGCTGAATAACTGGAATTATGTTAGGAAGCAACGGATGGGAGAAAAAAAAATACAGTGAAACATGGAATGGCATGAAGAAAGAAGGTTAGGAGCGTGTGGTGCTGCTTGCGTGGTTCTTTGAGCAGAGCAATGCAGCCTCCTCCAGCCGTGCTTGGGATGTGCAGCTCATTGGACACTACTCTCCATGGCTTGGGAAGCCAAGGCTTCCCTAGAATCGTAGAATCATGAAAATTCAATGTTTGCAATGGAAGACACCTCCAAGATCATCTGATCCAGCCACCCCCTACCACCAATGTCACCCACTAAACTTCTGGGAAAGAACCACTCCCACAAGCCCTGAGAATTGGCAACAGATTTCTTTATTGCCGGGACATCCTGCAGGTAAGCCTGCGCGATGTCCGTGGTGTTTGGCGGCTCCAAGCTAATGCTTGGCATGGAGCCTGAGCGACGACAGGTAGGGAGCCGGCCGAGCACTCCTGCGACGCTGTCGGTGCTCTCGGATGGCAGAGAGCAGAGACATACCGCGGGAGTCCCAGGTCTGTTCTGGCGCAGGTGGATCCACTTCCATTTCTTCCTCCACATCTTCTCGTGGATTCAGCTCCATGGGCTCCACGGTGCTTGGAAGAAGGATAAGCCAGTCCTTGCCTGGGACAGCCCAAACGCGATGCCTTCCATTCGGAATGTTTTCCGGCCAGGGTGCCGAACCAGGGGGTCGACCAGTTCCACCCCTAGGACCCATGCCACTCTTGGCTTGATTTTCACGCACGGGTTCGATGCTGCCGTCTGTTTTACGGCCGTGCCTGGGTCCCACACTGCGTTGCCGACTGTGGGCACACCTCTGCTCCGCGCGGCTCTCTGCCTGGTGCTCCTGCCTCGGCACCGCTCCACCGCTGCGCCACTGGTAAGGCCCAGGCCCCCTGTCGCTGGGTGGATGAGGGGGCGGCCTGTTCCCTGCGTCGTTGCGGTACCAGTGGTACCGCTTAAATGTGCCTATGGGCTGTGCGCCAGAGGTCTCTCGAGCACTGGTGTCTCTCGTGCTGCTGGCGCTATACCTCCGCCCATGACACTTCTCCATGTTAGCTGCCCTCTTTCTTGGTGATTCTTCGGACGGCATAGCTGTCCTCGCGCACCAAGGAGGGCCGCTTCTCGCCTTGCCGCTCCTAGTCTCCTTCCTGCCGCGTACGCTGGCTATCGGAGGACCTAGCTGCTGAGCGGGTGGTGGCCAGCTGCAGGGGGGCCTGTTTTATAGGGCCCGCAGCAAAGGTGGGGCAGGGGTGGCCACTGTGACCTCAGCAAGGCTCTGTGATGGAGTGGCCCATGCGTGCCCAAAGGCAGTTGTGTTGGGACTGGCCTGGAAGATGCCCTCACGTGGAAGAAGGAGGAGGGTTGGTGGGGCTGAGGGCCCCTTTTCTGGGGCTGGCTCCCCCGGGCCACTTGGCTTGCCAGAGAGAAAGGCTGTCCCTTGACCACAGGGACCGTCCTGCACCTCCCATCCTGTGCCCTGGCTTTATTTTTAGCACTGTTTTTTAGGCAATTTCATTCTTTTCTTTACAGAAAAGAACAGAAGCAAGGTGCATCTTCAGCCCTAATTCCCATGTGCGCTTTGCGCTCTGAGTGAAGAATTTCTTCCTCACATCAGATCTGATCTCAATCTCCCCTCCATTTGTTCAGAGCCATTATTCCTTGTTCCCTGGCTACACTCCCTGATAGAGTCCCTCTCCAGCTTTCTTTTAGGCCACTTTTATGGGTTAGGTTTGGTGGCAAAACTGCAGGACCGTGCAAATTGCAGCCTGATAAGACCCTGTTCCACATGACGTTTTGCAGCTCAGGCTCTAGCCTCTCATCAGTGTAACACAGAATCACAGAAACATTAAGGTTGGAAAACACCTCCAAGACCACCTGGTCCAGCCCCCCCCCCAATGTCACCCACTAAACCATGTCCCCAAGCACCACGTCCAACCTTTCCTTGAACGGTGACTCCACCACTTCCCTGGGCAACCCGTCCCAATGCCTGACTGCTCTCTCTGAGAAGAAATGTCTCTGCCCTTAAAGCATGTTCTGATTCTGCAAGGCAATATAACATTACAGCAGTTTTCCCAGAGTGTTTCAGACTCTTCCTTGTGTCTACCCACCGTTTGTAGCGTTCACACTGAACAGTAAGTTCAGCTGAACAGTTAAAGAGACACACCAAAGGGGACGAACAGCAGCTTATCTCACACGAGAAGCAAATTCTCGCTGCTGAGGAATTCATGTCCTTTTCGGCTCTTTCCAAGCAATTGCTTTGCTTCAGGTGCCTCATGCATCTATGGCATATTTATGTAAATAATACATGCTGTGTTTTTAGAAGTAACCTGTCACATTGGGAAGCATGTACAGAAGAGATTCAGAGAAATGCCAGCACAATTGCAAATGCCACTATTCTTTTGATTTTGTAGGAGTAGAGACAGGCCTTATGTTCTCAGATACTGATTATACCCTCTCAGAGAACAGCCCTTCCTCGCATTGTGTTCTCTGCACCTTCTGGGCTTTTTTTATTTATATCTTTGTTGATCCCTATGTGAATCAGTCCTAATTTAACTTCCTGCCTAGCTTATAGGGAAAAATGAAGGTCCAACCCTCAGCCAATAGCAGAAAAACCTTCAAATGAGCTTTCCAGGTCTCTGCCACTGCAGGGTGAGAGGCACCAGGCTTTGGAGATGGTCCTCTCGAGGGAGCATGGTGCCACAAATGACAAGGGAGAAAAATGGGAAAAAAAGCCTTATTCTAAAAAAGAAATTGTTGTTTCCTAGGTGATAAAACAAAATCTGGTGGTGTGCATGAAATATGCATTTAGTTTCCCAAGGCAAAAATCTTGAAAATTTCCTCTGAAAAATAAAGAGCATCATAATGCTCAGTAAAGATGTATTTTTCCACAGGCAGAAATGACCTGCTTCTACCTATACCTACTGCGAGAAAGCAAACACATGCACATCCCATCAGCGAGACGTCAAAGTCTCTTCACAGGCATTCTATAAAAAGAACTAGAAAACCTTCGGTCCAAACAGATTCGCTTGCTGTTATTCATCTCAAGCTGTTGAAATTAAGACCCCATACACTCAAGCTAAAGAAAACTTTAACAGCAGTTTTCAATACTTCAAGAGCAGCTCCCTGGCTGTTGCAAGTTGCTATTACTTTCTTGACTTCACTAGAGCAACGTCAATCAGCTAACAAAAAGTCTGTTTCAAAGAAGTTAACGGTTAGCAAATATCTTACAATCCACAGCAGATATGTTCTATATGTAAACTTTTTTACATACATGAACTCCAGACTTGTGTCTGTTCAATTTTCCCAGTACTTATCCTCTTAATGTCATTTCTTTTCAAAGAAAGAAGTGTATTAGACTGCAATTATCTGAAAAATTTAAGGATCAGACACGTAATATTGCTGTTGAAAGACAAGAACTGCTTTACGCATGGTGGAAGGAAGGTACGGCACCTTATTCAAAGGCGTAAAGGAAGTCTGATGTGGCTCCAGAAATAAAACATTTATCTCAACTCAAAGTGCTCTCTTGTTACAGTAACACCTTTCTGCCTGACACAAGGACCAGCAGAAACAGCACATTTTGCTCAAGAATCCCCAAATAGGCTGAATCATGAAAATATACCACCAATGAACTTGAGTAACCCTGGTCTGTGGACTGACGCTTTGTTGAATAGCATTATTCAAGCAATGAAATCACCTGATAAGTAATTACATTTTCATTTCTGTAACACATTTTTCAGTCCCCTGCTAAAGCTTGTGAGAGCCAAGTTTCAGCTGAGAAACAAACAGTAACAGTCAATTTGCAAATCCACAACAAACCAGGTTTAGCATAAGAAATTTGACAAACTTCACTGCAGTGAAAATAGCTCCCTTTCTAATGTTCAGACCATCAATACAGCTTGACCGTGCTAACATCAAATGCCACACTTGTGCAAGTAACGTGGTATTACATGGGCAATTTAAAAAAGGATAAAGCTAACAAGAAGCAATTTCATGTTTTTATTTTATTTATTTTTTTTTTAAAAAAAGAAATTCCCCCTGCCCAGTAGCACTGACTACAGTACTTTTTGGGTAAAGAAGCCGAATGTTATTTTTGACAAAAAACACCTTAGTTTTAAAAAGACAGCTCAAAATGTAAATTCTTTTATGTGACACAGTGAAAGACAGGCTAACACTGTTTTCAGGGAAAAGACTGTGTTCATCTAGTCAAAGAATGAAGTTGCTTACAGGCTTTACAGCAATTTTCACTCTTGCTTAGTCTGCAACTCTAAGGTTCAGATTTAATTTCGACTCTGTAAAGAAGTACATTGGTTGGAAAGTAAAATGATAAATCTTGAAATGTCAAATCTTTGTCTTGTTAGCTTTCAAATTTCACTATTGTTTGTTTCTCTCCTTTGTTCACTTCAAGCTTGCTTGGACATTTCTTGTCCATATATGAGGGAAGACAAGCAGTTCACTCAAAAAGTTATTACATCCAAGCATGGATTTGAAAGGGGTCATTTGCTTTTGAGTTTAAACCCAGAGATGCACTGAAATTGCCAGGCTTACATACGTCATTAAAGATCCCAGATGCGGGCTTGTCCTCAACAGTAATGCTGGAGTGATTTTATCCATTTGTTTGGGAAGAGGTGCTTCCTACTAGTTTCTTCAAGGCCATCATTTCACTACATTTAGCTGTTTTTTCTAAGACAGATCTTTAAGGATGAAGACCAGAAAAGCATTAATGACTTTGAAGACTCAGGCACAGCTGGGTTTGGAGGAGCAGCCAATCCCACGTGCCAGCCAGCTGCCATCCTCTGCTGGCACCTGCAGGTTCGCCTGTCCTACCTGAGCCATTCGTAGCCTCCTGCCATGCTTGTGTGTGTTTCCACTGCTGATGACTTCAAAAGCCAGGCAAAGATGTCCCTAGCTAACCAGCAAAGGAAGGATGAAGCCTGACCTCTCTGATAGACGAGAGTGACCAACGATTTAACCTTTAAAATGATCAAAAAAGTTGCAAGATAATTTAAAAGCCTCAAGACCGCAAGTCTATAACCTTGCAGTCTCTGTGGTGTTTCCCTATTTCAACTGAGCTACTTTTTTTAAAGCACCCATGATAAGCTAAAGCTTTCTTTGCCTCTGCAAGCACTGAAATTTCAGGTAGAAACCTACTTCATGATGGGCAACATCTTCTCTGTCTCCAGACTGCTTTTATTATTATCAATAAAGTGGTAGGACACCAATGCAACAAACCCCAGCAGAAAATGCTTTTTCCAACACAGTAAATGCAGTAAAAGAAAGTATAGAAACAAGGCCTGTTTGCATTCTAAAAGGTTTCTTCATGCACCATAAACAAAAAGGAACTGCTCAGATGCTTGCCTAAAGGTAAGAGTTCTGTGCTTGCAATTACTGAACAGAATAAGGTACGGATTTGTGTTTCAAAAATCTGCTTTTACCTATTCCTGTGCAGGATATTGTCCTTTAAAGCTGAATCAGGAGATAGTGAGAGAAACAGAAGGATTTAAAAGATTAAAAGTTGCGTAACAGTGAGCAATGTATGTATACCCACTGTGGGAGTTTAATATTATACACACACCAAGTAATTCCCCTCACCGTCTCTCCATTCTTATTCAAAATGACAACTCGTACAGTCACTTTGTTAAGAACTGAATATTGTATTTTTACAATTATTCAAGTTTAGCTAGAAACAGCAATAATTTGGTTCTAGTTTATTAAATGAATTACAATAGGAATTCCTTTGTTTTCAGCCTAAGGTGAAAAAAGTCAGGGTGAAATTCTTCTGTATTTCTTTCTCTGCCACACAGATTCCAGACAAACTGCTGCCAAGATTGTAAAGATGAGATTCAGATTCAGACTCACCCAATCCTCCTTTAATCCTAACAACATAAACCAATATTCACTCAAACCATTCATTTAATCAGCAAACCACGCTCTTAAAGCGAACACGTTAAAAGCAATGGACTACTCGACTGAAATAGTTTTAGCAATAAGAGATTTCTATTTTTATATACAGAAATCACTTACTGTTGTATAAATAATATAAATCACTACCACTTGCAAAGAAGTTTTGTTATAAAGTGAGATTTCTCACTGCAAAATTAATTTTGTGTTAGTGTTAAATATAATATTTGCAGAATCATAAAGATCACACACATGCTGTACTTCTGGGAAGTGAAGACCAACTACAATAGCACGTTTTTGGAAATAAAAAGCGTATACAAATATAAAGCTCCTGAAAAACACTTGAATATCAGTAGCCCTGCCATTGAATGTTTTTGTCTTTGTAAAAGTCAAAGTATCTTATCCTGACAGACGTTTAAAAACAGCATAATATAGATCATTCTAAACTACCCATAAAAAATTATGCAAGCACATTATTCTAATTAGTTTTTAAAACCTTTCAATCAATTTAAGGAAAAGAAAAAGAACCAACTTTCTGCTATGGAAAAAGTCAGACCCAAGCCAGTTACACAGAATTTATTCATTCCTCTGAAATGAAGAGGCCAGAGAAGCCCCTCAGAAAAAGCATCCTTTGGTGCAATAGGTTCAGAATTACGTATCCATCAAAAATCACTGACACTATTCCTTAAAATAGGACTGCTTTCAACTGCCACCTGTTGAAATATCTCCAGCATTACCTCTCCTCACCCTTTGCTTCACAAAATTTCAGCTGCAAGAATTTTCCCCACCCAGCTCACGTGTCTGCAGACCACGCACACGCTGGTTACCTTGCGGACATGACACGAGAAGAGGACGTTCATGTACTTGTCTTTCCGTTTCAGCTCAGTGGCAACAGGGATGAAGGAGCCCGTGGTCTGAGGGTCATCTGGTCTCTGAAAGAGCAAACAGGCACACAATTCTTCTTGCTTACTAAAGAAAGTAATTGCATTACGTCATGCCAGGCCTGGCAGAACCACAGCTGCACCACCGAGTCTGAAGGCTTCGGCCAGTCCCTGCCTCACTGAAGAGCAGCAGAGCATCTGGAGTTTTATGTGCTTTCTGAGAAAACCTTAACAAAACAAAATGCTTGAAGGAAGGATGGAGTAAAAGAAGCATTGCAACTTGCCTAGATAGAATTTCTTTGTTCCTTTTCATTTAATGCTATTTCTTAACATCCCATTTTATCTAGAATTTCTGCTTTATACTTACTTCTTTCTTTCCTAGGCTTGGGCATTTGAAGTGTCAGCTAATGGCACTACTCAGTATCATTTAATGTTGTTTGGGATGCTCACTCTAACTAGGCTTTGTATTCAGAAAATTTAACTTGTACTACAGTAGAAATCAAAGACCATCTGGAATCCACAGAAAAATCGTGAAACTACTCTCCCTTCCAATACCCACTTTTTCAAATTTCATATCACTTTTCTACCCTTTAAGTGTTCTGAGCCGCAGCCGTTGCAGCAGTCCCCTTCTATTTGCATCGGTTACTTCATTTGGACTCACCAGTGCGATGTAATTCCCCTCCCATGCTCTTTGTAGCCCAAGATCAGCTCTGTGACCCTTCAGCACTTCCATGGCAGCAACCTTTGCCCTCAGTTGAGGTAGGTCTTTTGATGGGATGCTCCGGATGAGTTCACCTGCTCTCCACCTGCCACAGAAAGCCTGAGTCAGGTCCACAGTCTGTACCGTGCACTATGAGCACTAATTTTGTCAGGTCAGCAAACAAGGACAAGCTTAGACTACAAATGGCAAGGAAAAAAAAGAAGTCCTTCCATTGAATCCCTTCATAAAATACTTAGGTTTCCAGCTTTAGATGACATAGCACCTTTGATTCCTGACAACTTTTGCTGGTACACTTTCCCCTCCCTCCAGTGCCCAGAAGTAAACTACCAGCACATCTGTTTGCAATAAAGTTTTTGCAAGCCATTTTTTTGGCTTGTTTACAACATCATTCTCCTTTAATAACAGAATTTGGCCCTACGATTGAAACCTAACCAACTGTAACATGAAACAGGACAGGACAGGACAGACCAGCAATTACTCTACACCATACTCCAGCCTTCAACAACACCAGTTCCCTAGGACTATGGCTGTGAAAAGTCTTTAGTAACTAAAATTTTGTGGTTATAATAACTGAGCTTATTCAGAAAGCAGGATGCCCACCCAGATAGGTTGTGGATGGTTTTCAAGAGACATCTGAGAAAAAAAAAAAGTTGACCCAATCTGGTGCTGGTGGTAACACTGCATCAAGCAGATGGCTCAACTAGAGATCTCTAGATGTCCCATTCAACCAACATTTCTGTTGTTCATTGACTTTCAGAAGTTATCATTTTTCAAACTGGAATTGTAACTGCTTTATACCCCTCTTGTCTACAATACCAGAATTGCCAGAGGAAAAAGGTTTTAGATATCAGAAGGTTGTAATAAATGTATAAAACACCTTTTCTGCATATGGTGAAGAGTGAAACACTGCTTAATCTATTGCAGAAAAAATGACTTCTTAATGACTTCTTAAAAAATGACTTGATGGAGTCCAGAAGATTCCTTTTCTCTTTCCCCCAGCCTAACACCAGCTGCTCTTTTCTTTCAAAACTGATCAGAAAGGCCAAGAGAGGGGCTGAGGAAGAAAATACAATGTCCATCCTGAGTAAATCTCTGAAACAGAATAATTATTTGCATGGTCAAGAGTACCAGAAGCCACTAATACCTTCATCTTTGATTCCCAGTTCATGTTCTCTATTCATTTTTCCAATGTTTACGGAACAAGTAGTAATTGTTCAGTCCTCTGGGTTAGACTGAAAACACTAAAAGTTTTATTTGTACCTATGGTAAATCATCTGGAGTGCCTCTTCAAATCGGTGCAGCACTTTTGGTGGAGTGGGCCATTGCACATGCTTGCCATAATCCTTCATTGACCTCACATTGTGAAAGCGTTGGGCAACTTCATGGATGTAGGCCTTCACTTTGTAGCGGCGGTAATACTTGAGTATCGTCAGGGCAGCCTTTGTCCTCTTATAGCGAAGACGAGCCAAAGTGCCCCTCCAAACCTAAGAGTCAGTGGAGAAGACAGTTTTAGCAATAAAAAGGAAACATTTCTCTCTTTACTCTTCTATACTGCTAAAATCCATAAATACCTAAAATCATAAATTTTAAAGAAAGGGACTCTTCTACGCCAATAGGATCCAATTAGAAAAACATCACCAAACAGACACTGTGCTTACCTGCCTACTTAGAAACAATTCTAACTCTGTTTAAATGCTAGAATGGGAAAGATTGCTTTGAAAATAGTTTGGGAGACCAGCCGTGTACTGAAAAGCAAGCAATTCTCCAACATAAGTAACATCCTCCAAAGCTCACTTCCAAAGTCGCTGCCATGTTCGCCCCCAAACGTGGAGCCCAGGTCTGCCAGCACTACTGCAAGCATTGCCCTGGCCTGGAGAGCACTGCAAGCAGAAAACGTGCCACGGTCTGGACTTCTCCTTTGGACCCACCAGGTAGAGGCACGCTGCGAGGTGGGTGCCATGACCGTACCTTGCTACCGACTCCTAGCCTGCTTGGCTCCAAGACCCCACTTGCCCTGCCCAACAAAGCCCGGCCAGGCAGGGCAAGCTGTGTTGGTTTTACCCTGTAACCAGAGAAATGCGTATTCACCCGAGTGCTGCCAAGCTCACGTGCACATCCCTGAGGAATTCATGAACAGCTGTACTTTGCTTCTAATATAATCCACCAAGATGAAGGTTGTATTTTTGTTTCCTTGTAGAATTAAACTGGAAGGATAATGAGCCTCCCGCATACGAAGAGTGCTTCACTACTCGCTATGGGCCCTGCTGGAGAGTTTATTTCTCTCTTGAGAAACATCCCATAGCACCATTGATGCATATCAAGCCTTCTATTTACAGAAGAATTAATTAATTACCTGAGGCAATTTCCAACATGATATTCTCTTTATAAAGCTGATGTCAAAGGTTCTCTTGACAGCTTTACTGATAATCCTGAAATTTAGCTGAGAAAAAACATAAGCAGCAAGAGGTAAAAAGCAGATGTGAGGGGGGGGGCTCTTCTCTGCATGCTCACAATTCAAAGAGGAAGTAGAAACTTTGGGGTCCAAACCCTCAAAAGCAGAGGACTCTCATTCCAACCTCTTTCAGAGCAACCCCTCCTCATTCTGCTCTGGCCTCACTGCCCTTGCATAGGATCTGTCTTCACAACAGGTACGATAGATCCTCACGGCTCTTGCAGAGCCTGGAAAGCTGATTTAGCGCCCACTCCCTCACTGGTGCATTTGATGCTCTCTGAAGCACATTTGTGTTCCAGCACATGAAAACTGAGTCAAGACCCTACATAGCATTGCCCAAACATCCGATGGTAACACTGAGACATTCCATCCCTTGCATTTCAGTGTGTCAAACCAACTGCAAGTGTGCAACCTTCAACACTGGAAAGAACTGGACTGAAGGAAATGAAGCATGCAACGAACAGAACAAGTCAGCACATATAAGGTGACCCAAGGCACCATGCTCCTTATCAGACCCCAGACACCAGTGCCAGGAGCCACTCCCCTAAGGAAGATGTGGGCATCATTTCATCGCTCGAGGCGAAGAGCTGGGAAGGCGATGCATGACACGAGAGAGCAAAAGGAGAGGTAAGAGCAGGAAGCACAAAAATCAGTCCCTGTAACAACAGCAAAAAAAACCAGCACAATGTTTTATTGACCAGCCAAATAAATCTGGCAGTAAGACAAAGAGCAAGTTCAACAATGAACAGTGTGGACTGGTACTGAAAATCTCAACACTGAGTGCATCTAGGAGAGTGGCAAAACAGTACCTAATATTTTCCTTATTTATGCTTTGAAATCATTAGACAGAGTGAGGGAAAGCAGCATCCTCTGCATAAAATATGTTGTTCTTAGTAGTCCCTTTTAGTGTACAATTAAAATTGTAGTTTTTGTTCTACACAGCTTGAATATCACAAACAAGAACATTACTATTTAAAAAGCAACAGAGATCCTGAGAAGCTCAGGGCTTCCTGGAGCCACAAGTTCAAACTGACTTGCGCAGGGCCTGCATTTTACCCAAAACATCAAAGGCTGATTTAAACCTAGGATTTCCATGGCTGAGCTCATATCAGATTCAGAAACGGCATGAATTTGACAGAATCAGCAACTAGGATAAAATAACTGAACGACCAATGAGCATTAAAGTAATATTTCCTTTTTTTTTGATTGACTGAGGCATTTAAGCATAGACTGAAGTGTCACAAAATGTTCCTGCAAAGTATATACAGACAGCAGACAAGATAAACTGGAAAAAACAACAACCACCAACTTCTTAATTTTTAAGTTCGTAAGAATAGAAATGAAAAACAATGGGTTCTGGGTCACAGCTAATCAGCCTTCTGAACTTCATAAAGGATCACAAGAAAAGAACATACAAAGTAAATTTGCATAAGCTGGTAAGGACTTTGCAGAGTTCCACTTCTGTCATTTTTTCTCCAAAACATTTTGATTTGGTTTTAGATACAGAACAATGTCTTAATTTTGCTTCCTTGTGCTGAGGTAGGCATGCTCTTGAGGAAAGACTCTCTTGCTGTGGTTATTTTTTACACCAGCCAGACATCCGTGGAACAAAGGCACTGTAAACAGATTGCCCCGATGTTGTATCAGCTGCATCGCTCCAGAAATTGGCTTCACAGCAAGAAGTGTCACAATTGCTACAAACACTAACCTTCCAAATCCAATTATCCAGCCGAGGCATGCCCCTTGGCTACACGTAAGCAGTAAACTATTAATGAAAAGCATGTCCTCAAATCAAGTTGTCATAACTGGAAAACCTCACTCCTAGTAAGGACCTTCCTAATAGCCACAATGGCAGCCCCTCCCAAAAATAAGGAGAAAGCCAAAGATAGGAACAAACTTCTTCCAGGAAATGGGATACAGAATATATATATATATATGTATTTAATTAATTGTTTTTCTGGCTTGGCATTTTTCTTTTAACCACCGGGCTCATTTCTACTTAAGGCAGCCCATCGGTAATGCCGAAGTGCCAACACAAGCAGAGTGCCTGATGGCCTAAGTGGTCTCTTCCAGAAACACAGACCCTTCAAATCTACAAGCAAGCAGGCCATGGAAGCAAAGTCCTTGTTCAGCAGCCACTTTGTGTGCTCAGCATTGTGTAGTTGTGAGCAATGGGTCAAACCACGTGCAAATCCAACCAGGGTGCTGGAGTGCTTCCTGCTAGCACATACCCTCCTGAGGCTTGAATAACAACACGCTGTACCATCTCAATTCTTTTCTCTCTTCCCTCCAGTTCATTACTCAAAAGCATTAAGCACTGTAAAATTAAAAAAAATAATAAATTCAATTTTCCAGGGCTAAGTTTATCGTGCCGTTTGATAGATATTATGCACAGATTCTCATGTTGTGAACGCCTCATTTCTGTTACATGCTGGAGGACAATGGTAAAGTCGTGGCCAAATATGTGGATCAAGGTGCCAACAATCCAACAGAAAGATCTCTGCAGCCAGGATTCAGCTTCTTTCTTTCCAGCCCTCTGTACCCAAGATATTGTCCAAGTCATATTCATATGTACTACAGAAAGGATTCAAAAAAGGACATGCATCACCTTTCTGAAATTTCCAACCAGTGAGCAGCTCTCAGCTTGAACTTAAAGCAAAGCTGCACACCAGCAAGCAGGTATTTTCAGTGCTCGTGTTTAGCAAATCTTGCAAGGATAGGGTAACCAACTCTGAGAATCACAGTGTGCAGTATCACCCCTCCTACAGGCAAGAATAAAATGATACTTTGCCATCTTTCTGTGGCTTTAACTTCTCGTTAACCTGGCTTCCCATAAAAAGGAGACTAAAGATCACCCTGTCCCTGGCTGACCTCCTGGGATTGCCCTGCTGTCTTCTGACTCTCTAGCCAGCTTCAGCCAAATCTGACAGAGGAACAGGAGACCAAAAGTGGCAAGTCCATACATCTTTCAGGAAAAGTCAACAGCAGGGTAGAGGGAGCCTCAAATTAGAGTGACATTGTTGGAAATGCTTCAGAACAAGCTCAAGAGCCATCTGCTTTGTCCAATCTCCAAATCCCAACTAGCACACGCAAAACTCCTAGCCAGGCACAACCACATGAGATTGCAAACCAAGCCAAACTGGTAGAGGATATGAGAAGGATCTGGCAGTATTTCAGGGGGCAGAGGATGGTGGAGATGTGTGAAGGACATGAGGGATGGAGTGGAGGATATGATGAGGAGGATGGGAGAGTACTGGCTGCGATCACAAGAAGAAAACTGTGATTGTCATCACGGTGGGTTGTCAGCAGTATGGGACAAACCCACAGGAAGCCAGGCTCACGGAAAAGGCTGATGACAGTTTTCAAAGTGAGAAACTGAAGAGCAGACCCAAAAGAAATCAATTTTGTTGTCAATTAGTGCAGTGCCTAGTGACCAAGCAAGAGCAATTGGGCAGGTAAGAGATTATCCTCTATAAGAAGAGGTGTCCAAGGAGACAAGGCAGAAGTTGGGTACAGGACGGGGAATAACCAGCAGTCAGTGTTGGCTCCAAAATGGAAAGGAAAAGAGTATCTAAGCTCCCCCTCCCTACCCCTTCACCCATCCACTCCCCACGCTTCACTTCTCTTTCACTATCTCTGCCATCTATGCTTGTCCTCCTAAAGGCCAGGCAAAGACAAATTAATAGGGAAAGTGAAATTATGACTATAGCCTAGGAGGTTGGAAAATAAAGTCTGAACAACGCAAGAAATTCCGTCAGAATTCTTGAACATTAAAGGGTATTTATTTCTGTGGCTGCTTCCAGTGAAATGCCCCTCCCCTCCACTGCCCCTCCACTCCCCTTCGTGAGGAAGCTGTAGGCCGCAATGAGCTCTCCCCTCAGCCTCCTTTTTACCAGGCTGAATAGGCCAAGTGACCTCAGCCACTCCTCATATGTCATCCCTCTAGGCCCTTCACCATCTTAGTAGCCCTTCTCTGGCCACTCTCCAACAGTTTCACGTCCTTTTTGTACAGTGGTGCCCAGAACTGCACACAGTACTCGAGGTGAGGCCAAACCAGCACAGAGCAGAGCAGGACAATCACTTCCCTTGACCGACTAGCGATGCTGTGCTTGATGCACCCCAGGATACGGTTGGCCCTCCTGGCTGCCAGGGCACACTGCTGGCTCATATTCAGCTTGCTATCAACCACAACCCCCAGATCCCTCTCTGCGGGGCTGCTCTCCAGCATCTCGTTGCCCAGTCTGTACGTATAGCCAGGGTTGCCCCGTCCCAAGTGTAGGACCTGGCACTTGCTCTTGTTAAACTTCACATTGCTGGTGATTGCCCAGCTCTCCAATCTGTCCAGATCTCTCTGCAAGGCCTTTCCACCCTTGAAAGAGTCAACAGCTCCTCCCAGTTCCTTGCTGCTTTCCTTTGCCACAGTCCCTTACACCCCTTCAGTTACAACCAGGGAGGCAGAAGTGTTCAGTGGTCATGAAAAACACCAGACCAGGAAATCTTCCTGCACAGCCCTGGGTTCCTGGTGATCCCATCGTCACCCTCCTCACAGTGCTGCAGCTCCTTTGGTAGCTTTGGAAAGCAGGACTTGCACAAAAAGAAACTGAGCATTCATCCAAACCAAGAGTTGTATCTTATCTTATGGGAAGTGCTGAAGTCATTTCTGAAGTATGTTTAATTCACATGGTTTTGATTAAAATTTAATAAAATTAAAATGAATGAAAAAGGAGATCTGGACATACCTTTAAAAGCAGCTTATAAACTTCCTGCATTTACACCAAAGTTTCTAAGATTAAATAAAGCTACTACAGATTAAGACCATCATCTTAGCAGAAAAAATGATGCATCAAACCAAGTATGATAGGCTCATCTGCAGATTGCAGACTGCTTCCAGGCTCAGAATTTTCCATTAAAAAAAAAAAAAGAAAGAAAACAATCAAATAGGCCATGCAGAGCACAGGAAAAACCATCAGACCAGACAGGGTGCGTCCAGAATGCTGAGAATGCCTCACTTATAGTTCTTCCATGGAAAGAAGGATAATCTAGATTTGACCTAGGCGCTGCCATCTCTGCAAATATAGGAAAAAAAACACACAGCATTCAATCTAAACACACGAGCAACCAAATAAATGCCCAGAATTCAGAAACTAAACCAAGCTTGTCTAAATTAAACACTGGTGTTATATTTTGGAGCAGTGTTGCAACTAACTAAACCTTGGAAAACTATTTCATGCTTGCTGTAACACAGCACACCTCCTCCCACTGGGCCTCCTTCGCACTAGCCTGAACTGTTTCGTGATCAATATTTCATGCTGCCCTAGCACAAGCTGCCCTCCAGGCATCCAAACTGAAAAGAATAAAACAAAACCTAGCTAGAAATTCACACAGACACGAACCTTTCTGCACAGCTTTAAAGGATCTCAAACAGGAAAGGTTATTAAATATTTAAGTCAATAGTGCAGCACAGACCCTGCATGCAGTTCTGCCACAAGGTCCTCTGAGGCATGGCAGTTTGAATAAATGCTCAAATCAGAAGCAAGCTTTAATTATACTATTCCTGATTGCTTTTGAAAGGGGTCATCTCCTTGCAGAGCACAGATATGATGGAATGGCTAATATACACACCCAGCACCCACCGGGTACTTGCGCGCACCACAATTTGTGATCTGCATTTTCACGATGCAAGTAAATTCAGATCCCATAGGAGGTTTGAGGCAAATGTTTTTAAATCAAAGCCTCCCCATTCTCATAGATCACATTACAGAGCATATAAACAGCAAGTGGGAAGAGCTGCTTAATTTACTAAATGCTATTTTCTCTTTTCACATGAGTCAGCTGAACAATGCTCATTCTATTGCACCGCTTAATAGAAACAATATCCCACTAGGTAGAAAAGAGAGAAGGGTCACACTCAGATTAATTAGATTGTACTAACAGGACTGTGTCCAGCAATAAATATAAAAAATATCAAAGGAACAGCGTTATAAGCAAGTAGCACATGTGAGACATGCATACAGATGAAACAAGGAGCACTGACAGCAGGTTTGGGTTTCTTTTGCAGCTCAGCAATGCTGCTCAGCAACGACTCCAGCAAATGCCACGCTGCTGTGCCCACCTTCCTTCCAGGCCCAGCCTGAACCCCAGGCTGTGGTGGTTCTTCAGCCTGAAAGCTTCCAGAAGCCTCCTTGCCATTCTACTTGTAAGGGCTTGCTGTGTCCACCTGGTGTCCTTTGCAGTGGTCCTGCCGTGGTGACAAAGCACACCCTGTTACTCCTTACTTGTGCTCTCCTGCCTCTGGTAGTGACCAGGGAAGGAAAATGTTGGGAGAGCAGAGATCTTTTCTAAGAACAAAAACTGCCAAAGCTCCTGTGTCAGTGAAGCACAGAAGCTTGCAATCACCAGGAAAATGTTGCTGTCATTAGATGACAGCAGCAACCTTCTCTTGTCCCTTCAAGGTAGAGTTTTTCACACTGATGATAGCAAAATAGAGGTCATTTAATGACTTTTCATGATTTTTTGGGGGTAAGAACTTCAGGAGCAGCCAAAAGCACAGAACCTCTAAACATGGAGAAGTTAAGTTAGAACACCTTTCTGTGGGAAAAGATGACTGAGGGGATGTAACAGATGTGCACAGGACCACGGGACAAGCTATTCACTCACCCCATCAGTGCAGCAGTTAGTGGATATGCAGTGAAACTGTGAGATGCAAGGACCAGAAGAAAGCAAGACAGCTCTCCCCATGCGATGGTTAGCTGAGCTTGCCAAAGACAACTACAAAACCCAAAAGCTGGTGGCACTTGTTTGATGACAAGTTCAGGGAAGAGAAATCCACTGTGTGTTATTAAATTCAAAGCAAACGCATTCAGCTTAGGTCATTCCAAGTCCAAATGGCTGAAAGTAGTGGGAAAGCATTAAGGAGAGGTACAACAAACACTATAGCCCGGATACTGTCCTCCCGAGGCATCTGCTCGCAGTCCCTCTTGGAGACATGACTGTACTCCAGAGGGACTTTCACTCTGATGCCACACAGCAGCTGCTACGGTTTAAAACCTACATCTATTTAGTGAAGCGGCTGAGAATTATGCTCTGTCTATGTTTCTGAGGTTGTTACAGCACTGCTCTGTTAACAAGCCTTCCCAGAACAAAGAGCAGACACAGGCAAAATGGAGCCATACAGACCTAGCAAATTTGACTTACCTTTGTCTAAAGGACAGGAATGCCATTAAAACATGCATCTCTGCTAGGGAGGACAGTATTAATCGTGGTGAAAAGAATAATTCCAGAAACACTTCAGTAAACACAGCTCAATCACCATATGCTCATTTTTGCCCCAAAGTCCCATAACCAATGTGAATAGCTCACCACCTATCCCCATGAAAATGCAGTAAACTCCCTCAGACAGACCGTGATTTATACTGCAGTGTCCTATTAGGGAAGAAGATATACACAGAAATTGTGCATCTTTACCTTATTACAGGCACAGTTCACATGATACCGGTATTTTTACTACTGTTAAATTAAGATATTTTCTAAGTTCAGTTTACTAAATGCTATTTGGGCTTGCTTGCACTTTAATCAAGTACACCACACTGGCACTATTTTTATAGTTCAAACAAGGCTTAAAGACACGTTGAGGTGCAGATCAGCACCTTGTCAAAAATAAAAAGTTGAGGCACAACAGAAAATGACTCCCTTCCATGAAAACAACACGGAAGCATCAGTGGCAATGGCTGCAGAACCTGCTCTTCCAAATTTGTGATATACATAAATGAGCATGAAAAAAGAAAAAAAAAGGAAAAAAAAAACAACAACGAAAAACCACGAAAGGGCAGGGTTAGAAAGTGAAATGCTCAATTTGCAAGATCGGGACCATAATATATTTGCTTAATAAACAAAGGACTGCAGAGGTGTTTGCTCGAAGAAATTCATTTAAAAGGAAAGAAAAAGCCCCGTCTGAGTGAGACTGGTATTCCAGAGGGCCACAGAGAGCCAGCATCCCCCACCTCCTCTGATCCATCATTGCAATCAAGATCTTTCTTAAAGTCCTCCTGACGCGGTAAAGTAAAACCCGAAAAAGCATGCTGGAGGCAGCAGTCGGAAGCATTCACACCTAAGTGCAGACTGCAGCTGGCTTTGCAGCAGTCATTAGCAGTCCTTTAGGAGAACATACAAGCAGCGCTGCACACAGCAGAAGACCAAGATCAAGGGTTTACAGAATGGCGCAGCTACCTGCTCTGCAGCTGGGCGCTGTGCTTCTCGTTAAGCTCACTGAAGCAGTTCGTGCACTCACCAATGTGTTCTCTGTGATGCTGGCAATACACTCAGGGAAGGCTTTTTATTTATTTATTTTTTATTTTACTCCCCCCCGCCCCATGCAGGGAAATTTGCAAGTTGTATGGTGACCCTAGCAGCCATGAAGCTCAAGGTCTCAAAGCTTAGGCAGCTGCCCAATGATCCATATGTTGCTGGGCCGTATTTTTAAATACTGATGCACATACCCAATATCCTCTCTTCTTCTCCCTTGCTAAACAATAAATGGATATTTACATTTATTTAGATTAAAGCAGGTTTTTTTCACAGCATTTCCTGGGCAAGGAAAGAGATGGTAAGCAAGTATTCAGGTGCCCCACTGCACCTGCTGCTGACAGGGTAGGATCCTGTAACTCTTCCCCTCTCTGCTTTCCCCAGCAGGCATGCCCCTGACCTCATTTTTTGCCAGCACAGATGTTCATCTGAAGGACAGTGAGCTGGTTATGGAGCTCAACAACTGACAGAAAACAGTCCCTTGACATTTTTTTGTGTGTGTTTTTTTTTTGGGGGGGGGGGGGTGGGGTTTTCTTTTTCACTTTGTTTTTGTGATTTTTTTTTTTTTGTTTTGCTTTGTTCTATTTTTTTGAGTCTGAGATGCCTCCATGCATCCACTGGTTGCAGACAAGCGACGTAGTGTGAGGGAGGCGCAGAGCATGGGAGAAGCGGTCGGATCAGCTTGGCCGTACTGGCACATGGCACTGTCAGCACAGCAGAGACACCCAGTCCTTCATCTTGGTCCTTCACAGCACCCGTGTGCTCCTCCTCTGGACGCAGATAGAGCATCTCCTTTCACAGCTTCTCCCTGCCAAAGCCTCTCTAGATCAAAGTCCCCAACCACGGCACAAATCCACAGGTATATACCTATTTCCACTTACATTCAAAACTTCACTCACACTTTCCCTCAAGATGGTAAATGCTGAGTCTGGATGGCAAATGCGCTACATCACCTTTTATTTGGGTCACTGCACAGAAGCCCTCATCAGATTACCCCTGCTGATCCATAATCTGACGTGAAAATGCCTTCTTTGTCGAGTGAAAGCTTCCCTTTGTGGTTAACGTTTCCTAGCAAACTGTGCTTCAAGGACTCATGGGGATGGAGAAGAAAGGGAAGGTGTGACACTAAATTCCAGCAAATCAGCCACGGCTCCTTCCTGCTGCTCCGCACCGATGGGAGCTGCAGGGATGGGGCTGGGGGTGTCCGTAGCGATGCGGCTGTCCCGCTGCACGGCCTCCCCGGCGTGCTCACATCCTCGGCACGCAGCAGAGCCAGGAGCCTCCTGCCAGCTGCGTTTTCCTCCTGCTTCAAGAGGGCGGCCGTGCACAAGGATTTGTGTCCGGGTAGGTGCTGGGCTGTAGCGCAGGAACAATTCTCGCTTCCTCTGCATTAAGCAGTAAAGATTTAGTGAAGTGATTATCATATGCAGCTGTACTGGCCTGATAAAATTACACCGAAATAGTGCACTAAATTATATTGACAAGATACATCATCTTTGCATACTGCACGTGCTGGCTGGCTGGGCTCTCTTCTTGAACAAAGCACTGTTTTACAAAGCTAATGAATATGTGGGAACGTTTCCAAGGGCAGAAAAGCAACCGAGTTTTATGGCAGCTTTTTTTTTTTTATTTTATATTTTCATTATTAACATTAAAGCTGCCCCATTTGCATTCATGAAGACAATCATAGATGGCAAGACCACAGGTATAGTAAATAAACTCAAATGCGCCACATAAAAAGAATTGATGTTTGCACCTAGTGCTTCTAAAATGACCATCCAAGTTGACTCGGACAGCAATGACTCTCCTGCCATATGGGTTTTCTGATACCGGACTGCTCTCACTCGCTAAAATCTGCTGGAGCCAGCAAGTTGCCACAGCTAAATCACATCACATCTGCTTCCTGACTTGGCCTGAAATAAAATTATAGCCTGGAATCCCACTAACATTTTATTACAGAAGAAAAAGGGGAGTTAAAGATAAAGCTTAAGGAGAAGACATTCAGAAGACATACAACAAAAGAAAGCAAAATTATCTACTTAAACTGGAAGGCTGTTTTAATTCAATTTAACCAAACTCATAAGAAGCAAATTCTTATCATTATTAAACAAAGGAACTAGCATTATTTTAAGGGTTAAGGGTTACTTACATGATGAAGCTCTTAAGATAATTACAGAATCTTTCTGAAAGCCTTAGGTTTTATATGAGAGCAATAAACCACATAATATATATAATTAGAAATGAAGATGTACATTTAAAACAACCAAGAAACAGAATTGCTATCAGCAGATTCTTCTTTCATTTAAAATCCTTCCTATGCAAAGAAAAATGTTATTGGACCCCAGCCTGTGATCGGCCGCTTTTAAAGCTACGCCTTACATTTCCCCTCAGCTTTTATCACACAAGTGCTTATTGTCACAACACCACATTTTAGCTACAGTTGTCTTTTCCTTTGCTAAATTCAAATTTGAGTAGCTCCAACACAACAGAAAACTCTATGCATATTTTTAATCAAGTTCATCTCTTTCTTTCTTTTCAGATTTAATCTTGTGATTCTCAGAATTATCACAGCTTGCCTTACTCAGCCTTTGATGCTTATAGGCAAAAATAAAGTAGGGAAAAAAACATCAAGAATTAAATTTTTGTGTGAGTTTTTCATGAACCACTGAAAGCAAGTTGCAAACAAAAAACGAAGATACAGGCAAGATTGCCTTGATGTTTTCAGAGCATCAGGAAGGCCTCTTAAAATCCTCAGATTTTGTTTGTTATTGTGTTGATTGCTCCTTTTTCAGCACTGCCAGTCTGCAACTGCCCCATCTACTGGTAGCAGAACACGGCTGTTGCAATAACAAGAGTGATTTGATAGAGCAGAGAATGAAATCTAACAATAAGACAAATACAGAAAATGAAAAAGATCATTTTCCAGCCAGATTTAACACTGTACCATTACATTCCTATAAACATCAACCCAACACCTGCTCTTTTGTGGATGAGCTGCTGAGCAAGCTATTACTGATTTCATTGGAGATTCTTGTCTTTAGTTTCAAGCTCCAGGACTCTAAACAGCTCTCCATCACTGCGCAAGCACTTTACCACATGGTTGAAGAACATCCAGGAAGCGTAAGCAGAAAGACAGGTGAACCACAGCAGGTTTAAGCTGCAGAAAGGAGCTACGGACCTCCAGTTTTCTTTTCAGTACAAACTTTTCAGTACTTTTAGCACTTCAGAAGGACCCTATCTTTTCCCTGCAAATCTTCACTGGGCAAATTAGAATCTCACTAGAGAAAAAAACAAGATGGTGACTCCACCTGTCCTATTCCAGTATTTTGGGCAGAACAGAAATATACCTCCATAGAGAGTCTTGTCTTAGTCCTGCTGTACTCAGGGAGAGGAAAAAGAAGGGGAGGAAGGATTGTGGGCCATTGGTCAACGTCCACCAGGAATTTACCTTTTGTCACTCTGTTGATTGTCCCAACAAGAGAAAACCCAGAAGCGCTACAGTTCTGCTATACATAACCAGCATGCCTGATGCTATACAACACCACTACAGCAAAATCTCTCACCGAGCCAGAGCTGACCCATTACTCCTCATGGGGTATTTACCTCCTAGAAATCTTTAGCCCTCCAAAGTTGCTGAAGCCAGCCAGATGACAGCCCAGACTATATAGATAGCATTGAAGTTTGCACCTAGAGAAAACACAAAACGCACAAAACCAGACATGTTGCTGTCAAAACTGCGCCTCTTGCTGTTCAGCAGATTTTATCTGAAGGCAGAGCTTCAGGGCTCACCTTGCAGTGAGACATCATCTGTTTCACAGCACAGATTGGTCTTTTAAATTATTCTTCAGTAACTGCATCTTTCAATTTCAAAAAAGGTCACCTCTCAATTCCTCAGATGTTTAGTATGAAAACTCAGGTCACTTGGGAGCAAGGTGTCCCCCCTGCAGCTTTATTCAACAAGAAAGACATTAGCCTGCCTCATATCACCATGGGAAGAAAGACAGACTCCAGATCAGTGGCATGACCCAGAGAACTCACTGAATGCTCCAAATAACACCAATGTGCTTGCAAAAGCAGCTGCAGACAGGGGAACTCCTCCCAAGAAACCACAGTGAGCACAGCCGAAGAGCAGTCAAACAATCCAGAAAAATCTAACAGAGGTGTATGAAAAGGGCTTAAAGGTCACACAGATCAGCCCCATTTCACTCCAAAAGGAAAGCAAGAAAAAGTGTGCTGCCTTTTCAAGGAAAGACACCTGGAAGAACATGACGAGCAGTCCAAGAAAGCTGTTGTGAAGCTCATCAGCAGGGCAAGGAGAACACTGCTTAAAAAAAAAAAAAGGAAACAAAACACTGACTCACAAAGCTCAGAAGCAGGCAGGTCCCTTGTTATTTAAGCAGTCTGAACTTTGCATTTCCAGAAAAACTAATCACATATACATATACAAAACTTACAAAATTCCTTACTGAAGATACACCATGCAATCTGGCACAACAAATACCAACACAGATGCAACCCAGGACTTACAATTTTCTCCTTCATACTGGTCGACCTGTTTTGCCTTCCAGAAGGTATATCAGAACAAGCACATTGTTAACGCAACAAACCTGAGAGTTTCACAAAACTATTAGAGACTGTAGGTGATAACTTTTTACCTTCAGAGTCTTACTCTTTACCAAAAGTGACACAGCCCATCAGGTTTAGAAAGTCTGTGCAAACTTAACTGCATAGCTTTAGAGCAGGTTTTTTCTGTGAGAAGTTTTTATGCCCGTCTATCAGCAGTTTCTATTTCTGACAGGCAAAAGGGGTTTCAGAAGGCATTTAAGAAACATGTTAAAACCGTGAGCTTACCAGCAACCCCTGTTAGCTAGAACAAAGTCATTTCTACCATCTCTGTGGCTATAGAAGTCAGCAATCATTGCTCTTTTGCCAGACGGATCACACTCGTACAGAACACAGTTTTGAGTAAGTACTAAAACCAGCTCTTGTACTTATTTCCCCCTCCAGCGTATGTTGCTTTTGAGGTTACAAAGTCAGCTTCAATGTGTTGTGGACCCAAAAACCACCTAAATGATTCAGGAGTTTGCCAAGTCACAACAATTCCCATTGTTTAAAAGAATATCTTCATAAGCAAAGTCTGAAAATGCGTTTGCCCTGCAGTCACAGAATGTAAAATTATTTATCCTAAGGGTAATGCCAGAAAGAGCCTGAGCTCAATCCCACGTTCAGAGGAGGGAGAAACATGCAGAGGTCGTCTTGCACAGTGCCTTAGGTGTCTTACCCTTTGTAATGCTAAGGGCCTTCTGTTAGCAATTCTGTAGACTGACTTTCACCCTGCTACCCTTTCACCCAAGCTGCTGGGGCAGTGTTTTCCAGAGCCTCTGCAGCAAATGTTTCCCTTGTTCTTGTGATGTAATTCTCTGGGCTTGCATCTGCAAACCCCAATATTGCTGTTATAGCAGGTTCTCATGGGAAGAAATTGCCACCAATGTACGAATCAGTCCTTTTCCCCTCAGTTTCTATCCCTTGGCTATATTTTTTGATTTACACTGGGAGACTCAATGACATGTATGCACAAAGCTTAAAAAACCAATATGCATGAGCATCTGCCCTGATCATTTTCTGCTCAGTTAGCAGTAACATGATTGTCAGAAAAAAACAATAGGAAGTTTGAGCTGGTCCTGATGAAAAATATGTAATTATTACGGGAAAAATATGATAAGGGACCATGTGCTACAAGGACACTGACAGAGGACGCTCATTTGGGAATCCTGTCACTTCTCTTCCTACCTGGCCACTGGGGAGAGTTTTCCCTGTCCTTTTTCTTCCTCTCCCTCTCCCTGCTTTTCTCCACCCCTGTAAGTTTTATCATTAGAGCTGATGTATGCCATCAGCTATGGATCCACTAATAAACTTTTATGCACATAAACCTGTTTCAACATCCTTTATGTAACATTCCTCAACATTTATCCACAAAAGTTCCTTTAAGTGTCTAAGCAGCCTACTTTTACTGAGTAAAAAGTTAGTTCTTTTTTTTTAAACAGTATCCAACAATGTTACCAGTTCTCCTGATCACAGTGTATCATACCACAACAAGATTTTAATGCAGCTACACAGTATTACTGAAAGAGCTTTACAAAAAAAAAAAAAAAAGCAGTATTCAAACTGCGGCATTCTACAATTTGTACAGACTTGTCACTTTTGTGAGCTCACTTGCAAGGGAAGCAAAGGTGTTTTAAGGAAGGTGAATTGAGTTTTTTAATGCAGTAAAACTAAGCTTTACCTTCTGCAGGAAGAGGACAATCCTCACGAGCATCTTGGCATGCAGTTCCTCCAAGGTGAACAGTGTTCGAGGTGTACGGATAAATATCTTGGTCTTCCCATAAGCAACGTCATGCTGAAATCCATGACTCTCTATGAGCTTCTTCACAGCATCTTTGTCTGAAGGGAGGTCATGGTTTGGCCAAGTGAATTCTGAGATCATCTTGTACCTGGAATTACAAGGTACAATTTACAAATGTACGCTTGCCATCTATGTTCTCAAAAAGGCCGACCTTCAGCATATTTTAGAAATAATTCCAATAAAATTATTTGATTAGAGGTAGAAGAGCTTCAGACATTTTGTGTAAGAGATGTGACCCTCAAAACCCAAAGTACATGGAAAGGGAATGTAAGAGGTATGATTTTGAGCCATTGAAATTATTGCGAGGAGCTCACTTCATCAACACAGAACTGATGAGACACGACAAACCTCACCACTGTCTTCCTGAAGATTTGGCAGTTCCATTACTCACACCCTCTGCATTTGACTTTTTTTTTTTTTAATTATTAATTTTCAAGGAAGAAAAGCTTTGGTTTGCTCACATTCTACATCAGAAACCAACTGTAATCAACTACTCAGTCAGACAACCTAGATTTTAAAATTCTGCAAATAATGTTCCTGTTCATTTTTGTAGCCATTTCTAACACACTTCATTATTTACCAAAGCAGCAGACAGTTGACTGCCACGGTTTGTGCAAACAACACTACTGCCTGTAATCACTGTTCAACCACTCACTCTAGTCCTTCCTTCCCAAACCCCTTTTCACAATAAGAGAGAGAATGCAGATTGGAACTAAGACAACCATGAATCAAATACAAAAATAATTTCAAAATACCTGCGCTTTGTAAGATTTACTATCCTTGCAAAGTGCTGATTGTGTGAACAGACATTTGTAAAAAGCAACAATGAATTTTCTGCATATAATTTATGGACATAATCAAAAATGCAATAGACATTTTCACTGTTATATTACCCACATTCATGTCCTAAATAAAACATGCATGCAGCAATCTTAACCACTTCTCTATTTAAAAGCCCATGATGCAAGTCAGCCATCAATCTCAATATCTTAGACATTCAGAATTCTCAGCTACTCTTAAACGGCCCCAACAACAAACCTTTTTACAAGGGGGCTGGGTGCACTAAAGGACTTGCTAAACGGACTAAAATAAGCCTGAATGGAAATACCACACCGTCGCTTTCATTCATCAAATTAGCCTTTCTGAATAAGCTTTTGAAGAGGGGAAAAAATGGAGGTGTGCACAGCATCTAAGCAGGGCACGCTATCAGCGTGAGGGCTGCAGCACACAGAACAGAGATCATTGATAAATAAAACAGGCATATAAAAAACCTCAGACTCACAACAGAAGATTCTGCGTTTATACTTGGCTGGCAAAAGCATTCCCTCTCTCAAAAGCACGTGTACACAGGACATAAATATTTCACACTGGTTTCTCTTTCCTGTTCTCATCAGGACAACATTCCTACAATAATTAATTCACTGGGAAAATCTTCCACCTCAAAACACTTGCATTAGGAAAAAAAAAGAAAAAAAAGACAATCGGGATGGCACTGCTAACCCACACTTTACTAAACAGGTCTGCTCAGCTGATGGGGCCAGAAGAAGCAGGGAGAGATGTCAGGGAACTGGAAACATGCCCAGCCAAAGGAAAAAAAATAAATTCTCTTCCTACTTCACAACAAAAATAGGGCTGTCTCATTTAAAGACATCCCAAGACAACGGGACCGTGAGCGGGGGGACCTGCGGTGGAGTTCAGCGAGGCGCTTTTGTTCCTGCCAGGCCTGCGCAGCGCCGCCAGCCTCTTCCCCTCAGCGCGGCCTGGCTGCCGCGGCAAGGCAAAGTCCCGACCTCGCTGCTAATTATAGCGAGGCAGAACCCAGAATAAAGCTGCTCACTGACACCACAACCCTTCCCCTCTCCTTATGCCTAAAGATCTTGACAGCTTTCAAGGTTACTTTTACAGTAAACATCCATTTCTCCTTCCCTGCTTAGCTGCAGAAACAGCCGGCACGGCACGCACAAGGCTGCTACTAGAGTTTAGGATTCACACGCAGCTCTCCTAAAAACAAGATGTTTGTGAGCCACTCGAATACAAAGCTTTGCTGAAACATATTTAGTCTGTACGTGAAGCAGGGTCATTCTCTTCTCCCACCACTGTGCAGCTGATGGATATCTGGGTGTTGTTTTCACGCTATGTGTAACACTGCCGGCAAGCAGGCACGTGGATGCCTTAATGGTCCGAGTGCTGGGCTGCACTCGCGTGTAGCCATGCCCACAGATTCTTCCCCTACCCCACACAAACCCCATTCTGAAACCCACTCAGCATTTTTTGACAATAAATATAGACTAAAGCAAAAAAAAAAAAAATATCACTGCTGTTTAAGACAGGTGGTCCTGGTGTGCATTTCACACAATTAGATGCAGTTACCAAGTGACAGCACATCTCTTGGTGCAGCCAAAAAATATGGAGATCTTACTTTCTACAAATTGGCAGGGGCAGACTAGTTTGCACAGAGCTCAACTAAGAATTCTCTTAATTTCAAGGAAATGTTGGGAAGGACGTTCTTTAATGGTCTCAGTTGTGCTTCACGTCATTTCCTTCTGGTAGTATCAGCTACCTTATGGTATTTTAGAGCTAAATAGCAACACACACTTTTATTATGAAAAGGAAAGTTTTTAATATTTTTTTTATATACATGTACATACATACATATATATCAATAGACACACACATGCAGATGTATCTATCTGTATCTCCTGTCCCCTCTCAGAGGAATCAGCAAAACATAACATAGGTATTGTTTTGGGCTCATAAAACGCGAAAACTTCAAGATTTGTAGGACTGAACTTTTATAAATGTAGGCAAACAGATGACTATGTTATGCCCTAAAATCTCCTCTTACTCTAGATCTGTCTTCAAACGAGCCCCACTTGCAGGGCAAGAAATCAGAGCTAAAGGGCTTGGAGTCTCCCCCATGCTCTGTCTCCCGGTAAGTCTGTTAAAAAGGAAAGGAACAGAAATCCCTTGCGATCCCTGTTCAAAAGCCATTCCAAAAATGTGCAGCTTGTACACAAGTCATATCCCCTAGCCCTTTTAAGAGGGGCAAGTCTCACTCAAAAAGAAGGAACAAAGAATTTTGCCTCAACAAAAGCAAAACAAAAACTACATCCAGGCCAGAAGGCTTTTTTGTTGTTGTTGTTTTTTGTTTTTTAAATTTAGAAAAGTCAATGTAGACTGGACTCAGAGCAATACTGTGGTATGCAAATACAATGTCTGATATCTTATGCTTTAGATGTTTAATCCTACTCCAGGGTTCAGCAGAACAAATGTTGCAGTGGCCTGAAAGCTGTACCAGTTGCCATGTGCTAATTTGGTTTACTGGCTGTAAACAGCACTTCTGGTTTTAAGCTTACAGGAGCTCATCAAACGTTCTTTAAAAGCAAAGCAGCTGTTTATATTAATAGTCATTACACAAATCTAAAGAGTAAATTGTAATAAATTCTACACGTGAGGGCAGAAGCAAGCACTAACCACTGCATAATGTTTAAGAGAACTGATAAACAAGACTGCAGGCTGTGTTTGATAAGCCATGCCCTTTCGTTCTACGTCAGGTATCGTGAAACGCCCAGGCAAATCTCCACTGTGAATAGCAAAAGATCTTTCAAGAGCACTTTGTTTCCAACATGCAACATCCCACCTGTCTAGTTTTTCTTTTTTTTTTCTTTTTTCCTTCTCTCAGGGACTTTTCCTCACTTAATTCAACAAAAGTAAAAAACAATTCAATATCTTAAGAGGATGGATCCTTAGTACCCGTATTAATTTAATGAAGCTATAAGACAAATTACAATCTAAAACATTTCATTTGTCACAAGTCTGTTAGGAATAAAGAGGCCAAGGAGTATCAAAACATGTTTTAATGTGGTCATGTTATTATCTGTTTTTCAGACTTCCAGTTTTTAAGTCCAGAGGTTTCCTCCTGCACATGCATAATGTCACTGTGCACCATTAAGCACTTCCCAAGAAACACAACGTCTGTCTCTTTCACTGCAACAATTAGACAATATTCAGAGAGAAAACAGAAGTTAATTAGTTCTGGGTTTAGGGTTATGCTCTGGGGAAGAACCTCATTACACATTCCTTCTGAAGAGACTAATACAGCAAATGAATTTTAGCACGAGGAAGCTGAGCCTGAGTGCCAAGTACACACCTCTAAACAGATCTGCTGCCACAAAATGAGACAGCATCCAGTGTCCTTGTTAGACCTGTGTTTTATTGTATCCAATGTCAGATATTAAAACAAACACACACTACCACCCCATGTGCTCAGAAGTGAGGATCACAAGCCCAGAGGACTTGAGACTTACTGTCCACTCATGGGGAGACAGCCAAATAGGTCCAGCACCCGAGCTGTCTTGCAATGAGCTGAAGCGAGTCGCTTGCCAGCACCCTCCTTACCTGTGCAGAAACTTCTCGTATGTTTGGCGGTAGGCAAATCCTGCTCGGCGCACTCTCACGTTTTCCAGAAGGCCAAGGTATTCAACCTGATGCCTGCAACGTTCCTCGTCAAAAAGCTGTGGTGACTTCTTATCGTTGGGCTTAATGCAACGGACATAATAGGGTTCCTAATGGGACAAATCAAACCGAGTTTCATTCAGAAAGAAAGAGTCTATAAAAATAAAACAGCTTCTACATGAAAACCTTAAAACGTCAGTCCACCGTACTCATCTGAATGAGGTTTGGTTGTTTAACAGGAATTACGAGGTTAGAACAGAAATGACAAGTGGCACACAACATGTTCCTCCCCTTAGCACACTGCAACAAGATCTGTTACAGGACTGTGTTACTCATTCGAGCTCTATTGTCCTTTGCTATATGTCAGAACCAGTTTCACATCCTTCTTCTCTACAGACTTTGATGATAACAAAACCCGTCTTCACAAACAATACAGCAAACGGTATCATTCATTGTCCTGATAGTCAGATAAGGCTTTTCCAATACCAACATATAAAAGCAGCATGGATTACTCTACAATTTTTAAACTATGCTTCATGCAACTCCTACAAAGCTTGTAGCAACATGCTTGAATGATGGCAGTCACTGAACACTGCTCTGTGCAGGGCAAAAACTGGTTCCCTTCAGGCTGGTTCAGCATCACAAGCACATCACAGCACCAACGCGAGCCAGCAGCATGCACATTCTTCTCTCTGCACCACCCTGGAGCTGCACAGGGCAGACAACAGCAAACAGGACACGGGGGCACTGCTCCATCCACTCCTGCCTTGTGCTGGCTGGGCTGACTCAAGCCAGCTCAGGTGAGGGTCCCACAAGGCTGCACGGCTTCCACTGCCGGTCAGCCTGCCCTCACCAGATATGCTCCATATGCAATCCCACAAGGTGGGTTTTTTTTATGTTTACTTTCATATTTTATGAGGTTAAAGGCAACTTTCAGTTAGGCCAATACAGTCTATAACTAGCACCAGCAACGCTAGTAAAGGGTGACAGTAATTCTTTAAAACTAATCTGCTTTAACCACAGTGGGGTTTGAAGTTGATTCATTTCTTCCTCTTCATTGCTATCCCACTTCTAACTTTACAGGGAGAGAAAAGGCAGTTAATAAGCATCATAAAAGCTCAAAGTGCCCACCCTTGTTTTTCAAGGTAAAATTGCATTCTTACAACCTCAATATATACTATTTTTACAGTAGCCCTCGCAAAAGGACTGGCATATTCTGCAGGCTGGCAGAGCCTCCTGCGCAGCAATCTCATCATTAGCTGAGGAGAGAAGTCAGATGAGGATCCCAGTCAGCTCTTTCAGCTCAGAAGGTCACAGTGTGTCTGGAGACGTGCTTCGGAGGATGTGTTGAAGATGCACCTCAACTGGAGTTTTTCAAAAAATCTGTTTATAGCAACACTAACATTATGATAAAGGGAGATAAGCAGCCTCTCTGAAACCTTAACATTAGAAAATTCAACTTTCATAATCACAACTGATAATTAAGGGTTTCAGCAGTTTGCCCCTGGACTTGATGAAACATCTGGCTGTACAACCACCTATAAAACTGTGCTCTGAGAAACCACAGGCCCTTTCCCCAAGGGCTCTCCACAAGAGTCTGTTCTGTTCCAGTACTACCTGCTGGTTTCAATAGAGATCTGAATGAAGAAGTACAGTGTGTTTACTAAACCTGTAGGTAATATAAAGATTCAGTGTGCATGGACAGAACTCACAATTTTAACAAATGGTGCGGGAAAAAAAAGGGATGAATTTAATGAGGACAAATGCAAAGTTCCATGTTCATGTAGAACATGAGCCAAGTTCACGCTTTTCTAACAAAGTGGTACAGAAAGGGCAAAACTGTAAGACAAAAAATACATCAGATTTCTACTTATCTGAACATTGCATTCAGTTTCAGGCACTTAAGTTCAAATGAGATGCAAGTGGACCTGAGTCAGTTCAGAGGAGAACAACAAAGATCAGAAATCCAGAAAACGTGATCCAGAGAAAATACAGTTTTAGTCTACAGGGACTGAAAAGCCACATAACCGTCCTGATGGGCAGCACTTAACATACCTTACATACATAATATACCTAAAGGGTAGATAAGAGAAGAAGTAAATATTCTGTTTTTATGACAAAAATCACCAGCTTTAAATACAATATATAAAAAATCAAGTTGGACATCGGGAGAACAAGGGATGGGAACAGAATGCCTGCAGAAAGGAAGGGAACCCCCATCACTGGAGGGGAACAGACTGAACAAGCATCTGCATGGAGAAGAGTGAGGCAGAGGTGTCCTCAATCAGGAGGTGAATTACACGCATTCCCAAGGTTCCCTCTAGTCCTATTTTCTATCATGTGTCTATGATTTAGCTGTTTTCTATGATTTTAGGTCACTCTCCTAAACTCAGGATAACATGAATGGCCCCAAATTGCTATTTTCCCTTCAGTAATGTTAAAGAAAGAGGATCATCCCTGAATAGTGCTAGTGCTGGCTAGTGCTGGCATAAATTGGAGGTACACAGCACTGACGCGCATGGAGGTTTCACACACTAATGAATACGAATAAGCTGAATATGAGTAATGAACAGGCTGAGACATAGAGGCCCTGGAAAAGCAGAGCCTTGTATCCTCAAAACTGATACAAGCCAGTGATCTTTTGGGGAAGGTGTTGGACTGGAACATTTCCCTGCTTTCCTAAGTTTGTGACACAGCACCAAGCTGCACCTTTCTCCTGTAGGACTGTCCTTGGGGTAGGAACATACTGGTGGGGAGCTGCACTGAGGATAGGGAGCACAAACTAAGCCAGCCACACATACCACACATACGTGTGCTGGCAGCATCCCTGCTCTGCCTGTCCTTCATGCAGAAGCCCAGGAGCGGGCACGGGGAGCGAGCAGGTAAACAGCAGGACGTGAAGTTGCTGCTGTGGGCCAGTTGTAGACTCGTGGGATCGTTTAGGTTGGGAAAGACCCTCAGGATTATTACATCTCCCTTCTCCTCTACTGACTTCACCTCTCCATGTGATGTGCTTCAGGGATAGCTTTTTCACAGTCTGGTTTGGCTCCCTTCCGTACTGGGGAGATGAGGCAAACCTGCATGCAGTGGAGAAAACTGCCCTGCTGCCAAATAGCTGGCCAAGCCCCTGGGAGGGCAGTGCTCTCTTCATCCTGCTCTTCTTTTCAAAGCTCCAGAGAGCAGCAGGCTCAAAAAAGGAAGCAGCATTGAGGACAGAGCATACACAGGATCTTTAAGGTCCCTTCCAACCCAAAGCATTCTGTGCCCCCAGACAGCCATGGGACAGATCTGTTCCGTGTGAGGTCTTCTCCCGAGCTCACCGCCACACTAAGTACTTTCTTCTGCGGCAGTAATTCAACACAACCTGTTCCTATTCTATTTGCTCTCCTTTCCTCATGGACAGGATAGTGAAACAAAAGGTGCTGGTAAAATTTAAAGAGTTTTAAGAGATTTATGCATGAACTTTTTAAGCTTTCTCCTGAAAATTCTCTCCGCACTGAAGGTAACAAGGTTTACAGGGTCTTTATTCACTCGACAGTCTCCTACCAGCTCTAAGAACGTGCAGTCTGCGTGGGTGACAATTTTTACTTCAGTTGTAGAACTCGGCTGTGCCATGGGAACACGGCTGTCAGCAGCACTCTTCACACTCTCTCAGACATCATGTGTCAACCTCTGAAGGTAGAAGCAACCCCATCTGAACTTCAAATCAGTGTTGAAGTAGAAGGTTTGATGTGGTCATGGCAGCTATTACTGGTGAGGAGTAGGAGTTTGCTGGACCTGAAGCCTGCGATTTGTAATCCCTGTATTGTAAGGTCTCAGTTGTATGGCAAGAAACAAAGACAAGGTCATTTATCTGCTAGAACGAGTCCTCTAATGAACTGGAAATAAGCTACTTAGGAAAACTGCAGGATATGCAGAGAACTTCCTGAATTACAGCTGAACTTAGAAGCTATGAAGAAGTCTGCAATTGTGAAGATGAATGGGCTGCAATTCTCCCCATCTCCTCCCGCTAATACACGGAGCTTGGGCCACTTCTCCATCCACACGTTAGTCACCCAGACTGTCACACAGAGAGACCTATCCTTGTGTTAGTAACAGGGTCGCTAACATCAGAACGATGCTTGGCCGTGCCACATCTGCCCTCAATACTGTTGTGTTGCAATTGATGTCAAGATGAATATAAATTTTCTGATGAGATTGATATCACAGATATTTATTACACATTCAATCCACTGAATTGCAGCATCTTGAGAACACGGTAATTAAGAGTGTGAAGTCAAGAAAAATGCATCTCTCTTCTCTGCCTCAAGGGAAGTGGTGTCAGTTGTTCATTACAGACATTATAGTGTCCAGTTCACAGTTATTTGTTATTGCTACATAAACCCCCTTCACCACTGCAGATTTGTCTGCTTGGGTTGTCATTCACGTCTTTGTCATTCGAAAATGCAACAAACCTCCGTACAAGAAGTCTACACTTCATGACTTCAAGCCCAGTACAAAGGGGAGTGAGTGACTCTATCTGCATTTGATACAAAAGGCAGAAGTCAAGATGCTGCTTTCCTTTTGGAAAACAGGAATAGGAAGTTCCTGTACAGACAGGAGATCATCTATCAGTGCAATTACAGTGTAATTAAAGCCTCTCAGCAACGACAGCTACCAGGGTAAATTCTAAAGTAGATTATTCCATGCTTACAATCCCACCAGCTTCAGCTCTTCAGGGGGATAATTATGCAGCTCCCATTATTGCACCATGAGGCTGTCAAGCCCGGAGCTGCATTTTATAAATGGAAGAACTGAAATACAGAAGCACAAAGGCTCCTGTTCTGAATGCCGTTTAGGTGCCTATTTGCAATTGATTTTTTTTTTTTTAATGAAGTGAAGCGATTTTTAGATTTTTAAGTATTAAAAAGAAAACAATTCAGTTTATAGTTTTTGCACCCTAACCAAACTCCTCCTTGAGAGATTTCTATTCCATAGTTTATAGCTCATTAGGTGAAAGAAGGGATAGGACACATCCAGTACAAATTTGTCAGTTCTATGTCCAATCAGTCACAGTGATGACATTATAACTTACTAGAGATGAAGCCTGTCAAACTGATAGGAGAGGTATGGGTGAAGGAAAAAAATCAGACAAAAGGAGATACAGAGAAGGAAAAAAAGAAAAGAAAAGAAAAAATATAAAAAGATAAATGCCCAGAGAGAGTTCCAAAGAATCTCATCATTTACAGTCATGTCAGCCAAAGGACTTCCAGTATCAGTATTTAAAAGAAAAAGAAGAGCCACCCACAGCAATCCATCACAGAAAGACCAGATTCTCAAGAGAACAGTATGGGCAGTAAAATATGTGCTTGAGAAATGTTACATGGCAACACGGCAACTCTATAAAGCTAGAGCATTACATATATATAGAAACAAACAAATAAGAAAAGCTCTTTGTTCTATCTATCACAGGTTTCTGCCCAAAAGACTCAGTGTATGTCTGGAGGATTACAGTATTGTTAAGATACCAGCAGTGATAACCACCACTTCAACTCAGCATCCTCCAAAACCATAGTTTTTGAGACTGCATACTTGTAGGGAAATGTGTAGATATAAGCTAAAGTTAAGTTCATATTTGTGAACAGCTCTTGCAGTGTTTTAAGGCCACTTTCGGAAGGACGTGACACTAATCACCGTACCTTCTGCCCCTTCCTCTCTGGGATCGCAGAACTCTGCTTCATCACCGGACCCCAGTGTTAAAGCAGAATACCAACAAAACAGAATTTTAAAAGTAAAGTTAAATAACCAGCTCCCCTGTAGGTATTGATTGCATTTACAGAATTTAAGATTTGCTTCTGTTATTATTGTTATTATTCCTGCTCACCAAATTAGCATTTTTGGAGGCTATTACCCCAAATGACAGGTTCAAAGATACTGTTGACACTGCTGAAAACACTGCAGCTTTTCTGGAAAGCCAAATGAGTACCAACGGACTGCCAATCTGTTCAAGGACTGTAGAAACACTCCTCATAAACATGGTTTGAATTAGTTTAGGGAGAAAGATTAACCAAGCAAGAACAGCCCAGTTGGACTGTGAGGCTGGGATGAGGAAAGCAGCACTGACTGCGCTTCCGCACCGCGCGCGCTCTGGTAGCGTTAGTGAATCACCGGACTGCAACAAAAAACAAGCCTGTCTTCATCTCGGTTTTTGAGAAACAGTTGAGAAAAGAATGAACTGATATTACCTCTCCCTATGGAACCTTATTCCTCTGTCAGCTGTAGGCCACAGCAGCTAACGCTACTTGCGCAACACTTTTCAGAGAGCTGTTTTCACCAGCTGTTACCACAGGCTTCCCAAAAACCATCCTGCAGGGCCCAAACCGCAGTCAGGGATGCCGAAGTTGTCATTGTTGATCCCCAGAAGCGCAACTCTGGTCCCAAGCTAAGCATGGGAAAAATGAGTAACACGACCCAAGGGAAGAGGCTGCGGTACCCGAAATCACAGTGAGTGGCGTTGCCTGAAAGAGATCGCGGTTTCACCAGCCCAGGAACAACAACTGCTCACCCGCCCACCATCCCCAGCAGCAGCAGCAGGAGAGCTGAGACAAGTACCCGAACCGTCAATGACTCAGAGGCAGGGTATCCCGTTTATTTGTACTGCATAACCAGCATCTAGCAGAACATGGTCTGAATGCCTAGAGTTCTTAGCTCACTAATAACATGCACATGGTATTAACTGCCCAGAAAGCCACCTCGAAGAGATCCTCAGGCCATAACAGCCAAACAGCAGCACCATCTCTTTGCACTCTGTTTTACCGTTGGAAGTACACAATGATTGTCTTCAAGACCCTTATCTAAGCAGCCTCTGGTTTTCGGAGTACACCAAAATTTACATCCTTTAAAGAAACATAAGCTTGATCTCAGGATGAGTCTCCAAATTTTCTTCCGACCCCCCCCACAAG
This sequence comes from Anser cygnoides, assembly GCF_040182565.1. Taxonomy (NCBI): domain Eukaryota; kingdom Metazoa; phylum Chordata; class Aves; order Anseriformes; family Anatidae; genus Anser; species Anser cygnoides. The sequence continues at coordinate 3,299,925 of NC_089894.1, forward strand.
ATGTATGACAGCCAAGCTCTCCATTAAAAACAGCTAAAGCCCAAACACATAACTTAGTTTGCAAACTTAAGTACCTACAAACTCTGCTCTGCAGGGAGCATTAGCCATGTAAACTTTTAAACAGCAAACTCCAAAGTGCAAACTTCACCCACTTTGTTCCAGCCCTCCATCAGGCTAAAGGTTGGCCATAAACCACCACACAATTATGACAGCCCTTGACTTCTTGCTGCTTGGCAAGAGCCCTTGTTAAGCCCTGACAAACACTGTCTGTTTAATGACAGTCCTCCCCTTAATGGGATCCAAAACCCTCTGGGAAATACAACACACTGTGACAATTTTCTCCATTGCTATTAAAGAGAAAATAAGCAAAAAACATCATCTTAAACACATGTTTCTCAATAAAAAGTTAGTAGAGGTATAGAATGCAAAGAAAATATTTGTCTCTAAGTCTCTAACTCTTAATATTCTCCCCAAGAGGAAAGAGAAATCCAAGCCCATGGTATGGCTGGCTACAGCTCTAAGGTAAATGGCAAGTCAGGCTGAGAAGGAAATCTGCCCCATCTCCCTTCCATCGGAGTCACAGCCACCTTCTCCAGCCCAGCACTGTACAATTTGCCATCCAGGAAAGCTCCAGCAGTGGGGTAGGAGCACTCGCCTTCTGCTGATGGTGCCTGCCTACAGCACTGCCTGGCCTTAGGCTGGGCTAACACAGGCATCTTCTTGGTGGCCCTCCATCGTACGCTCACTGGGGAAAGCTACAGGGCTTTATTCCTTGGTCGGGAAGGTCAGCTAGCGCCTCTCAAATCACTGTTGGTTGGACTTGCACACCCTCCTGCAGCCTTACTACCGAAGATTAAATCCAACCCAGAAATAGAATTTAAAAATATAGAGCAAACATGTTTTCATCTCCTAATTTTGGAAAACATGAACCAACATACTATTATTCGTAATATTTCCAGTACAGAGAGCTCTCTCTTCCTGCGCCCAGCCAGTACTGTATGACAGTGCTATGACCAGTATAGCACCTATTAGGACTTTGTTACTCATGTGCCTGCCATGCCAACAAAAAACTGAAATAGTTTTCTTCCCTTCCCTGGGTCTTCTATCAAGGATTGTCTTCCTATAAAGGTTTTCCTAGCCTTAACATATCTGTGGACATGTTTCCCTTCCTGATCTTGGGCCACTAACATTTCTCTTGCTACAACAATTCCTAAGAAGATAGAACATCATCCTTTATTGCTTAGTTATTCTAACAGGTAACATATACCATTACTGTGGGCTCACTGCTCCTCTCGTGTGGACCACGTACCCCTTCCACACCACCTCCAGGAGTCCAGCAAGGTGACCCAGAAGCAGGAACACCCAAACTCCTCTTATTGATCTGCATGAGGGATCTGCTCATGCCATTCTGTCCCCCAGCTGCGCTGCATTCAAACAGCCTCCTTCAGAGTTCATGCCCTTACCTATCTTTCTCCACACAGAGAAGTGCTGGCCAAAGCAATATTTTACTAATAATTAATTTTTTTTTAGTGGAAAGTAAAAGGTTTCACTTCTCAGCCTCTCACACAGCAAAGGAAAGAAGGAAATCACACAGGTCTGTCTGTGTTTTCAAGGCAGTCACTTGGCATTGAAAGACAGAAAGAGAAAATCTCTGCATCGTGAAACTACATCCTCTGAACACTCTGCCAGAAGAGCTTTATTATTTATTTGATATAATAATTATTACCCAAGAGAGACTGGCTTTACTACAAGTGAAGGGTACGCTGGTCACACACTGAACAAAAATTCACCTTCTTTATGCAGGGATGGCAGCTAACTATCCCAAGAGATCTTCACAGCTGCCCATTGCTACAATCAAAGCTCATCTGCCACCGATCAGCTTGGCTCTCTGACAGATTACAATGATAGGAAGGTGACAGTCTCTCCATAGACGAGCTACACCCTACTAATCAGAAGATGGAGTCAATTTTGAAACTGAAGTATTTACCTTTGATGCCAGGTTGTCCACTAGTGCAATCATGGAGTTCTTAAAAAGGGTAGCAGCTGTCAAAGGTCGCTTGGTTACCTCAGTGATGCTCAGTTTACCTTCAGGCCACATCATCTTCAGCACAGGATTAGAGCTAAAAGACAGCTGCATTAATTGCACAGTCTAACAGAAGGGCAATAAGTGTTCCATTAAATTTAAAATTCAACTGCTCATTTTTGTCCAGATCTCTTTGCCATTTAAGTCAAACCAACTTAACATTCTTGGAGAAAACATCTTGTGCTTTTGAACAATATACAGTTCAAGCTTATAACTGAATGTTCCAGAAAAATGACAAGTTCATTCTCCTCTTAAGATAAAGATGTGCAGTAATGGGATAGTAAAAATCCTGCAGAAGTGATCTATCAAAAGCAGAGTCTGCCTCACTGACACAAACATAAAGAATTTAATCAAGATAGAAAAGAGCAAGATCATATCCTACAGCATCCTCCCCTAAAACAGAATATTTGATATCACGCTGTATTTCTGCACCATTCTTGATATATAAATTAATTCATATATTTTAGCCTACATTTTCTTGAAGGGTTGAAGGTGAGATAAAATGGCCAGGATGGATGGCAAGAGATCTGGAATAGACAAAAGCTGAAAGCAGTTACAGCAATCTAATGGCCAATCTATCACGTTTTAATATGCCATAAGTGGTCTTTGTGAACAGTCTTTACCAGAGATTTAACTGAAAACAGAGACTAAATTTAATAAAATGTCCGTACAGCAAATATTCTGCAGGTTTTGAGTTAATGTGAAGTCTTGAAAACACAAACAGCAAGACTCTTCAAAAGAGTACACTGAGTAAACACGACAGGACTGTAAACTAAGTTAATAGTCGTACTAGGTTTTAAACCAAGCAAACACAATTGTCCAAGCAGTTGTAGGCTACTTTACGCTGTCTTCCACCTCTGAACAAAGTCTCTGGAAGGTTGAGATAAGCCACAATTACAAAAGAATTAAAACATTTAATGCCAGCCATCAAGGAGAACAGCTTTCCGAGCACCTTTATATAAAAATATGTTTTGAAAATTTCAAATGTGCTTGTCAAAAGCAACTTTTACTTGCCTAATTAGTATTTATAGCAAGTGACTACATGGTTTAATTTTGTCATGTCATAGCACATACGAAAAGGATTGAAATCTTTTTCCTCTTTTTTCCCACCACCCCAAGTCTTTCTTTCAAAACAGGAGCTTGTAATTGGGACCAACATATCGTTGTAGACCAAGTTCTACTCAGTATCTTTAGCAATGGTTAAAGACAGATCAGTATTAGCACATCTGCAACTGGTCCGAAAACCTTCTTAATGACAAAACAAACAGCACAGGTAATCTCTGTGCAGTTATCTTGATTGCACAATGAGTTGGGTTCAAACACTTCAAATTTCATTAAATTAAAGGTTAAATCAAAGGAAAAAAAAATAAAACACAAGACAAGATACACAGAATAATAACTTTATCCTAAAACTAAACTAACAGCCTTCGGATCATGGTAAATATACAAACATCAAATGTCAGAGCAATGTGTTTATTGCAACAGCTAACAAATGCACTGCACACACTGTAAAGATAGCATCAGTGAAAATACTAGTTTCTTCTAGCATCCACTCTTACAGAGTAGGATTCTGACAGATCAGATTCTAAATTCACCTCATTAATATTTTTATTCCTACCTGTTGTACATGAGGCGCTTGAAGTCTTGAAATAAAGTGTCCTTGTTTTTGTCAATAAATCCAGTGACTGAGTAACTAAAAAAAAGGGAAACAGTTAATTGCAAAGTTCTTCCCAGAGCTGCTGGTATCACTGTGAAATCAGTATCCTCGCACTCCTACAGACACAGCAGATGCTAATCAGAAATCCAGCTCTGTTTTCCAACCTATCACTAATGTGCTGCATGAGCGCTGTCTGAGACTTGGATCTTTCTGCCCGGCTTTCCAGCTCCAGCATGGCAACAACACGTAATTAGTTTTCAGACAGCTGTTTGCACCATGTAGATGAAGAGCATGATGGCTGGGACATATAACAAGACTAGGGCGAGTTGCAGATTGCCCAAATTCAAGAGTTACGCTCATGACTTCCGCCTTTGAATTCAAAGCATGTGTTTGTATGAAATCCTACAGACCTAAGTTTTGCTTTGCCACCTATCTAGTCGATCCTTTTCTTGGTGTCAAAGAAGATCCTCTAGCGGGACACTGTCTCAAATCAGGAACAGGCTATAACCAGTGACAAGGGAACTCTATTGGAAATCAATATAGAAATTGTGGACTTTCCTCTCTCTATAACCATGGAAATACTCCCCCAAAAGGCTACTGTTAGACTTCTGAATTTCATCTCTTCTCCAAGGCTCAAGACAGACAGTACTCTGTCCTCAAAGATAATCCAAAGAGGACAAAATCTCTCCATTCAGCAACTCCCTCTCAGCTGCCTCCTTGTACCACTGAGCTTCAGATTACCCCAGGAAACCAGCACCTAAATTGCAAACACTGGGATCTGGAGCATGACAACAAATCCCCAAAACCTTATTGCTCTGTGTAACGTAGTTCAGGCTCAAATACTACCTGCAAACATTTCCACATTTCAGTGTTGTTTTTTTTTTTTTTAAAAAGGAAATTTGTTCACTGGGCGCTGGCAGTGCAGAAGATTCAACCACTAATATATAGCCTTGTATTTTTTCTCCTCCTTGGCAAAGTGTTTTGGAATCAGCAATGTATATCAGCAATCACTCGGCACAGACTCCAGAACAAAGTCTGTCTTCACTGAATGAGATCCAGTACCCACTGGCTACCTTTATAAAATGAAAGTAAATTTAATCCCAAGTCAAAAGGTTAAAAAAAAATCCTTAATTGTTAAAATCCTAAATGATCTCCACATTAACCTCCCATTAAGTTCTGCTAGCACAAGGAGTTGCACAAATTCTTAGCCATTCCATCATTTCAGTGATGCTCCAGACAACAGCTTTCCTAGTGAGGTTTCTAACATACGGGCATCTTTCACTTCTACTTAATTTTCCTTCTTACTACTCTCAGATACTGCAGCCATTTCTGTAGAGTTCAGGTACAAAAAACTTTTCAACCTGAGTGGGAAAGGCTCCTTGCACTGATACTTATTTTAACTTAGCACTACCCTGCATATTTTGAGTGAGCTCAAACTGATTTTAGAATTTAAAGCCAGAGAGTTAGATAATCATACTAAACAGATGTCTAAACAAGATTTTATTAGCTCTGTATAGCTTTCTTGTATAAACAGTGCTAGCTTTTTTCCCCCCGAAACATTGCTCTCCCCTTCACCTCCCCACCTCATATTCTCCTTTTGTTTCAATTCCAAGAAGAAAATCATATTCTATACAGCAAGTAACTAGCATAATATTTAATTGATAAGCAATTGCTGCACTCTGTAATTCTGTATGACAGCTATTCTGGTCCATACCAGAAGCAGCATTAAATCAGAATATCATACCACTTCAAAGCTGGCTAGAAGACAAAAATAGAAGGTGCATCTTTATTTCTGAAAGAAACTTACATCACATCTCCAGCGTAGTGCTTGATTCGAAAGTCTCTGTCAAACTCCAGGGTTTTGTCAGTTGCACAAAGCTAAAACAAATTTCACATACATTAAAATCTCACCATTGGATTTTTAAGTTTCACAGAAAAGTAATGTGCCTTGGAAACAGAAATGGAAACTGTAGTTATTCCACTTTATATGCACATGTGTGGACCTGAAATCCAGTTGTAACACTGCTTTATAACATTTTTTCATGGATGTGTTATTAAAGCATATATTTGTACAAAATCAAATTGTAAGAACCTACAGTTTTATTAACAAATTGAAACTACCTCAAAAATACCATTAAGCAAAAAGAGCATTTGTGCATACAGAGAACCATCGCACCTAAGATTTCTTCATGGCCTTTTTTAAGTCTTCCTTCGTACGTTTTTTTCCATTGCAACGTCCCTCCTCAGCAAATAAATGAAGAAATCAGAATATGACAATTATGGTAGCAATGCTTGTTCTGTCCCACTACCAGCACTCACTGTAGCTCATCGAACACCTCCCAGACAGTGACCAGCCCCACAGATCCATCCAGGGTGGAGAGAGCTACAACCCTCAATTCCCATCTCAGACTTCACATTCAATTTTTCACTGCAACAAAGACGTCAAATGCCCATGTGGCAGCCACTCAGCAGCAGCGGCCAGAGATTTCTTTGCAGGAAGCATGGGCACCATGAAGACTATGAGCAAGTATCTATCCAAAAGTCTTAGGAAGTCTATCCACCCAAAGTCTTCGGAAAACAAAAGAGGAAATTAGCATGGTCAAACTGCAGGATAGAAGAGTTTATTAGAAACATGAAGATATCCTCCAAAAAGCTTTACCTGTGTCTAAGAATAGAAAATAGATTGGCTTAAAGAGATTAGATGTAAAATAAATAAATAGAAGCTTAAACAAACAAACAAACAACACAAGAAGGAAAGCAAAAAGTTTGCATAATAAGATACATGAAGGTTACAAAGGTATAAGAAGTCCAGCACAGCAGGAGCAGGAAGCATGCCAGCATCTGCAGAGCTGACAAATGACTCCAGAGTAGAAGGAACACAGAGAAAATGAGGAAGAGGCCAAACCAGGAAAATGAAGTAATTTTTCTTTCTGCAGCTGTGCTTACCAGCAAGGGGCTAGGGAGGATCTAATGCTTTTTTCAGCCACCCAAAACATACCTCTCAAACCAACATGTCAATAGAAGAGGTATAAGATGAGCAAAACCACAATGAAATGAAGTAACTCTTGCTGCCAGATGGGACACACTCATCTGCGTAAGCTTCTTGCTTAAAACTCTTCCAGCATGGGAGATACTGGAAGGGGGCTTAACGCAATGCTAGTTCTCATACTGAGTCTTTCTCTCTACAAACTTTGTGTCTACCGGGCAAATCGGCAGAAATTATTAAAAAGAACAGCAAGTGTACTGATACAGCTGATAGCCTGCTTGGATTTCTAGGAGCCCTTTCTCAAGGTTCCTTATTAACAACTCAAAGAATTCAAGTTTCTGTGCAGGACAGGAAGAAAGGGGCCTCACACAAATAACTGTTGGAAAGATGGGAAATGGCATAACAGCGAACGGTCGGCTCCTGCAGTTTATCAGGGAGTCCTGCAGAGGCCTGCCCTACCATCTGCAGTGCCAACAGCATCTTAAATGAGCCAGGATCTGAGGGTAACAGGCAGGTGATCAAGACTGTTGATACTTCTTAATTATTCAGGGAAGTAAAGACACTGGCTGGCTGTGAAGAACTGCAGGAAGACATGAGATTCCAGAGGAATGGCACAAAAGAGCAAATGAAATTCACTTATTTCAGAGACATCCACAGAGAAAAGCCAAAGCTCACAGTAAGTCACAAACCTAAAACTATTAACTCAACAAGTACTTTAAATACCCTCCATCTCAAAAAGGACACCAGAGAACTGGAAGAGGCTTGACAATGGGCGAACTCCATCAAAAGCACTGACTGCTACAGGAGGCAGGGCCAAAGGAACTAAGCCTCTTCAGGTCAGGAAAGGAACGACAGAAAACACGGAGAAGATGTACTGGAAGATAACAGTGAGCAACGTTTTGCTGTTTTAGAACTAGGAGGAAACAAATGTAACCTAAAAGGGAAAATGGATGGGAAGGAAGGAGCTCTTCAAACAAGTATCTACGCTGTGGAACACCTTGTCGATTAAAAAAGAAACGAAAACCAAACCCCAAAAAACTATCAAGGGCACTAGCCCTGATTCAGAAGGACAGCAGATGGCTGGAAATTGGGACCGTATCAAGTTATCACTACGTTTGTCCCATATTCTTCTCTCAGTTAGACCTTCACTGTTCCCTAGCATCTTGGCAGATACTGGATCAGGTGGACTAGAACGGGTCTTCTCATATTCTTACCTTCACAATCAGTTTCTTGAGATTGACACCCATCAGAACTTTCCATTAATGGACAATTTAGGAATTCATATACTGTTCATCACTGCACTCAACACTTTGAAATTAGAAGGTCGATTGAATCAGAATTTAAAGAGGATGAGAAAATGAACCTTTGATGTTGAGAAGTACAATCAGAATAGCTAATATTTACACATCTAGACTAGCATTGGACAATTCAGAGAAGAATAACCCATGCTCTAAGAACATAAATTTGGCCACAAATATTCACAGTGGAAATATTTACCAGTCTTCTTCCTGGTTTGTTTGGCTTTCACCAGGACAACCAAGCAGACAGCAGCAGATCAGGCATGCAGTGCACAAACTAGGACACTACTATTTAGGGCACAGCAGCCCCTTAGAGCTTATCCACATGGAGCCAGTGTGCAACATGCTCTACAGGGGAGCAGTGAAGCATTAACTCGGGCTGAAAGATGGGAGCAGTTCCCATAACATATCAGCACATGTACTTTAACTCTTTAGGAAAAGCTTTGATCTACACTCAACTTTATAGTATCTGGACAGATCTACCGCAGTCTACGAAAGCAGATTATGAAGTGAAATCAAGTCCTTTGTTTTAATACAACTAGAAGAGGCTAGCTTAGAGGGCTCAGATTTCTTACAGCAGTTCTAGATGGGATAAGGGCTCACTGAGCAAGATATCTGAGATAATCTAAAGGACATCTGCAAAGACATGAGAGGGGGGAAAGATAATTATGATGCTGAGAATTTTATGGGTCAATTTTTTCAAGGCTATATTGATTTAAACTAGAAATTAGCAAGCCAGGAAGATACATCGTACCCTCCATAAACATTTAAAACAGTATTCCTCATTTCCCTTCAACTCTGTGCAGTTTTCTGACAATGCCACCCCCTACTGAGGAATACTGCAATTGGAGATATATATATATATACACATGCACTTTTTTTTGTTTCCCACACTGTGAAGGGACTTGTGAAGGTAAGGACTCAAGCAGATTCTTTTTTTTTTATATATATTTTCATTTTATAACCTGCCACATGCTTTATGAAATTAATTCCTCTTTCCCCACTGTATCCATGCAGTACCTACTCTCTCTGTGATGGAACCACTCCACCTTAGCAGATATAGTACCAATGACGGAACAGAAACTGAAGGCCTCTACCAGCTTACACCTAGTAACTAGACAGCTCCAGAACTGGACCACTTCCCACACTACCCCACTGCAGAGGATTTAAGAATCCATTCCCCCAGGCTTCATTGTTCACAACCGTTAGCACTACTAAAGCAAGCGATTTGCATTAAAATATAGACACCTGGACTAGGTTTCATGAAAACGCTTGATCTCATGTGAGTCTACTCACAACGTGTTATGGCTAACACATCTGCTGCTTAAGCACATAAAATCTAGGCTAACACAGAAAGCAAGATTCTCCCTCAGCTAAAATGCATGTGGCAGACGAGATGACAGGTGTGCCGCAGCTAAAGTGCACTTAAGGAAAACCACATCTGGAAGAAAAACTGGTTATTTTATTTTCTTCCTATCCTCTGCTCAAACAAGCCACAGCCAGATCTATTGTTTATATTCAGCCTTCCTGGAGGCAGTCTTTAGCACGTATCTTATACAACGATGCTAATTTTATATTTCTGACCTACATAAAACAGTATGCAGGGGTGGGAGGGAGAAGGGGGGAACCAGCATTCTGAATGACATACTCCAAACAACGTTTCTCAGCAGACAGACATCAACAAATTAAAATGTATTTCATAAATGAAATTTGGTGTGAAGGATTCTCAAATTAATCAGGCTGGTGACCATGTTTTTGTTATGCTGCCAAGTGAGGAATAAAGCCTTTTAATTCGTACATTGTACCAAAAACAAAGCAAGTCAAGTGGCCTGGAAGATCATAGGTACAACTGGAGATGAACGTGTTTTGTAGCCAATGACGATGAAAAAACAACCCACAGTGCCGTAATAAAGCAGAAGTGTGAATAATTTCACTGTCACTATGTATTACAGCAGCCTGGGAAGAAAGCCACGTGAGCCAAAACCGTGCCTCAATTGGTTACAGATGACATCATGATATGTCAAGGCACAAGCTCTTGCTTCTTTTATGCTCCGAATAAAATTGATCTCACATTGGACATACTTGAGCTCCCTCTACCGGATATAAAGCCATAGGAGGTGCCTTACCCAAACCCAGACCAGATGGCCTATTTCTGTAGTTAAGAGCTGCAGTTGCTCTTAGGCATTTAATTTCATACTCTATGGCAACAGTTTGAACCTCAGACACTCTTCAAATCTTTTTCCTTATTCTGTTAGGTCTAAATAATGGAAAAAGCATCACATAGGATAAGAAACCAGTTCTGAGGATACAGAAGAGTACCTTTCTGCTGGAGAAGTGTGCGTGCTTCCCTAGCTTGTTATTAAGAGCCTCAAGGAACATCTCATCTGTAACTTTTCCAACATTCATGCAGGCATCATCCAGAATGGCAATGATCCCTTTGTGCTGCTGCTCTACCAGGTCGACAATGACCTGATTGTTAAAGTAATCAATCTGAAAAAAAAAAACACAAATGAACAGGTGTATTTGTGACTTTGGCTAGTAAAAGAGAAGTGCACCAGTGTTAGTCACCGATTGAACTGCACCATTTGTCTGACAGAAGGATCAGACACCAATCATAGGTGAAAACATCAGCTTTCAGTATGCAGATTGCTAACTCAAAACTAAGTAGGCTATTCTTCTGCCACTAAAGAGAGGTGGTGATCTTCACATGCCTCACATTGATCTTGGGGCCTCTCCTAAAAATCAACTGCTACATAATGCACTTTAAAATGTTTTTTAAAGTTTAACTGCATACAGTCAAAGTGGTAAAAACTGGGCATCCAATCCTTTGCATTATGAAAGGAATCTGAACAGAACGCCCAGAATTTTTCTACCTGAATATCTACAACTACACAAAATACATAAGCGTTCAGATTAAGAACTCAGCCACAGAGATGCTATGAGAAATTTGAACACAGATCTGGAATCAATTGTTTTCCAAAACCATAAAAATAGGTTGCAAGATAATAGGTTAGCTTTTTCCACAGTCTGATTTCCAGACAGCAAGCCTGATAGTACAACTGGCATGGACACAGATGTCCTATTGACTTGAACAGGAGCTTACTCGTGGACCAACTTTAGATGTGTGACCTATGCTGCTCCACTGACCTCAAACCAACCTCTCCCTCCCCTGCCAAATCACTCACATGCTTCCAGGGAATTCCCTCTCGCTGGTACTCTTCCTGCTCCTGCTTCAGAACTAGCTGAATAAAGAGCTGCTGTAGCTTTTCATTGCAGTAATTAATGCAAAATTGCTCAAAACTGCAAAAACATAGGGAAAAAAAAAGGTGGTGAGTTTTCTCACTTGGGAAAGGGAGAAGGCACGGCACTGTGCTTTAACAGTATGTCTCACCTGTTGTTGTCAAATATTTCGAAGCCATAAATATCCAGGACACCAATGACTGTGTTTTTGCCATGTATTGTAGTGTCATAGTTCTTTACTTCGATCACATCATTGATGTGCGTCACAATCCAACAAAAGAGGCGCTCGTATATAGCCTGCCAGGAAACAAACACTGAGCAATCTTGCCTGCATCTGTCTCTGTTCTCTGTTCATATGGTGCTACAAAGTTTAATTCAAGATGCTGCCCAAACTAACAAAAACCACAGATAAATTTCTGTTAAAATTGAACAATCATTGATAAGAAGAAAATATTCTATAAAATTATTTCTTTCTTTCAAATCTCATTTAGCTGAAGTCTAAATCTTGGAAAGGTCACTAATTATGGAGGTTACCCCATTTGATTCCAGTCTGCTTTTCAACTGGCTAATAACTTCCACACCTGTGAACTATTTAACAATACTGAAAAATAAGTCAGAGTTCAGTTATAGAAACCTAACAACTGAACACTAGCAGTAAAATGTTCCCGTACACCTTGTAAAAGGAAAATGTTTTGTAGATATAAGTATCTTCAAAGTCTACATGTTCAAAATGTACTCCAAAGCTGTGCAAACATATCATCTTTGTGGAAAAAAAAGTCAATAATCAAGGACCTTCAAAACCTCATCCATTCTTTCCTTATCATTTTATTTCTTAACAAAGGAAGGACAATTGTTACTCCTTTTGCTATCAGTATCCCACCTTTCCATAAAAAGGATAGCACGGTGTTTCCAATTTAAGTTCTAGACGTTACTCTTCTACCCTCTACCCTTTGAATTTAACTGCTAAGGAAGTCAAGAACCATATTTTCCAAAATATTTAGTCCTATACAGTGTATTCCTTTTGCAGATGCCAGCAAGCTAATCTTGCAGCTCCCTCCCCTCTTTCGCCTACCAGAAAAGCATGGCTGGTTGTGATCACAAGCTGTGTCACAGCCAGGGAAGGGTAGAGATGGTGCAGCTCTGCAGTCCCCCTATTGCTGCACTCTGGGTGAGTGCAGCTATACAACACAGGAGCACACAGAGTCAGAGAAAAAATCAGCATGAGGTAGAGACTTCCCCTGTCTGAGCAAGCACTATGCTCATTGATCCACCCAGGAAACCTACTGGGACGTGAGCATTGGAAAACGCAGTTACAAAGACAATTCATTAGTGAGGGTCCTCCTCAGGCATCATCACTCTGTGCTGCACCAAGCACAACTCTACCAAAAGGCAAAAGCGAAAGCAAAGTGTCTGAGTTACTGTCACATATAAAATCAGATGCAGAGAAAGGAAATTTAAACTCACTTTTGCAAAGGCGTCTCTGCCGTAGGTGGCTTCTTGTTCAGTATGCTGTTTGTCAATGACATCCCGACCTGTAGCTACAGTTCGGAACAAAAGAGCCTTCTCCACCATCTCAGATTTTGTTGACAGCAAGTCTGCAATGATTGACACAACCTTGCTATTTTCTATTAGAGGCGTATCACCATCCACAGAAAACTTCAAGTTCCCCTGCAATAATCAGCAAGAAATTAATTTCTCAATATTTTTTTTAATATAATTTTAGTACGTCCCAAGTCCATCCACATCCCATCTGCTATTTGAGGCCTGCATATCCACATAACCACAAACATCCAAAATCAGTGGAAGCAACAAAGCCTGACTCAAAGGAATGCATTCCTGCTCAGTGTTCAGCTGAGCTTTTGGAAAACAAAAATAACATCAAAGACTTCTGGAAATCTAATCAAACACTGTTTCAAGATTCAGAGTCTAGTAATAGCAAACGGCATTAAATACACAAATTCCAAATGCAGCAGCTCATCTTCACTACAGTTCACTACAAAAACACTAAGCTGCAGTTCTTATTGCAAAGCTGTTGCCCACAAAGGTTCGGAGAACGTTCTGGGGAAGCTGACAAATCAACACTGCTAGCAGTATTGGAGTGATAACATACCACAATGGCACTGTTGCTCAATACCTGTGATGACAGAATTCGGCAGCAACACCACCGTATTACCTGCGAGTATTCTCACAGCCTGCCAGCATGGCCTGACTCTGCTCTGCCTCCACCCCACTTCCCAGCACTGGGGCAGGACTGCGCCAAAGAGGAGAAAATTGAAAAAAAGCTGCAGTTTTCTTTGCCACCTTCTCTCTGCTTGCCTACGGTGTTTCTCTTCTCAAGGAGGGGCAAGAACTGAGCTACAGGAACACTGCACAGGGAAGAAAATTCTGTGGGTCGCAGGAAAATATGAGTGAAGGAAGGATTTCCTCGGTATCGGAATACAGAGAATTAGGAGGTCTGTTGTATCCTGCTGTGCTCAAGCTGCTACCAAAGTGAAGTACCATCCCTCCAGCATAGTCACAGTGGTGATGGAGAGAGAGCACAAGGGTAGAAGGATAGCAAGGTGAGAGTTTCCTACCCACTCACTGCCAAAACCCCAACAATTTCTACTCATATTTACAGATCCACATGCTTTGTGGTATGGCTGTTTTGGGATCTGGAATATGCAGGAATAAATGTGATCTTTCATCATTACTGCAGTATCTTATTTCATCAAGGAATTTCACTCAAACTGGAAGCTGTAAACTGCATACACTTTTCCAGCCAACAGATCTGCAGTGAGAAAATTAGATCTGCAGGAAGTACAAGTGCGCTGCTTGACTTCTGAAGAGCAGCCTACCCAAACCTGCGGGCAGAGAACTTACCAAGTGAAGAATGGCTGCCACAATTTTGTAGACAGTCTGAATCTCCTCTTGCTTGAAGCCTATCACTTTCATGGCATCAGCTACAGCTTTGAACTCTGCACCATCATTGATGGAACACTGAGGGGAAAAAGATGTTTGGGACATGATGTGCTTAATGGTAGTGAGAAAGCAAACACTTTGCATGCCCATGGGCAAGATGTGTGCTTCACTATTTTTCAGATGCAAGAAACTGCCACAAGATTTTTGCCTGATCCTAATCAGTCATTGTCCACTTGTATGCTGAACCCAGCAGTGAGATAGAGAAATCCATCACAGAACATTTTAATAGCTCAATACTTTCCCAGTGGAATGCTGTGAGCAAAAGCTGCACAGCACTAACAGCAAAGTTCTGGTCAACATCTTTCTCAAGGTGAGCCTGTGTCCCCTCCCTTCCTGATCATCTGGTTACTTTTCACTGCAGATTTCTAGAGAAACTGATAAAGGCCTCTGAGTAGGTCTGCAGGTTTGTACGCCAAAGGGCATCTCAAGAAAGCAATTAGGAAATCAGGGAGCCTTTTGTCTGGACCCTGCTTCCTAGGGATGACACTAGGGACCACTCCCGACGTATTTAAAGTGTTCAGAATTAAAGTGTTCTTGTTTCCTAAAAACCTTATTGGTCTGTTCCCTTCTTTCCTGCTCAGAGGCCCCTCTGAGGGTACATCAGATATGAAGAATGAACACTTCAGTAACTTAAATGGTCCTACTGTACAAAAAAGACACAAGAAATCTTTTTTTTTTTTTTTTAAAACAGAGCAGCTTCTTCAGTTACCATTACAAAGCAGTAAAAGTCTGTCATTGCTAACAGGTCAAGTATCTCTGGCTGCATTTATTAAGTGATATTTCCTACAACATTTTTTATAATCAGAAACAAGTGGAGTATGCGCAACTACATGTGCACTTGTCTCCTAGGTCCAGAAGCTCCATTAAAAATAGCACACTGGTGTTATCTTTTAATATTTATCCTATAAATATTGGTCTCCACTTCTACTTGCTCTGTAGTACTTGAAACATTTCAAGAAGTACATAAAATTTTAAAACAAGTTACCTGTAACTCACTGACAACACCCTCACCTTTAGCTGTGCTCCAGGAGAGATGTAGCTGTATGCAGATGCATCCTTCTGAAGATGTAGAGAACGTAACATCTGGTCAGAACCCCCCTGGAGGAGCTGTACAAAGAGTAAGAAAAGGTGAATCAAAATAAAGAAAATCCTTCCTTTTTCATAGTAAATCAATCATTTTTATACTAAATAAATTCTCATTCACCTGCTTGCCAAGCAAAACCATAAAAACACGAAGTTACTGCTATGCTAGAATCAGCTACGGTACCTGGAGCCACAAGCACATATTCAAAATACATGGTCTGCACTGTTCTAGGGCTCTGCCTAAGTGACTGACCTTTTGAATGGTACAGCTGCCTAGAAAACAAGTCTGAACTTCATAGACCGGACGTGTACACCTGCGACACATCACCGATGTGCCCTGGCAAGCACATTTATGTTCTCTGCTATACGCTGAGACCTTCCAATGGGAAACACAACATTTGTGAGAAAGGTGCTAACATGCTATCATGGACTACCGAGCACATAAATAAAAAATAAACCTACGGTTTTCTCACAACGCAAGGGAGAATAAAGGTTATACTAATAGGCTGGCCATTTCCCCCAAAGGACGCACAAGGGAATCACCATAAAATATGGAAGACATTAAAAAAAAGAACCCAAAGAAAAAAAGAAAGTGAACTCGGTGTCATAAAATTACTTCCATATGAACTCAAGGCCTCAAGAGAAAATAGAGGAATTAGACTTATTACAAATAAAACAGTGAGTCAAAGTCCAATATTCTACCATACTTGCTTAGTTAGCCTCCTTTTAAGTTTACAAATGCGTTAATATGGGACTGGAGGGTAGAGAAAACAAGCTCTTTCCCCAAAACAGGCCTCTTCAAAAAACTAAAGAAACTACGATCACCCAAGATGTAACAGCAAGGGAATCCTTTGCAAAACGCATGAGAGGGTGAAAACTTTGTCTTTTGCCTATCTGTCTGGGAAACATGAAAAAAGTAACTTGCTTCGACAAAGGAATACCAACCTGGTAAAAAGAATGAAAGCTTCGTTCTCCTGGCTGTTGTACAATCACACGAGACTGCAGGGGAAAAAAATACAGGATAGGTATTTCTGGATAAGGATGGCTTGCTTCCCAAACACCTCCCCTTAGAAACCAAAGAATCGGTTCACCACTGCTAGAACACCTCCAAACTAACCTCATTTTACATTAAGTTTATAATGAACATTACTAATTAGGCATGATCACAGTGTCTGAAGTCTATAATCAAAAAGACCAGCCTGTGAAACAGCTGTAACGTGCTACTTCCAATCAGAAAGCCCATGTAGCAACTACAGAATTGCTTTCATGGAAGAGTCAAATAAAACATCATTTTAGTTCAAGAGTTATTTAATTGCTGGAAGTAAAAACAGGACCAATTGACTACAAACAAATGCCCCACAGCCATAGCTAGGGCCTTACAATAACCGCTTCTACAACCCGAAGACGGGCTGACCAACAGCACCCAGCCTGTGCCGAATCTAACTCCCTACCCTAACACACAGACATTGTTTTAGGAAGCAATCAATAGCTCCATCTTCAAAGTGTTCATTCCAAATTCACGTAAAATAGCAAAAGAAAAACTGTTAATTGCAGCAGAAATTCAGTCAACAAGAAACATACCCTTATTTCACACTACAAGTTCAAACAATGGAGCGTGAGGTGTGAGTTCGTTCTGCAAAGTCGCTGTCTATTGAATAATTGTGTTTGTACCCAAACCTCAACCGCTTTCAAATTGGAAACAAATTTAACTTGATAGAAGTCAAGAATATTAAATAAATGATCAAGACTTAGGTCACTGCAGCTGCAGCCCCATCTCATTTTTGCATGAAAGTATCATGTCTTTTTTTTTTTTTTTCAAATAAAATAAAATATTTGTTCTGGAAATAGACTTCAGGGAAATAATGGCAGAAGTAAAAAAGAAAACAAACAAAAAAGCAAGTTAGCAGATGTGGTCAAACATACAAATTAAAGCCAGACGTGCGTCTCACACATCATGAGAACTGTTAATAGACCCAGCCCCATTTCTTTACAGGGTTTTACATATTCCAGTGTTCTCAGCCACCACTTAATGACGTGAAAAAGATCATGCTTAGGATCATTTGTAACATATAAAAGCATAGTTGCTAAATTATCACGCAAGGCTCAATGTGGGAACTTACAATAAGAATAAGATCTCAGTGTGGGAACTTATAAGGAGGGAGTTTTACAGATGTTAAATTCATCTCAGCTTTTATTTGGGATGCAAAACATATAGACCTATATGCACACAAGCTTCTAAGTAACACTAGTCTCTTAGATGGTGAACTCTGAAAGCGGTGCTGTTAAAGTACTTCTGCAACAGGGCAGGGCTTGTGCTTCAGCAGCGTTTCACTCTTATTAGTTCTTGGAGAGAAATTAAACTTTAGATTTAACGATATTCTGTGCCCTCATACATCACATATGGACGTACCACGTTTGAAAGGAAAACACTGTATTGGCAAAACACATTTTACTGAAGTAACTACACAGAAGCCTTTGACTAAAACTGAATTTGGCTTACCTTTTCAAGCAAGTAATTATTGATATGCCCACCTATTGGATCGCCTTTAAAATCAAAGTTGATATCCATGTATTTTCCAAACCTGCTGGAATTGTCGTTACGGTTTGTTTTGGCATTGCCAAAGGCCTCTAATACACAATTAGATTTCAGCAATATGTTCTTCACTCTGGATAAATGGAAAAGGGAACAGGATGAGTCCAGACTCATGTATTCAGCCACAGAATTTTTTTCACAGGCATTTTTAGAGAAGATTTTAGTAACAACAGAGATACTCTTTGATGGCATATCTAGATGTGTAAAACATTAGCAATCCTGAGGGACATCAGCTGGAAGCTTTTGGTAATGTTCCTTAGAGCTGAGCGAATGGGAACCAAAGGCTCCACTGAAAACAGCATCAATCAAAATGCAGTTCCTTTACATGCATAAGTTTTGAAAACAACTTTTTGACTTCTTTTGCAAATAATTAGCTTTTTTTTTTTCAAGGTAGGTATTAAATCTGTTTCAGCAGAAAGCCATATTCTTTGCTGCAAAAATTTTTACCCTAAGACTGACAGGCACGTGTTGCGACTCGGGAACATGCAAACTTGAAAGGTCATGGAACATGCTGCTTGTGCTCGACATAATACACTAACACACACATATTTCAGGCAAATTGACACAGAAAACGTGATTTCTAGATGCTGTTTTTATTTTGAAAGTTTGAAGGCTTGAGTTCCCCCTAACTTTTCTATGCGATTTTAGTAATCAATTTAGTAGTCAGCAATCAATATTGCAAAATTCCCACAGTAAAAGTTTTATCTGAAGAAAACAGGTAAATGATGTAGTAATTGCATGCTGATTTGGCAAGAGACCATCAAATAAAATGGCATTATACAGTCTACTAGAGACAAAGCAACTTCACTTTTCTACAAAGCCCTTACCTTTCCACCTCAGCTCTCTGACCAGGGTTGGTAATGGCTGCTATGTACTGCATAATATATTTACTGGCCTCAGTCTTCCCAGCCCCACTTTCACCTAAGGGCATAAATACAGAAAAAGTCATAACAGAGCAAAACAGCAAAGCAAATCACTGACCAGCATCCTAATTCTACCACGCTAGTGTCTTTTTAAAGCTCAAAGTATGCACAAATAAGCTTGCATTTTCTGAATGTAGCCATAACCCTGCCTGACTGTTACTGCTATGCTGACTTAGAAGCGGTTATGATGTAGGATTTCACAGGTCGGTAAAAGGCCTAGCACACAGAGGATCAAAAGGAATATTGTTAGAGGAGAAAGACTGGCATGCAGAGGCTCTGATTGCAGCAGAGCTGTGAACTGCAGTACAAGAGGCTACTGTTCAGCACCCCATCTCGGGTCTCGGGCCCTTCAGAGCTGCGAAAGCACGGGGACATCAAGGAGATGAAGTGCCAGGATCCAGATAGCGACCGTTCATGGCACAACCACTGCTCCCACTGTTAGCACCGGGACAAGCAAACAGCTCAGCCATCAAAACAGAGAACAAAACATTGATCAGTCAGCTAAGGGACAAAAATCAGCATTTCTCCAAGCTGCTGGAGACACAGGAACCCCATTCTCACTGATCATCATTTACACAGGCACAGCAAGCAGAGGCCTCACCTTCAAGTTACATTTTACACGCACAGATTAAGCTAATGACTGACACCAGCTCTTGAATCAGATAAGAAATAATTGTTGAGGTCTCCACACACAGATTCAAATGCAAATAAGCAGTTTTAAGATTAATGAAGTTTTCTAAAACGCTATCACATTAGACAAATCCTTCTTCTGCCTAAAATTTCACAAAGATCAAGTGTTCATCAGAAAGACAAGCTCTTTCAGCTTACCTGATATTACAATACAGGTGTCTTTTGATCGCCTCTTCATCGCTTTGTAAGCCGCATCAGCAATTGCAAAGAGGTGAGGAGGCCTCTCATACAATTCCCTTCCTTTGTACTGCTCGATCATGTCACGCCCGTAGATGTTCAAGTTTTTGTAAGGATTCATGGAAACGACCACTTCCCCAATAAACGTATAAATACGTCCTTTTTCAAACCTACCCAGGATGAGACAAAAGGGAGAAAGGATTAGTTAAATGTAGAACTTCAGAAGGTTTTCCAAGTAGCCCATTTCATCGTTATGAACTCTTTGATTCATCATTGTATTGAAACTCTTATAAAAAAAAAAAAAAAAAAAACTTGAATAAGGTCATTATCTGTGATCAGTGGGGCCCAGAGAGTGTATGAGCACATCACATCAGGTCTCTAAGTAAAAAAGACTACGAATGAGGATTAGCTTCAAATCTTACCATGTACAAAGGAAATTACTCCTGCTATTTCAGTTATGGATGCATGACGGATCAGATTACTGCGGTACAAACGCTGACTTTATTTTTGAGGACAGCAAACCTCTGGTTTGCCAATGCAATCAAGCCTGCTTTCAGCATCACTAGGTACTTCTGTTTCCATTAGTACGCTACCAGAAACAAATGGTTTTAATGAATTCTTTAGTGAGATTTACATTAATATAATTTACTGCTTCTACACCTGATAAGCAAAGATGAGTTTGTGATGAGCGATGCGTTTATATGTTTCACAAAGTGGATTTAAAGGCAAATTCTTTATTTACATTCAGACTTGTCCAGATTAGCAGAGGTTTTGAAACCCCTCACTCAGAGCTCTAATAACATTTGCAAGAGAGTAAACAAAGATACAAGCCAAGAAACAAATTACAGCCTTTCAACTTCAGCAATTAGCTTCCACTCATCCTTTTCACTACAATGGGCTTTTATCACTACTGTTAGATCAAAAGTGAAAGCTTTGAAGGAACCTGTGAACACAATCCTAAATTACAGCTTTCCTAAAGTCTACTAGCTCATTAGTTTTCTTTCTGGAAACAGGATAGGAAAAAAAATAAAATTTGAATCATTTTGGAAGAAAAAAAAAAAGGTCTGTTTAAGTTAAAAGCTGTTTCCAAAGAAATCACGATTTTATCAAAGTGTTTTCTAGCAGATGAGCACACAAGGAATTTCAGATTAACAGCTGAAGAATTCACACAATATTTGCTGTAGGAGAAAAGACGACAGCAGATTTATAGATCAATCAAACCACGGCATCTCTATGAGTACCTGTGTGCATCCTGCATTTAAATCCTACAGCATTAGATGGCACCATAACACCTCTACAGGCTACAAGAAGAGCCTTCCTAACGCTTCATGGACTACAGCATAAATTCTAGCAATATTGAATTTATTACCACCCCCACGTGGTGACAGGCATGACATTTTCTACTGTTCATCTGAGAATTTTCTGCAGCATCTTGGAAGTGTTAGTTTTTAGCAGGTGTAATAAAACTCAAGAAATGCAATCCAGCAACCAGCATTCCCCTTTCTCAAAGCAATTCTGCCTCTAACTCCAGAAATAAATCACTGCAAAGACACAGGAACTGCAAAAGGTCCTTTTGTTCCTGCAGTCAGTTTTGACTGGAGGTAGTCCTAATGTGCATTTCCCAAAACTTTAATTGGCTTGAAATGCAAAGATATCTTATATTTTTGATATATATGCTACTTGAAAGCTACCAAAAGTGTTTTAGAAAAGATAATGCCCGTAACAATTAGTGATACTAACTGCGATGCAGCAGCTCTTTCCTAACTATTGCAACAAAACCAATGGATAACACACAAGCAATTTGACAGAGGCTATGATGCCAAGCAACTGGTATGCAAGCGTGGAATGAAATACTGAATCTCAGCCTATTTTTAAAAGTCCAGCTTATCCCCTCAAGGGAATAAACAAGAAGGGAAGCCACAGGTACACAGGAAGCCTCAGTCCTCGTCGCTTGCCACCCCTAATTTTAATTCTCTGAAGTACGAAGCCGCTGGGAATCGTGCTGTTGGGAAGACACCAAAGGCTCAGAAGACACATGTGGTTGCAGCGAGATCTCACACCAGGCTGCTCAGCTTCTGCCCTCCCAACAGCAGGAGGGCACAAGGGGCTCTGCATACACATAGGAAAGCTTTAAAAAGAAAAACCACACCTCTGCTTGTTGAGGAGATCAAATCACACGGGGACATACATATGTAGCGGAAACCACCACAAGGTCACCAAAAACTGCAGTCTACCCCATCTCTTCGGAGGCAGGCTGTCCGCAGCAGGCGAGCTGCCCAGAGAACACGCATACCACGTCCCAAAAGTCGCTGCACAGTGGGCACGTAACCACCCCAGAAGGCACCACTCAGTGATAAAAAGACAGACACCATGGCTTCGGGAGGAGGTTTTAAGCCGTACCAGAGAAGCATGGCCAGAGGATTCATGGCAAGCACAGAAAGCATAAGGCTGCTCCTTCTAGCTGCTGAGAAAAAAAAATAAAGCACATTCCTACAGAAGCATCGTGCCAAGTCATCACCCAGTACCCAATACTCTGACCTCTTCCTAAAGCAATGAATTATGTACACTTGCAGTAGCAGAGCACAGTTTAAGTTTCTTCCCTCGGCAGTTCCCTGTTCCTGGCTGCTTCAGAAGCAGAGCCCCCAGATTTGTGCTTGCCAAGGGTGTGCAGCGGGAGGCTGGCAGCAGGCGCCTGGAGAAGGCCTGGCACGTGGGGCAGCTGGTGTGCTGCCTGTCTGTGGCCACCACCTCAGCTTTAAGGCAAGGTTTAAGAGGTTTTTTTAGACCCTGATGAGTTGTATCTTCAGCCTCCAAGGCAAGGAGCAGACAGAGGAGGTGGAGGAGGAGGAGGGGAAGGTTCCCTCTCCAGGCTGGCAAAGGGGCATCTCGCAGTAAGCGTGGCTTTGAGGATACAGACTTTGTCAACATCTCACATTCCCATTTACTTCCCTATCCATCTTCATTTCTCAGCACGGAGTTAAAATTCCAGAGCTGTGCTTAGATGTTCCTAAAACGAACGGCTGCTCCTCACCCCTCGCTGCTGATAAAGCCTCTTTTCATCAGACGGCGTAGTCCGGCGCTGCGGCGGGCCAAAAACAGCAGTGGCTGTTTTCCTAGCTGCATTGCTTTGGTGTGAGATTCTTGGTTTTCCTCGCCCGAGAAGAACTCATGAAAACCTAAGAAAACAACTAACGACTGCAAGGCAAACGGGGAGGTGTAAGTTGTGTTAAAGTCGCTATTCTGCTGCAAGGCGAGGTCACGCAACTGGAGTAGGAATGAGGTCTGGGAAATGCTCAGCGATCCCGGCAGGCATCCACCGAGGAAAGCTCATCGCCACACAGAGTGCCCTGACCACTTTGGTGCCTGCATAAAACGCCCAGGAGCAGGGTTTTGTTATTAAAAGCCAGCCATGGTGTGTTTAAAAGGAACGCCTCTCCTTATTCCCTCCATCAAACCCCATTTTGTAATTTTGTATGCACCACAAAAATCATGAATGTGCTGCAAGGTCGAGGAGATTGTTATGGGGAAATAACAATTGTATTCCTTCCAGTAATTTCTCTATCACCGTCTTCTGAATTTTCCACTTATTACTCTGGCATCTGAAAACTAGCTCAGCAGCCAAAAGGAAAGGCAGAGCCTGCGTGTTATTTTGGTGAAGTATGTCAGCTCTTTCATGAGAAGTTTTTACACTAGTTTTTATTACCTCGTTAAAACATCGATTGATGGTGAGAAAATATAAACCAGTAGGTCACAGAATATAAATCTTCTAAAGGGACAGAAGTGATTGTTTAGGAAAGAAGAGGGCCAAGGAAAGAATAGGACTCTTGCTTTGTTTTGTGGCTTTTATTTTCAGGGAAAGGAGTTGAAAACAAAAATGCTTAAGTCCAGACATAAGCGAAACAACCTGACATCACTTACTGATTCTTTAAATTTTAATGGAAAACACGAAGTACCAAATAAAATTTTAAATACTTCTGCTATGCAAATATGCATCTTTTCAGAAACAGTTACATATCACATGTTCACACCTAACTGCCATTGGACAATAGACTGCAGAAATCAGAAGGCTGAAGCAGGAATCTTCGCCACCAGAGAGCACTCACATTTAGGATTTCTCCCACCTGACAAACACTCCAGTCAAAAATAAAACTGTTCTTACCGAGGAAATGATGCAACTTCAAATGCACTCAGTACAAATAAAGAAAAGAGTTAGTTGGCAAGACTTGGAACCAATACTCCAAAACAACATCTGCAGAACGCAGACCATTAAACAAAGGCACCCTACCAGGCAATCACCACTCCAAACGCTGCAATTCAAATTATAAAGGCATTCCGTAATTAATCATTTACTTGGTCACTCCTCTGTACCGCCAGATAAACAGAAACTTGTTGGGATCGCAGACAGCCAGCATCATTCTACGGGCTTATTGCTATTTCTAGAATTCAGCATACATTCTGAGATAACCTGTGCCAGGAGCAGGGGGATCAGTTTGCAGTGAGATCACAGGCTGGGCTTCACTGGGGTGTGAAACTGCTCCTCAGAAACACATTTTGCCAGTCTTTCCCTCCATCTGCCTAATACTCAAGCAGAGCAACTGCTGGAAAAATCACGTCAAGTCTCCAACCATCTCGTTTTGCACCGCTTTAAGGCAGCTGAGTGTAGATACCAGTTTTATGGATCACTTTCTTCTGGGAAAAGACCTTCTATCACGTGGAACTCCCTTCCCTCCTGAGCACAGACTGACATAACAACCTGCTCTGCATCCCTGCAGCCACACGAAAGCTTCTCCCACTTTAGCAGGTGCTCACTACACCTCCCTGGTCTTGCCTCGTCCAGCTGCTGGATGACACCGATGCTGCAGAAGCAGAACGTCTTCACAACAAGAGGTCACAACTTGGCCAGCATCTAACAACTGGTCTTTGGTTTATCTATGCTGCAGTGGCCCAGGATAAAGGAAACATTAACAGAAAAAGCAAAAGCAAATAATCCAGAGATACAGGAGGGATACAGGTGCCTCAGCCTGTGCTAGAGTCAATAGCCGATGTAGTAACAGTGATGGTTTAAAGAACAAAGGCTGAGGGTTTCAAATGATTATTTCCGACTTATTAACTCCAAAGCATAAATCAAATCAAAATATTTGGTGCGAGTACTCTTTCTTCCTTGCTCCTTTGCGCATGGGAAGAAGACCAACGTAGAAGCTGCAGAGGTGCTGGCACAGAGAAGAGGGACAATTCCTTCTCCTGTTACAAACTCCCCGTGATTTGGGTTTACCCCCTGCAAAGGGCAGGGTCACAGCTCTTAGCTATCATTTACCACCACACACGTACATTAAAATTCCATTTCTGCAGGCTTTGACTCCATTCTCTGTGCAAATACACACAAAGTCATTAATTAAAACTTGTGTTCATGAAGGGATGTACATGCATAGTCAAGGATGGGCCTTTAGGATGTTTTCATTAAGGAAGGGAATTTAAGTAGGCTTCTGGCAGTGAAATTGTGTTTACCTGGATTTAAATGCAAGAATGCATAGCCAGTTGCACTGACACAAAGGCACAACTATTCTTCTCATGCTCGAGGAAGTAAAATGACTTTGCTTAAGCACACTTCACCCTGTGTGTGTCAGACAATTGCCTTTTACATGTGATACCAGGTCTCTCTACTGAGCATTCAATGCTACTTAAAGACTTTGTCTCAGGTAAGTCTCAAAATAAACCCAGCTGTCAAGCAGGAAAGAATTACTTTCAAGTGTTTCAGTAAACTGCTCATAAATTGTATTCTAGCAGATCATCCTCATCAGAAGAGGACTCAGATAAACAAGATTTGTGCTGGCAGAAGTATAGCTAGAATATTTTATTGCAGTTGAGAAAACAGACCAAAAAACTGTCTGGTCAGTATTACCTCCCTGTTCTTGGAAAACAAACCAAGTCTGTCACAGTGCTGAATATGCATGTCTGCTCTGTATAAATCTACCCCATGAGTCAGAAGAAATTGAATATAAGCTTATTTAATGGGCAGGTGAAATTTTTGCTTGCAGTTGTCCCGCGTGGAATCAGTTTTGTACATGTTGCCAGTTTCACAAAATAGGAAATGCCATTCACTGTGCATCCTGCACCACTCCTTTCCTGTAGGGGAGGGAGCAGAAAGGGCAGGGTGAGGAATACTTCATTCATCTGCAATTTTCACAGTCGGCTTCGGAAATAACATTAAAGAGCCCTTTGTAACGACGTAACTTTTTCAAAGGAAACAGTAAACTATGACTGACCACGTTATCCCCAGCAAACCAACATTTAAGCAAACTGTAAGTTGGCAGGGCTGGTTCAGCGCCAGCACAGCTGACCCCTGCATCATCTCCGCAGCTCTGCAAACCCAGAAGGCAAGGTCAGGGGAAAGGAAAATGGATGGTGGATGCTAAGTGGGTTCTACCGAATGCTGAATGAAGACAAACTATGAAATGTGGCTGGCTAGCTAGAAACTGGAATAATATTAAAATCCCTCTCCTTATATACGAAGTTAAAATACTAACCTTGCACTGAGAAGATGCCAAACCACTAAACATAGGAGTCACTGAACTTTCATTTCTATTTGCGTCAATGGACAGAATGAGCTGTCTCT
Organism: Anser cygnoides; assembly: GCF_040182565.1. Classification (NCBI taxonomy): domain Eukaryota; kingdom Metazoa; phylum Chordata; class Aves; order Anseriformes; family Anatidae; genus Anser; species Anser cygnoides. The sequence goes on from NC_089894.1 coordinate 3,326,229, forward strand.
CCAACAGCAGGGAAGTACTGCGTGCTCCTGGTACGCATCTAGAAGCACAGCAGAAGGCACAAGCAGACCTGAAGTAGGTAACAGGAGAAAAGGGAATTCTTTGAAAAGCTTCCAGGGACAACATAACACTGTGGTTTTTCTTTCCAGTCCACACCTGAGAAAGATGCTACTGAATACAGGTAGAGGAAAGAAAATTGTTCCCGATTTCTCTGCATGTAGTACCAGAACACACTGACTTTCCATATGAAAAGTCTGGCTGCAACACTGCAAAATCCTAATGCAATAATCATATTACTCTGCTTTGAGCCTGAGGTTGCCCTGAATGACCTCCCGAGGCCGAATTATCCTATGATCCTGTATCTAACCAGGAAAGAGAAGTAACAGGCCTGGAATAGCAACAAACAAAAGACTGCCATCAACCCATAATCTCTAATAATCTGTCAAAAACTTGGAAGAGCGTTCCAAGAGAAGACTAGCGGGTCCTACTGGATATTGCAGAACTTGTTTTATGAATGTGCTCAGAAAGTTTGGCTTCTTGCACTGACCAGCAAATGACTTCATGATCCTTTATATGTTCCTTCCACTCTGTTACAGCATTGATAGATCTTAAAAATGACACATTCACTTCCTCCTCTTTCCAAACCCTTGGCCATTTTAGCTGTAACCTGCCACACCACGATTATCTAAGCCTTCAACTTTGGGAATTCAGCTTTGTTCATTGGATTAGGCACCACTGTGTTAAATAATACACTACCTTCAAATGTATCACTGGACAAAATTGCAGCACAAAAGGTAAAACACAGACTAATGACTGGTGCCCAGAAAGATTTGCATCATGTGGAAGATACAGACCAATAAGCCCTCTGGTTCAGTGATGCATGAGTCCTGCAATGGTAGGTTTGCCCGAACATTGTCCGCACAAGGACTAGCTTATGCTTCTGAATAACAATTTTTTTTTCAAGGGATGCCAAAGGAACTATAAAATCCTGCAACACAATAAGAAATGGCAGAAAATCAAAGACCATGGTTGATACTGGAAAGGCTTCTCCAATAACTTCAGGGAACAAAACCCACTCATTTTGCTGCTGCTGACCCTGATGAAGCAGCATCATTGTACAAAGAACCATAACCTGAAGTCACATCATCTACAGGACTGATGAAAACTTTCAATAAGTGATATTCATATATTGAAATATATGATATACATATAATACACTTTAACACCTTCCCAACTTTCTGTATATGCTGCACAAGTAACAGGACTTTGCAACGAAGTCTAACTGCACCCCCCCACACTTCATTCCACCATCCTGGGTGCCAAGGTACAATCACAATATTTCACAAATTTTCTTTGTAGATGCTTGGAGACTCCTTTTCCAGTCAGCTGGCCACGAGCTGCTGATGTTCAGATGCTTCATTGTTCTGTTGTAAAGAAATATTCTGCATCTGTTAAACTCGTGCCCAGTGCCGATCTGTGAATGCTGCTGGAGTCTCCTGAATACAGCATTGTTTTGGTGCAGCACTCAAAAAACCAATGTCATCTCGCAGTGGTAAGATACCATACGCCACCTGCCAGCGCTCCAAAAGGCTTGCTTAGTCCTCTGGTAACAAAATAAAAGTTAGATGCACAATTTATACTAACACAAGCCATGCAAATCATGTGAAAATAATACTACAAAATATGAAAATAACACACACGACTCACATTTCTGCATGGTTAGGGATCTTTTACAGTTATTACAGTGACCTGCACCATCTCCCCGAAACACAAATATTGCGTATGTAGTGCTTAAACAGAAGGACTGTTTGTTTTTTGGTCATGAAACCAGGCAGACTTCTTTAAGCACTTATGTATTTCACAGCATAATGTGCCTTAACACAGATCTTGTGGTTTTGGCTCGCAAACTGTCCTAGCAGCACATTAGATTACCAACTAAGGGCTTCGGCAGACAAACTGCTGAGTCTCAAAGCAGCAGATTAAGATATTCCACCTACAGCTGCCCATCCAGCTCCACTGCCAAAGGCTCCCTTCTGCCACGTCTGCTGAAGGGGCAGCAGTGGACAGCCCTCATCTCGGCCACCCCGGGTCAGATCGTCACCGACACCGTTTGCTTAGGGACTGATACCACCAACTTCAGCCTGCTGATGAGAAGAGAGAGCCGTGGAGGGGACACGAGCTTCTCAGATCACAAAGCAAATACTTTTCACCACGATCTGTCCATTAGCTGTTCAGGTTGAAGGAAAGGACTTTCAGCCCTGCTTTCCTTGAAAGCATGTCCAGTCAGTAAGAGCATCCCAGTTTTTGTTTGTAGATTTGGCACAGGTCTGTTGTGTTATTTTTTCTTGTACTTTGTTTTGTATTGGAAAAGTTTCACGTTGCCTAATGGCAATCCGGATCAGAACTGCAGTGAAATCTCCTTTTCGCCACCCTTCTCCCAGCCTCTCCCTCAGCAGCGGCTGCCCCAGAAGGGGCAACTTCAGAAAGGGAAGAAGAGAAGGAACCAATTTGAACTTGTCAAACATCCTTGTGGATACGGCAGTACGATAGGCCAGATAAGCAAATGGATTTGCACAAGTTAAGTATTTCACTTTACATTCTTTGAATGAAAAAACATCTGAGAAGTAGGAGTGCTGCAGTGTTGTTACTTACGCATTCATCATTCAAAGCAAAAGGAGTGAATTTCTAAATGCCAGCTGTATCGAGTTGTTAAACAATGGTGTTTCAAAGAAAACATTAGCAATATGGAAAAGGACTTAAATGGTTTGATTATTAAAACAGATTACTTGATTTATATGCTACTTCTTTGCTGTTTGTTTTAAGTTATCACCAGAGAGATTATGTTAATTTACTTCCTTGGGATTTTACATCTATTTTCTGTCCAGATAGCTCCCACACTGGAGCTGAAAACAATTCTAACAGTATTTTGAGACAACACAAATACCACACAATTAATATGCAAATAACCTGTAAAATATCTACAACACATCTTCCACAAGCCAAGACGACTTTGACCACACTGTCAGTTTTTAGCTCTGGGACAATGGAACTCAGAGCCCTGTGGGATGATTTAAAACAGGATCTTTTCAGAAAATGCATCAGCCTAAGAATTCAGGCCCCCTCCTGCTTCTGTTAAGCGTCTTTTGTTAGGTAATGAGCATTCGTTATCCACCAACACCAGAAGTCAGCACAGTGCAACATTGTTTACCAAAAAGTTTATAGACAAAATTTTCAGCAACTAATAATTTACTAAGAGCACAATTTGAGCCTAGGGTGGTGGTCAAGTGCACGCTCTCAGCTTTGACAGATCTATTTACACACTCAAAAACAGCAGCATATAGCATGATTGCACAGCTGCCTATTTCCTGGATTATCACGTTAATTTTTGACACATGTAACAAAGTAGTTGGCCCAGTTTTAAGCAGGCTGTTATACGAAATGACCTCCACAGGTCTCACTCAAAGAAAATTGCTCTTTGGCTATAAAACGCACATAAGTAGCTTCAAATATCGGCTGAAAGTAAATGTTATTTCTGATTATAATAGCACAGGTTTTCAAATTAAGTAAGGCTGATAGCCTTATTTAAATTAATATTTTTTTAGAAATCAATTTAATTAAGTGTTCAGAGCTATGATCTATCCTCCTCCAAATGCAGCAATGTTTTTCTTTTCTTCCTGTGAGCAATCAGCTGCTAAGCCCTTGCAGAACAGCAACATACTGCAATAAAGCACAAAGAAAAACACTCAGAAAAGAGCCTTCATTTCTCTGGCCATCACAAACTGTCAAACACTTTAAACCTTAAAAAAAAAAAAAAAGAAATATATATACACACACATATATATATATGAAATCTTCATCTACTGGATGGATAAATTCTTTCATATGTTATTTTTCTATATCTGTTAAATTCAAGATTTAGAGATTATCCTTTCCACATTCACCTCATTGTCTCTTCTGCCACAGGGATATCTCATCAATCTCACTTGTACATTTGGAATAATATAGATCTTACCAGATTAGTAATAGTTAGAAACCCAGAAATGTTCGTTTATCAACTCCCACTTAGTAATCATCTTCCAGCAGGCAATAACAAGCAGGGGAAATAGATCCACTGCCAGTTTACCAAGGACTTATGAAAGCAATGGAACATCTCAAGCTTCTCAAACTGTTTTGCTTTGTTACTTGGAAAGCTTCAGCAATCCGCACATTTAAGATGCCTACTAGCTCTCCATAGTTGAAGACAATTACTGCCAACCAATATACATCAGTACACACACATCATGACTTCAGTTCTGTAAAACCCATACAAATTGCATGCCTATCTGATGGGAAAAAGAAGCAGAGATGAAATCCTCACCCCAAAGTGGCCTTGTGTTATCTAACTAAATTCTGTTTGGATCTGGCTCAAGCATAGCACTGCTCTCCACGTTTATTAAATAAAGAATTTAAACCCACAACACTTGCAACTTTCATTTTGAATGTTTGCTATACTGTGATGCAACAGTCCGTGCTACAATGGTGTGCGTGTACGCATGAACATGCACACACACACCAAGTACAGCATTTTTATGGTTGTTAAATGTACATAAAAACTGCTAAGGTTAACGTTTACATAAGGCTCCTCCTAGCAAATATTGCACAGATGCCTCTAGCTGGCTTCTAACCAAATCTATTAATAAAATGAGCATTTACAAAACTGAGTAAGAAAACACATCTCTAGCTTTTGGATACGCTGAAATGGTTTGATGGACTTGCAGATAAAGACAGGGTTCAAGCGTTTCGTTCACAGCACTTTCATGCAGTGCCAACAAAATTACTACAAATCCTGGTTTTGTCAAAAGGACAGTGGAATGCATTTATGAAATGGCTCTTTTCCTCCTGAATATATTCAAGAGAAACTTACAGGAAAAGGAATAAAGCTTAGTTATTTCCTGTTCGCATCTTTGTCCTTTGAGTAAGAGAACAAAGGAATTTGACACCTCGTATCTATACTCATCTTGAGCACCCATTCTTCGGCCTTTTAACTGGAGTCCAGACTGTCATTAGCAGTTAAGGACATAGTCCTACATACAGAAAAATCAGAAGCTTTGATAAGTTGCTGCTAAAGTGCACAGGTTATTAATGCTGATAAGCAATCACCAAGGAATAAGGTCGGTTGTTAACACCGTATCTTCACTTCTCTCAAAGTCCCATGCTACGTTAGATAAAAAACAGGTAATTACATCTTCTACTTCTCTCTCATGCTAGCTAGCTTTATCTTTTGAAGCTACTTGCTTGTGTAGTGAAATTTCTGTCTAAAGGAGTTCCAGCTCAGCAGTGAAAACACCAATGGATCAGCCAAACGAGCCGTGCTCAGAGCAGGCAAAAACTCTCCTAAAATCTGCAGTAACCTGATACGAGAAAAATCCTTTCCATAGTTCAAATCTGTTGATGTGACCTCAAGCAGGACAGACCAGAGATCCAAGATGGTTCAACACCATTTGAAGTGGCAGTTCACCCTGGAAATATCACATCTGGGTGCGATTCTTGAGAAGAGAACAATAGATACCCACGAGCCAAAAACATGTGCCAGTATGAGATTCCTGCATGGCCTCCGCACACACTAAGCGGAAGCCTTAAAACAGAGGATTGATACATTAAAATAAAGCGAAAAAAAAAACCAAAAACTGCACAGATGTTCAGCAATGACAGCTGATGGTTTCCCCTCTGCCAGTTAGAGCTGCTTTACCAGCATTATTCATCAAATTCTTTCTCTTTCTTGCTTTGGGTCAGGGTGGAAAGAAGAGGGGAGAGGAGAAAGACCAGAGGGAAAGGAGATCAAAGTGCAACTCCATCACCTCAGGTTTGTGGAGTTGTTTTTACTTTTAAGTTAAAAAAGTCAAACTATTTACTGTCGTTCCACAAGTCACTAGCAACTCTTTATCACAATAACCATCTCTATTTCTTCTAATGTATTGTATTTTAAATAGAGAGAGACAAAACTGCTTATAGTATTTAAAACAGAAGCCTGATAACATTTTGAGTAGTCCTACTAACATTTCCTTGCTTTTACTGACTGTATCTCCCTCCTCCCATGGCATCCATGAGCCTCCTGCGTATCTTCTAGAAGCTCACTGAACTGCTGGCTGGTATCATGCAGCACATGCAGCGTCCTCTAACTCTCCCCTGCCTCCGATCCATGACCTTGCAATTTACAGCACATTATTCATCTGTAAATGAAGGGCTCAGCGTTTTGCGGAACTGCATTTCGCCCATGAGGTGATCCAGGCATCTTCAGCAGGAGAATCGCCTCCCCGATTTGTACCCTCGCAGGCGTTACGAACCTTGCTGTTACAGAAAGGCAACCTCTGCAACATCTTCATCATCCTCGTGATGCGCTCCGGGGAGACGCCTGTTCCGCAGGCCGGCCGGCTGGTACTGAGCAGCTCACAAGCGCAGGGCCCACGCTAGCTCCTGGGCACGCAGAGGTACCGTGGGCCTGGGACAGGGATCCTTTCCTGTGGGTCTTTGCACGTACACACTCGAGAGCTCTCTAACAGATAAAGACAGCCAGCTGAGCCCACACCACGGCTGCCTGCACTGGGCACCGTAACGTAAGCCAGGTTACAATTTTTAATTTCTGAATAGCCTGCAGGACAGTGCCAGCTTGCCAAGAAGTGTAAGGAGCACTTCCAGCCTGCCAGTCCCACATCTGGGTTAACCGGCACGCTGCCACAAGGCTTCACCCAGTCACATACAGTCAGATATATCATGCCCAAAATTTCATCAACTGCATTGTCACTAGAAACCTGGTGAGTGAAGAGCGCCTAACAGCACTGGCTCCAGGACAGCATGAGCAGTGCAGACACAGGGATTCACCTCCCATGGGAGCGTGGCAGCAACGGGCAGAAGCTGGCTGCTGTGGGGGAAGCACCGACACGGCTCCCCACCACCAGAGCAGCCTGGGGGCTCTCTACTGACAACACAAAGCACCATTTCAGTTTCTAGCAAACGTGTATCATCATAGAATCACAGCATGGTTTGGAGTGGAAGGGACCTTAAAGCCCATCCGGTGCCTCCACCTGCCATGGGCAGGGACCTCCCCCACCAGCCCAGGCTGCCCCCAGCCCCATCCAGCCTGGCCTTGGGCACCGCCAGGGATGGGGCACCCACAGCTCCTCTGGGCAGCCTGGGCCAGGGCCTCACTGCCCTCAGAGTGAAGAGTTTCTCCCTGATATCTCATCTCAATCTCCCCTCTTTCAGTTTAAAGTCATTCCCCCTTGTCCTGTCACCGCACCCTGACAAAGAGTCCCTCTCAAACGTTCCTGCAGCCCCTTCAGGCCCTGGCAGGCCCCTGTGAGCTCTCCCCGGGGCCTTCCCTTCCCCAGGCCGAACCCCCCCAGCTCTCAGCCCGGCCCCACAGCGGAGCTGCCCCAGCCTCCGAGCATCCTCGCAGCCTCCTCCGGACCCTCTCCTACAGCTCTGTGTCCTGCTGGTGCTGGGGGCCCGGAGCTGAACGCAGGGCTTCAGGAGGGGTCTCACCTTTGATCTTTGTAGTTCCCTTCCAACTTGGACACTCTGTGATTCACGAGAAATATACACACAACATTAAACGCTACTTCTACAAACTAGGGAGACTTCCTTGAATTTGGGATTTTTTTCAAAGGCGCGCAAACAGGTGGTCCTTTCTTTTTCTTAAGGGAAGCCTCTGGAAGGTAAACTAACACAATCACTGCTACGATAGGCTTCACACAACACTCAACAACTGCTAACATACAAACTAACACACAGCACACACCAATAAGGTATGTTTAAAAACTACATTGAAGCATGCCACTTGTTGTTTAAACACCAGCTCTTGCAGCACCTCTATTCCTCCACAGCACTGACAGCTTCGTAAACATGTAATTATCACACAAAGGCTAAGAAGGGCACACGTGATATTTTCACCACATACTAATCAGCTGTAAGCAGTGTATAACAAAACAAAGGTATCTGAAGGTAGTGTTGCAAAAGCTGCTAAGCTGTACCACCACATCAGCCAAGCGGTGGTACCCATTTTCAAATTACAGCTTGTTAGATGACAATTACTTCAATACTCCTGCAACTATTGAGACTTATCTTCATTGTTTGCTCAGAAATAACACTCAGTTGTACAAGCACACTGCTGTTTGACAAATTTCTGCAACCATTAAAATGACCCAGAGAAATAATAAAAATTTTGCACGACATCAGTTCCTCTCATACAAACTGAAAGGACTGGCAAAATACCTAAATAGATTAAAGAACACTTATTAAATCAATGTAGTAGCCTATCAATCTAGTAGCCTATGTTAGTAGATTGCAAGCCTTTATGAGCCACTGCTCATTTACAACAGCACCTTTCTTACTGCTTCATGAAACCTGGAACTGGTTCATGGCCCCCTCATGTTCCTCTCCCTCCCTCCCTCCCATCGTATCCATCCCTAATAAAAAAGGACAGGGGAAACAAAAAAGCTAGATACGACCATCTTCACACCACAACTACAAGCAACAGAGACAGAAGTCCGGCTAGGCTTTGATTTTCAGCCCTGGTCAGCCACAAGTCAGGCAGGTGGTCTTCATTAGCACTCCCATCATTAAAACCCCCCAGCAAGTTCACAGGCAGCGTCAGAGGAATGAGATAACCCACGCAGACGGACTTGGGCTCAAAACAGCCGAGCAAGCAGTTGTTTGTATACACGCCATTAACCGGTCACCAGCCGAGTGCAGCCAGCACATGCAGATCTATAGCAGCAAGGGCGATTCAGGAGCAAAACGAGCTGCAACGCGAGCAAAGACAGTTTATTAGCTGTGACCATGGAACCAGCCAGACAAGCAAGCAGGATTTTTGGCAGCGCTGCTTACTGGGGGATCAAGGTATTATTTCAGCTATTGACAGATTATTCAGTGAGGCATCCAAACAAAAGTCTGTTTCAAAGAAAAAGGTCTGACATTATAGAAAGACAGATGCTGCCAGGCGCTCCCAGGCAGAACTGCAATTACAGACACTGCCTTCTTCACAGCTGGCGCTCAATCTATAATCATAATAAAAAGTAGGACATTAAAAGAACAAGCATCCTGTGCAGATCCGTAGGAAACGAATACAATAAAAACAGCTGTGAAATAGCTCCAGTACCTGTGGACCACGAAACCCTCCAGCTTATAAAGACCCCTACCTTTCTGCACAGCAACATAAGCTGGAGCCAGGCCTGCACTTTCAGTACAGCTGGCATAACTTTGGAAATCAGCCCCACAGCCAGTACACCCAAGGCTTGGATCATCCCTGCAGTGCCTGATAAACCTGTAGCAAGTATATGGCAAGCATTTTGTCCATACACTGCTAATCCGACCTTTGCCAAGAATACTGTTGATACAGCCTCACAAAGTAACATTAAAACTTCAGATGGGAATAAATCCTTTTAGCAAGTTAATTCCTCCACCGCTGACACTGTCTTAGGGCTGAGAAGTTGGGTGAAGAGTTGATACAAATCATAATGTGAGTTAAAAGGAGAAAAAGGAAGTAAGATTCCAAAACAGGATTAAACACTAATGTGAAACTCCAAGATGCATTCACTAACACAGTCAAAAGTCTTAGCTGTTCCTGATACAATCTAGCTCTTGTCAAGCTTTGCTTTCCCAGAATCTGAGTGTGCAAGGAAGGGGTCAAGAAGGAGCCAATGAAGAGCTGCTTTCCAGAACCTTCCCTGACACTGCACTAAGGCACAGTTTCTCCAAAACTTAAAATGTGTCCAGGATCTTGAGAAATCCTGCAGTGTACTTCAGAGAACACGGAACGCTTCCCATGCCAGACGTTTTCTCCCACCTCTGGCTCCAGCTTACAGCAACGAGCAGAGTGCAGGTCCTGAGCCACCACCTCTTGCAGTGCCAGCACGTCGCCGCTCTGCCCGGGGACCCTCTCACCGAGCGCTGCTCTGCTAGAGCCTCTCTGAAAGCTGTCAAGTGCACAGCATTTTCTGCGTGACGTTCCGGAGGCCACTAAGAAGGCAATTTGCCTTCAGCAAACAAACGTTTAAAATTTTGATTCTATCTAAGCCCCCCCTCCCAATAACATCAAATAGTTTAAGGATTCCCTAAATGGAAATGCAACTAATACAAGGCTTAAAGGTCATCGCAGAGGAAAACTGTATGCAACAAGAAACACCCAGTTAATTCCACGCACATTATTCCTTGACTCCATTGAGGGAGGGAGGGGAAGGATTAAAAAAAAAGGTGGGGGAAAGAAAACAGTCAAGGAAAATGAAGTTGCTGGTCAAAGGAAATTTAAGGAGGTTCTTCTCAATTCTTTTCAGTATCAGGAAAAAGGATTTAAAACCAGCTCAGCTGTGGCTGCTGAGCAGGCAGTACTGGACCTCTTGATTCTCCGTGCCCATCCCTGAGGATGGGTTTGACGCCTGCTCCTCCTGGGTGAAGGCACACGGTATTGCTCCCAGGCCACACGCTGCACAGCGCGCTCCGTGCCGACATCGAGTTGCACCTCTTGGAGTCCTTCTTCAAGGGCAAGACGCACAGGAGCTGCAAGCTGCAGCCAAAGCACTTCGGATAATGTGAAAGCAGAAAGCTTTTCTGACTGCTTTCTGATTTTCCTGAGTGTTGGCGCTCAGGACAAACACCAAAGTGACTGGAAGGGAATGCAGTTATTGTGATACAGTAAATAAGGAAACTCGCATTTATAAACACACCTCACCTCTGTCAGTTCTCTATGTACTGACACTTGGAGTGCTACTGCCACATCAGAGACCACAGCAAGCTTTAAATTGCTTCCTTGTTAGAATCATTGCTTTGGGGCCAAATAATTATGTCTTATATAGTACTGCCTCTATCCAAATTAACAGAACCTTTCTGAAGAAATCAATGTGCTTAAGAGTTGCTTTAAGATATTAAGTAAATGTAATGAACTCTTTAATCCATACCAATCTCTCAGCTGTTTCAGATGTGTGATATGCCTTTATATATATAAAGTAAAAGCATCTGCCGGCTGCTTATTTGCACTGCAAACTACAACTATCATATGTGGCTGTGAAATGTGACTTTGAAAAATCACGTGGCCTAGATGCTTAGTATTTTTAAGCTCCCATGATAGCCTTCATTTACTATAGGTAAAAAGTAAATCATCTTTTCACAAAGCTCAAATATTCTTCCCTCGAATTACTCAAAACAAGTACCTTACGGCCAACATCAAGACAGTACAACTGATGAGCTTAAGCATACACAAGCCAAAAGGAAACCAAATCACTAAGGAAAATGAAATTACATCCTGCTAGACTAATAGCTCGTCTGTTTGCAGAAAGATCAAACACAGACTATCATTTTGTACAAGGAAAACACTTATTCTGACACACAGAGCCATTGGTGGCTGTGTAGTTCTGTCTGCTGACCACTTTACCTGTCAGAACAGCTTTATAAGAAAACAGCATACATGTCAACATTTCTGCTAGTTAAGGCATTAAGAACACAGGACAACCACGACTCAAACCAGTGCTGTCACTGAGAGCGCAGCTTGCATTTGTCTTGCATCTCAGGCAGTAGCAGCATTACATAAACATTCAGCAGCCGTTTTTCGTCCTCCTACCTAACCACTGCAGTAAAAGAGAGGCTGAAAGTTTTCAAGAGCACACAAAGTTTGGGTTCAGGTAAGTGCTTTCTGCACTAAACAGAGCCTCAGTAAAATAAACAAGCTTCCATTAAATTTATGGATGCACCAATAAATTGCTGGCCAAAAACGAGAGACTAGAAAAGCAAAATACTAGTATTCTACTCCTGAAGTCCAAACTAAATTTCTGTTCACATTCAAAACAAAACTGAACAGCAGAAACATGGAGAATGCGGAGCTTTTGAATCAAAAATAATTCATGTCTCAAATGCTGCTAAAATTATCACACTAATTGTCCCGTACCGCTCACTTCCCAAAAAGCCTTTAAACATGGGTTAGTGCCTCACTACATCTAAAAAGCTCAGATCTTCATCCAGAACACTACTAAAGAAATCTCTCAGATGAGCCCAATCACTTTTCCACCTTCAGTAAGATTACTGCAAGAACATTTGAGAAATTCAGTTTGGCAAACTGATGCACCACTTTATCCTGCACAGCCTTATTTACTGCAGTGAGGTTACAGCATCTATCCTGAGTTATTTGCTATGCCAGTCCATATTTCTTGAGAAATTAAACTCGGGGGTAAAGCTATAGCTGTCAACACGTCAGTTCAGAGGGATATTTTATTTCTTATCCGTAACTACGTGCATTGCATTCTCTGAAGCAAGAAGCACCGGTTCTTCCAACGTTTAATGAGGGCCTGAATAAACGTCAGTTCCACATTCCCACATGGATGGCAAACAACTAGGGAGAGATACAGAAAAAAAAAAAGGAGCTTTCAGTACTGGAGCTCTTGCTGCAGTAAAAGTTTGAGACAGGAGATGGTATGAGAAAGTGTTATGGTAGATAAAATCTGATTTTAACTCCTCAGATTAACAGTTCACTCCATGGCAGCAAAGACTTTCTCAGTCTCTCTCCACCTGCCAAAATAAATTTACTGCCATTTAAGGCTGTTAAAATTTTTCCCTGATTAATCACTGCTTCTCGGCAACATCTGCCCCAGCCGGGTGTTTTGCTGGCGCTGGTCAGCCCGTGCAGCACGTTACACGAGCACGGCCGTGCCGATGGCCTGGCGCACCGTCAGCCGCGGGGAGCTGCGCAGCGGGGGCTTTGCAGGGTGGAGCGTGTGTGATAACAATAATAGGGCTGAAAAGCACAGGCCCCCCGCACGACACAGCCAGCCCAGATCCTGTGGCGCTCGGCAGGCAGCATGCTGCTAAAATCGCTTCCCTCTCCGAGGAGTTATGCCCGTTTCGACAGAAGGGATGGAAATGGAGAGGAATGGACCCATTTAGGCCTCCTGTGGGTCACCCTACTGCTGGAGCCATGAGGGAGCACTAAAGCATCGATAACAAATCGCCTTTTAGGAAGTAACAGCCGTAATGTCTCGTGGTAATTCTGTAAATTATAGAAGCCCCAGAAGAAGCTGAAAGGCTATTTTCTTCCTGGAAATACAAAGATCACACCTTTATTTAGACTCTATTGTTTAGCCTTAGTTATTTAATCCGTAAGTGTAGACAGTTGCCTCCCATTTAACCTTTTCATTAACCTTAAAGGCAGCTCTTGTTTGAACACCCTCCGATGCACATGCAGCAAAGACAGCTGCTCCTGGCCCCAAACACCTCGCAAACCACTTATAAAGGACAAGAGAGCCCAGAGGACAAAGATTTAAGCAGCAAGGTGCTGGGAGAGGGAAAAATAGGAAAGACTGCCTCGAGCAGACAAAAAGCTGTAACTACAAATCTTTTAGCTTCCTCCATTCCGGTTACATGCTCCCGTTCATCACACCAGCACTAACAACTTCCACACAAGACCCAGGTGCAACACCGCTGTCGGTCATGAATTTTCTGGCAGGAAGCTCCTGCTTTGCACCAGCAATTAGGAACTTGGACCTTCCCATGGGGTGTTTCAGTAGATGGTGCTCCCAAAAGAGTATTCAATTCTAGTAGCAGGGCTACTGTTTCCTGTGAGTAATCAAACCAGCTGCTTGCTCTCTGAGGAATCCACATCACACAACTTCCAGATCAAAACTGTGCCCCCAGTTCTCTCATGCGCCATGCCATCAGCTGCGTGCCAGGCCACCAACACAAAACCAGGTCCTTGCTGCAGCCGTGGTTTTGCAACGGCGAAACTACCATTGAAACGGAGATAACCCAGGGACTGTCTAGGAAATTAAAAACCGGCACTGGTGTGGCACACGCTAATTACCCACCAGTACTCCCACAGGCTGCTGCACGCAGGACAACTCTGAGGTCTACAGAAACCAGCCAACAGGTAGAGTCAATGGCAGGAATAACAAGTTATTGCTTTCTGAAAGATGACCTTGGGCAATTTCCACTCCCAGTTATAAAACCAAGGCAGATGGGAGGGCAGGGTAGCAGCAGCAACACTAATGGAGCCGTGCTCCAAATTCACTTGGGGCGTTTGTCTCTCTTTAGGTGTTAGAATGGAGGAAGAGAAAGAAACCTCATGAATACAGGCTACCAGTTAATGTTCAGTGGCTGTTGGGCAAAATATTAGGTAGCCTAAACAACACACACTGTAATGGCATGTCCTATATTTTTGCTATACATGGATCCTGGTAAATATGACTCATCTCTGGAGAAAATCCCAAACTGCTCTATTAGCACAGTCATCTCTGTGCATATAAAGGAAGGAACTAAGTGCACAACAACAACAAAAAAAAAGCCACCTCTGTGTTAACAGATGTTGTCCAAATTTGTCAGGGAATTGCCAGCTGGACAACTGTAAAGCAAATATTAAGGTCACAAGACAATTTTGTATATGGAATAAGAGGCACAATATCATACACTATCTTCGAATGTATGATCTAATGAAGATTTCATGAGAGCCCAAAATACACACAGTCAGGATTTGGTAAGAAAGCAAGTCAAACTGAGACAAGCAGACGCTATCTACTTAATAGGAAGGTGATTTATTATTGCTATTTTGACTTCTCTCTGATATAACTTAAGGGAAACCTAGCAAGAAAAACCCAAGCCACATGCAGAATGGCTATTTATGCTCTGCAACCATGAAATCCAAAAACAAAAGAGTGACAAACTGCAGTGGGATCCAGAAGCACCAGAAATGATTAACAGCATGCATAATTACAGAACACAACAGCAAAGCAAACACTTCGCACCAGGGTAACACAAGTGATGCTTCTGTGGCTTTCCGGGAGTCAAGTGCTGGCTAAACAGCAAGGCCCTCGAGAACATTTCTGAAGACTGACATGTAAGATAGCTGCACCAGAAAGAAAGCACGACACAAACATACTCGAAAAGGAGCGTTTCAGCCCTCCACGAGCTCTCTGATGGGCCACACTGGGGTGCAGGGAGCCAGGCATTGGGAATCAGAGTGGGGAGGGATGGAAGGATATACGTCTGTCTGTCTGTCAGCCCAGCGAGCCTCAGAGTCACCTTGTGCCACCCATTCCCATCCTGGAAAGCTTGGGACTCCGAGCTGAGAAACAACAGAATCTTTGACAAGACAAAGGTTCGTTTCCAGCAAAACTGGTTTTCTTGACCCAAGCACCCAGGCGTTAGGGACATCCCTTCTGAAAGCATCACATTGAAGTTCCTGGGAAAGTAACTTCTGACATTTCCAGCTCGAGAAAATCCTTCCGTTGCTGACACCTCCTCTGCATTCACAAAACCTTTCAGTAAGACTCAAAACTACTGCACTCCTCCACTCCGAGCACAAGATGCAACTTCAGAGGCAAAACCCCTGGTGCAAAAATTCTGCAGCAGCACAAGTTAATACAGCAACCGGACAACCCCGGGGGTACTGACAGCAGTACTGAGGAGGGAGGTAAACACAAGGCCAGATCACAGACAGAAATAATGTTCAGCGCTGTCACTTGAGATTTATTTCACGGGTCTCACAATAACTATTGTTTTTCTTAAAATATATCCCAGAGTAAAATTAATACAACCGTCTTCACTCTTAATAAGGGACATTTTCAGCTTTCATCGCTGTGAAGAGAAGTCTGAAAACAACCACAGCATATCCCAACGGCTCAACTGACAGAAAGCAGAAAACGAAATCTGCGTGGTTGAATTTGTCAGTGCTGCTCACTCACCACTTCCACACAGCAAGTGTCCTTACTGATAGATGGAAGGTTTGTGCACGATATGGAAGAGGATGTTGAGTTTTGGTTGTTTTTGCTATTGTGTTTTTTTTTTGTAATTTTTTTTTTCCTCCTTAGATTGTAAAAATGGGGGCTATCTGGCAATCACAGCACTGGAGAGCACAGATAGTACCAAGGCCCAGGTCAAAACAAGAAAGAAATTGCTATCGACAGCAACAGGAATTTTCAGTTTGCAAAATATCTATCGCACTCTATTACTCAGAGAATGACAAAACAAAACAGCATTACAAGCTCCCACTATCCAATTGAACACCAAGGGGTGACCAGATGGGTGGGCACAATTGTGTAATTTTCCTACACACTGTTACACAGCAAATTACTTGGGATCTGGCCATTAGTGCTATCAGCTTCTAAATCAAATGCCTCATTAAGATAAACAGAGGCTGCTCACTTATCTTAAACTGTTTTGGGCTAAGACATGCCAATACATCTACATATGAGAGGCTGGAGGGTTGGATTGCCGTGTTTTTGTTTGTTTGTTTTTCCTGCAAGCTTTCCCAGATTGGCTATGAGACTTATAATGCTCATCAAGAGAATGAAGAATTTGGCACTCAAGGGGTAAAATGCTGTGGTGATGAACAGAAGATCTGAGACTGGTGTGTGGGAATTACTACTGGAGCAAGATACCTGACATAAAAGACATGCATAAGTATGGAAGAGCCTTCAAAAAAGTTAACAGAAGTGTCCTCACAAAAACAGCCCTGGCTCCTTAAATGTTTGAACTCTCCAAAGTCTTCCCACATCCCTAGCACAACATCAAATGCACCTACTGACCGAGACAGCCCTTCTGTAAGAACCTGTTAATTTATTCCATCCCGCAATTCACATCAGCTTAATGGTATACAGTAATAAATGTAACCCTAGCAAACTTTTTTCCTTTAATCTAGCCAAAGCGCTAAAAAAAAAAAAGAGCCAAAATTCACAGTATTTAACTTATGTTATTTTTTTTTTTTTCAGATAAAAGGACAATGCAGGGAAACCAGTGTTAAAATGGTGAATCAGATGGACTTTAACCATCTAAAAGATTATGACCCAATTCAACAACTTCCCTGACTCAACTACAATGAGCTGAACTACAGCTACTACTGAACTACGATTTCATCTACAGTCTGTTTGCTCCACAATGTACTTTTACAGCTCCCAAGCTAGTTCATACGATAAAACAAGCAAAATTATTCTGATCTGTCTATTTGCACAGGGTCGAGTCACTAATCTTAGTAAGGATCATCCCAGCGGAGCAGCTGAATTATCAGTTACGAATGAGCTGCAGGAAGTACTCCCAGGAAGACACCAAGATCTAGACTAAAGAGTTTCCCCCCAAATTCAGTGATGCAAAAATTCGTGTTGACCACCAACACTACTGATTGCCTACAGTACAGCACCAGAGCCTCAAAACAGTGTGATCACATCAGAGAAGCCCTGGAAAGAGGGAAGATCTATCCACTCGAAGACAGCCACGTCAGTTGTTCCTTCGTGCAGCGAGCACCAGGTGCCATCTTGACTCCTAAATGGGAGGGTCAAAGATTCAGAAACCAGAGAGAAAAGCAAAAACTAAAAAAAAAAACAGACACTCTTGAAGCGAATGAAAACATTGAAGTTTACATTACTATAAGGTACTCTTCCTTGCATGATGGGGGATGATACAAACCATATTTTAGAAGACGGTATCTACCCTCAAGTCTTCTTGGCTTTCACACTCCTACCTCCAGAGCAGCCGTCCAGGTCCAGCGGGGCACCAAGCGCACCGCCCCAGGCCCCCCCACTGCTGCCCCCATGAGCGGGGCGATGGTCCCGAAGGAGAGAGTAGCAGCTGAAAAGTTTCAGTGAAAAACAAGACTCAATTTTGACAATAAGCAGCCCCCCTGTAAGACTCCAAAAATGTAAGCCCTTAATGGAAAACATGTTTTCTATCAAGCGATTGGAAAAATTAAGCAAAAAATTTGTAATTATTTCAGAATTGTCCAACTTGACTACAGTCTCCTATCAAGTCTGGCTTGCACAGTCTTACACCGGGCTTATAAAGGTTTTCACATATCTACTTTTTCTTGGCGTTTCCTCAAAGTGGTTTAAGCTCAGTATAACTAATAAAGACTCTGAGAATTAGCTGCCAGAGACTGGAGATGTCTAGCTTAGGAATGTCTGCATCCCTGAAAGCCAGGATGCAGTACAGCCCAAAAAAAAAAATGTTAAAAAAAAAAGGAGGGGGGAGAGACAAGATTTCTATTGTTTGTTTTGCTAGAGACATAAATGCTACATTTAATAGGAAAAAGGGAAATGAATATACTCCTTTTTATATACCGATTTCTGCACGTATGCACAAACATTAGTGTTCTCGTCACTTAGAAGAGGTCAGTACATAAACCACATAAAGCAACGTTACTTTCTTACTGCGACACAGATGAAACTCAAAAAAGGAAACACTTTATTATCAAGAGGCATTGTCCACAAAGTTATACATCTAACCCTCAGTCTTATTTTAGAAAGTCTCCCTGGTAATTTGCCTGTGCTTTTGAAAAGCAAGTAATATGTTTTGAATTATAAGAGGTTACAGGGACATTTTTGTGGTAAATTTGGACTTTCATTTGCAAAAAAACCTTCAGTGCTACAGAAATCCTTTCGGAAATAACATTTTTTTGTCATTGCTAAGCACTTTTCAACAAAGTTTAATAGCTACTGTTCCAAGGAGCTGTTTACATCCAGCTTTAAAAGAATACCGGGGTACTTCTCTCCTTGCAAACAAAAGGAAAAGCAGCATAGCTTCTTTCCAGTATTTTGAGAAGCAAACAGAAGAGATACGCACTCTGCATTACGCAGGAGCAACAATCTTCTGAGAAGGCTCACTTGGAGTCCTGGTGCTCAGACTCTGATGTTCTGGGCTTTTTCTAGAGCCTTAAATTACACTCAGAGCTCTTCAAGTCTTCTTTCATTAGTTCCCCTGCTCTTTACACCCAGGATTAAGAAGGAACACATCAGGTATTAAGGAGAACAGGAAAATACTATTTCTAGCCTCAGAAGTTTACAAACTAGATATCCCAGCTGCTTTATAAACAGTGCATGGGAAGAAGACCTCAAGGAAAGGTAGTCAGATTTTTCCTTTGAAGGTGAAACTTGCTTTAAAATTCATTCTTTTAAACAAAATAACCTATTTACTTCAAGTTTAGCAGTATGAATAGAAGAGAAAGTTTCACTGTAAACATCTAAAAGATGCTTAGCCACATGAAAGCTTCATTGTGCTCTTGATAACCGTGATGTAAAAGCCTTTACAGCCACCAGTTTTTGCTGACTGTTCTGCCAGACTTTACCATCTCAACATACTGTAGAGGAGCTCTCCCAAAAGAAAGCTTTGCTGTTCATACAGTGGCACATTTTTTTGTTGTTTTAGTTTGTTCTTCCTCGCTATTCATTGTGAAACAGCCTTTGCTGCCACCCAGTAAGCTGTTAAAATATGCGTTCCCTGTGCTCGATCGTCTTGCTTCCTGGACGGAATGATGCAGTGAATTGCTCAAGCCACCTTCAGTTTCCAGTTTCCCTACTGTGGCTTTGTCCTAGCCACCATAAATGAAACAGGGCAATGATGAAGGCACTGATGACTCTGATGCTTACAGTGGAAGACAGGTATTAAATGGGAATCTTTTCAGAAAGTTTCAGCTAACTCCCCAAAGTATAATTCGCCTGAGGGGTAGCAACGCGTGCCTGGTCTGCATCACAGATTAAGAATCTTTTCATCAGGAGCCTCATTTCAAAAGACTCATTCAAAGGACATCAGAAGTTTCAGCGAAAGACCACATAGTCGGCTTGATCTAAATAACCAAGACTGCATGTGTGGAGAGACAAGCACAGAAGTACAAACTTAAAACATTAAGCTTCGGAGACGGAGTTACCCTGAGCTAAACATTCACGACTTGGAGCACATCACATTGCACAAGCCAGAGTCCTGCCACAAAGCTGCTCGCTCCAAAACTTTTGTTCCACAGGAAGATGCAGCAAGAACTTCAGGCTTCCCAAATGAAGCCACAGCAACCTTGAATGGGAACAGATCACGATAGTTCGGTAAACCCTTCGTTACCTGACCAACTTCAGACACGATAGCATCAGACAAGGCTCTGTCCAAGCCAAAGAGAACACAAACTCCCCCGGGCACAGATCCCATATGGAACCAGGAAACTACTTGAACAGATCAACACGATAATCAGTGGTTACAGCATACCAAACCTCCTACCACGACAAAGTTTGTGCAGCCTTCATAAATTAGACATTTAAGGAGGGGGCATTATCTTTGCTGAAATTTATATGGTTCTTCTCCTGTGCCAAAAGGAGCAAGGGAAAAGTACAAAAACGCTTGTCAGACAGTTTTCGGGCAGACCTATTAATGGTTCCGTACTGTGGGAGAAACTGATAAACAGTGGAAGGAGATAAGCTGTGCTTCTGAGGTCGAACAGGAAAGAGGCAAAGAGATAGGTGAAGCAGATAAAACAGGAAGCAAAAACAATCTCTGTGGATGCACTTTGAACGAGCATGTGAGGGAAAGGGGGGGCTGCCAAGGCCTGAGAGGCCAAGCAAGCGCAACATCAGCACGAAGGTGACTCTAAGCAAGAGATCCAGCTGTGCGCACAGCCTGGGCTCAGACCCGATACACGATGCAGGGAACAACCCACAGCTTTGAGCAGAGGGGGTTGATCAGGTGGAGCAGGCAGAGCCAGCGCGCTGCTGTCCAGACGAGCGTGCTCAGCCTCGGGAGCAGACCTCGGCCAGGAAGATCATGGTGGGGCCGGGGAGGACGCCTCGGCCATCAGCAGTGCCGAGAACACACCAACGGCCTCTTCAGCAAGGGGTCGGATAGGCAGGGGCTACATCTGTACAAAGGCACCGATGGCGAGAGAGAGGAGCATTGGGGATGGCCCAGGGGATACCATAGCTATAGAGACACAGCCAGGAAATCAGCAGGAGGAGTAACGAAGGGGCATGCAGCACGGCGCTTTTCAGAGGGATGGTGAGAGTACTGATGCTCTGGAGTACAGCAAGAAACATCCAAGGATGAGAAATGATACGAGGGCACATAAGCAGCTATCTACAGACCACAAAACTGGTTTAATGCCACGTTTTCACCAGACAACACGTTTTTCTGGGAAGAATGCTCTTCATCAGACAGGATCGTACACTTGCTGCTTGCTGAAGTTTCACGTCCCTCGGGGCTGCCAGGTCAAAGCAGGCAAATGGCAGCCGCAGGGCAGACCACTGCCAACTTCTAAATCCAGAATGGATGGCCAGCAGCACCACAGCAAGCAGGAACCGCGTGGTGCAAAATGCTTCGGCAGACAGGTAAATGGGACGTAACGCAACAGTGGTGAGACACGAGCATTCCAATGCTGTTCAGGGAGAAAATTCAAAGTCCGCACAGAAAACCGCTCTGAAATCAGAGAGCAAAATGGAAAGTGCCGTCACTGTCACCAGGTAAAGCAGTAAGAGTGGTTGTGCCCCGGCACCGGTCACACTTCTACAGACGAGACTGCAAAGTGGAACACTGCGAGAACATTGATGACAATGAGGGTGGGTCCCCTGGCTTATCATTAGCAACTGTTTTATTGAAAAGGTCTTCACATGATCCCCCCTTCTTCCTGACTCAGCTTCTCACTGCTGGGTTCTGACAGCATCTGTCCAGGAGTTGGATCCTTGTGGGTCCCTTCCAACAAGGGATATTCTAAGATCCATCTAAATGACTACTTACAAACAGAACTGGTCCTCTGTCCTGTCACAGCCTTCAGCAGTTTGGCCCCAGGCAGACCAGGTGAGAATGCTAGCTGAAATAAATCCAACGAATTCAAAAAACTCATTCCTAGCAAACAGAGAGAGGATCAAATTAATGGTTTAGGTCAGAAGAAAAGAAGCCTTTTCAACAGCTTAAAATCTAATGCCCCTTTTTCAATCCCAAAGACAGAACAGCCTCACATCCAAGGTGTTCTTTTAACACTTGGAAGCCTCACAATGAAAACTTATTTCCCCTCCATGGTCTGTTTAACAGAGACAGAAATATCGGTACGTGAACACGGCAACGTGAGCTGAGGTCTCATCAGATCTAACTGAAAAGCCATGAAAGGAACAGCCATCTTCCAGAAATTGTGCCTCTGTTTCTGAGAGCTGGAAACGAGTATTTGGTACAAAGTGAGGCACAGCTCCCTTATTTAACACTCGCAGACAAACCTGGGTGCAGCCATCTGTTCCCCCCCCCTTTCAAAATCCTTTCATTCCACAGTGAGATGCAATCCTGACTGAGGGACTGAGAAACAAGAGTGATGATGCAACCACCAAGTATGTAGCAAGATCTGCAACTATAAAAGGAATTCGAGTAAATATGACTAAAGGGGAAATGCTCAGGTAGTTTAAAAGCTTGCTCAGCCCGAAAGGAATGCAAGGGGTTGGTGGAGCAGCAGATCAGCGAAACCAGCAGAAGAAGCAGAATTTTGAAGAGAAGTCAATATAAAGGACTCTTGACTAAAGGGCACCACGAGACTCATTGGAAATATTAGCTAAGACTTGCTGTAAAAACTTGGCAGATCTTAAAGCCAGATCTTTAGCTAGTGTAACTCAGAAGGCAATAATAAATGACTTCAGCTAAGATGACACAGGCTACACATGCCATCTCAAACATATGCAAGCAGAATGCTGTACTTATTTTGACATTACAGCACCACAAACAGACACCCTGCCCACTCTGATGATCTTTAGGATCCATATTACTTCATCAGACTACGAAATAATTGCAGGGAAGAGGCAAGGATGAAAGTAAAAAAGGTTGCTGAGGAAATCCTAAATCAGCAGCTGAGTTTCTGTTGATATACTTCTTATAAACAATTTTTTGGCAGCTATTTACACAAAGAGATGTAAAAAAGGAACATGCCCTATTCAGATAACACAAAATTTGCTTACAACTTGATCTGTAAGGCTTTCTCTCCACACCTGAAGCCACTCCCCAGCTTGCTACCTCCCGTCACGTTTTGTCACCCGTGCTGTGGCAAGTGTCATAAACACAGCTCGGTGGCAGCTGGCAGGCCAGGACCAGCAGGTCTGCTGCACAGCATCACCAGCATGAGAATTTAAAACTGTAAGGTATCGTGGAGGACTAATCTCATTCATAAATCTGCCCTCGTATATTATTCATTATTATACCTCACCCACACCGCCTACTGTAACTTCTCACTCCGAGAACAGAAGGCGTTCATAACAGACGTGCAGAAGGCTCAGTAGAACTCTACAAATTAAGCACGTACGGAGGCAAAACAAAGGCTGCCCTGGGCACCCCGCGCACTGCTTCATTCACACAGGCGCCGTCCGCTGGCTGGTCCTCGCTCCGGACACCGGAAAGCTCACCCTGACGCTCCTTTCTGCTACTTGCATCCTTCGGCTTTGCTTTTTAAGTGAGATGGATGGCCCTTCCCGTTTGCAAAGATCAAGCTGGAACACGTCCAAGCTCGTAAGTCAAGTTTTGACGGACTAAGGGGAATTTTCATTCCGATCATTCCAAATCCTGACACAAGACAGCTCCCTGCAAACCGAGTAATTCTAAGGAGGCCCAGGAAAGCCGGCATGGCTTCGCTGCCAGATGCCCGAGCAGCGCCGCGGTGGCAGAGAGGAGGCTTCCCAGCAGCTTTTTAATTCAACACCACCCAAACAATTCAAATATTCATATCTCATTGAGAATGACAAAATTAAAATGGCTTAAAGGCATGGAAAGCTTGTTCATTACACATGAATATTTCATTACCAAAAACATAAATGAAACCAAGCATTCACGTAATATTTTCTCTGCCAGGATTAAAGATACTTTACTACATAGTGCAAAGCCAAATCTCCCCCACCACAGCTTCAACCAAAAATGTGGATGTTTAAGACAGCCCTCGAAAAATAAGAAAGCCAACGTCAAAAGGTCAGTAGAATACAGAGAGTGCCCAGTCACTCCAACACTTTACAGTAAGATTAAGTAAGAAAGGGCACTATGCAGATGAAGAATCACATGATATCGATGATCAATATCAGCACTGAGAAAGAACTGTTCCTAACAAGTGACGAAGTCTGTATGTTTTCAACACCATCTTCAGCTTCTTGTATCTAAGAGGAGAGAGATGCAAACCCAGGAGGCTGACAGCTTTCCACATCAGGGTCATTCAGAACCCAAAACAGATCACTTTTAAGGCCATTGGATACTATGCAAGAAGTAGGTGCCTTTTGGGGAGAGAGCCCCCAAAGGTATAACCTATGCACGACTTCCTCAAGAAAATCCATCCAAATATATCTCTTCGGCATTCAAAGCTTAATTCCTTGTTTCACTTTGCTACAGTTGTCTTTTTAGGGGACTGCAGCCTTACCTTTGCTTTCGCAGAACAGAGCCGGGGAGACATGTTCGACATGAAGGTGTAAAAGACTCATTTTTAAAGCCATTCAAGACATGCGTCATTGACTGGGGCTCACAGCTCGTCACTGAACTTGCCTCTTTTACAAGAAATGACCCAAATGAAAGTCAAGAAGAATCCCACTGCCCTTCCACATACCCTTGCACGATGTTTTAGTGTGCAGATGTGGCCATACACAGGCCAAACCAACACCACTTTCTAGATAATTGTACTTGCCACTGTCACAGGTACGTGTCCCTCTCTGCAGCAAACAAATCCTCACAGGACCAGATTTTTCTTACAGAGTCTCGATACCAAAAATATCGATCATAACCAGCATTATCTGTCTTTTAAATGTATCTGCAATCAACAAGAATTCAAAACTGCTGTCTTAATTTAGGATAACTTTGAAAAGGCTAGGGTTTGCATTGTAAGCAATAGTTCTGTAAACAGAAAACCCACACTTCTGCGTGTCTTTTAATTAAATGCAGAGCCATATTTTTATTAAGTGTTGTGAATTCTGACCTCCTATAGCAACATGTGCAAGGAGACAACCATAAGAGCAAAAAAATTACAAAAAACACTTTCTTCAGCACATCCTCAAACATGGGAGCTCAGATGACCAGGAACTATTTGAGGAGCAAGTACAGCATTTTGCATATTCATTTTGCATATGGTTTTGTGCTGGAACTAGCTAAAAGGAGGGAAACAAATCTTTTTACAGTCATTACACCGTACCACATTCTTTCACAGTCTTCCTTTCACACATCCTTGAATTCTTTAATAATCACGACAAAGATCCATTCTGTTCCCAGGAGGGGATTTGCACAACGCCTACAAGAACATGCAGCTTGCTCGGATCACAACAGCTGAGTCGAGATGCACCTGCTGGTGAACCAGGCGGGAGAACAGGCAGCCCTGGAGCACGCAGATGACACGGGACTACCCTGAAGGCCGCCCTGTAGCTCCGGGACAACAGACCCCTGAATCCAGTGCCTCGCGGCCAGGCCTCGCGGCTCGAGTCCACTCACCTCGTGCTGTGCTCCCCCAGGTGCGGTGAGAAGCGAGCCTGGAGTCACCGCTAAGAGAAGCGAGCCTGGAGTCACTCCTGGAGTCACCGCTGAGATCGCAGAGCAGATCATTCAAGAAATCGAGCTGCCCCTTCTCATGTCTGGACAGCATTTTTAAAGCTCTGAGTTTTGATTTGTTTGTCGAGGTAAATGCTAATTCTACAGGACAGCACAATGAATGTGCTTTGCAGGATAATACAAGAGACCACGTATAACATAAAACATTTCATGCTTGTGACAACGTGGCCCTCTTACTTACAAGGAAGCATATTGGAAGTGATGATCTTCGAGTCAGAGAAACAAACTCTGCAACCCCTCACTTTTTTCATCACACTAGAACGGAAACTTCAAGCGATGAAAGTTTACATCCCAAGTTTCATTTATGCCACAATTTCTGCAAATTGCTGGAAACTCCCACGAGACCACTGCCCCTCTCCACCTGCCGTGAGCCAGTCGCAGTCACTGCGAGCACCCCGAGCCACCCCGGCACAGGCACTCGGCAGGACAGCAGCACATCAGCGCCGCAGGGCCGGCAAGCCGAGGCCTGGGAGCTCGGCCACGTTGCCAGGCTCCCTGTTTCAAGGGGTCTTTCAATGAACCACACCTCCTCTGACAGAAATCGAGATACCAAACACTGCAGCAGCCAACTTGTTCCCGGCTGCCCACGAAGAACCGGTCGTAAATAACGCTGAGTATCTGCTGAAGTGCAAACTGCTCAGATATGGCCGTTTATAGTACTTTATAGTTGCTCATTAACTGGTTGCAAGTATCTGTTAAAGCTCTGGAGGTTTTCTAGAGAGAGACAAAGCTATTCACTAAGTCCACACTGCCTATTCCAATACTCCTGCATTATTTTTTAATTATTTTGATGACTAATCATCACAACCACGCGCCGGTTAGAAGCCCACTCAGAACTAAGGAATTCAAGGATCGGACGACTTTTATTTACAATTATGGTGTAACACCCAAGGACTGCTTGAGAGCCCACACGAAACTGCCAGTTCAGTAACTGGTTGTAAGACATAGCCACGAAAAAATAGCTAAGAATATGAAATCCTCACTGAATCACAAGATGACTCTATAAATAACAGGGCACAAAGCGCAGTGGTTGGGAACCAAAGTATAAATCCTCCTTGAGCCCACCCACCTACCGATGGTGCCTCTCACTTCTACAAGCAAAGCAGACAGCCACACTAATCCAGCTCATTTCAACAGTACTAAATTCAAATATTACATAGTAATGAAAAGGACAACTTAATCATTTCTCTTTTGCCCACTAGAGAGGTCCTTGGGGAAAAATCCTTGCATGCACCGAGACTGGTATGACTTCAATTCCACCCACATCTGGGCTCACTTGGGAACTAAATCCAGCACAACCCCTCTTGGGTCAGCCGGTGACCCTGGACAAAAATAGCTCCAGCAAAAAGCTGGATTTATGGAATAGGGCGGAGCCCGTCCGAGCGTAGCCACGAAGTTAATGACAGAGAAGCAACAATTTCCCCATTCTATTCCATGCACTGCAAGCACAAAGGCAACTCATGCCATCTACACAGCGTGACAAAAGCAATGTGACATCAGCCCCTGAGCAGGTCTGAATCTCGGCACTAATTTGGGTCTGACACAATTTAAAACATATCATCAGCAACTGCTAATTACCACCTCCAGAGCAGCAAACAAAAGAAGCTGATGCTGCCTGAGAAGGATGATAAAACCAGGGGCACGGGCAGGTCAGCAGGTAGGGCCAGAACTCTAAGCACAGTGTCAAACAGGGCTCAGCAGAGTTTAACAAGTTTACTAAAAAGCCACACTTTCGGTAAATTCAGACTAGCTTTTCCAAATGTCTCAGCACAGACAAACCTAAAGTCAGGAGGCAACAGTACCAAGGTAAGAAAAATGAACATTATTTTTAACAAAAGATTATTGAATCTACACTGCCTGCACAGATACAAGACAACCTCGAAGTGCGGGCAGAACTGTGCCTGCAAGTTGCAGATTGCACATGCTGCAGCAATTCACGTGTTCTTGTGCAAAAGCAGCAGGCGTTTAAATTGGCGTCACAGGGAAGAACCTGCTTTTGAGTACCAGCGAACAAGGTACGGGCATTAAAATGATGCGTTACGGTATATCAGATTTAATTTCTATACCTCAGGGATGTCGAGCCAAAATCCTGAGGCAGGATCAGCATGCAACAGGACAGGAAAATCTACGTACCGAATGTAAGGATCTAGAATCACCAGCTCGTTCTCATTCTCTTCCATACAAACTTAAAAAGACTACCTGTGCAGGTAGTCAAATCAATCAAATTAAATAATTTGATTCCTAAATGGAACTAACTTCCTACGTTGATTTTTAATTTATTTAGCAGTCCTTCTGTTTCCAATACCACTCTTAGATTTCTATTTCACATTAACCAAAGAATAAAAACCCCAAGAACAAACTGTTACATGCAAGTTTCCTGCTAATTACAACGACTTTGTTTGGAAGCCTTCTGTAACACAATTAGTGCGTCACGGCATGCACGAATAAGAGGCAAATTTAAGCTTTTAGAGGCACCACAACATTTATTTCAATCTGACATCTCCTTATGTTCAAAGTCCAACTTGTTCATAACATACTTTCATTACTGTTTAAATATAGATGTCCTCCCCACCCAAAGAAAGATCCAACACGCAGGAGGAAGGAGAGCAACAAGCTCGCTGGCTGCCACTTGTTACTACGTGGGGCACTGCTGGGATCCCAGCCCCAGCCTCGCACACCTCTGCCCTGCAGCACAGGCTGCAGCGCTCAGTGGCGGTGCCGTCAGACCTGAAAGGTGACAGATTTCAGAGGCCACGGCACAACAGCCCGAAGGAGCCCGGTTCTCCCCTTCCCCAGCCGCGTTACGGCAGCTGGGGAAGCTTACACCAGCATTCATCCCTTGGCACTCGCCAGGGCTGCCCTGCGGTGCTTCCAGCGGCCCGCCACGTCGTTAATTCGGCCTGCTGTCAGCAGCTCCCCGCGGCACGCAGGTGGCGGGCGACGAAGGGCGCTTTCGCCGTGGTCAGAGACACCCGGGCAAAACCTGGGGGCGGCAGCCACCAAGTCACGGTCCCGTCCCCAAGGCGTCTCTTGGCAAACGCCAAATCCTTGCACAAGAAGGGGCAAAAGAGTTTATCAGGAAAAGCTGGCATGAATCTTTTATAATGGAAAGTGAAAGACAGCCGCAGACGGTGGGTCCCCGCGAGCTGTCCTCGCTATCAGCGCTGCCCGGGATTTGATCAGACCTCGACACTGAGAGGGGAAGCGGGAATTAAAGCAGAGACCTGCCCGCAGCCCATCGCGCTCAGGAGGGAAATAAAAGCATCGTAAAGATCACGAAACGTTAACGTGATGAGCACGCGGCGACCGGTTTTATAGCTCCTGTAGGAGCGGGGCAACCTTGGACTCGGTGACTTTTATCGCCGCTTGCCTCCTCGCAGCTCTGTGCACCTGTCGGTGGGCGCCGGGTCCCTGCTGGGGAGCGGGTGTGAGGGGGGCACGGTGGGGGAAAGGGAGAGGGCAGGGGGGAGCAGCCGGAGACCCCGGGGCTCCCCCTTACTCCCCTCAGGTGCCCCCGAGCTCCGCAGCAGCAGAAAGCCCCGGCCTGGAGCTGCCTTTGCCCCCCCAGCCGCTCCCGAACGCCTCCCGGCAGGGCTCGGAGCCACCTGAGCCGCAGCCTCCCCCCGGCTGCGCGGCCGGTTCAGCTCACCGAGCCGGCGCTGCCCCCCCCCCCGCACCGCACCGCACCGCACCCCCCGTCACACCACGGCGCTTCCCCGGCCAAACCCCGGGCGTGCGGGGGGGGCCGGGACCCCTCACCTGCCCCCCCGAAACACAGCCCGCGGGGCCGCACGCTGCCGGCACTCACCGCAGGCGGAGGTTGGCCATGAACTCGGGCATGGTGACGGCGTCCAGCAGCACGAAGTCGGCCTTGCCGAACTCCAGGCTCTCCTGCTCCGCCATGGTGGCGGTGTGGGGAGGGGAGGGATGGCGAAGGGACCGGGGGGGGGCGGTGAGAGGCCGCCGGGCTCTCGCCGCGCTGCCCCGGGGGAGGCCGGGGGGAGGCGGCCCCACCGCAGGTGAGGCGGGGCCGCGGGGCCCGGGGCCGCCTCCCCGCACCGGCGACTCGAGGGGCGACGGCGCCCCCTGGTGGGGCGAGAGGGGCTCAGCCCGCAGCCGGGCACAGCCCGCAGCCCCTGGCACCGACCCGGCCGCCCCCCCTCCAAGGAGGCAGCCTCGGGGTAATTAGGTCAGCGGTGCTGATTAGGGGAATGAGGGAGGGGACCTGAGAGCAAACTGGAAGCGATGTTTTGGGGAAGAAATGATGGGCTTTGGGATATACGACGGTAGGGCAGGAGGTTGAGGGTGCAGGTGGCTGGCACTGTCACCATTGCCACCCCCGTAATCCAGAGGCCCCACCCCTGCCCACATAACCATCCCTGTTCCTGTCCCTGTCCCCAGACAGGGTCAGCTTCAGCCACTTTATCTTCACAGAATCATAGAAAAATTAAGGTTGGAAGAGATCTCCAAGACCATCTGGTCCAACCATGCCCCTACCACCAATGTCACCCACTAAACCACGTCCCCAAGCACCACGTCCAACCTTTCCTTCAACACTCCCAGGGACGGTGACTGCACCACTTCCCTGGGCAACCCGTCCCAGTGCCTGACCACTCTTTCTGAGAAGAAATGTCTCCTAATTGTTTTAGTTGTTGAAGACTACTGCTCTTTGTTCATTTCTTTGTTTTAATTTATGAAGAGTAGGGGCATGATGTTTCCATTTTCCACTCACCAGGGACATTGCCCAACTGCCAGGACTTTTCAGCTATGCTAGAGAGAGGCTTGGCGACTACATCTGACTGACTTCCCTCAGGACCCTGGGATTCATGTCATCAGGTCCCATAGACTTGTACCTGCTGAGATTCATCACGTGGTGTCGAACCTGCTCTTCGCTTGCAGAGGCTGGGACTTTGCTCCCCCAGCCTCCATCGACGGGTTCAGGGAATGAAAGATTGGGAAGCCCGTCTACCAGTGCAGACGGAGGCAAGCACCCAGCCTTCTCCATGTCTCTCGTTACCGATTACTCAGATATAGAAACTCACTCCTAATAGAAGAAATTAGCCACCTATAATTGCTCACACACTACCATTTTCACACCTCAGTCTGTTTTCACAAATGGTAAAGGTGCATGGTGGCCCTCGGGGACTCCTCCTCTCACCCCAGTGCAGCAGCCCAAAGGAAGCTGGGTCCTCTCTTGTGCTCTTCCTCGAGGCTCTGCCCAGAAGGGATGCCACCTCTCGCACAAGGGCCACAGGATGGGAAAGAAGCACTCACACAAGCCCTGAGAATTGGCAACAGATTTCTTTATTGCCGGGACATCCTGCAGGTAAGCCTGCGCGATGTCCGTGGTGTTTGGCGGCTCCAAGCTAATGCTTGGCATGGAGCCTGAGCGACGACAGGTAGGGAGCTGGCCGAGCACTCCTGCGACGCTGTCGGTGCTCTCGGATGGCAGAGAGCAGAGACATACCGCGGGAGTCCCAGGTCTGTTCTGGCGCAGGTGGATCCACTTCCATTTCTTCCTCCACATCTTCTCATGGATTCAGCTCCATGGGCTCCACGGTGCTTGGAAGAAGGATAAGCCAGTCCTTGCCTGGGACAGCCCAAACGCGATGCCTTCCATTCGGAATGTTTTCCGGCCAGGGTGCCGAACCAGGGGGTCGACCAGTTCCACCCCTAGGACCCATGCCACTCTTGGCTTGATTTTCACGCACGGGTTCGATGCTGCCGTCTGTTTTACGGCCGTGCCTGGGTCCCACACTGCGTTGCCGACTGTGGGCACGCCTCTGCTCCGCGCGGCTCTCTGCCTGGTGCTCCTGCCTCGGCACCGCTCCACCGCTGCGCCACTGGTAATGCCCAGGCCCCCTGTCGCTGGGTGGATGAGGGGGCGGCCTGTTCCCCGCGTCGTTGCGGTACCAGTGGTACCGCTTAAATGTGTCTATGGGCTGTGCGCCAGAGGTCTCTCGAGCACTGGTGTCTCTCGTGCTGCTGGCGCTATACCTCCGCCCATGACACTTCTCCATGTTAGCTGCCCTCTTTCTTGGTGATTCTTCGGACGGCATAGCTGTCCTCGCACACCAAGGAGGGCCGCTTCTCGCCTTGCTGCTCCTAGTCTCCTTCCTGCCGCGTACGCTGGCTATCGGAGGACCTAGCTGCTGAGCGAGTGGTGGCCAGCTGCAGGGGGGCCTGTTTTATAGGGCCCGCAGCAAAGGCGGGGCAGTGGTGGCCATTGTGACCTCAGCAAGGCTCTGTGATGGAGTGGCCCATGCGTGCCCAAAGGCGGCTGTGTTGGGACTGGCCTGGAAGATGCCCTCACATGGACAAGGAGGAGGGTTGGTGGGGCTGAGGGCCCCTTTCCTGGGGCTGGCTCCCCCAGGCCATTTGGCTTGCCAGAGAGAAAGGCTGCCTCTTGACCACAGGGGCCGTTCTGCACCTCCCATCCTGTGCCCTGGCTTTGTTCCTCATGTTCCACATGATGTTTTCCAGCTCAGGCTCTAGCCTCTCATCAGTGTAACACAGAATCACAGAAACATTAAGGTTGGAAAACACCTCCAAGACCGTCTGGTCCAACCATCCCCCTACCACCCATGTCACCCACTAACCAATGTCTCCAAGCACCACGTCCAACCTTTCCTTGAACACCCCCAGGGACGGTGACTGCACCACCTCCCTGGGCAACCCGTCCCAATGCCTGACTGCTCTTTCTGAGAAGAAATGTCTCCTAATCTCCAACCTGAACCTCCCCTGGTGCAACTTGAGGCCATTCCCTCTAGTCCAAACACCTCACGACGGCACCCTTTCCTCTCCTGGGATGTTTATTCCTGGCAGGAGGTGTAGATCCTGCATCCCGAGGCCCAACCTCGCCCCGACGTTTCCATTTCCCCTCGCTTTTCCCCTCAGCCCCTGCACGACAGAGAGCAGGGGCCGCCACCCCCTGCTCCCCTCCCGCTTCACCGTCCTCTTCTCCTCATAACCCCCCTGCTTTCGAAACAGAGAGTCCTTCTGTTACAAATAAGGACCCGAAGCATGGGGTGAATCAAGTGACTTCCCAAAAATCTTCTGGACAGTCTGCTTTGGGGCAAGAGGGAAGCGTGCTCTGCTGATCCCATGGCAGCAGCAGTTTCTTACGTATGGGCAGCCTCTGGCACACATTCGCCCCGAGCCCCCTAGGTTTTGTTTCTTCCACAGTTGCACACTTTGTTCTCAATTTCGTCCTCCCCGCCATGACACATTAATGGGGAAGCATCCAGATGTAAAGCCTGGATTCAGAAATGGGAAGAATTGATTTATGCACGGAAGGGGAGCACCCTGTTGAAGCTACACCACGTGGACATCCTTTAAGAGCCCTCTCTGGGCTCCGTCAGCCCAGAAAGCAGCTTTGGTAGAAGTGGATGTCTGAACCCCACACTTACTGGTACTAAAAGGGCTTTTTGGAGGCTTTAGGAGTTTTTGACGATGTTGTCTATTTTTTCTTTTAACTATGCTGGTGATAGAAACTGAGACAGACTGAAGAAATGGAAGGGTTAAACACAGAAGAGTTTTTTTGTTTGTTTGTTTGTCAATCCAAAATTAACAGAGAAAGACTTCTGTCCTTCCAAAACACAGGCTAGCAGGGAAGGCTGCAGCTCTCACAGTTCACTGCTGAAGAATGAACTCATGCCATTTGTGTTGCCTTTGCTTAGGATGGTGGTGGCCTTTCCAAAAGCATGATCTGAAACCAACCCAAGTCTCTCATCTGCAAAACACAGCTGTGGTTTTACAGCTCAGGCTGGAGACTTTCAAGCAGAGTATCCTAAATTAGGCAGCAAACAGCTTTAGAAAAACAAGCAACAGGGCTGCTTCACACTCCAGCGTAGCGGAGTTTGAAAGAACGGGTAAAAGGCATTAAAAATAGCTTGCTTTTGTCCCACATGTGATGAGGGACAAGCACGCTTCCCCTCACCAGGGTGCTGCAAGGCACTGAACTGAAAACCACCCCCGGAGCACATCCCTGCGCTTGAGCAGGAAAAGAGCCAAGGAATCAAAGCTGTCTGCCAGTTTGTCTTCAGACATTCAACTGCAGAATGAAAGCGGGACAGGACTGGGGCTGTGGAGCTGGGGTGAGCCGGGGTGGGAGACAACTGGTGGCATTGTGCCTGCTGCAAGCACCAGCAAAGAGCTGCGCCATGTCCTGCAGATTGCTGGGGACAGCAAAAGGCTCGCTGCTATCTGGCCTGGGCCAAAGAGGGGGTGCCAGGAGCAGGTGGGGCAGCCACTTCTCCCATCACCACGGTGTCCAGAGGAGCAGCCACTGTGGCTCCAACATCCCGGTATGCCAGGGCAGCAGCCCTGAAATCCACCCAGGTGGCTCTGGACACACCAAAACCACATCTCTGGAACCCACCAGAGATGAGACACAAATTCCCCTGAAAGCTGGCTTATCCTGAGATCCAAGGATTAAACTGGGGGCAAAATCAATCACTTAAATGCAGAGATTTCTATGTAGGATGTTCTCTGATGCCTCAACTGGTCATCTGCTTTGTCTCCTTTTAAACATGAGTTTTGCTCTTGGTAAATTATATAGATACTTCATTTCTTTTTTCTTAGTTTCCTCTGATATTTCTTCTTCTATTTCATTACTCACGCCACTTTCCTCCTTCACTACTGGTAAATGGCTGCCATGGCTCTCGCCAGCATTAACCATTTGTGAGTTGGTAACATATGCAGTTACCTCTTCTCTATTTTTTTTAAAAAAGGGAAGCAAAAAAGAAAATTACACATCACATCAAAAATTTCCAGTCTATCATGGATACACAATAATGTTATGCTCTCTAGTCAAAGAGGAGGATGTTAAACTGTAAACAAAACTAAATATTGAGTTCCCAGGCTTTTTGTAATCATATAAAGTGAATACTGTGCTCTCTCTTATGGACTTTTCCGGGAGACATTATGAAGACAGAAATGAGCCGTACCAAGTCTCTAACAAGATTATTGCACAAATACTTGGCAATTTATACTGAGAGAACATTTTTTATATGGGTGTTTATTAGCATTCGCTTTCAGGATACAGTGTGACAGAAGATATCCTGTAACAGAAAGCAGGAAAGGCAGAGTCCATAATGCTTTTGCTTCTAACCAGGGGAAATTTCCCCCTTCCCAAATTTCCTCCTGAGCATCCTTCTGAGGACGTTTGTCTGTCTGGGGGGAGAGGGTGGAGGAGCATGAGGACTGCCAGGGTTACAGGGCTGCCTCGTTCCTTAGTAGAATTTGACATTTTTATTTTCTCCTACAGTTCCTGAAGAAGAAGGAACTTGCCCTATGGTAAAAGGTTCACTATGAGCCACTTCGTGTCTGCATATATGCTTGTGATTCCCCAACCTAACGAGAGATGGGAGTCCAGCCAAAAGCACCAGACTCATCAGAACAGAAGGGAAACATCTTGTGATGTTCACCAGGCATGACTGTAGCCGCATCTGAAGCATCCTGGGCAAAAATACCACCCCTCTTTGCCGAGAGGTGCAATGCGGAGACTGACCTAGCCCTTACAAGAACAAAAGTGATGGAAACCCAGGCTGACCATTGCAACGCAGAGCTTCTGTACCCTAACTTCATGGCACTTTGTTGGGGTGCTTGTACACCTTAATCATCGTTACCTCCATTGTATTGCATCCAAATGGTTTTCACTGAAAATCTTCAGAAGAAAACAAAAGGAAGAGGTTTTGAGCCTTAAGATCATTGGGAAAGCCCAGCCTGCTCCCTGGTCCCTCCATGATGTTCCCAGGGAGGCTCTCCATCCTCTGGCCACCCTGCCCATGGGCCTGAGGCAGCATGGCGTAGCACTGCTTCCCCTGCAACTGGATTTTCACTTTGATGGGAATGAATGAAAATCTCATCCGAAAATCTGCACCTGGAAAGGATGAACTGATTCAAGGCTGACCGCAGTTAAACAACCACCTGAATCTGTGAGATGGTTGAGAACAGAAGTAGAAAAGCAGAGAAAACAGAGCTGGAGCAGTGCTTTGATGAACTGTCAAATCCCCCTGCTCTGGCACAGGATAAGTTCAGCTTAAACCCTTTCTGATGGATGTTTGTCTAATTCATTTTTTTTTTTTTCCTCTCAGAAACTTCCACTAATGGAGACTTGACGTCAGGCAATCTGTTCTGGCGCATTGCTGTATTTACATTTCATCAGTCCCCAAATGTCTAACTAAAGCTCTCTCACTGCAGTTTCATCCCATGACTTCTCATCCTCTCCAGACAGACACAGAGAAGAGTTTATTCCCTTCCTCTTTGTGGCTGCCTTTTATTTATTGGAGGGCTGTTATCATAGGAGTACAGGAAATGCAGCTGCTGAAAGGGAGTTTGGAGGTCAGCTACTCCACAGCTGTTTCATCTTCCCCCAGCCTTCAGTCCCCTGGACCAAACAACCCAATTACTTCATTCTTACTCTGTGGATCATACTTTTTAGACTTCCGCTAATCCTTGCTGCTAGCAAGTAAGGGATTTCTTCACTAGACCGGTTGTTGTAAGGAAGGAGCAATCCCCTGGTCCCAGGAGGTGAGGGAAGCCCTGCGGGGTCACTTGGTGTCAGCTGTATTTGTTTGGTGGGCTCGCCGTGGGAGTCAGCAAGGATCTGCTGGGGACTGCAATCCCGCCTGTCATCGTGTGAGCACTGCAAGAGCACAGGGCTAGGAGAGAAGCCAGCAGCACGGCAAGCAAAGGCAGCAAAGCAGGAGTTTTGGAAGGGCTGACCACCTTTTTCTAGTCTTCAGAAATAAAAAGGGATACCCCAAATAAATATCCAGCTCCATCAGAATGTCTTGTCCCTGTTGATGTGACCTATAAGTTCCTGAACTTGGTTTCTTTAATGGAAATTTGTGATACGTTGGGCCTTTGCCCATCAGCTCTCTCTGTGCAGATGTCTCAGGCAATATAAAGCAGAGCACCTTCACCCGGAGCCACAGTCGCTTTCCCTGCTCTCCTCTTTGTGAAGGGAGACAGTGCCAGGTTGTGTGGTTCCTTGAGTCAGGGCCACTTGTCCAAGAAAAACATAGCTCTGATTTACCTAATTAAAAAATAATATAAATAAATAAATAAATAAATAAGACATTGAAGGCTAATTACAATGTCCCTGTATTGCTTTCTCCCTGGAAGGTAGCCTGGGTCAAAGGGACACAGTTTCCCAGTGGGAATTCTGCATATGGGTAAGTTTCCAGATGCAGTGAAATGCCTAAGAAGGTGCCTCATAGATACCTGGCCTACTGATGTCAAGAGAATGTTGAAAATCTGAGTAGGTATTTCCCTCTTTCTCAAAATCTTAAAAATCCCTGTATCTTAAGAAAAAAAAAAAAAAAAAAAAAGAAAAAAAAAACCACCTGGCATGGTGACTTCAGCTGCACAGTATCAGCATAACTCAACATGACAATCATCCATTCATCATCAGACTTTGTACCGTTCTAGGAAAAAGGACTCCTGAGGGCATGAGCTTTCCCAATCAGCCATAAAATTGTGTTGCAACCATTAATAAGCTTCCTCCCAGCTCCTGCAAGTGCGGCAGCCATGAGCCCGGAGCTCTCCTGGCTATGGGAGAGCAGTCCGAGGCACGAGTCAAGCATGGCCAAGCATGGCAGAGCCTGCTAGCAATTACCTTCAGGTCCTCTGAGCTCCAGTTCCTGGGAAAGCTATGACGACTACGCAGAAGGAACAAAAATACCCCAGAACCAAGCAGTAGAGGCTGGGTGTAGCTTAGCAGAGATTCAAAATAAATACACAGCCAAGACAGGTCCTGGATGGGCACCTTGGTGGTTTCCAAGTAGGTATGCATGAAAGAGTTTTTTTCCCTGGGCCTTGACTTGATGTCTGGCTACCTGAACTTGTGACCAGCAAATCTGTGATGGGCTTGGACAGAGAAGAATCTTCTGGATTGAAACATGTGAAATGACTGAAGTGCACATTGCAGACTCATGTCAAGCTTTTCATCCACCAGCACCCCCAGGTCCTGCTCTCAGCCCACTCATCTCCCAGTCCGTACTGGTGCAGGGTGCCCTGAGCCGGGGCAGGACTTTGCACTTGGCCTTGTTGAACTGCGTGAGGTTCACAGAGGAGTATTCAAGGGGGCCAGGGGAGCATGTTACATGGTCGATAGCCCCAAATCCTCAGTAAAAGAGCCAGAGGACTCTTACACAACCCACTCCTTGGCATCAGCTCTCTCTGCCACCCAGTGATGCCTGTAGGGGTACAAATCACAGAAAGCCTCAGTACAGACCTTCCGGGGTGTAACACCCAGGAGCCGAGCGGCTGAACAAATCCTGATTTCACCCAGACCCTCGCTTGGCTACCCTGCCCTGGCAGCGGGAGGATGGAGGCCCAGCGGGCCCAGAGAGTGGCCGTGTCCGGGCCGGAGGAGGACACGCACTAGGTGGAGCCATTCCATCGGGAAACTGGGCGGCCGAGCTGAGAGCACCAGCGCAGCCCCAGCCCAGGCAGCCCAGGCCCTAGGAAGGGGACTAAACCTGGGACAGGCCCGGGGGAAAGGGCAGCGTGGCCACCCTGCAGCTCAGGGGATGGAGGTGCCGGAGGCCGGGAGGGCCGGATGTGAACGAGCAGAAAGCGGTTACGAGGGTCACCTCTAAGTCTGCGTGGCTCAGAAGAGCAAATGAAGGGCATACGTATAGGATGGCGGCTTTACTGTGCAAGTGCAATGTAGGAGGATAAGGAGATGGGGACCTGGAGGACAGGGATGAGGGACCAAGGGGAGCTGGGAGCTCCCGCAGGCAGAGCTCCCCTGGGGCACCAGGAGCAGGACCCGCATGCTGCACCCGGCGCGACTGCAGCTCAGAACCAGCCGGAGCCCTGGCAGCTCCCATGGGAAGGAGGGAGGGGGGCTTCTTCAGTCTGGCAGAGAAGAGAAAAGTGCAAGCCAGGAGCTGCTGGCCGACCTGGGCATACTGGGACTGGAAACAGCACACATTTTTAACAGGGAAGGTAATTAACTGTTGGAGCCACTTGTTAAGGTATTGGCAGGCACAGTCACTGACATCCTGAAATGGGGTTGGACAGGTTTTTCTTAAACAGAAGTTAATTCAGGGCAGTCCTGCATCACCCAGATGACTTTAGAGTTTTGGGTTTAAACACCAGGTTCAGTGTGGCTGGTTGTGTTAGGCAGTCACAGCTGAATGCCCCCGCAGGCACTCTGCCTGAAAGCACCGCGTCCTGCAGTGCTGACAGGCTGGGCAAATGCCGTGTGCCCTTACGGCATCCTTCAGCGATGGGGTCCTCTTGTCCCTTCCTAGTCCCGCTGTGGTGCAGGCACGTGAGATCCTTACCGAGTGACAGGAGAGGCAGCCCGTAGGTGTCTCACAGCACTCGCCTGATCCTGCTTACCACGAGCTGCTCCTAATGCCATGACAGTAACTCCTGGACACAACCACTCAGGCCTGGATTAGATCCTAGATCACATAGCAATTTCTTGAGGATAAGAAGACTTTGCAGAGGGATCTGGATAGGTTTGATCAATGGGCCAAGTCCAATTGCATGACATTAAATGAGGCTAAACACCGGGTGCTGCATTTGGGTCACAGCAACCCCATGCAGCTGTACAGGCTTGGGGAAGAGGGGCTGGAAAGGTGCCCAGCAGAAAAGAAACTGGGGATGCTGGTCAGCAGCCGGCTGAATGTGAGCCAGCAGCGTGCCCAGGTGGCCAAGAAGGCCAACAGCATCCTGGCCTGTATCAGAAATAGCATGGCCAGCAGGACCAGGGAAGTGATTGTCCCTCTGTGCTTGGCTCTAGTGAGGCCCCCCCTCGAGTACTGTGTTCAGTTTGGGGGTCCCACACTACAAGAAGGACATCAAGGTGCTTGAGCGTGTGCAGGAAAGAGCAACGAAGCTGCTGAAGGGACTGGAAAACAAGAGTTATGAGCAGTGGCTGAGGGAACTGGGGCTGTTTAGTCTGGAGAACAGGAGGCTGAGGCCTCATCGCTCTCTCCAGCTACCTGACGGAGGTTGTAGCGAGGTGGGTGTTGGTCTCTTTTCTCAGGTGACAAGAGGAAATAGTGTCAAGCTGCTCCAGGAGAGGTTTCAGTTTGAAATTCGGAAGGATTTCTTTATGGAGACAGTGATCAAACATTGGAATGGGCTGCCCACGGTGGAGGCCCCAGCCCCAGAGGTATTTAGGGTGTGTGGATGTGGCACTAAGGGAGATGTTTTAGTGATGGGACCTGGCAGGTCAGGTTGATGGTTGGATTTGGTGATCTTGAAGGTCTTTTCCAACCTCAATGAGTCTACAATTCTGTGATTCTATTGCAGTCTTCTCTTGTTTTTGACACGAGGCACCACACAGATGCTGTCTTTACACTGGCCGTGGTGTGGGACTGCGTCAAGTGTGTGGGACTTCACAGGGCTGGGAACAGCCACTTCCACTCCCAGTAAGCAGGCAAGTAAGCCCTTACCACTCCTTGGTAAGAGATGTGGGAGAACAAAAATAAACTGATGTTTTGGGGGTGAGAGTTTCTGCAGCAGATGCATTACCCCTGCCTGGGGTGTTTCCAGTTAACAGCTTATTTGTGAGTGTGAACATCAAAAGTGCCACTCAGCGAGGTGAACTGCAGCTCCTCTCTCCAACACCCAGCGTCAGTGCCAAGAGGCTGCACCTTGCCAAGTGTTTACAGTAATCCTTGGCAGGTAGCCGGGATTTCAACAAAGACATCTGCTAATCCACTGAGCGGAGCTTTCAGGAAAGAGAAGCTGGATGGTTTCAGGAAACCCTGCTCCCAGCCAGAGTCTTCAAGTTGCAGACTTGCCTGTCCCGGCTGGGGAAACACACCTGAGTCTCCCAAGACTGGGATTTGTCTCAGACAAAAGTTCTCAGTAGGTTTCCTCACTTGGCTTAGTTATTCTGCAGCTTTTGTAGCCTCTGTCCTCGTTTTGCAGCCTCCTTGCTGTGCACGGATCAAAGGGGATCCGTGTGAGCTGTCCACGTGGGACCTGAGTCAGGCCAGGCGCTAACTGCGGGAGCAGAGCCAGTCTCACCGCCCTGCACTTCCCTCCCCTTAGTCATGAGGCTGCAGGAAAACAGGACAAGAAACGGAGGAGCTGGCGAGAAGCTGGGCACAGGAAACAGCTCGTGCTGCTGCCGTGGGACTCAGCAACACCTCTTGCCACATGGGAGCTGGGGGCTCTGTGGTGCAGGGGGTTAGGCAAGCTGAGATTTCCTTGCATCCCTTTGCCTTAACACACCAAACCAGGCAGGTGCACCCACTGAGCTAGTGCTCAAACTCCCACTTAGAAAACAGGAAAAAAACAAACAAACAAACAAAAAAAAAACAACAATAAAAAAGAAAACTTTAGGGCTCTGAAAGAAATGAGCAAATTTCTTAGGAAACACACTGAAAATCTCAAGATACTAAAAGTGTTCTCCTTCTCCAAAGGCTGCAGCCCGCCCTCCTGCATGGTGCTGCAGCGGTGTTGATCCACAGTCCCTTTATCTCCTCTCTGCAGAGGGCAGATAAAGCCTTTCCTCCTGAATCCAAGCTGGCTATTGCACAGCTTCTCTTCCTCTCCCAGAGAGAGGCTGCTTTCAGTTTCAGCGCCGAGAAATCACATGCTTGATGGCTTAAACATGATGTAATTGTTTTTGGAAGAGACCTGAGCGCTGGTTGGGTTTGCTCTTGTTTTTCAGGCACACAGGATATTGGGAAGGGGCAGGGGGCAGAGAGGAAACTGCTGCGAGTGACTGGTGCACACAATGAAGCTGGAGAATTCCTCAGTGGGGTCACCAAAACCTTTGTCGCCTCCCACACGCTTGTCTCCAAAGGTGGAGGTTCCCACAAGGGCTGATAAACACAAGTCCAGAGACGGCCATCCAGTTCACAAAGTCCTGAAGCTGTGGATGAGTGGAAACCAAGACGGTTTGCT
The DNA here is from genome assembly GCF_040182565.1 of Anser cygnoides. Classification (NCBI taxonomy): domain Eukaryota; kingdom Metazoa; phylum Chordata; class Aves; order Anseriformes; family Anatidae; genus Anser; species Anser cygnoides. Next base: position 3,367,411 of record NC_089894.1, read on the forward strand.
GGGAAAGGGCCTGGCCTTGGGCTCCTTCCCACGTACCCCATTAGCTCTTTAGGGATTCCCCCCCTGGAGCAAGAACAGCTCAGAATATCATCCGACTTCTACAGGGCAGTGCCATTCAGGCACCATCATGCCCCAAGCTTTCCCTGAAAGCTCTGACATGACAGGTAAATCCTGTACAGTTCTCAGGGAAAAACCTGAGGCAACCTTGGAACAGGTCCTCGGAACAGGTGCCATGTGCATGCAGGCATGGGACAGATGCAGCCTACACAATTCACCTCAGTGAATGACGCCAGGTGAGGGGTGCTGCAGGAAGAGCACTCATCCTGCTGGTGGTCACTCATCGTCATGTGGATGGTGGGCTCTGAGGCAATCTGGTTTCGGGTCTTAAGTCCATGGCTGGGATGGAAAAATACAATGCAGCTAACAGAGAGGCTCTTCCACAAGCCAAGAAGCAGAGGGACCAGTCCTAAAAATGGGATCACTGGTAAAAAGGATCTTTGGATTTTTTAAAATAGTGGGTGCAGCACTTTCATGTAACAGCCAAAGAAACACTGGTTTCTGCTCAAGGAATGGGGTAAAATTTGTGGTTCCAGATGATATAGCTGGCAGCACGGGCTCCTTTGTCATGAAGTCTGAATATGCATGTGGCAGGGGGGAGAATGAGTTAGTGTCCTGTGTGTAGGAGGGGATTAACTATGCTTTATATTCTTCTTGAACCTATTTTTGAACCTATTTTTCTTAAGAAAAACATTCTTAAGAATTTCTTTCCTTTTTTTTTTTTTTTTTTTAGAAGTGACTTTTTAAAGGTGTGCATTCATGTTAAAAAAGAGGAACCTATTTCTCATCTTCACAGGCTAGAAGCTGCTTTCCATCTAATATGAGAGTGGTTGCTGTTATTTATAATAACTCTTTGATTGGTTAAGACATGTCTAAGCCTGTGTATATGGAGAACAGAATTAGGCTCCCATCTAAACTTGGCAATGCAACAACTTTTCCCCATGATGTCTGTTGCAAGAGCATCTTGGGATCTTGTTGATGAATAAGGCTCTTTTTGCATCTGGTGTTACACGAGCCAGAACAAAGTTTGCCTCTGCGTTAAATAATTTACAGTGTAACATGACACAAGACAGGGATATGATATAATGATAAGTTTATCTTTTGCTGCACTTCCATGCTGTGGCAAGACCCATTTATTTTAATGCAGGAATTACTGCGGGAGATGGTCAAGCCTGCAGCTCAGACAGACACTTGATTTGATTTTAGGACATTGCTGATGGAGTGGTTCAAGTGGTTCCAGTGAACCTTTCCTGCTCTTCATGATAGCCTGAATTTGCCTCCTTTCTCCTCCTGGCTGCTGGCACTCGTCATCCTTTCATTTGTTAAAATAAATAACTCTCTAACTTCAGAATCTTCGTAGGAGATTGTAATCGAGTCACTCCTCCAACTATTCTTAGTTAAACAAACTCAATACAGCATTGCTTTCATATCTGGTTGGTGGGTTTGTCATACTGCCAATCATTCTTGTAAAGTTTTCTGAGCCTTTCCCAATTTGTCTTTTGAAGTGGCAGCACGAGAATCGTACCCTCGTTCCCGAACCTTGTGACCAGGTCTGGGTAGATCCTTGCTGATTGCACTCGAGGGTGAGGCTCAAGCTATTTAAAGCATTTGGCGGTAACAGAAGTTCACTTCACATGTTCATCACCAAACATACCCTGGCTGCTTTCTCAGTCCCGAGACTGCCGGCCGCCCTGCAGAACAACCTGCCTTTTTCTATCCGAACAGTGCAGCGACAGGAACTCAGACAGAGACTCGGAGGAAGCTCAGGCCACATGCATGCCGCTGTCTGGAAAGCTCTTGGTGACTGCATTTCCTTTTCCTCCAGAACTTCCTTCCCATCTGATCAACAGAAAAGGATACATGTGTCAGAAAAGGACCGGCTCTATCAGCCTGACCCCAGCAGCACCGGGCGTTTCTGTTCCACCCCTTGCCTGCACGGTGGGATTTGCACCCGGGAAGACAGACAGCCTCACACCTTGCAAAGGACGGGATGGAAAAAAATAAGTTACAGTGACCTCCAGAGTGAGAGAGGGGTTCTCTAAAGCTCAGCTTGAGTCCTGGCAAGCCCAGCTGGCTTACAGGAATGAACCAAATACAAACACTGTCTCCAAACTTTGCCTGTAGGATTGCACGGATAAATCCAGGGCACTTTCATTGAGATCAAGGGAATTTAATCTAGCAGTACTGCTCCACTTCTCCATGCTACAGACCAGCAACGTTTGCTTTGGGGGCTTCACCCTCTTTTGAAATACTAGACTTGGAAAAAGGACTCCCAGAGCCCCGTGTGGTAACAGTAATCATCTAGAACTACTGGAAAGCATCCAATTTGCAGCTGTTGACTTATTTCTCATTTTAATAAGTGACCAACGAATTCAAACAGCCTTAAGATGACAGATGGCCCTATGGGGAAACGATTGTATGACAAAAGACACCCCCTATGGGGAAAAGAGGTTAGACTAATCAGAAGGATATGGATTTAGGACAACAGGAACAGTGTGAGAAGGGGTTGGTTTGTAATACCGTAATACTGTGTCCGCTGAGAGTGTGAATTTGTTTGCCTGGAGATCCTGCAGACCCACCACTGGGTTTCTTGTTGCATTTTTCAAACACAGGACTGTTTTGTTACTCTTGCTACTGGATTCCTCAAGTGAATAGCACGCTCTGCGAACGCGAGCGCCTCAGCGTTGCAAAACCCAGTGACAGAAATGTGCAACTTCAACCGTGTACATGCACTGTGAGAAACCAATAACTGCTCATTCGGTTAAAGTCTAGAGGCTGGGTGATTTGTGTGGGATGGAATGCTGTAACTTTAACCCTTTAGGCAGTCCTCCACATACACGACTGGCCCCATGCTTCCTCTGGAAAAAATGACAGGTTATGGAACCACCATTTCTGGTGAAATCTTGCAACAAGCACACTTTGATCTTTTGCACCATTAACATCACAGATAGGCATGTATTGAGCAGTGCTCCAAAGAGCAAGTGGAGGAACAAGTGCCTGAAATTTTGCAAAAACTACGACGCTGCACCCACCTCGCAGGTACTGCGTGCCGAAATGTGCCCAGGCTGTATGGGAGATGGTCACTTGGGGAGGGAGAAGTGCTGGCTCCTGCAAAACTGGGGGCTTGTTAGGTGGCAAATTGCCTGGCTCCAGCAGAGCACAGCCACCTTCGCTGCTGCGTGACTCACGGGGCCAGGCAAAACAGTGCCGGACAGCCCGGTCGTGGGGGCTGAGTGCGTCAGACCGCAGCCTGAGCCATCTCTCTCTGGGTGGAGGCAGCACCACAGCACTGCAGATACGGAGCTCCTGGCCTGAACAAGGAGCACGAGGCTCTGCGGGGGTCTCCTGGGTTTCCCTCGGCCCCGCCAGCTCCCTGCCTCCCATGTCCAAACAGCAGCAGGACCTCAGGTGTGGGAGATGGCTCCGCGTTGCCTTTGGCACCCAGCTGGCATGTCATCTGTCCAGTTGACGTATTGCACGTGAAGACTTACTGCATAAAATCTCTGGCCTGCAGCATGCTTTTAACAGCTTTTGTAATTTTGCAACAGATTAGTACATAATTAAAGCATCTCATGCATCTTTCTGTAAGGTTAATGTCTGATTAGGTCTGATTCAAATGTCTGATTGAATTTTTATCCTGTTTACATTTATACAGCTTTTTACAGTTTGGTTTAATTTGATTAGAAATTCCAGTCCCTGGCATTTTTTGCTTTATCATAATTTCATAAGTAAAGGCAGAGCCAACTGCTTGCCACTTGTTACTTAAGGAATAAAGTATTTCTTGTGGGAAACATACCTGTATAAAGACCTACTTTGCGTTATGCCCCTGTTCAAACTTGTTTTCTGTTTAATGAGGATACTGCCTAATTATTGCCACCTGAATTTCCATGGTGGAAGAGCAGAGGAAGAGGCAGTGCCTGGTTCCTCCTGCAGGTACATGGAGAATGCCCCATGGACCAGCACAGGAGCTAAAGGATCCTCCCGGGGAACAAGACCACAGAGCCTGTATTTATCACCACAGACAAACAGTGCTTACGCCTTCTCAGTCTATTTTGTAAAGGCCCTTTTTGTGTTAGGAAAGCAAAGATCGTCTGGGTGTTGTTTTTTGCATGTTTTGCCAGGTCCTAATATTAGCTGTGGTTTGCCTGCCTACAATAAACCCTGATTGATCTGTGTGTAAATATTTAGCTAGTCTCCCCCTCACATCTAGCTGTCAAGCCTGGTGAAAGAAATCTCTCTCCTTTTTCGGTATTTTGTTTCAAGAGGAGGAATGTCATCTTCTTGTATGGTCTTGTACATGAGATGACTTCAGACACGTTTGCACCCTGTTTCATGCCCAGCTCTGGGCCCCGGCTGCCTGCTCACCCAGGGACAAGCCATGCAGAAGGAAACCCAAGTGCATTTCCCTCCAGCTGCCTTCGCACAGCAGCAGGGACGAGGATCATGTCAAGCTGGACTCCCTCTACCAAGAACATCCTTATCCTAGAAAGTTAAATATGAAAGGAAACACAAAGAGGGAATTAAAGCTCTCAGATTTGTGAAGTTTATTTTATCTTACGGACATGTCTTTCACTGGGAAATAAAGGTCTCAATGAATAGAAATAAGACGATGAATGTATGAGATCAGCAGAGCTGTGGGGGAGGACATCAAGGTGGGACTGGGCAGAGAGGAGCTAGGTGAGAGGCTGCAGACATCAGGGAAGGGAGAGGGTAACCAGAGTTAAAAAACAATAAAGCGCTGGAGAGCAGATGTCTCTAGCTGCACTGTGGCTGACCGCCTTTGCTTTTCTCAATGTTTTCTGTTTCTTGGTAGCTCTTCCCACCACATGAGAAATATGACAAAATATGCAAACGCTTCCAATATTTTCTCATATTTCCAATTTTGAGAAAGTTAGTAACACAGAATTACAACTAGTCATTTTGCTAATTTGTACTAGACCAGTGCCGAATTGAGACAGGGAAGTTCCTGTGGTGGGTAGCAGAGGCATTGGGTCAGGATCGTGGTCTGAAGCAGTACGAGAGCACTGGATGGGGTCCCAGGCTGTAGCAGCCGACTGAACAAACCTGCTGGAAGGACACCCAGCTCCTGCTTGGGCTGGGGGGAGGCACGAACATGGAGCTATGTCCACGTCCTCGGGCAGGGGGACGGCCACGCTCACTTGCCCCTTGGCAAAAACGGAGCGGAAGTTGCCACACAGCAGGGAGCAGCTGCTGGTTTTTAATTCAGACCATCTGAATGCCTGTAAGAGGAATGAGCTTATCGACTGCTCGGGATTTCTGAAGGTTCAAGTGGAGGACGAGGGCTGGGATAACGTGGGACATTCCAGAAAGGAGGCTGCAGAACAACAGCCGCCGACAGCTGAGCCTCCCCCAGGTCTCCCTGTCCCGACACCACCCTCTTGGGATTTCCTCCCTGCCCTTGTACCACATCCTAGATGTGCTCCTGTCGCAGGAAACCCATCCATGCTCACCCACGTGGCCCGTCAGTCTCTGTGAGATGGCTCTGAATGGTCCAGCTTCCCGTAAGGCAGAAAGAGGGCTTCATGACCACAGCACAAGACCGCGCACAGGCAGGAGAATCCTGAAAGCCTTGCTGACACAGACCTCGTCGAGAGGCAGGATATTTCATAACGAGACCCCGTATTATGTCATTCAACAGCAATTTAAGAGTTCGAATGCCTGAAACAGAGGTTCGGGCACAGACCTGTGCTATTTGTCCATTTGAATGTTTGCTCCAAAACCTTTGGTCCTTAAAGCAGTATCTCGTAATGTCAGCAGCAGACGTGCTCCCAAGTCCCTGGACCCAGAGTAAGCCCTTAACCTTCCCCAAGGCGTGGGGGAGACAGCCATATTCAGGCCGTCAGGGAAAGAAACCACTGTGCACAACAAGAAGAGGGTCATGGCACCCATGACCACATCAGGCAGCACACACGTGCCCTGCCTTCTAGAGACAGCCCGGGCCTGATGCCCATCTCCCTCTGTCCCTCCGAGGAGGCTTTGCTCCAGGTAACATGTTGACCCTACACACCCTGACCCTTAATAAAGGGCGTAATCTACTCAGCATCACTTGGCTCCACTGCCCAGCTGAGAACAGCCCCACTTTGCTGACAAAATCTCAGCCAAGATGGAGGAGTACAGGTGCAACGTGCACTTCTTGCTCTACGTACTGAGGAAAGAGCACAACGAACATGGAAGTGGTCATTTATAGACCATTGCATTTTGGGGAGGAAGAACATTGGGTTGTGCCCAAGAGTATTCAGTTGTGCCCAGCGACAGGACGAGAGGCAACAAGCACAAACCGAAGCACAAGAGGTTCTGGCTCAATATGAGGGGGCACTTCTTTACTGGGAGGGACAGCACTGGGACAGGCTGCCCAGAGAGGTTGTGGAGTCTCCTTCTCTGGAGGCATTCAAAAGACATCTTTGAGATACACAAAACCCACCTGGATGCCATCCTGCGCAAGGTGCTCTCGGTGATCCTGCTCGGCAGTGGGTTGGACCAAGTGATCCCCAGAGGTCCCTTTCAACCCTGCCCATTCTGTGATACGGTAACCACTTTGAAACCCAAATAAAATGCCCAAGTAAGCCAAGTCATCAGCCATCAGTCTGTGGGTTGTGGACAAAACCTATCTAGATTAACTCTTGTAAATGAACATGCTGGTATCTTGACTGCCCTGTCTGGGGCCTGTGGCAAAAGCATGCCAGCAGATATACCAGCACAAAGACGATGCTTTGAAAGGCGAGGAGCACTGCGAAGTGCTGCAATGCCGCAGTGAAATGTAAGCCACCAGATCGCTTGGCTGAAATGTAAAGACAGGTTTCCAAATGCTTTTCCAGCAGTCATGCTTGCAACAAGCTGCGTGTCATTTTGGAGTGACCTGCACACCACTGCTCATACACCAAGCAGAGTCAGTGTGGCTTTTGGACTCTGCATGCCACTTCTTTGCTTGGGAGTACGCAGCATTACTTGCCAGGGTTCTAATAATAATTACTAGCATTTTATCTGCATTGTGTAACAGTGAAATTATAGTGGGGTGTAAGAAGACTGGCTATCTAAGAACAAAGTGCTCTTTATATGCAAAGCAAAACCTGCACAGGGAACATCAGCTTCAGCTCCTCCTGCTGAAGGAGTTACTTGGTTACTGATCTCTTCGCATTAGTGAAGACAAAAGACTCCAGTCAAACCAGTCTGGAAACCCTGAACATTCTTCCCATTAAAGAAGTAGTGGATGTGTAGATCTAAGTTCTAAATGAGTAAAATTTATCTGAGATCCATTTTTGACAAACATCTACAAGAATCTACAAGAAGCTGAATTACAGCGGCTCCCTCTGAGGAAGCTGCTGCTCCTGTTGGGTTGAGCAGTTAACGCACAGAGCATTCAGCTACAAGTAGTGCTGTTGATCTCACCTCCTCTTAGAACTGATGAGCTAGATCTCTCAAGGCTATATAAAAAGAATTTTTTTAAGAAGCAACATTTTTCATTTACTACTTAACCCTCTGTTTAAAAAACACACAAATACTGTAATATTCTTACAAACATTTTGTGCTTATTTTCCAATACACCCTCAGATATCTGAGGTGCTGCAAGTAGCATCTCTCCTTCTGATGCAATCTGTGACTCTCAAAAAAAATATGACTTTTAGGGAGCTGAGTTTGGAAACCCTTTAAAGTGCCCTCCCAAGAATTTAAGTACTCATCACTTCAATATAAGTCCTGTAATCTGCAAGAAGAATGCTTGAGTGTCCCTGAACTGAGCAGCCAAAAAACTGAAACTCCCAAATCAGGGTCTGCTTTTAATAATCTTGGCTTTATCTTTCTAGTGCTCATTTCCTCTTTTTATACACTAGAGCTAGTGCCTCTGCAGAAGAATCTGACAAAGATACAGTTTCACGAAAGCTGTTTTATGGAGTGCTGAAATCCTTGGATGACCTTCACAGCAGAAGGTAAAATCAATGTTTACTCGATCCTCCTAACCATACGCGAACAAACGACAGCTCGCCCCAGCCCTACTCCATATGCACCCAACTCAGATCGAGAGCTCATTCTGAACAGGACACACAGCTGTTAAAATGCTGACATGCATTTCCTGACAATAGACCAGAGCCAAAAAGCAGAACTTGTTCAGAAAGACAAGCAATTTGATCATATTTTGGCAGAGATAAGAGGAAGCCATACAGAAGCATATTCCCTGCAGGGGCCAAACGCTGATTAATTGGAACTGCTTGGTATTCAAAAGAGCTGATGAAAAACTCAAGAAAAGGCTTCAATGGATTTCAGATTTCTCACTTACACAAGCCATAAACACACCATTCAACTGAAAGGAATTACATCAACATAGCGTAACTGAGATCAGAATCAGACCCATCCTACAAAAGGCTTATGTTTGTTTTCACATCTCCCACCCCAATGAGATAAGCAGAATGGCTTTTTTCCAACATTAGGATTAATTTCTGTGGCCCTCTTCTGCAAAATCTTTTAACACTGGAGAAACAGTCATATGCCAGCATTCTGTAAGCAAAGACTTGTAAAAGCCCGGGGCCCCATTTCCCTCGGAGGTACAGCTGCTGTGCTAGACTGCTTCGCTAATCTTGCTCAAGTCTGGCTGTGATACATGGCTTACTTGGAGTTATGCTATACAAGAGCATGAGATAAGTTACCCATTAGTTTTTAAATCTACTGATATAGGCATCTTCCTCTCTTCCTCAATGAGGGATATTACAGACCTACTCCCACTGATTCTTATGTATAAGATGTTTATAAAACACTGTGTCAGCTCCTGAGCACTTCTGTCTGTGGTACACCCAACCAAGACAGAGCCTCAGAGAGTTTCTCATGTGTATGTACATGCAGCGTGAAGACAGACAGAAAAAGCTGTATCAATTGCTTCACCTGGGACTGAAACTATGAAACCAAGAGATTTGCCAAGGATCATAGAGCAGTGGCAGAACTGGAAATTAAAGCATACTACCTTAAGCACCTCTTTTGCTTTGGGGAGGAACATGCTTTGAGATTTTTTTGATAGAAGCTCGCTGTAGATGTATAAAGCATTGTTATTCCTAAGGCAGCATCTTTCAGTACGTGATATCCAAAGAGTTTAAAGTGAATTTTTCCACATATAAGTGCAATAATTCTAGGTGCAACTGCACTCCCATTGAGCCCACCAGCTCAGAGGCTGCAACATGAGTGTACCCAGCAGAAGAGGAGCGCTCCTCGCCTTGTCTTTACCCAAGAGAGCTCAAGGGTTAAGGCCTGGAATATGCAAGTTACAAAGCATGCTGTGCCTCATGTGTGGGAGTAAATGTCATATCCCACTGCACAGGGTATTTATAGAACAGCACTATTTGGGAAGTGAAACTTTTCAAGTTTTCAACCAGTTGCTTCAGGTTTAAGTTCTGAAGCTGGAAACAGCTGAGAACCCCATTTCACACATTCTGCTCTTCAGTTGGCTCTGGACACTGCAACGAAACACGGGGAGCCTGAATCTGGTTACCTTTCGTTTAAAGGCTCGGGTCTCTCCCACCTGCACTAGAGGACCGTTTGCTTGAATCCCGCAGCTGACGCATCAAACCTGGAGCCCCACAGGAGGACAGAGCACTGCTTTGTCAGGACTACCTCGCTACCTGGCAAAGGAGCCCTTCCCATGCAGGAGGTACACCACAGTCCCAGAAGGATTGGCCTCAGGGCTCCTGGGGGATGCTGGCAGCCCAGCTCAGGGGACACCCCATCCTCTCCAGCTATTCCACGTGGGTGCTCCAGCACGGCTGCCCACGGCTGGGCAACAGACTTCAGAGGTGGAAGTAGGGGATCCTTATTTCAAGGGGTGACCTGGAACCAACAATAGCTGCTCTGGAAAAGCCAGCAGTAACCTAAGGCAACTGCTCCCATACCTCCTGTGCTGTGAGCTCAGCAGCACCCAGACTTCTCGAAAGGGACTGGGATGAGATAATGAAAGGGATTGGGATGAGATAACAGGGAGGGTGAGGAAGGTCAAGTGGTCAGAATTCTATGTTAACACAGTGATGGGCCACAGGGGCTGCAGGGTGAGGCTGAAGCTCAATCAAGGTGGTATGAGCCAAGTCCCGCTGAACTGCCAGCAGCCTGCCTGGTCTGAATTCTTACCCAACTCCCCTTTTGTCACACGCTGCTCTTGGCTCACACATACGCAGCCAGAACCAAACTTGGAATGAAAATTCCAAGTTAAAAGCCTTTTTTGATCAGTGGTCCCTGGGTAGTTCACCATAATCAAGCCAGGCAGGAACAAAAAGGCCTGTGAAACTGTCTGTGCTCTCTGAGCTGGAACTGTAACCACAGCACATGTGCTGAGAAGCAGGGCTCCACGTTGTTGGGTCACCCAAAGGAAGGGCTATGTGTATCTTGCACCAACTATTAAAGTAGCCATTTGAATTAACCCTCCAAACCGAGGAACTAATACACCCTGAGCAACACACATAAATAGGAACAGAGTTATATTTGCATTCGCTCTATTTGTACTCACTCTGATAACTGCTTGTGGGTTTTATTGCCGCAATAGAAACCGGAGCTTGATTGTACTTGTCCCTCTAAGTAAGGAAAGGACAGAGCAGAGGTCAGGCGGCCACTGCCTGTCTCCCGGCCTCACCTCCACCAGCTGGGAGGTTTCTGCTTCGGTGGGTCGGACGCGCTGTGCTCCCACCCCACTCCAAGCACGCTTATTCTGTTGGAGAGTTGTCAGGAGAGCTCTGACAGATCAGTACATGTTCATGTTTCTTCCAGTTAATGGGACTCTTCACATCTCCAAGCTATTACTGCATGTCATGAACGCTGCTTGCTTACTAGAGCAGTCATTATTACATTATTTACACTTTGTTCATGCTTTCAAGACATTCTTTACAGCTTCAAGGGTGACAAACTTCTCTGCCAGTAAGCTGATTGATACCATTGATTCATTTCACATAACTTAACCACAAGACAAAAGCAGCAACCTGGGCTTCAGCTTGAACCTGGGCTTGTTATGAGTGCCAAATGTGCTTCTCAAACTCTCATTACCACATACCTCCTGCCCACCATCTTCAGATAGCAGTTACAAAATGTAACTTAAATGGAAAGTGTGGCTTGTTCAAAAAAAATCATAAAGTGACTATTCAGGTCCATTCTACTGTCAAAAGATTTTTTTTTATATTCTTTCCACTGTGATAAAAATGTCAAGGTCATAAATACCTCAAAACACATTATTACAATCACCTCAGCTACTCCAGCAAAAATAACCTTGCAAATACCCCCTCAGATTTTCAAAGGCAGAACTTTTATCAAATTACTTCAACTTCCATTGGCATATTAAAATTTTTCTAGTTCTTCATCTTGACCAACTGACACCACACATTTTTCTTATGCTCTGAACGTCTGGAAAAGATGTGACTAGTCATTAGCACAACTCTCTGCAACTCTTTCCTTGCTTGAGGTTTTCCTAGTGCTTGGATGCAAGGATGATTCTTTACTCAGGGGACATTAGATTGGGTGGATCCAGTTCTGTGAGTAGAACACGTACTGTAAGGAACACAGGAAAACACAGCCCTATCCCTGCAGCTCAGTTTTCTCCCTACACCCCACGCAGAGCTGACTATAGCTCAGTTCCTCCAGGAAGGACTGAAAGCCACCTGCAATTGCTGGCTGCTTCCTTGAGAGAACGGACCTGACACCATCCCCACTCCCAGCGTTTTCTGTTTCCATTTTAACCATTTCCAGAAGTATCGGAGTAGTATGCAGAATTGCCTCTTGACTATTAAGAGATCATGCTTGATAGCAGCCTGCTGTGACTCTGGTTTTGTACTGTAACTGGGCAACGAGGGATTATTTCTCAATATTGTTTTGCCCTTTTTTCTTAGGAAAGGGCTCTCGTGATGGAAAAGCTCTCTCCAAACTATGTGAGGCATCTGAGCAAGAGGCACCTGTATTGATCCAGTACATACGGAGGGTGAGGGATTTGGGGTTGCACTCTTGAAAGTTTCAAGACTGCTCAGAGCACCGCCACGGTGGTTATCATACAAAGCCTATTTGCTGCTACCATGAGCCATCCTTCTGCATGGGGCAAAGCACGCTGTATGTCATACAAGGAGGCCAAATCCTGCGGAACTAAGCAAATATATTAGCATTTTTGAAAGGTCTGAAATTATTTCCTCTAAGATTATTTTCCGTGGCCCCCAGCCCCCCAAGACAACGAACAGAAGTTACCTAAAGTGACCCTTACCATCAAAGCAAAGAGTAATGCTGCTTACACAGATTAGTATTGAGAGTAAACTATCAGAATCACAGAATCACTCAGGTTGGAAAAGACCTGTAAGTTCATCTAGTCCAACCTTTAACCTCGTACAAATAAGTCCACCACTAAACCATGCTACTAACTTCTACATCTACACATTTCTCGAAGACCTCCAGGGATGGCGACTCAACCACTTCCCTGGGCCGCATGTTGCAATGCTGCACAACCCTTTCAGTAAGGAGATTTCCCCTAACAGCCAACGCAAACCTCCCCTGGCACAACTTGAGGTCATTCCCCCTCATCTTACCACTTGGTAAAAGTGATATATCTCACAGAACGGTTTGGGTTGGAAAGGGCCTTCAAGCCCATCCAGTGCCACCACCTGCCATGGGCAGGCCCCCCAGGCTGCCCCCAGCCCCATCCAGCCTGGCCTTGGGCACTGCCAGGGACGGGGCACACACAGTTTACCAGGTAACAGTGATGAAACAAACAAATAAATAAACCCTAAGATTATTACAAGCTTATAGCACTGAGAAATAGCACCCTCACAGCAGCACTGCTGCCAGACGGTGATCCCCCTCCTCACAGCCCTTCTCCTGGCACTTAACGGTCAGGAGGCAACAAAGCCACAAAGGGTAACAAAGGAGCCAACAACTCCCTCAGCCAAGAGTAAAGACGGAATTTAACACATAAGCAAGCCCCCTGACAGCCAGCCCGCCACCTTATTGTGGCAGCTCCGATCTCCGCACCCCAGAGCCACACACCACACACAACCACCGAGCCCAGAGCTGGGACCGGTGCAGGAGAACATCGTTTATTGGGGTCTGTTAAATAAAAATAACAATAATAAAAAGCTACAGCCAGCAGCACCCCTCTCCAAAGGGCACAAGGAGAAGAGCCCGCTGCGAGCAGCCCCCTCCCCGAGCAGCAGACGGAACCACCTCAGGGGCCAACCCCCAGCACACACCGACCCCCTCAGCGGCCCGCGCCCGTTTAACGCTCCCTGCACGCACGCGCACCCTCCTTCCCCCCCCCCCCGCCCTATTTCCATAGCGCATGCGCACCGCGCCTCTCCCCCGCGCAGCCCGCCCCCCTCCCCAAGCCCCGCGCACGCGCAGCGCGGCACCGCCCCGAGGAAGCTGTGGGCGGGGCCGCTTTGCAGGAAGCCCCGCCCACTTCTGGGAAGCCCGAGCCGCCCCCGGCCTCCCCGCCAAGCCGGGTTGGGGGCGTGGCCGGCGGGAGGCGGCGGGCGGTGGTTGGGCGCGGGAGGGCGGGGGCGGGAGCGGGGGCGCCGTCACGCGGGCGAGGGGAGCGCCGATTGGTTGGCGCCGCGAGGGGGGTGGAGCCGCAGGCCGGCCGCGCCTGTCAGTGTGCGGGAGCCGCCGACGGGGACGGAGAAGCTGTGTCGGGCCCCGCGCTCCGCGGTAGGTGCCGGGGGAGGGAGCGGGGCGGCGCTGGGCGCTGCTCGGGTCGAGCCGATGGTGGGGGCAGCAACCCTGGGAGCAGCCCCGGCGGAGCGAGGGGCACTGAGCCCGGAGCCCCGAGCCCCCCAGTGCCCCCCGCTCTGCAGGGGCTGCTCCCGGTTCGGCAAAATGGAGCCCGGTCCCCTAAACCCCAGGGCTGAATAAAAATGGAATTACCCGCCCCTTGGCCCTTTTTTGGGGCTGGAGGTCCTGGTGCTGCTCTGGTGATTAATTAGTCGCCGCTGTGGTTGAGCTCGGTGCTTCCTGTCTGCCTGGTGGGGACGTGCGGGGGGCAGCACCCAGCAGCCCCCGAATTTCTTTTACGAGGTGTTTGTTCTCGCTCCTTTACGGGCAATATCTTGCACCTTCTGGGCCGTGACAGTAGGGATAAGAGCAACCGGGCCGGACTTTGAAATGCGTGTCTGTAGCGCGCCGCTTTATTGCCTTTTAACCACGTTAAAATCTGTTATTGGCACTGCCACCAGATTCCTTTGGAATGAGTCATTTGCTATTAACTATTAAATTTTAACTGTTATGAGAGGCCGAATCTTCGCACAGCATGCTGCGAAGAAGGGATATAACAAGGGAGCTTGTGGCAAACAAAAAACCTGAAGGATTTGCAGGGCCTGACCCGGCGTCGCCGGGGTTAGCGAGCTCTGCCACTGTTTGTCCCGAATCTTGTTTCAGCGCTAACAGCGAGAAGGCAGAGCTGAGCCCTTGCTGTGGCAGTGATGTGGTCCCTAATTATGCCTCTGGCTGCTAACGGGAAGGAGCCAAGCGTGACCGTGCCGTCCCTGTAACTCGCCTCCTGCAGCTTTTGAGGTCAGTGGCAAGCGCCAGGCAAACCTGGGAGAGCGGCAGGCTCCGAGGAGAAGGGACGTCGGTTTGCAGGGGGTCTGGAGGTGCTGGGGAAGAGGGAGTGTGAGGGGACCACGCCGTCAGGAGGGTGTGTGGGCGACCAGACGGAGGGCTCGGCACGTGGGACTTGGAGCTGAAGGAAGCCGGGCTTTGCTCGTCACGCCCAAGCAGCATCAGAGCACAAGGCACTGAAGAGGACAGAGCACGTCTTGTCGGAAAGGTGCTTCTTGTGTGCTGTAGTTACAAAGGAAGTTTATCTCGTGGAATTTTGCTCAGGATGGGCAATTAGAAATTGCTCTGGTCGGTTCCTATTTCTACTTTATCGTATGATGATAATTAAATTCACAGGACTGATTGTGAATTAGGATTACATAGAAATGCTTCTATGCTAAATTTGACAAAGCTTTGGGTTTTGTTTTTTTTGCTTAACATTTCATCAATAGTGCTTCCTTATAGTCTTATATGACATTTTTATAAATGTGCATTGAAAATTTCAAGCCACAAAGCAATTCATTGTAATAACTGGTAAAAACCTGGACCTGCTGACTCGGGCAGAATTGATTTTAATGTGCCTCTGTGGTTAGTGCTGGAGGTTGTCCATCTAGGTGCTTCCTATACCTTCTTGCCGTAATTTAGGAAATAGCTTCACTCCACAAGCGGGTCTTCAAAACCAGGCTGTTGTTAAGCAGTGTCCTGAGTTTGTTCGGATGCTTTCTGTAAGACTTGTTTGCAAAGCAGCTTGGAAAAATTGGGCACTTGGAATGAATGAGGATGCAGTGATGTTTATAAACTCTGGGTAAATGGTGTTATTCTTATCTTTGTTCAAGAGCATGAAAAGAATTGTTAAGGGGTGAGCTGTTCTCGAGGAAATGAAGATAGATGTGTTTGGATACTTTTAGAAATTCTGCTGATGGTTAAACCCAGTCAAATATTTTTCCTGCAGACTTTGGAACCAAACTGTTGCAATATACTACTGTCTGGCAACTAAAAAGAAGTCGAGGCTCATTATCGGGCTGTTTACAGTAAGCAATATAAATGGCTGAAATGGGATTTTGAAATATTTACTATCCAACCACTTTAAAGAATATGTTGACATATTTATTATCATTTGTAACATAACTTAAACATAACGCTGATAGTGAAATCCTTCAGACCGAGAGTTCTGCGGTGGTTTGGCTTTACCTGGTGGCCTTCAGGTGCAGGTGTATGCAGCAGCACCTGGCAGCACGTAGGACACCGAGAGGAACCAGGCAGGTTGTCTGGAAGCCCGCTGGACAGGCGAGAAGATAACACTGTGTAGAGCAAGAGGAGGGGAAGGCTGTGAGCATCCTGGAATAGTAACTGCTGCTCTGACTCACCAAGTTTAATCAGCCAGCCGCTCTATTTATTTTTACTTTGGAACTCTTAAATACTTGAAGCAAGTCTTTTCCTCTTAAACATATTACCTTACAGTGGCATTAAGTGTGTTTTAAGATAGGGGCGTGTGTTGAGTACTACAACTTTTTTCTTTTAGTCCCTTCTGAGACAAATCGAAACCTCTCCCTTGCTGACAGCACTGAGCTTGTTTAAATAACAACCCCAGGCCCATGCTACAATAATATGCCTTAAACTGACACAGCCAAAAACGGAACTGTCTTAATTTCAGTTCCATCTGAAACGTGGCAGGCAAGGAAGCTCATCTGCAGCATCCGAGAAGAGACAGACAGCAGCGAGGAGGCAAGAACGAATGGAAGTGGTACCTGGGGTGCAAGAGCGTTGTACACATTTCTACTCCTCGGGTCCCAAACCAGATCTTCAGTGTGATTCATTTTACTAACAAGTGTCATCTTTTCTTCTTTTTTCCCCAGTGAAAAGTGTTTTTTGGTAAGGCTTGATGTCTTTGCCTGATGATTTTGTAGGTAATACTCCAGACGGATTCTTTTGGTTGCGGACTTGGCTCGCTCTTGACTAACCATAGCTCTGCCAGCAGGTATTGGGACTTGCAGGTCCCCGTGTGGTGCGTGTATTTTCATTTCGGTTGACATTCCCTGCTCTAGTGATATGTGAATTCCTTGTTCTTCCTTGCTGTTGCTTTGTGGTAGTGGTCAGCAATGCAGCATGGTTTAAAATGCTAGTTGTGTTGTTTCAATAAGCCAATAGCAACTGCAAAAGTGAGGATTAGCCCAAGTTAATATATTGTTCATCAAACTCTTCTCAGTAAGGAAGTGGGAAACCTCACTGAGACAACTTGATTTTTTTTTTAAACTAAATGTCAATGTGAAACTGCTGCTGAATGTTCACACTCAGACTAGGAGAAGAAATCTACGTACTTAGAAGCTGACCTATGAGGTCTTATGCATATTTTAAAGCTCTTTCCCAATTTCTTTTTAAAACTATGGGCTACTCAACAAAATGTTAACCAAAATTCTCCAAAAAGCTGTTGGCAAGGAAGATATGACCAATGCAGACCAAGCAGGATTGCATATTATGGTGTGCTGCAGAGTGCTTTAGTGCTGAAGAGGTATTTGTGTTTTTTTTTTCACCTGTGAGTCTTTCTATGCGTAACTTCATGAAACACAGAAATGTGCTTTTAAGGTCCCTGCTACAAACAGCTTCCAGCAGAGGGGCCAGTGTTGAGATGGAGGAGCCGAAGAGGGCGAACGGGGACTTGTTTATGGACGGGTAGGGGAGGCAGGAGACTGTAAAGAGCAGAAAATGTATGGTTCACTTGTGCATTAATAATGCTGAGTGTCTCCTTCGTTCTGACTCCGTACAGGCCTCAGGTGGCCTTAGCCAGGACACCGGTTTCTCACAGGCAGTGCTGGAGGGAGGAGTTGCCACTGCCATCGGGCCGGTGCCTCCACAACACAACTGATACCGTGTTTGGCTTTCATTCTGTAAAAACGCACTTTCTTTTTTACAGCAGTGAGAACTGACATTAGTTAACGAGACGCGAGCTTAAATCTTAGTGAAGTTAAGGAGCGAGGGGCCTTTCGCACGGCTAGCAAAAGCCCTTTGTGGGCTGGGGGCGTAGTATTCGCGTTTATCTGCCGTATCGTTACCTGACTTCTCCTTTCTTTTCTCCTTGAAAATAACGAGCCCGTACACACGTCTGCAGAAGGAAGGAAGTTGGGGATATTGAAAACAAAAGTCACAGTTGAGTCTAAGTGACTTGGATGAGTGAGACGAGGCCTTGAAAACCAGAGAGGCAATTCTGGGGCACGAGGCAGCGGCGACCCTGCAGCTCAGCGGCGAGCCTCCCGGTGCTGCACGTCTGTAGCCCGTACAGGAAACCGTGCTCGTCCTGGGTGGTGGCGAGTTCACAGGCAGCCGAAACCACAGCTCCAGCGTGCCTCTTGTTGGGCAAATCCCGTTCTTACTGGTCTTGCCGAGGAACCTCGGCACCCACTCACTGCGTTGAAGGCTCCTGCCTGGAGCTGCACCGAGCAGAGCTACACCTGCGGGCCTGGGCGCGAGGACCGAGTGCCCGTGTCCAAATTATTGGGGCTTACCTCTGTGGATTGCACAGCGATGGGTCTCGCCTGTTCAGTTCTGAATACGTAGCTTTGAGAGAAGTTATGCTTCAATAATTATTTAAAAGTTCTGGTTTGGTTTTAATCACAACTTCTGCCAAGTGTGCTGTGCAGTGCGTACCATCAGAACAGCGGGGTTTTTGGCCCTTACGAAGTCCTGCAAACTGTGTGGCAATGGTTAAACCGGGCTGGGCGTGCAGCTTCTGTGCCTACACAGCCTTGCAGACCTGAGTCACACGTTAAACTGTCTGAGCACCGGCTGTTGCTTACACTAGCTACCTCTTATTTTTTTTAGTCCTCGGGTGAGCTATGTACTTTGTTGACTTTAATCTCAGTGAAGTTTCCTTGTTATTCTTTTCCATTTCAGAGAGTGGCAAGGGCTTGCAATTTTGTTTCTCTCCTCCCTCTGTTGTCTTTTAACTAAGCTGAGGAGTGATTTGGAGGATTACATGTTTTCAGAGATGGGGATGGGTTTGCACTGTGATCTTTGAAGGTCCTTGAAGGTGAGGGGAGGGCAAGGAGGGACAGAGTTAATGCAAATCAGGAGAGAGTGAGTGTAAAAATAGCTCTGAACTTGTCAGTTTGCTCACTGGTGGCTTGGGTTAGTCATCTGGCAGGCTGGCTTTCTGCTGCTCCAAGGGATTATTTTACAGCACTGAGATTTGACATAATTTCTGTAGAGAAGAGGGAGAGGGATGGGTGTAATGAGTGGGATACTGTCATCAGCACTTCTTTTGCACAGCAGCTGTTCTCTGTTTAGCCGCTGAATGTGGTCATTGTTGACTTTCCTTGTATACCTGCCAGGTTGTTAGGTGACTCATTTACAAATCACACCAAGGTTTGTGCCCTTGGCTCCCAGGCCGGTCCCTTCCCCTTCCCTCGGTGGCCCCATAGGCACTGAGCTCCCGCTGGTGCCGCGTTTGTCACCGTCCAGTGACGAAGAGCCTGCCTGGGTGAATGTCTTGTTGCCCCAGGCAGCTGTTTTGGGGGGAAAAAGGGGAAAGAAAAAAAATGACCAGAAACCCCCTGGTGCAGATTTAAACTGACGAGATTCAAAGACATGCTCCTGTAATAGTTCTGTGATCTTGGTTTTGTTGGCCTTTGTTCAGAAGTCCCTGCTTCTCCTCTCATATTGGGTTTGTGGTAGTTAACACCTGTTAAGGCTTCTGAATTTCCATGGGTTGTTTAATGATGGAAATAGTCATTTTAAGGTTTTACACTTGAACTGTGGGAGAACAGAAGAAGGAAGCAACCTGGGTGGTTAAGGGGTGATTGAGCATGCTCTGGTTTCTGGGTTAAAAGAAAGCTGCTATGGCTTAGCTTTTCCAGAATCCAGCTTGGGGGTAGCGGGGGCAAAACCAAAGCCGTGTTCGTGCTCCCTGCCCAGCTCCTGCCGTGCTGCTCAGCTGTGGAGCTGCTCCCTGCCAGCGTCTTCTCCAGCACCGACTCACGTTGATCCGACAGGCTGCAAGAGCCTTTCTTTTCTCAGACTCGTTTGTGGTTGACCAAGGATTTCAGAAGTTATTGGCAATTAAGGGGAAGGAAGGCGGAGAGGGAGGAGTTGTGTACGGGCAGGCTCGTTGCCTAACCTTTTTTCATTGGAAGGAAAAATGGGAAATGGATTCCAGGGCAACTGAGTACAAGGAGGAAAGCAATTAGCGGGATTTTATGACCGTTTTGTGTGCTGCTAGGGCTTATTGTAATTTCTCCTAGTGTACTCTAGGAGAAAATCTCCCGTGTCTTCGCTTCTTTTTTGTTTTGCTTTGTTGTTGTTTTTATGTATATTCTTCCTGTTTAGTGATACTCTTAGGTTCCCTCTACTATATGGTTTCATTGTTTGCATTTAAGCTGAGGGAATATACCAAAAAATAAACTTCCCTTTGAAGCTTGTATAGCCTCACGTTTTTAGTACTGAAAATAACACTGACTCTTCAGATCTTCAGTGGTACGAGTCAGGGATGGAGAGCTGGCAGTCCTGGGTTCATTTTCGGTTCTGTGCTCAGAGGTTGGACAGGACCTTGGTTTGCTCTGCATTGTGTGTTAATCTGATACCTGCAGCAGGCTCCTGTTTCTCTTGAACATGAAGCTGCTTCTGCCTGTGAAGTTAATAATTTTGACAAGTGTTTTGCTTTGTTTCTTTTTGTTCTCAACCAGTGACTCTCTGAACCTGTGAAATGGCAGTGATGGGAATTACGTGCCAAGGAGCTCCTGATCCAACTGTCAAGCATAAGAAGGAGCTCACAGCTACAAAGGGGCTGAACAAGACAGTGAGTGAAAAGCAAAGTAGTGTTTGCAAAGTAGAAGATACGAAGAAGGGCATCTTTCATAGTCAGTGGAAAATCCTGAATGATGTAATCACCAAAGGAACAGCAAAAGAAGAAACAGAAGGAGGCTGTGCATCAATTTCTATTATTGCCCAAGCAGAATGTAAGTAGCAGGGAGGTTTGCTGTTCATTGAGAAAAAGGAATGTGTAACGCGGTGTGAGATTTCACTCGCTTTGCACTCCTGGAGAGTTGAGCTGAAATCTATTTGTAATCCCATATGGGGTGGAGTTGATGACACATCCCAGTCTCTATTTAGGAAGCTCATGAAATCTCTTAATAATGTAGCAGCATCCACTGAATAAAGCAGAAAGAACAGCATGTGGCCATTGCACCTAGCTTTGTTGACTAGAAATCTATGTCCTTCATTTGTTCTTGGCTGACTTCTGAAGGGTGTTCTTTAAAAAAAAACAATAATAATAATAATAGTGATAAAGGCTTTTGGGTGGGAAGTAGCTGGGGGATCAGGAGATCACAATGCTGGGGAGCTATATCATTCCAGGGGAGAAGGAATGTACTGCAGGCAATGTGGCATGCCTGTGTTATGATTTGTCTGGATCACCGTTTGGTTTATCAAGTTGGGAAAGGTGTTTCTTAGTTCGGTAGTTACCAGGAGAGGGCTTGCATGATACTGAAGATGTGTGATGATCCTGTTTTCTTTCACACAGGTGAAAACAGTCAGGAATTCAGCCCCACTTTATCAGAGAGATCTTTTATTGCTCATAGTAAACGTTACAGGTGAGAGATCTCTTAACGTGAACACCCACCTTCACTGTTGTGTGTGTTACCTTGTCCAAATCACACTGGCTCTGTGTGCTTTCATTTATGTTTCTAAAAGAGACCCTATCTGGATTGGCTTTAGTGTCTGAGGCTTGGGAGGAGCATGTCTTTCCTGAATTGTCTTCCTCAAAGCCTTTCTTTATATATTTGAAGAAAATATAAGTTTAAGCACAAACTACTCAAAAAGCCTTGCAGTGTCTCATTGTCAATGCCAGCTGGTTTACTGGCCTTTGTAGTTTTCTGCCACTTTATCTGGGTCCTCAAATTTGTTTTGAAATCATGGAGTGTTTTTTGAGGTTCATGGGCTTGAAGTAGAAGGATCCAAGGGACAGTTTTGGTCTTTTTTAACTGAACAGCACTGATGCTTTTGAAACTTCGTTACACCATCCTCTTTGAAAAGTTGTGGGAAGATTAGACTACTGCTGGGAGTTTTCATAAGAAAAAGGAACTGCTGCTTTTCTGGGGAGGATAAACAAAAGAGGATGAGAGAAGAACTTTTGCTTAGTAACAGCATCAGCAACGGAGTTTTGAAGAGAAGCTGAAACAGATAAAGGGGGAGTAACCGTTGCAAGAGAAAAATGGAGGTCTCTGGGACTTGCTTTTCTGAAGTCATCTGGGCATGAGCTGCTTTTCCTTCAGTATGTGCCTATTAGGGCACAAGCTGTAGCTTTATTAAGCCCCAGCACTCTCTGAAGTGGGTAACTGGGATATAGAATTAGGTTCTGCCTGATTTCTGGAAGTTTTCAGACACTGAATCTGACCTTGTGGGTTACATGGTTTGACACTGCACACCCACTTTGACATCGTCCCACGAACCATCTGAAAAAATGCAGTGTGAACCATTTCTTAGGGGGTTTATGTGGAATGCACGTCAGGAGTATGTTCAGGTTCAAGGCGATGTGGTAATATCAGCACCCAGACCTCAGCTTATGGGATCTGTTAGCACTCAGTGGTGCACTGAGACAGCAGAAAAAGATGGAGAGGGCAATGATGGCTGTGAGCTGCATCGCTGTTCAATAAAGGCAAATGAATATACCACATGGATTAAAAGAACAATAATAACTTCTTCATTTGGAGATCAAATATCCTGTTTTCTCTTGCAATTCAATTTAAAAAAAAATCCAACTACCATGATTGCTATTGAATAACTGGGCAAACTTTCCTTCTGAGAACTGCATCTATTTGTATAAGCCCTCAGCTGTTATTCTGGCCAGTGCTGTTTTATACACACACACACACACACACACATATATATGCATTGCTAGAAATGTTATTGTAGTATTACAGTAATTGAGCTTTATGTGCTAGTTTTTTAGCTTTTTGGAGCTGTTCCATTTTAGTGCACTTCGTCACCCTTTCTCTCTGCTGCAAAACCTATTTTTCTTTCAAATAGAGAAGATATTTATGTTATGAGCACTTTTGTTCATTTTAACAAATTTTTAAATATATTACATTTATACTTAATCTCTGTGTTCACTATAAATCATACACATAAACTGTCTCAAAGCAACCTGGAGACATTCGGTGCTTTTCGCTGTCTACTTTGCCCCCTAGTCTTGCTGTTTCTTGCAGAATTTGCAAAATCTGGGAACCTTAATGCTTTGCTTCCCTGCCCACACCCTGTATTTCTTCCTTGCAACGCCAGATATACTACTGTGCCTTGATTCTGAAGTGACAATTGCTACATATTAGAAGGCAAGAAGCTATGTTACAGTTCTCTATTTACATCTCAGAAGGCAGAATTGCTAATTCTCGTTCTTGTTCCATCGGTCGTAATTGTTAACTGAGGGTGTGCTTTCACCATCAGATCTAAGAGACTTCATGCATTTTGGTTTCCAATAGCCGCTCAGACAGTCTTGATCAAATCCCCAACAATGTGGCCCATGCAACGGAGGGGAAAATGGCACCTACCTGTTGGAGAGGGAGGCATCGTGGTAAAACAAGAAAGAAACGTCACAAGAAACGATCCAAGCTGAAAATACAGACAGTGGCTGCTGGCAGGCGAGGTCCCAGAACTCCAGAACAAGAGAGCTGCACCCCAATTCCAGTCCAGGTGAGAATCCTTAGACCTTCCTCTTGTAGGGGTGGGACCCCTGCAAGCTCCTAACAATTCTTCCTTGAATTTTGGGAGCTGTAATGAGTTTCCTCCTCAGCTGTTCTGGTTTATTTTCTAGGAGGATGAAACACACCAAAGTACTCTCCTCAGAAACAATTTTTGGTTGTCAGAACTTAACAAGGATTTGATTTATGATCCGCTGCCATTTGAGAAACCGGAGAAAGTTCTGTCCACAGGCAAACTCCATTTACCAAAGAGCCAATACAAAACAGAACTGCACAAGCTGATAAGCCCTGTTCAGTGCCTTAATCACGTGTGGAAACTGCACTATCAGAGGGACAGTGTTCCACAGCCTGAAACTCTCCATCCCTTTCCATACAACATAATGCCCCCTCATTTCCCACATCTGGACAGTCCTCTCCATCACATGAAACTGAATGCTCTGAAGACATATTTCCATGGCGATCTCAACTATCAAGACGGTGAGCATCGCTTATCTGGGCTAAACTTGGAATATAGTTTCCCCAACTGCGTCAACCAGTCCATGAAAAACAGTTCGGACAAGATTTCTGTGGAAGAATACTTGGTAGACGCCTTGAAGGGGAGCGTGAGTCTCGGTGAACCACAAAATTTAGCCAGCCTAGCCAAGACGTGGAGAGGAGGCGGTCTGGACCTGAAGGAACAATTTCAAAAAGCAGATGAAAACGAAGGCGTGCTACTTACTGAGGTGATCTTCTGATCCTACACACTAGTGTTGTGGTAGGCAGAGTTTCTCTTGGGCTTCAGAAGAGAGAGAACCTATATCCATGTGTTGGCTTCTGTAACATGACCGCGTTTTCTGACTGGGTATTGATACGGTTGAACACTGTCAGTTAGAGGTAGATGCGACGTTGTTATTTGAAGGACATAAAGCCCTGTCTTATATTGGTGGCTCTGATTTGTTCACTCATTCACAAAACATGCATGCTTATTTATGAGAAGTATTTCTGTGCATAGTTAGTCTTCAAAAATGTCTTCTCTGTTTGTCTGTGAAAGAATCCAGTCCACTGAGGTGAACAGACAGCAATATTTTATTGGCTGTAGTTCACCTAGATTGTGACACAGACAGAAAAAGGTACCTGGGACCTACAGATCGCAAAACGCTTGTCTCCTGCCTGTGGTGGTAAACCAGTAAGTTACCCACTGTCCCTTGCCAAACGCAGGACATGGGCACTGCAAATGCACGGAAATCTTACAGTCATGATTCATCTCTTCCTAGTTCAGATCTTGGCCAACTCCTTAAACTCCTCTTAGAGGACTCTTCGCTGGAATCAGTGATGACCCTATCGGTACAGTCAGTGAGTTCAGGGTGTTACTTACCTGCCTGAATATGTTTACATTGAGATGTAGAGCACAGTCTCAGTCAACTGAATATAAAAAAGGTGTAGCTCACACGTAGATGCCTAAATTTAGTCAGATGAATCTTGTTTTGTTTGTAGAATTTATCTTCATCTTCACAGTCTTGCAGGTGAAGGGAATAGTTTGGAGCTCCAAAGCTATCCAAACACGGGTGGTCTTTCTTTATGACAAAGGCGAATAGTCATTTAGGTGAAATAGGGCATACACAAAAATCTGTCAGGTCCTGCCATATTGTGTCATCTCACGCCAGTGACAGAAGTAATTTTGTTCATGGATTTTTAAAGAGTTATGGTATTATGTGTTTCCTTGCTTGCTTCATCTTGTTTTCTGATTTTTATCCCCTAGAAACTAAAGCCAGTGGATTATGAGTACCGAGAAGAAGTTCATTGGACCAAGTGTCATGGTTCCTTGGGCATTGGCTCTTTTGGAGAAGTATACAAAATAGAGGACAAACAGACAGGATTTCAGTGTGCTGCCAAAAAGGTAATCTGTGTGTGAGGAAGGGGGGGTTGTCTGATATAAGGAGGCATAGGAGGTGTGTACTGGATGTTAGGAAGAGTTTCTTCACGGAAGGGATGGTTAGGCATTGAACAGGCTGCCCAGGGAAGGGGTGGAGTTGCTGTCCCTGGAGGTATTTAAGAAACGTGTGGATGTAGTGCTTAGGGATGTGGTCTGGCAGTGGACTTGATAATATTACATGGCTTGTATTGTTGGAGAATTGTACCTGATGATATAAAGGGCCTTTTCCAACCTAAATGATTTCATAATTCTGTAAAGAGCAAGCGTCTTCTCATTCCACAGACTGTACAGTCACAGTGCAGTGCTGCTGTGGTTATGTCCAAGGGAAAGCTTCAAGGTGGTGGCATGGAGAGAAGCAGCAGACAGAGGTGTGCACAGTAGGGCAAGCTTGGCAGTAAGAAATAGGCTCATTTGGCTTCAAAGAGTGTTAAAGATATCTTGGTTTTCGCACTGAGGCAGGCCAAAAGAGTAGAGATTTCAGGAAGATCTTAAGTGTGTTCTTAGTGTCTTAACGTCTACAGAGGGAAAAAAACAGCTCCGAGTTGTATGCTTGTCTAACTATTCCCATCTTAAAACACACCCAGTATGAATGGAGACATGGCAGGTGTTTCTTTGTTGGCAATGGAGTAAAATAGGTAAAAGATCAGACAGTTGATAGGTACTCAAAAAGGAGAGAGCTTTCTCCTGTTCAGTGAGTGTCATACACAATACTGGCACGTTGTAAGGAGGTGATTCTGTTACAGGTGCAGCAAGGATATGTGTTTTTCCAGGAGTTGGCATAATAATCTATTGTACACTAAGTCATACGTCACTGTCGTATGATGCGTGATGTGTGTGTAACTCGAATGAGGGTATTGATTTGTAGGCGGCCACGGGGTGCCTCAGAGGTGAAGGCAGAGTTATAATGGAAGTAGCTGATGAGATCGCAAACTACTTAACTTGAACTTAACACTTGAACAGTTTTATCACCTCTGTAGAACTGTTTCTCACATTACTCCAATAGAAAACTTTGAAAAGTGTGTGGGAAGTGTTTGTCTTGAGTACGAAAATGTTATGTGAGAAAAGAATTGGAACTTGTATCTTTCAGTTTTAAAATGTTCACTTTTTTTGTTTACACTGGTGTCAACTTGATGTATGGCCTGGTGGAAATACGGAAGTGGCAAGACTAAGCCAGCTTGTCCGGGTTTTTAACCATTTCATTTTTCAGGTGGATAGAAACAAACGTATTTAAAGCAAGTAGAAAATTATTTCTTATTCTTCATCCTTATGCTTTACATGTGGAATTTTGTGGTACCATGACCAGCTTGTTTTCTGACAGTACGTAACCACTGAGTTTTATTATCCATTGTGCAATTACACTGTCTCAAGAGAAACAGCTGTTAGTAGTGGGGTCTATTTTCAGGAAGGAGATGTGGTAGTGCTGAAAAGAAATACATGAGGGTAGGAGATTCTTAAGTCTTTCTAAATGGCAATTACTTTTCTAATTCCTAGAGGATTTCAAAGGATACTTCTGTAGATAAGAAGTGTCTTCTCAGGCCAAACTCTTAACCAGTGAGTTCTAACGTGCAAGCTGAACATTAAACTATGGTGTATTTCATTTCACATAAGTAATTGTCTGGAATTACTGCTGTCTGCCCTTGTAGAAGGGGACTACCTGACCTTCTTTCACCATACTGGGTGTTGCAAGCACCTGCTCTCCCAATTGTTGAGATTAAAGCAAACTGGCTATAGCTGGATTGCTGACAGTGAAGAAACATGATACATCCTTTTCCCACCAGAATCGTAATGACTCATGTTTTCCTTCTGGTCTTTAGCAAATTCTTGGTTTATTTTATTTGGCCAAACTCAGTGAATAATTTTTTTTTATTTAACCATTTTTCTGTGCAGGGTGAATACCACGTAAAAAGGTGATAGTGTAGATCACTGCTTCAGGCATATTTTGTATTCTCTCGTATTTTGCAGGAGTTGGGTCTGCCAAGTACTGCAGCATCCTTAGATTTTTTTTTCTTCTTTCAGATCTCATGAAAACAGAATGCTTAAGTTGTCAGTATTATCTTCTTAATTGAGACGAAAATTACCTTCCTCCTGAAGATTGCATGTAATCTGTAACCAAAAGCCAGAGGAATTGCAAGCTGGCATCTTTTTTTTTTTTTAATTTTTGACAAATCTTCACTTTACTTGGGCACTGAGGATTTAGGGACTCCCTTTGTCCTTGTTCGGAGTTGAGCTGTGTGTTGCCACTTACTGCTGTACCCACCGATTTCTGATACCAAAAGCTATCTGTGAGTTTCTGCTGCTAGGCAGTGCAGGGCTCTCTGACGCAGGCACTGGGGAGGGACAAGTCTGTCAGGACGTGTCACAAAATTTGTTTGGTGCTTCTTTGTCACTCCAGGTACAAGTTGAACACTTCCGTGCAGAGGAGTTGACGACGTGTGCTGCGATAACCAGTCCTAAAGTTGTCCCCTTGTATGGAGCTGTGAAGGAAGGACCTTGGGTGACCATCTTCATGAAGCTGATGGAGGGTGAGAAAGGAACAGCCACAGTGGGAGCATCGCTGTAGCTGTCAAATGCAGTGGACATTGATCTCCTCTTCCTCCTGCCCCAGTTTTAAATTCTGTTAATTCTCCGGTGTATCCAAGTGTTCCTAGCATTAACTCCTGAGTGGGTTGGGATAGGTTTGTGTTACCCCTGCTGGTGTGTAGCAATGGTCTTTTTTGGGGGGAGTCATTTCTAGTCCAGCCCCTCTTCCATTCAAGATGCCTGTCTCTCAAACACGAGCTGTAAATTCTCACTGAACCACATAGTTGGTACTGTTTTTTGCTTTCATTTTTATTTGCATGCCACCGTGTAAAGCACGTTGGACTAGAACAGGAGATGCTCTAAAAGCAGACCTAGATGGTTCCCTGTTGCCCAAGGCTCCTTTTTCCAGCCAGGCCCATGGAAAAGACAGCCTGTGAAGGACGGCTGATGATCAGGAGCACCTAGAAGTGGCTGATCACAGAGTAGTTGATTTTAACACAAAGCACTAATGTTAAACTGATGCTAAGCAAAAGGGTTCGTGAAAGAGGCTGGTATCCACAGGCAGTAAGACCTTTGGGTATGAACAAAAGGAATAAACCCATGTGTGCAAGATAAGGGCTGTCAGGCCTGGCAGTTTTCATTTCTCCATCAGAAACAAGGAACGTTGATGATGCTGAGAAGAACTTAACAGATATGGACTCTCTGGATTCCTTTCTAGGTGGCTCACTGGGTCAGCTAATTAAGCAGAGTGGCTGCCTGCCAGAGGACAGAGCCCTCAGTTATTTGGGCCAAGCATTAGAAGGCTTGGAGTATCTTCATGCTCAAAACATTCTCCATGGAGATGTAAAAGGTAGGATGCTATTTAAGGTATCTTGTTCTTCCCTTTTTCTTACAAGGAGCAAAGGGCTTGGAGATTGAGTTACTGTGAGTGTCTAAAGTTTATTTACTACATTTTCAGCTCTGCATTTGAGATTGGAGCTTAACTTAGTTCTAAACAGCTGGGCATATCATATTTGTCACCTCTTTCTGTTGTCCAGTTGGTCTGACAGGCTGTTTGCCCAGGCCGCTCCATCAGGGGGATAGAGGATAACTGGGATAATTATAGTTGTGTACGTGCTTGAGCCAGTGACACTCCATAGGAATAATAGACCTTGGTTTGGGCTCAAAAAAGTAGCTCTGTGGGCTTTAGGCTTTTTTTCTCCTCTGAGTGGCCATGATACAAAGGGAACTGACCAGTTAAAAACCTCTCATTGGCAGCGGAAAATGTGCTTTTGTCTGACGATGGAAGCAGAGCTCTTCTGTGTGATTTTGGTCACTCTGCTCACCTTCATCCAGATGGCTTGGGAAAGTGCTTGGTCACAGGTAAGGTTTTTCTGGTGTGATTCTAAAGAATTGCCCTGCTGACTCATTCTTTCTTTTTGAACATTCATGTTTGGCTAATCTGCAGGCAACTGTATTTTCCAGACTTAACATTTATTGACTCTACTGTGAAGTGTGTCACTGACAGCTAAAAGGAACTTAGGTTTGGAATTTGGTCCTTGTCTGCCAGTCTAAAAGATTGTTGTATTTATGTTATTGTTGAATTTAGTCCTTATCTTCCAGTCTAGAAGGTTGTTGTGTTTATGTTATTGTTAGTATTACGTTTTTATTGAAAATTAAGTCAACCTATCACATTCAGTGTTTTGTCCCTGCCAGACATCACATCCAAACTTACATGACGAGTCAGAGTTAGGTTTTTAACTTCATTAAACAGCTGGGGAAGAATCCTGACCTCCAGCAAAGGAAAAAATCATTGCTGACTTCTGGCAGTGAAACTTTACTGTGCTTCTTAATGCATCTGTTGGAAGAGATGGATATATTTTCTAATGCTGAGTTCACCAATGGCATTTGCCTCCCAAATATGCTAGGAAGGGAAGTTTAATACATACATCTGCATATAAGGGGGGAGACTGATGGGGGCATGGAGCTCTTGAACAGCTGACAGGAGTGTGCGATGCTGCTTTTTGGGTGAAGCTGACTTGTTTCTCACTTTAACTGGAAAGACAAGGAGGCTGCCTTAGGCTTCCCAGCAGTTACACTGGAACAATCGTCTAGTTTACGCGCAGTGAATTTTCATTTAAATGGTTTTAGGGAACTATGTGCCTGGCACAGAAACTCACATGGCTCCAGAGGTGGTCATGGGAAAACGCTGCGACTCCAAAGTGGATGTCTGGAGCAGTTGCTGTATGATGCTGCACATGCTTAATGGGTGTCACCCTTGGACCCAATATTACAATCATCCTCTCTGTCTGAAGGTAAGTAACTCAAAATATGCCAAGTAAAAGGTACTTAAGCCTGCAAAATCCCATTGTACTTAACTAAACAGCAGTCATTTCAGGAAGTCTCTCTGAGAGACAGTTCTAAGATGATGCCAACCTTGCTATGGCAGATAATAATTTCTTACTCCATTTAGACTGTTGCATATTATACATTCTAGGGCTCTTTCTTTCCTATTCTGCTCATGACTTGGGTGTGACTTTTGAGCCATTCAACTGTGAAAAAATAATATACTGCTCAGGCCTCTCATGTAATGGTAACTTCAGTTGGAAGCTCTCTGAGGATGGGAAGAACCTTTCTGAAATCAAATGAAGCCTCTCTGGTCGAGCCTCTTTCACTTCCTGTTTGTTTCACAGATAGCTAAAGAGCCACCTCCTCTGAGGGAAATTCCACCTTCCTGCAACCCTCTCACTGCTGAAATTATTAAAATGGGTCTGGAGAAAGAGCCTGTTCAGCGAGCATCTGCGTCTGAACTGAAAACCAAGACCAGTGTTGCACTTGAAGAAGGTAGAAATGTCCCATATCTAAAGCTTCTTTCACATGCTTGTGAAAGTGACCAGTAGTGTTAGGGTGGTCCTGGAGGAACAGATCAGTATGTTTTACCAATGTATTCTGGTAAAACATGATTCAGTGTATCACTTGCACATGCTTCAGCATTGATGTACATTTGGGGGTTGATAGCTTTTGCCCACATCCCTTTCTTTGAAATTACCCTGAAGTGACTTCTTTGTATTTCTCACCCAAATAAATTATAGCTTCCTGTGTGCTGTCACATGCTCCTTCTTCCTTCTCTACTTGAAGCAGATGATGTTGTGCTTTACATGGGCTTGTTAAGGTGTGTGCTGTGGCTTGGCTCATGCTCAGCTGATGTATCAATTGCATCTAGTGAGCTGAAGCCTGATATGCAGCAAAAGTGAAAGCAGAGGTTTATTGCATCCTCAGCTGCAACTTATACTTGTGATCCGGTCTTCCCTCTAAGACTATCCGTGATTTATTTCAACTTAATCCTGAAAAGCTCTGTGATACAGGAAGAACTTGTGGAGATGATCTGGCTCTGTTTTCTGAAGAAGCTAAATTTCACATTTCACAGCAAGATACAGTTCTGAAACTTGTATTGTGAAGGAAAACCTTTACCTCTTTTCTCTGTATGACAATGTTTGTGTTCTCTGTTTTTGTAGTGGGAGGTGTGACAAGCCCCTGGAAAGGCGAATACAGAGAGCCTAGACATTTGTCTCTGAACAAAGAAAACAATCCACAGACATCCCTGTCCCCCACAGTGAGCCCAGTTTCTGAGACTCGTTCTGACCCAAAATTGGCAGACAAAGTTTCTTGTGCAAGCCCAGTCCTACCACCACCACCTCTGGAACAAACAGAGGAGGTTGGGGGAACCCCTTGGAACGTGTGCAAGGAGTTATCTGGGATCTGGGATCCACCACCGCTGTCCTCGACTCCTCTCCCCCTGAAGAGTTGCAGCCATGTGGAGAAAGCAACAACCATTTCAGAACAAGAGCTTCAGCAGCTGGAAATAGGTAAGTAATGAGCTATGTAGGGAATTCAGCTTTTTGCTTAAGAACATGATAAAAAATACAGCTGCTTTATTTTGGCCTTTTGACAGTTATTTTCTTTCTTTGGGAATGTCATTTTGTTCATAGTGCATCTCTTGTTATACAAATGGTTTGGCCTTCCTTGAAATTACCAAAACTAGTAGTTCTTAAGCAACTAAACGTGCCACGAAGGTAGTGGTCAGGATTTCCTTCCACTGTCTGACCAGTGTAGTGAACTTCTGTGGGAGGTGTGGGAACCTCTCAAAAAGCAGCCAGTTTTCAGATGTGTGCTTATGTGCACTGTACAAACAGTGTGCAATTCTAACTTCAGATGAAGGTTTGAATACTTCCAAACTAATTCTTTTAATAAAGGGATAAGCCTTTTGAATGGGAGACTTCAAACAAAGCAGTGTAGTTGAAGTCAGTTTATTGCGTTGGAAAAGCTATACCCACCAGCCAACAATCCAGAATCTGAAAACAAGAGAGAAGTCCAGAGTGAAAAATCAGTGAAGTAATAGTCCAGTTCCATTACCTCAACCTTTCAATTCTTTATCCCATGTTTTCTTGTCTTCATAAATGAATTGAAAAGTTCAAGCTAGGAAAAAAGTGTCTTGAAATGTAACTTGTCACACAACTGAGGAATAGCATTTTAGGGGTTGCTGAGGGCTGTCTTTCTTCTCAGAAGGCTTTGGACCTCCATCATCCTTGTCAGGTCTGGATATCGTCAACGCAAGTTAGTGCAAGAGCAGAGTACCTAAGATTGTCCCTTTCCTAGGTATGATGCAGATGGTCTCGAGTGAAGACTGACAGGTGGCACAGTAGGCAAGAACTGGGAGCTCCTGGGTGCGAGCCCTTTCTGACTTTTTGCATGTCACTGCACAATTCCTCTGTCCTTTCTGGCTCAGTTTCCCTATTTCCCCAGTGGTAGCAGTACCCTCTGCTTACCAGAGGAATTATGTGTCAGGTAGTTCATGGACACCAGTGTCAATGGTCATTATCTAACACCAAAGATGCTTAGAGTATTAATTGTAATAACTGGGACTGGAGCAGGAACTCATGAAAGGAATAACTTTAGATGTTTTCCTTCCCTTTCTTTCTGCTTGCAGAACTGTTTTTGAACAGCCTTTCACAGCCTTACTCGCTGGAAGAGCAAGAACAAATGCTTTCATGTCTCAGCATCGACAGCCCGTTTGTGTCAGATGCCAGTGAGAAGGTGAATATACGTGGATGCTAGCTGTGTTACTGGGGGTGTGGAGGGGTCGCAGGGTAACCACCTCTGGAAGCTGTGACCAGTGAACATCTGGAGCTTTTCACATTTCTTGTTGCTTTTGACATCTATTTTTCTGCAGCATACTGGAGGAATGAACCTTTGTTCTTGGGCAACGGGGTATTTAGGATTTTAGTTGTTTTTTAGTTTGTTGTCCCATGACGACCCCTTTCTTCCAGTTGCTCTTCTGGGCTGTGTTCTCACAGTAAGCACCAAGTGTGTGGATCTGGAAAACCTCAGTGGCCTTGACCCTGTTTATGCAGAATCAAGGAACTGAAGCAGTAGGGGTGAGCATAGGAACTGTGCAGAGTTGGACCCAGTGGCCGAGGATCTTCTTCCTGGCCACTGAAGGGGTGTTTAGGGAAGGAGCAGAAGAATGGGGCAGAACAGTAACCCTTCTGCTGGATATTCACTCCCAGCCTATGGATCTGATCTCCACGAATCTGTTTTAACCTACTGATACTAATGACCTGTATAGTCTTATATTATTTAAACACTAGGTTTAATTAATCGTTTGCTTTAACTCCGTTATTCGTAAGGTAGGGAATACCAGTTCAAACAAACAAACAAACAAAAACAACAACACAGAATAAGCCTTGTTGTACCAGAAAGGATGTAATTTAATTGTAAGCCTTCAATCATTGTTTTCAGACAGGGAGTCTAAAATGGTGTAGCCTGCCATCTGCAGGAGTCATTTTTGAACGTGATCATCTTTGCTTCCTATTTCTATTCCTCTTCTCAGCATTGTAGTGCTTTCTGAGGAGAGCTGAGCACAGTTCTTCGCAGTAGTTCAGACGTTGATACAACACGGTGTGCAGCATGGGATGTGACTCTGCTTTTTTCTCTATTTCTTTTGTCTAGCTCATAACCCTAACAACTGATGTGAGTTTTGATGGGTACTTACCGATAAGCTGTTGTTGTCAGATTGACCTGCCATGACTCTAAGATAATATAGACTTTTCCAAGAAGCACAACAATGTAGTTGTTTATGTAGAGTTACTGTTTTTTCCTGTGCATTGTCACTTAACAACATGAGATGTATCTGATGCTTTATTCTCCTGTCAGTGTGATGAAACCCTTTTTTTCTTTTCATGCAACTCTTCAGCTGATTACTGATTTGACTACTGAGAATAACTTTCTGTGTCTGCAAACTGTTGCAGTGTTATACATCCCATTTTCTAGATGGCAGGTAAATGCAGAATAAGTCAAGGCCCAATCGCACATCCCTGTGGATTTCTTTTTTTTTTTTTTTTCCCTTGAGGTTATTTTCATGTTTGGCATCTCGTGGAAGCTCATGTTCTTTAGGAGCCTTTGACAGACTTGTGCTTACTTCTGCAGAACTCCATGAAGGCTTCGCATAGCTTGAGGGACACTATGAGCTCAGGGATTCATTCCTGGAACAGCCAGACGGATGGACAGAGCTTCAGCTTTAACAACCTACTGAATCGCAGCCGTCACACAGACACTCCTAGCTATTTCAATGGTGAGTCCATCTTTCTGAAGTCTGGATAAATGGTTGGGTACAGCTTTCTCAGTATCTAGCGGATCTGGGGTGTGGAGTCTTTGAACTCTTCTCACCTTTCAGTTCCTGTGTCAGCACAGACCCTCCTGAAAGCATATGGGCTGTCAAGAGGCCAAGTCTGCTCCAGTCATAGGTGGGTGGGAGTCAAGTCTATATAATCCAATAAAAGCCAAAGAAGTTCCTCAACCCACGGAGTCTGGTTCAGCTTTATGCCTCGCCTTGTGCAGCTGCCATGTGCAAGACTGTATGCCTTATAACCATAAATTTCTACAGAGTAATTTTGAGGGCATGTTGTACAAATCAATATGTCTCTTCAGCTGCTTTCTTGCTAAATCCAGCTCTGCTCTGTGTCATTGTTTTCTTCAGCAATCCTCTGTGCCCTGCCAAGACCTACATAAATGAAATACTTGATGACAAAAAAAAAAAAAAATGGTCTTCTGATGCCTGTGTCTTGCTAGTCAATTCTCCAATGTGGGACTGTGAAGTTGTTATGCCTACAGCAGAAGTTAATGACTTCTCTTTCACATTTCAGGAGTGAAAATCCAGGTCCAGTTGCTAAGTGGAGAAAATTTACACATCAGGGATTTCCAGAGAACAAAGGTGGGAGACATTGCCACTGGGATAAGCAGCCAGGTGAGACACAAAGCTGGGAGTTGTTTAAGTACGGCATTTTGTCTAAGCAATTTCTTCTACCATGCAGCCTCATCCTGCCTTAAAATCAGCGAACCAGAAGTCCATTCAGGGACCCTAATGATGCGTTTAGTTACATAACTTGAGTGCTGTTGTTGTAAGTGTGATACCAGAAGATATTTTCTGGACTACAAACCATTGCAAATCATCATAGGCATCACAGTACATAGAATCATAGAATGGTTTAGGTTGGAAGGGACCTTAAAGATCATCTAATTCCAACCCCTGCCATGGGCAGGGACACCTCCCACCAGCCCATGCTGCCCCCAGCCCCATCCAACCTGACCTTGAACACCTCCAGGGATGGGGCATCCACACCTCCCCTGGGCAACCTGTTCCAGTGGGTAAAGTAATTCATCCTAATATCTTATCTAAATCTCCCTTCTTTTAGTTTAAAACCATTCCCCTTTGTCCTATCACTATCTGCCCATGTAAAAAGTCGCTCTAAGGCTGCAGTGCAGTCTCCCTGGAGCCTTCTCTCCTCCACGCTGAACAACACCAGACCTCTCAGTATTTCTTCATATCTGAGGTGCTCCAGCCTCTGAGCATCCTTCATGGCCTCCTCTACATCCCCTCTAATAGCTCCACATCCTTGTGCTGGGGGCCCCAGACCTGGATGCAGCACTCCAAGTGGGGCCTCACAAGGGCAGAGCAGAGGGGGACAGTCCCCTCCATCACATGCTGGCAACTCTGTTGATGCAGCCCAGGATGCAGTTGGCTTGTAGTTGTTGAGCTCCGTCTTAAAAAGTACCTGTGCTCCAGTTTAAAAATACTTCTCTTTGACTAGAAAGATAACTTCTTTCCCCTCTGCCTATAGAAGAATCATTCTGACCTTTTCTTCAAGAGCAGTAGTACCAGCTAAGGGAAACAGGCTGCGTCGGGCTGTGATGCTTCCTGCTTGTTAATGTGGAGGAGATACTGGCAGACTCCAGTGAACCTCACTATGGGCCTTTTTGGCAGGCCCTGAAAGAGACTCTGAGTGTCTGTGGGACCAAGACTCCTCCAAGTGTAAAATGTGGTGATCATCTCTAAACAAAGAGGTTGCAGACGTCCAGAACGTGTTTCACTGCTGTTGGTTCTCTTTGGAGTACATCATTCTTGTGGACATCACAAAGCAAAAGGTCACTAGCCCACAGAGGAACTGGCAGTGCCCAAATGCAGCCAGTTCAGAAAACACCTGCAATGGCCAACGACCTCAAGGAGGCAAGTTAGCAGCAGGGTGAATGCTACTAGTCCAGTTTCTGAGATACTTTCTAATGAGATAATTTCAGGATGTTTCTGCCAGTCACAAGCCTCTCTCCTGCAGCTTTTCTTGAGTGGGGATGTTATTTGCCAATCAGGCTGGGTTTGTTAATGGGTTCTTATGCTCTGAAAGAGGCTTGAAGTGGCATTCAGATTCATTTGTTCCGCTTCACAGGTACGGGTCCCTGCCTTCAGTCTGGTTACCAAAGAAGGCCAGCCAGTGCACTACGACATGGAGGTCCCCGACTCTGGTATTGAGCTGCAGTGCACCCTTGCCCCTGACTGCAGTGTCAGCTGGACGTGGAGAGTCAAACACGGTCAACTGGAGAACAGGCCGTGAGGCTGCTTCTGCTGTGGAGGTTTTTACCTTGTTGAAATATGGAATTGCAAAAGCTTCCAGCCACCCCTGCCATCAAGCACCACGCGCAGTTGCTGGTGTTTTGTGCTGAAGTAGGATAGCAGTTCAGCAGTTCACTGCTCTCGGGCCTCACTTCTGTTGTCTGCTCTGATCCAGTTCCAAGACATGTCCTGAAGCTTAGATGTTCCCCAGAGCAGTGGGAATTACTTGTTTTGGGTGTGTGAGATTGAGCTTGAGAATGGTACAGGAAAATTCCTGCTTTTCAGAGGAATGTGATTGTGCTTTTCAGGAGCATATGGGGATTGGATGAGAGCTCCTGTTGCTCAGCCTCTGAGGTGAGGCTGGTAGTTACTGGGCTTGCTCAGAGGAGGTGGAGGTTGAGTATCTTCAGTGCAGCTGTGGTTGTTTGTGCTGAGGGGAGCTGGCTAACTTCCTTCTAGCTGGAGGAAAAACTTAATGTTTCTGTAGGCTTTGGGTAGCATCATCTCTACCTCAAGCCTTTTGCATGGGGAAAATTGACAGCAGTAACTAGCTGGGTGCTTGGTTTCACCTCCCACCCTTCCCCGCAGACACTTCCTTCTTGAATCAGAAAAGAACTTTGTTCCCAGAAAGAGCTTTGCTTGCAGCTCTCGTCTTCTGAATCTCCTCCCTGACTTAGGAGCTGCTGCTTCCCACTCTGTTGTTGCTACCAACGAAGGGAGTACGTGGTAGGGCAGGAGGAGCGTGTTCCGTGGTGGGCAGGGTTGTGCTCCTCAGCCCCGTTTCCACCGCTGCTGCTGCTGCCTCGCTGCAACTTCACAGGAGCTGTCCTTGTCCGCACAGCTCCCCCTGGAGGGGGCAGGACAGCGGCTCCGTCAGCTCAGGCAAAGTCTGAATTCTCCTGCAGAACTGTTTTTTTAAAACCCACTCCCAGCTATCAGTCCTGCCATCCGCTCAGCCCCTCCGCTGGAGATCAGTGCCCCAGTGCTGCGTGGTGTTAGCTCAGCCCGTCTGCACCAGCACTTAAAGGCTGGCACCAGGCTTCGTATTCCTCCCCTCACGTCAAAACGTGTTAATGGAGCGGGACGGGCAGCTGGGCCCACAGTGCCTTAATCATTGGTGAACTTTTTCTTTTGTGATTATTTTTTTGTAAAGTATACAGCAACTGTATGCGTCAGGTTCAGACGGGTGGGTGTTGCTAGCCCTTCTGTAACCCAGAACAAAACCAGGGGGAGGCGTAAGGTACTTGGGTGCACTCGTTCAGGGCTGCTCAAAGTCCTTGTGTGTCTCGAAACCGATTTGCTGGTGTGCTGTGCCTCTTCCAGAGTGCTGGAACCACAGCGGCCGCAGAGCCGGGGCTGCTGACACCGAGGCTGAAGAGAGGAGCAGCTCCCAGGGAGCAAGGTCAGCCGTGCCGGACCCAGGCTGGTTCTGGGAGATGCAACGAGGCAGGAATGTCTGCAGGTTTCTCAAGTGAAGTTCACTTAAAATAGCTGGGAAAAGTTAAGCTCTGGACCTCCCATTTTGAGGACCAGTGACCTGTAATTGATACTCTTTCCCTTTGGTCTCCCAGAACATTGGCTGGTTTTGCTGCACTAGGTGTTGACATCCTTAACCAGAAAACTGAAGTTATCATGCCATAGAAGAGTGGAACTCTTGAAGAAGTTAAACCTGTCAGCACTGTGCGTATAGTCTCTTATAGCACTTTTTTGTTCTAAAGCACTTAATGAATTGTCCAAAATAGGCACATAAGTATAGCTGAAATGCAGCCACATTAAGAGTCTTTTTAGTAAACGGTTAAAACGTTATGCACACCTTTTCCAGGCAGGAGTGGGGAGGAATAGGGAAGTCGGCACAATTTCTGTCAGATGCCATAAGCTACTACGAGTTCTAGGCTCTGGAGCAACAGGGCTCAAAATGCCTTGCAGAGTTCCCAGGAGCTCCCAAGCAGGCGCTGAGTGCAGAAACCAAACTTCCTGCACTTGGCACCCTCCTCGGGCTTCCTCTGAGGGGGAGAGGAGAAAAATCTGTTGGCTGCTTCTAAGAAGAGTCTGTCATAATAACTGTTGGTGACGTGTCAGTGCAAAAGAATAGTCTGTTCCCTTCCTGAAGGCTGCACCTCACGGCTTTCACTGTCGTCCGCAAAGTGCTTCGATGTACAGGTGTGCGTTTTTGTACGTTGGTGTTAGACCCGAGTTCTGCCGAGCAGTAGGACAGGGTGCAGCAGTCCTCTGCTTGCAGGACCTGTGAGCTTTACACTTCATCTATAGCATTAACGCTAGTCTCGGGCCACCTGAGTGGGTGGGTGAAAGGCAGGAACACTTGTGAAGCCAGATCGTCTCTGTTGGGTAGGTGGAGATGTTTACATTCTCCTGCGCTCTCACACCAGCATTAGCCAGTATCTCCATCCTGTTCATTTTGTCCAAAAACTTCAATCCTATTTTGCTGCCACCTCAAGCAAGAAAGTGAGGCTGCAGCCCTCCACGTAACAACCGTTTACGGGACAGCTGCTCAGAGGAGCAGGCTGGGGCGTCAGCTCTCCCTGCCGCGTGGGAAAGACGCTCCGGCTGATACCACAAACCATTGGTGCTTTTACTGTCCTGAAATGTGGTTCTGCTCTCGGAAATATCTCCAGGGTTTTAATGTTTTTGCCACCTACCAGCTTGGGATCTCAGCTCTCTCCTGCTGCTGGGACAGTTTCCTGTTAATTTGGCTGGTTGTTTTTGCTGTGACAGGCAGAAAAAGCCCAGCTTCCAGAAAGGCTGGCTGTGCAATACTGACAGGCAAAAAAGTCAGGAAAGGTTTTTTTGTTTTTTTTTTTTGTTATCCCTGTTAACATTTGTCTTAAATTGTGTGTAATAACATAATTAGGCTTTAGGACTGAATCCCAGTACAAGTTAGGGAGGACAAATAGTGAAAAACGCAGATGGCTCTTGTCATATAGCACCTTCTTTAAGGTCCTTGGGAAAAAAAATCACCTTTGGCAAAGCAATACAAAGCTTTGGGATGGGCAGTACTGGCATGGGTGAAGGTGATGGAATGACTAGCTGGTATTGAATGAATGACACTTTATTAAACTGTGATTTCTTGAAATTAACATTTCAACCTGTATTTTCACAGAAAAAAAATAAAAGCTGGAAAAAAGGATTCTTTGTTTTCATGGTCAGGGGTTTGATATGTTGTACCAGAGAACACGAAGACAGTACTGAGTGTGGCGTTTTTTTAAGAGGAGCCTGGTTTGAATAAAGTTCACCCTAGTTTTTGGGGGGATGAGGGAAGAGTCCTTTGTGGGTGTGAAGAGGTAGCAGTACCTTTGACAGCTCTGAGCACAGCATTTGCTGAATGTGTTGATGCTGCTAAGCACATCGTCCCCTTTCCTCCTCCTGTTCCAGTTCCACGTCCTTGGCTCCATGCCCGAGCTCCCTGGTGGTTACAGGGCTGCCATGAGGCTTCCCAGCATGTTCTCAGCCATCTAGCTAGCTGGCATGCACGTAGCTT
Organism: Anser cygnoides; assembly: GCF_040182565.1. Lineage (NCBI taxonomy): Eukaryota > Metazoa > Chordata > Aves > Anseriformes > Anatidae > Anser > Anser cygnoides. The sequence goes on from NC_089894.1 coordinate 3,407,547, forward strand.
TGGATCGAGGCTTTCCTGTCTGAGAAAACAGGCTGATTTGCAAAAACCCTGGCTATCTGTGTCAAATGAATGTGTCCCTGCACCACACTGAAGCTTTGTCAGTGAAATGCTGCCCCCCTGATTTCCAGCTATCCCGAGTGCGTCTCCTGTGCTTTTTTGACAAGGCCCAGGTTGGACTGATCAAGGGAAAGCAGAGGGCACTGCTCCCTGGTGCTTTACGTTCCAGGCAGGGGCTTCTGCTGTACAGGGGGCTGACACGTCTTCCCCTCAAGAGTGAGAGAAGTCACTCCAGGATCCTGAGGAACTGAGGTTAAGCAGACAGTGCCAGAGGTTCGCCCACACCGTGCAGCATGGGCTTCGGCTCCCTCTTGGTGCAGAAGCTGCCTCCACTTGCACCGTGTCTTTCTGTCAATGCGGTGGACTGGAGGTGTGCTCACGGCCACGTCAGTGAGCACATGAGATCAGCTACCCGAAATGGAAAACCCAAATTCCAGCCGACGGGTGGAGAGGCTGAGTTTTGCTATCATGTACCTGTTTGTACAGTGAGCACAGAAGTCGGATCAGCTGTCCACAAAAAAAAAAAAAAAAAGCGGGTGCATTGGTTGCATTTGGGATTTCCTAGACTTCCCTGTAAAGAGTGGGTCAGCTTTGGGAAGCAGCTCTTGTCTCTGAGGACAGCCCAACTGAGAAGCCGTGTTGTGCCCTGGTGCTGGGCCGAGCCTTGCCCAGGGCTGGCTGCAGCTCCATGCTGGGGTTGGCGGGGGCTGCGGGTGCCTTCCCGAGCATCCTGGCGACAATGCGCACGTGCTCGTGTGGGTGCCAGGGCCTGACAGCCGCCGCCTCAGGGGCACCGCAGTTAAAGATGTGGGACCTCTGAAGAGCCGCAAGGCCTGGCTTGCCCCTCCTTTTGTCCCCTGGCACTTGCTTTCTCGTGTTTTCATCCACTAAATCGCCCCTGCTGCCAGTCCTGCAGCCACAGGCAAGTCAGAAATACATCTTCCACTTGCAGCAGTTCAAAGGAGCGGGGTCGCCGCTCCCGGCAGCAGTTCCTTGTGCAGGTCATGTATCAGTGTTAGTAAAGCAGCAAGCGGCAGCTGCTGCGTCCAGCCCGCAAAGGCAGGAGGTAGCCCGAGCGGCCTCAAACACCGGGACTTGCGCACGGCATCGGCCTGCCCCCCTCACAGACACGCGCTTTATCCATAGAGTCGGTTTATTACCAGTTCTGCTTTGGATTAAACAGGCCCTCAGTATATAAAAATAATGTATACAAATTAGCAGTTAATGTTTTACATTTCTGGCTTAAAGGCATTTATAAGTTACACATTCATTTCCCTTCCCTCCCTTTGAGCTTTGTGCGATACTGAGCCGGTGGCGCTTAGCAGCGTAATTACAGCAGGAAGCAGTCGCTGCTCTGGCTTGTAACGAGGACTTACCCTGGTCTAAAAGCTGGGGCAAGCGAGAATGTACACGGCAGCCACGAGTCCTCGCAGCAGGGCGAGCAGGGGGCGTTTGTGACAAAGTAAATGCATTAACGGGTTAACTGCAGCAGTGCACGGCTCTGACTGATCGGCAGCAGGGCGGGGAGGAATAAAGGCCAGTGCTTCAGTCGTTATTTGTAGGCTGGTGCAGCTCTCTGGCTACGTCCAAGCCCACCCCTTTTCTGTCCTCCTTTTCCTGCATGAGTTCAGCTGTGACCCTGCACTGTCTGGGGATACCACGGTGTTCGCTGCAAGGGCTGGAGGCTGCCTAGCACCTGCTGCGGGTTGCATCGTGCAACTGCTGGCGAACGGGAGCAGCCTCGTGGTCCCCGCGGGCCGATGGGCACCGGTGTCTGAGAGGCTGCGGCCCCAAGAGCAGAGGTGGGTGCTGGGGAGGCAGGAGGGCAAGGCCAGGTACCACCACGTAGCGATTCGAGGACGGTGAATCCTTGAGCCTGCTGATTGTCATAGACCAGCGCTGCTCGCCCCAGCCTTAGGCTCCTGGTGAGACCCTGTAGAACCCAGGGGTGCTCCAGCCCCTGCTCCCATAGCACAGAGAGATTTTTTTTTTTTTTTTTTTTTTTTAAGGAAGACATAGAAAATGACTGTAAAATAGCACCCCTGCCAGCTCCTGGGGTACGTGAAGTGCCCAGGGTGGGATCTTTGCAGCAGGCTCCTTGCCGGAGAGGAGGCGCAGCCTGTGCCCGCCCCGCTCTGCAGCAGAGGAGAGCACGGCCTCGAAGGGCTCTGCGCAGACGGGAGATGTGGGAGAAGCACCAGGAGCACTGCAGCCCTGGCTGCCAATCCTCTGCCCCTCCTGCAGTGGGAGATCAAAGGCACCAGCAAGCTGAGGAGAGGGGCACACCGGTGTGCAGGGCTGCCCCGGAGGGCAGGAGGGCAATGCAGCAGCCCTGGGCAAGGGGCAGGGCAGCCCCTTTTCCTTGCAGGACAAGGTGGGGGGGGCTTCCTGTGCTCCCCCCATCCCTGCCAGCCCGGAGGAGAGGAGCTCAGTGGCATCGCTAAGCAATTGCTGGGGGAGCCCTGCGTCAGCCCCACGGGTGCGCAGGGCAGGGGCAGCAGGGCGGGCCGGCACACGAAGCAGCTTGAGCAGCGAGGAGTGGGCACCGTCCCCCCACCGCGGGTCGGCCCAGGCCGGCGGGCTGACGCCCTGCAGTCCCAGCTGCGTCCGCAGGACCGGCCTGCCCTGCTCACAGCGAGATGTCCGGCGTCGCCTGCAGGCTCTGCCCCACAGCCCGTTTCTTGGCACTGCCGCGGCCCTTGTCTGCGCGCCGGTAGGGGTTGTTCCGCAGATCTGAAAGGGGAGAAAGCACGGGCTCAGCGAGCCGCCAGCCTGCCCGCCCTGGCAAAGCCTGCACCTGCAGGCAGGACCCTGCCCTCACTCCCACCACCGGCCAGGGTCAGCCCCTCGGGTACGGGGACGCTCGGCAGGAGCCTGACCAGCAGCACACAGAGGCAGGAGGGAGGCAGCTGGGAAGAACCGGCCCGTGGGACCCACTCCTGCAGCAATTCCAGTGCCCAGCCTTGTGCCGCGGCGCTGGGGCTGAGGCTGGGGTGCCCCGGGGGTGGCTTTCAGCAGAGCTGAGCCTGGCCGATCGGCCACGCAGCCGGAACGGTGCTGGGCAGAGAAATGCAGGAGGAGAGCCGCAGCCCGGCAGCCCCTCTGTGCCCCTCTGCCCACCCAGGCTGTGCCCTCGCCCCCAGCCCGGCTGCCCCGTTACCTACAGGCAGCCGCTACAGGGGACTCTCCTCGTTGAAGCTCGCATCGCAGAAGAGCCGGGACGAGCGCTTGCCCGTCCGGGCCGTGAAAGGAACAGTTTTCAGAGCTGAGCAAAGCGATCCAGAGAGGCAGCGGAGAGGAGGAGAAGGGAGGAAGAAGCAGAAGAGGAGGAAGAGCTATGAGACAGGGCAGAGAGTGTTCTGCAGCTTTGCCGTGTGGGACAGGGAGGTGCTGCAGGTGGCTCTGGGCTCCCCAGCAGGGCTTGGTGGCTCCCTGGCTCCGGGCTGTGACAGCCCTTGGAGGCCCCGCCAGGGAGGCTCTCCCAGCTGCACCCACTTGGCTGCAGCGCTGTCTGTGCCGAAGCCCCGTGCAGGGGCAGCAGAGCTGGGAGCCCAGCCCTGAACGTCCAACTCCCAGCGACCCAGCAGCAGCCATGCCCTCACTGTCTCCGGATCTCTCCCAGCACTGTGCTGTGACCCAGCCATCGCGGGGCTGTGTGACAAGCCGTGACACCCACCCAATGTACCTGCACCCCAGGGGACTCTGGGCTGGCACGGCCTGGCCAGGGACTCTGAGCACCAAGCACCAGGGGAGACACCCTGCCCCTCACCTGAAATAATATCCTCGATGGCACCGTCTTTTCCTTCATAAATGAGCGGCTCCTTCACCATCTGCTTCTTCTTCAGCTCAGCGATCATGTCCATCTGCTGCCGCTTGGCTTTCTGGATGGGTGACTGTGGTGGGAACAGAGTGGGGTGAACGGTGCGTCCTGGCTGGAAAAGGTCCTTTGCCCTTCCCCAAATTCAGCCCGGACGGAGGGCACAGTGACACCGAGCCAGGCTGCTGCCTCCCGGCCTCATCCGGGGGGAGCCGCAGGGCAGCAGGGTGGGATATTCCGGGGAAGGGATGCTCAAGGGCCCTGCACCAGCACAGGGAAGCGTCCCACATGGGGTACCTTCGTGTCAAGCTGGTCCTCGCTGCCATTGGGGCTGGATTCTGCCTCTTTGGCTGCAGCCTCTTGTTTCTTCCACAGCTCGATGTCCTGCTCTGCTTTCTTGGGAGAGGCGCAGGGAGGGCATGCTGAGCTGGGGGGTTCTGCTGTGGTGCTGTGGGAACACAGCCCCCCCCCCTTCTGCTCCTCGGCAATCCCGAGGGGGCTCTGGCAGCCCCTGCCTCACCCCAACCCAGTGCCTGCACTGGCCCCAAAGGGCAGCTCCGTGTGCCAGGGTCTCTCTGTCCCACAGGCCCCCAGCCTCGTGTGTGGCTGTGGCCGGTTACCCCAAAGTGGGGTCAGACTCCCCCCTAAAAACCGTCCCCTCCCAGCCCCCAGAAACAGGGCACCTCCGACCCCCTACCTTGTAGGCTCTGATGAAGCGCATGAACATGGGGAAGAAGGTCGTGGGGGGACTGTTCTTGGGGTTCTCCCCGAAGTACTCCACAGCTGACTCGTATGCCTCCTGCGGGCAGAGACACCCCAACATGGGGGGCTGGGGCCTGGCAGCAGAGCCCGGCCACCCACTGTCCCCCATCCACCCTCTGTCACCTCAGTGTCCCCCTCCGCATCCCCCATGGCTCTGGCAGTCCTGCTGGAGCCACATCCCACCCAGAGCCACTCCCATGGGGCACAGGCGTGAGCAGAAGGCACCCCAGGGTGCCCCCATGCAGGAATGGGGACCCAGTCCTGCCCCACCACCCTGCGCTGCCCTCAGCACCCACCTTGGCAGTTTTGCTGTCAGCCTGCAGCTTCTCCATCACCTCCGAGTTGGCCTTGAGGAACTCCTTGAGCACGGGGCTGTCATCCTGCCGCATGAACTCCTTGCGGGTGAGCTCCATGCCCTGCTGCAGGCTCCGCACGTCCTGCAACACGCTGTCCAGGGAGACTGCAGAGAGGGCGATCAGCGACCAGCGCCAGGGTCAGGGCAGGCCCTGAGAGTCCCCACGCGGGGGCTGCAGCCTGCCATGGTCCCCAGGCCGGTGCCCACGGGTGCTACCTGAGCCTGCCTTGTCGAGGAAATGCAGCTCAGTGTGGAAACCAGTGAGCTCGGGGTACTTCTCCGTGATCACCCGCACCAGGTAATGCAGCAGCGTCTGCTTCCTGTCCGTCGACTTCATCTCCAGCAGCTGGGAGAGAGCAGCGTCAGCCCCATCCTGAATCCCACCGCCCCACCGCACCCCTGCTCGGGGCAGCCCTCCGTCCCCATGACTGGTGCCTGCACCCTTCCATTCCCATGGCTTGTTCCCATCTTCCCCCATCACTACAGCTGGACCCTCCCCGTCCCCTCAGTTAATCCCAGCATTCACCCACGGCCACAGCTGGTTCCTGCACCCTTCCATCCCCGTGGCTGTTTCCCGTGTCCCTCTGTGCCCACGGCTGCTCCCTGCATTCCTCCACCTCCATACCTGGTCCCTGTAACCCCCTGTCCCCTCGGCTTGTCCCCGTGCAGTGACAGTGCCTGTGTGCACTACCGCATTCCCCGCAGCACACAGGACCCGCGGGGCAGCCCCGCACCAAACCTACCGCGTCGAGGCTCTGCAGCCGGAAGCCGTAGGCAGCCCCGCGCTTGCTGCTGTTCATGTAGTTCCCAAAGGCCAGCACGATCTGAGGAGATGCAAGGGCTCAGGTAGGGCCAGGGGGCTGTCCCCCACCCCACGCCCCCACGCAGTCAGGACGCATGGGACAGGTCAGCACCGCCGACATGCACCCGGCCCGGCCAGACGTCCCCCCCCACTGGGGCCACGGCCTCGCACCCCTCACCTCGAGGATGTTGCGCAGTTTGCTGGAGGACTTGAGGGACATGGAGGCGGCGATGATGGCGTTGAGTTGCTGAGGACAGCAGGGGAAGTGTGTGAGCCTCGCCACAGGAGGCTGCCCCCCGAGTGCCGCCCAACGCCTTGCTGTGTCCCCCCCCACCCACGCCCCCACACCCACCGGCATGAGCAGCTGGGCTGTGTCGTTGAAGTTGCCCAGGAAGATCATGACGTTCATGCGCTCGGCCAGGCGCGGGATCTTGCTGAACCGGATCATGAACTGGTCCTCGTCCGAGAGCTCCTCCGGAGGCTGCTGCTCCCGCTCGAACTTCCCGATGAGCGTCCGCTCGTACTCGGTGGGCAGGAAGCGCAGCAGCAGCTCCAGAAAGTCGAGGCTCAGGGCTTGCTGGTCGTACCTGCAGGAGCAGCGGGTGGTGGGACACCCCCGGCACAGGCAGATCCCGCAGCGGGTCCCTCAGCCCCCTGCCACCTCCCTCCCGGCGCCCCAGCTCGTCCTTGTCCCACCGAGGAGGGGACACTCACGTCTCGATGGCTGTGCAGATGTCCTGGATGCTGCGGCCACCTTTGCGGAGGGTGATGGCCAGGTTCTTGGCCCGGTTGGACTCCATGAGGGTGACCTTGCTGGGGGCCTTCTGCGTGGCCTTCACCTTGAGGGCGCTGATGTCCAGGGCAGGGCCCTGGGCCTTGGTCTTGAACTGCTCCTCGAAGTCACTCATGTCCAGCTCCTGCGGGGAGACAGGAGACTGAGGGCACGGCCGGGAGCTGGCGCAGGACAGCTGGGACGAGGACGGAGCCAGAGGGCTGGGACAGGACCAGTGGGAGAGGGGCAAGAGGATGAAGATGGAGGGAGGAGGAGAGGACAAGCTGGGGGTTGAGGATGGGGATGGGGATGAAGACAAGGCAGGGACAGGACAAGGAGGGGCTAATGAGGGGACAAGGTGAGGGGAGAGGGAGGGAGGCAGAGGATGAAGATGGGGAAGAAGACATGGACAGGACAGGAGAGGCTGAGGGTGGAGCAAGGGGATGGGGATGGGGTGAGAGGAGGAGGGCAGGGCTCCGCGTCCGACAGACCCCATATTGTCCCTCGGCACGGCGCTGGCCTCCAGCTCCTCCAAGGCTGCAGCCACGTGAGCCAGCGACACCACAGATGGGTGCAGCGTGGGCAGGGGTGCCAAGCCAGCACGGGCACAATGCGGGTGGGGGTGCAACGAAGGCCGGGGTAACGTCAGCACGGGTGCGGCGTGGGTGTGGGTGAGGGCGCCGGCCCCCCCAAGCCCCCTGTACTCACCCCCCAGGTGCCTGCATGGCCTCACCTGCAGCACCTTCTCGTCGTTGAGCTCGGTGAAGACGGTGCCGTCGATCTGGCTCGGCTTCAGTGCCACCCAGTTGAAGACGGGCATGCGGAACTTGGTCTGGATCGGCTTCTTCACCTTCACTGCGGGGCGAGAGGCGGGCAGCGTCACCGGGGGGGGCCCAAACCCACCCCAGTGTGCCTCCGGCACTCGAGGCACCCCAGGGACATCCCCGCTGTCCCCGGACCCCATCCCCTGGCCACACTCACCTGAACCACCGGCAGCAGGGGGGCCACCCAGCCCGGCGGGGGGCTCCCCACCGAGGGGTGGGGGCGGTGGGGGGGGTGGCACGGGGCCCTCCAGCCCCCCGGGGAGCGGTGGGGGCGGTGGGGGCACTGCGGCGCCTGGGAGCGGAGGGGCTGGGGGGGGCACGGCGCCCGTGGGCAGGGGGGGTGGGGGGGGCACGGGGGGCTCAGGCTCAGCCCCAGGCAGGGGTGGAGGGGGGGGCGGTGGGGGAGGTGGGGGGGGGGCAGCAGGTGCAGGGGGAGGAGATGGGGATGGAGCCGGAGCCGGAGCTGGAGCATCTGCAAACGGAAACGGGAAGCGAGTGAGTTGATGCGGCAGCAGGACACGGTGCCAGTGCCAGGACCACTCTGCCACCGAGCGACTCCACGTCCCTGGGCACGTCCCTGCGCCCCCTGCCTCGGTTTCCCTGGCTGTGCCCAGAGAACACGCTGCCACCCCTCCCCGGCGCCAGCTGTCCCCACCAGGAAGGGGACCCCCGCACCCGAGGTACCTGTGCTGGTGGCGGTGGCCTCTTTGGTAACCACGGGGGCTGCTGCGGTCTCTATGACAACGGGGACAATTTCGATGGCGACGTCTCCATCGGGCCCACGCAGGATCTGCACTAACCCCTTCTCCTCCAGCTCCGCCAGCCGCCGCTCCAGCGCCAGCCGGTAGCACTCCTGGGGCTGCGGGGCCGGCGGGCTGGGCGGCCGCGGAGGGCTGAGCTGCTCCTGCGGCGTGACAAACCCCAGCGTGTCACCGGTGTCCCCCAGCACCCCCTGACCGGGGTTCCCCACGCATCCGCTTCCCCCCCTCAGCCCTGGCAGCATCGCAGCACCCACGGGTGCTCACCCGCAGCGCCTCCAGCTCCCGCCGCGCCTGGCTCAGCTGCTTCTCCAGCTCCGCTATCTTGGCCATGGAGTCGTTCTCTGCATCCTGCAGCTTCTCCGTCAGCTGTGGGGACGAGGCGCCGGCGCTCAGCCGCGGCCGCCGTGGCCCAGCCCTGCCTCCCGCCCCACGCGGGGCTTGCGTCAGCAGCCCCTGCCCACGCGCCCACGTCCCACCTGGCTGACGTGCTCCTGCAGCTCCTCCATGTGCTCCAGCACAGCCGTCTTGGTCTCCGAGTCCTCCAGCATGGCCCCCACGTCAAACACGTTGTCCAGGTAGGCTTGGATCTGCACCTGCAGCTTGTCGCTCTCGGTGAGCCGCAGGTTCTGCCACGGGACAACCGGCGGCACCGTCACGGGCGGTGGCAGCCACGGCGTCCACCCACCACCGAGATGGGAGCCGCGGCCGCAGCGGGGGCTCGGGGCGGCGCAGGACCACCCACCTCCAGGTACTGGTCAAGCCCCAGGTGGGTGAACTCGTACTGCAGGAAGACGCGGAAGTTCATGTTCTCCACCGAGTGCACCACGATGTTGATGAACTGCATGCAGGCGACCTGCAGGGACAGGAGCAGGCTCAGCGGGCACGGCACGGTGGCCCAGCAGCCCCAGGGACGCAAGTCCCTGGGGACAGCACGGTGGTTTCACGGCCCTGGGGACGCGGGGACCTGGGAAACGGCCAGCTGCTCAGCAGCCCTTGGGACACAACGCCCTGGGGAGGGACCGGCAGCTCTTGGGGACACGGCATTTTGGGGACTTGGCAGCCCTTGGGACATAGCCAAGGACAGGCCTGGGGAGACCACGGAAGCTGCCACCAGGGCAGGAGGCCGTGGGTCCCCAGTTGTCTCCAGCCCAGCGGGGGGCAGGGGGCACAGTGGGGGCCCCAGCCTCCCCCACCGCTCACCATGAAGTCGATGTTGCTGTCCTCGTTTCGGAAATACTCCATCAGCTTCTCAAAGCGGTTCTTCTCGCCGCAGACCTGGGGTGGGAGCAGGGGCTGAGGGCTGGGAGGGGCACGTCCAAGGTGGGCATCCAGGGCAGGAGGCATCCACTGCCAATGCCATCCCAGCCCTGCCGGGTGCGGGACATCCCTGCTGAGACATCCCCGTGCCATCCCAGCCCTGGGGACATGTGCTGGCATGGGGACATCAAGCCCAACAACTGGAGCAACCCCAAATAAGTTATGCGACAGGCATTTTTAGGATCAAGGGTGTCCCAGTGGAGCAGGGCTCTGCTGCACAAAGGGAAACTGAGGCACATACACCGGGGTCAGCATGGAGACCGTGTCCCTGCCGGAGACTCACCTCCTTGAAGTTGTCAAAGGCAGCGAGGATAATGTCATGGCCACCTCGGACCAGGCAGACAGCGGCCAGCAGCTCCAGCACGAGTGCCTTTGTCCTGCGGAGACACAGGGCATGAGGGGTCACGGCCACGGCGCAGCCTAGGGGACAAGTGAGAGGGGACAGCCCCTACCTTGCGTTCTTGTTGTTGAGGCTCAGGGTGATCTCGTTGACACAGGCTGGGTGGTTCATCACCAGGCTGAAGCCAGACTGGGGAAAAAAGGAGCATTAATGGGGTCGCTCATCCCCCTGCTCTCCCCAAGGATGCCCAGGGACCTAGTGATATGTCCCATGCCATGTTCCCGCTGGACAGGTGGCTGAGCAAGGACATCTGAGTGCGAAGGCTGGGTGTCCCCAAGCCATCAGAGCTGGGGGACAGCAGATGTGTGCTCCTCACTGCACCCCAAAGCCAGACTCTGACCCTGATGGGGGCAGCGCAGGGACTGGAGGCTTTCAGGGGTCCCCGGGGGGTCCTGGAGGACGCTGCCTGCTCCCACCTGGTAGTTCATGATGGCACGGAGACACATGATGCAGACGTGGACGTCGTCCTTCTGGCTGACGATGCGGGAGTTCCTCAGCGCCTTCCTGCTGTGCGAGGGGTTGAGCCTGTGCGGGCAAGAGGGCAGCTGAGCAGGGGGCTCGGGGTCAGCCGCGGGGCGCAGCGCAAGCAGGGGGTGGGCAGCGTGTGGGTGGGAGGGCAGGGGGGGGGACAGGCGGTGGCCTCGGTGGCCCTGAGCTCACCAGCCAGCAGCAGGAACCCGGGGAACCCAGCAAGCTGCATCCCCATGGGAGGGAGCCCCGATGTCCAGCCTGGTGGCCATCCCCATCTGCAAGCCCAAGGGACGCAAGGCGCGGGGGGTGGCTGCGGTGGGGCTGGGGTGGCAGGGGGGGCCGCGTGCCCCTCGCGCACGGGCGGTCTCGGAGGCTCACCGGGGCGAATAGGAGCTGCCAGGTGACCTGGGGCAACTGTCCCCATCGCTGCCCGGGGCGCTGCAGGGGACGCTGGGGTGGACGTGGTGGAGGAGGGTGTGGATGTGCTGGTTCGAGAGGCAGCAGCTGGAGGCGCGTTAGAGCCTGCAGGACAGGAGGGAGAAACGGGGCTCCCGCGCGGCCCGCGGGACGGCCGGGGTGCGGAGCTGGGGGCCAGGGGGACGTGGGCTGGGGGCAAGCAGAGCAGCTGCTGCCGCTCGCAGGGGCTGGTGCTGAGCACCAGGCGGTGCTGAGCCCTCCTAAGCCTGCGACCAGGCTGGGGCATGGTGGGTGCCAAGGGGCTGGGACGCCGCGGGTGCCACATCCGAGCCATCGCTCCTGACCTGTCCCTGGGGCACGGGGGACGCCGGCTCCTCTGGAGGTGCTGGCAGGGAACGAGGGGCCCTGCGGTCCCAAGGGAGCCCCCAGCCACGCTACGGCAGCCGTCTCCCTTCCCGGGGTGGCCACAGCTGGGTGTCCCCTCGGACCGCCCTGCCCGTCGGGGGCGACCGCAGGGGCCATCCCCACGCTGGGGCCGGCAGCGAGTCAGCGGGGGCTGCACGGCCCCTCTGGGGCATCTCCACCACGCCAGCACCCCGGCCCCGTCACCTACCGTAGGCACATCCCCCGGCAGCGTGCAAGAGAAGAGCGGGGTTAGAAGAGGGCTGCAGGGTTAGCAAGCGAGAGCCGCCGGCTGCTGGGACCGGCTCAGAGGGCGCAGGCCCGGTCATCTTCAAACCCTCGCTGCTTTTAAACCCTCGCCGGCAGCAGCTCCTATGTCTGATGCAGCAGCAGGGTCGGGATTTGCTCCCCAAAGCCTCAAACAGCTCTGATTTGTGCTCATTTCCCTGATCCTCCCACCCCGGTTTTGGCCAGGGCATCCCGCAGCAGGGAGCTGCAGGGACTGCAGAGCTGGGCGGTGGGAACTGCTCCGACCTTGCTCTTTACCCTGGCTTCCAGCACTGCTGAGAGCACACGTGGCTTTGTCTCCCCCCGGTCCCCAAAACAGCAATGGGGACCCCTTTCTAGGACCAGGCTTGCGTCTCCCTGCCGAGCCCCTCTCTGAGCCGGCACAGCACGGCATGGCACGGCGGGGCCGGGGTGCAGCGAGGCGGAGAGCGGGGAGCGGCGCCGGGGGGCCGCGTGTTACCTGACGGTGAGGTGCCGCACTTTGGAGACGCCCTGCGTGGGGGACGAGGAGTTGCTTTTGCTCAGATCCTCCAGCGACCGCTCCAGGGGCTTGCCCTTGTCGGAGCCCGGGCTGCCGTTCTCAGTGCTCTCCATGTCGTACCTGGTGGGCCGTGTGGGGACAGGGGGAGGTGAGCAAGCAGCACCCCCGATGCCAGCAGACACGTGGGGACCTCTGGGGTCCCCAGGGCTGGGGACAAATGGGGCATTGGTTTCCCCCAGACACGGAGCTCTGCAGCTCTGGATCCCCCAGCTCCCCCAGCCCCTCTGAGCTCAGGGGGAGGCTGATCCCAGCCCAGCGACCGGAGAGCCAGGGCGGGGTGTCAGGGGAAAAGGGGCACCCGGGATGCCAGCGGCAGCGGGGACGTACGCGACGGAGCACTGGGCGAAGGCGAGGTACTCCAGCAGCACGTCCAGCCCCTTGTTCTCCTCGTTGAGAAACTCCTGGACCCAGCTGGGGAGCACAGGGGTTAGTGGGTTCCACAAACCCTCCTCTTCCTCCCCACCTCCCCCTCCAGCCCAGAGGTCCCCAGTAAGGTGGGGACACACTGGGGACACGGCACCGCTGTGTGGTGCTACCTCTCCGAGGGAGCTGGGTGCCACGGAGACCCCAGGTCCTGACACCCAGGGGACACAGCCCCCAGGCTCTGCTGCCACTGCAGGGGTTCAGGTCCTGCAGCAGCCAGGGCACAGCTGGCTGCCGCCCCGGCCCCTCCACCCTCCCATCAAAGCCGTCCCAGGGATGAGGCCACCAGCCTCCACCCCCTGCCTCCACACCCCGCTGGCACCCCCACAGCCAGAAGCCACCGGCACACGAGTCTCTGCCCCAGCAGTGGCCGGATGACACCAAGGACCCCCTGCTCACCCTCCTTACCCGATGTAGTTGGTCCTTAAGGAAATCTCCAGCTCCCGGAGCACCTGCGTCGACTCCTGCACTCGTCGCTTGAACTGGGGGACAGGGAGAGCCGTTGGCACCGGGCCTGGCCCCAAGGGACAAGGGCGGACCCGTGGGGTGCGAGGGAGCCCTCACCTTCCTGCTCACGCCGCCCGTGTCCAAGTAGCTCTTCAGCTTCTGGATGTAGGCAGACGGTGGGTTTTTCACCTGGAAGCGCTCCTACAAGCCACAGAGAGAGGCTGAAGCCACCTGCCTGTGGCACGGGGAAATGCCACCCTGCTCTGCGCCCTGTCCCTGCTCCCAGTGCAGCCCGGGCACGCTGCGGCCACCCGCACCCCGTGCTGCAGATGGTCACGCTTAAATGTTTAATCAGATTAATAAGCCGCTGTCTCGCTAACGGAGACGGATGCCAGCACTCAGCTCCATCTGAAGAGCCTCAGATTTGAGGCCAGCGGCCATCAGCCTTGTGTGGCATTTGGGGACAGGGCCAGCAGCGAGGCCAGCAAGGCGTCACTGCACTTGGACCTCACCTGGTCGCAGACGAGCTCCCATTTCTTCTCGTTGTCATACTGGCTGAGCAGCTTCATCTTGTCGGGGGGCAGGTTCATGGAGCTCTGCGGGGAGACAGGGGTCAGGGGTGTCCCCAGAACCCCTCTGTGGGCTGTGGTACCCCCCATTCACGCAGCACCCAGTGTTCCTGCTCGCCGGTGGGACCACGGGGACATTGCTTTCCCCAGGAACTATCACACCACCATCCGGCATTGCGGACCCGTCAGCAATGTCCCTGCCTGGGGGTGTCTGGGGTCTCCGTGGCAGAGGGCGCTGGGTGTTGTGGGGGGGGGACAGGGCAGGACGTGGGGTGCTGGAGGGAAAAATGGAGCCATGAGCCCATGTCACGAGCACACCATGCTCCCAGCCTCAGCCAGCCCAGGTCCCGTCCCCAGCTGAGCCTTTTGGTCACCGCTCAGCCACCCTACGTGGGGACAGGGCCTGGAGACGTGGCCGAGTCCCCACGGCGTGATGGTGACGGACGGCTCCAAGCCGTCCCTGAGGGCACGCAACGAGCCCAGGTGGTGAAACCAGCGCTTCTTTGGAGACCCGATCTGGGGGCAGGGTGTTGCGTGTCACCCCGTCCCTTCATGCCAGCATTACACAACCTGGCCGCCGCCTCCCCACCCCACGTCGGCTTCTCTGCAGCCGCCGCCAGCCCCCGGGGCCGCCCGAGCAGGACGTGACGTGGTTTCCGCTCCCCGAGCAGCACGAGGCGGCCGCCGAAACTGCTCCTCACTGCGGCTGGGGGCTCCGGGGCACCCCAGGCTCAGCTCCTGCCTGCAGGGTGCTGGGGTGCACGGGGTGGGTCCTGGAGGGACACCGCGGGGTGACCTGCAGAGCCTCGGACAGGCCGCCTGCAGGTGCGTTGCACACACACGTCGGCCATGCAGGAAGCTCTGCTTGGGTCATGGATGATTTAGTTTCCCAAAAGACCCATTTCTTGGCGATTCAGCCCTAAGGAAAGCAGGAGCTGAGGCTGCTGCTCGCTCGGAGAGCCTGCAGCCTGGCAACATGGAGCCACGGCACGTGGAGACAGTGCACGGCCCCAGCCCTGCTCCGAGTCGCCTTAACCTCCAGTTTTGGCTTCCCCAGCACAGGGATGTGGGGTGCAGGCACCACGGGGCACCACCTCTGGGACACCCACGTCCCTGGGGAAAAGGCATCCTGTGGGGTTTGGGGCGGGATCAGAGCTGAGCAGGAAGGGACTTGGGTAGCCACGGAGGAGCCCGTCCAAGAGGAAAGGTGCCAATGTGCCGTACAGGAGCAGAAACCTCAGCACCCACCTCCACCAACTACCCGCCAGACTGCTTTTGCAATCAGCCAAAACAGGGCGATATGGGTGGAAGGGAGCCCGCACGGAGGCTGAAGCCACGGTCCCCAGGCTGCCTAGGGCCCCATGCCACCACACCAAGCCGGTATTCGGCTGGCTCTGGCCGGGCTGCCTGGAGCCTGGCTGCTCCCTCCCAGCTGCCCGCAGCAGGCAGCTCGCACAGCAGCACGCAGGACAGCTCGGCGGCGAGGCTAAAATTAGGCTGCGAGGCCAGAAATAGCCTCGCTGCGAGGCCGCCGGGGTTGCATCGGAGCGGCCGGACAGGTCCTGAGGCAGACGAGGCGGTGGCAGAGCCAGGACACCCCGGGTTGCTGCTGCACTAACACGTCCTGGGCTACTGCACACGGGATCCGCCATGGGCGACCGGCACAGCCTGGTGCCACCCCCGGTGCCACTTTTTCTGGAGGGAGCCCTGTCCTCGCGGTCCCCATCCCTCCACGGGAATGGACAAAACCCTCCAGAAGGGTCAGACCAATGCCTGGTGGCTCTCCCAGCCCCAAGGGAGCGCCAGGTGGGACCAGGCACCCAAGCAGCCCATGAGGGGCTGCCCCCACAGGACCCGTTTTGGCCATCGGTGCCATCTGCAGAGAGGGGACGGTGGCACCCGCTGCGCAGCCCAAACCTCTCCCACAGGGACCCCCAGCCCGTGGAGCACCAACGAGCTTTGTGCTGGGTTGTCCCAAAGGCTGTGCACATCACAGGGACTCATTTTACCATGTGTGGGACCCTGAAAAGCCAGGAACAAGTACCGCTGGTGGGACAGGGCCTCCCACGGGCCGAGGATGCCGGCAGAGCGTGGGGTGTCAGCGATGCCCCCACGGAGGTGGCTGTGCTGTGACGGCTGAGCCCATCTGTCCCCAGCAAGGCTGGCACGACCTCGTCCTTGCAGGCAGGGCCGGGCCCGGTGGCAGGATGTGGCACCGTTCGGGTTTGAAACTGGGTGGTGGCTGCCTTCCCCCGCGGGGGCACGTGGTGCGGGCGGAGGAAGTGGCCTCCCACCCCGGGCGCCCCGCTGTGGTCCGTGGCGTCAGTCGGGAGCACAAAGAAACCGGTTCTCGCTTCCTGCTGGGGGCCCTGGTGCCACCGGGGATGTGGGGCAGGGTGGCCTCAGAGGTGGTAAACAGAGGACTTGGTCCTTGCCCTCCTCCTCCTCAGGGGACTGGGATGGCAGGGACGAGACGGAGGGGACAAGGGGACTTACCCCAGCAGTCACAACCCACCCCCCCGGCCAGCACCCTCATCGCACCCAGGAGCTGGCGTCGAGCCCGTCCCCGTCCTGCCGTGCCGCGGGCTGCGTCAGGACCAGACCGCACAGCCTGCGAGGGCGGGCGCAGACACCGAGCAGCGTCACGGCCCGCCACGCTCCTGCCGGCCTGAACAGATGCCACCAAGGGTCCCCCACGCATCCCTCCGGGACGGGAGATCCCCAGGGCCTGCGGTGACATCTCAGTGATGCCCTGGGACGGGAGGCAGCTGGCCGGGACCCTGAGCTCAGCCAAAGCCAGCACGGGGAGGGCTTGCTGCGGGGTTGTGCCGGGATTTACCCTGCACCTAAAACCAGACGGGGGGAGGCGAAGCAGCACCTACATCATTTCCCGCTACGAAAAGGCCTTTTCTTGTTGCACCAACCACAGCACCGAGGCTGCGCAGAGGGCTCCTGCCTGGCAGAGCTATTTTGGGTGTCAGGCACCCCGAATTTTCATTCCACACACAGACAGGGGCTGCGCACACCCCGAGTGGCCTCCGAGCAGGCGGAGATGAGCAGGGCCAGTCTCTGCACCCAGCCAGAGAGAAAATTAAAAGCATCCGCCACGGAAGCGTTCGCTCTGCAAAACACACATGCGGCGGCGCCGCCGTCGCTGGTTGGCTGCCCGATGGGCTCGAGTGAAAACCAGACCGAAACGAGACGGCCGTTGCTTAGGGATCGCGGCCGAGCTGCTAAAGCATCTTCTGTGGTTTCTTGGCCTGCGCGGGGCTGGGAGGGAGCCGCACGCAGCAGCTGGGAGTGGTGGCACCAGGGTGGGAGAAAGCAGGGAGGAGAGGGACAGCGTGCGGGGCCGCGGTCCACCGCTGCGCTCGGCGGGGAGCTGGAGGCTCCCGTGGAGATTTGGGTGCAGGCACATGGGTGCAGGACCACGTAACGGATGAGAAGCTCTAGTCCCAGTGTAAAGCCTCAAATGCCAGCCAGCACGTGAAACAGGGCATCCCACCCTGAGCATCCCACAGCCTGGGAGAGGCCTGGGACACCCTGCCGGGAGCTGGGGGAGCCCCGTGGCTGAGCCTGTCGTGTGTGGTTCCTCCCAGGACACAGGGGGAAGGTGGCAGCCGCTGGCACGAAGCAGCAGCCCCTGTCTGCCACAATAAAGGAGCTGGAGCAGACCCAAGGTGGCGGCTTGGAGGCTTTCACCGACCGCTTGGCCGCAGAAGGACTGACGGCACCGGGTGGCTGGGCTGGCAGCCCATGGGGCACGCCGGTCCCAGGCTGCGCCGTCCCTGGTGGCTACGGGGCGCGATGCTCCTGCCAGGCGTTCCCGTGCTGTCCCCTCCAGCGAGCGTCACCAGAGCCATCCCCGCTCCGGGAAGCGCCCCTCTCCTTCCTATCCTCACCTGGCACGGAGGCCACAGCCTCTCCCCGAGGCTTAGCGCCAGGCACCCCGCAGGACGGGGACCGCCCGGGCTCTCCCCGAGCCCAGCACGCCGCAATCAGGGCTGGGCAACGCTCCCAGGACCGGCTCACCCTCAGAGGGAGTCCCCGGAGCCAGCCGTGGCCGCGTCCCAAACCCGCCACGTGCCCGAGGGAAAAGCTGGCAGGGGGAGCAGGCAGGACCCCTCCGGAGGCCGGAGCCCACCCCGGGGGAGGCGAGGAGTTGCTAAGGGACAGGCGCCTGCTAGCGCACGGCTGCGGCCAAGGCCTCCCCACCGCCTGCTGCTCCCGGCTCTATTTTAAGAACAAGCAGAAGCTGCTCTCAGCGCACGGTGGGGAAATGAGACTGAGCAGCCACGCTCGCCTCCCCGTAGAGTGTTCGCCTGTCCTGCGACGGCGGGGTGAGGGGATCCCCACATTGGGACACCCTCCTAGTTCAGCCAGGGCCTGATCCAGCCACGCGCAGCACCCTCGGCGCAGGGGCTGCCAGCCTTCCTATCTCCGTGTGGTGCAGGCACGCGTCCCGTGGGGACGCCGGGGACACCAGCAGAGCTGCAGAGGGTTCCCCGCTCCTCGCAGGAGCCCATCACGGAGCCGGCTGTGCCTCCCCACATCCCGCCGAGCTGCGCCAGCCCCGTACGCCGCGTGGGGATGGGTCCGGCACAAAGCCGGGCATCGTTCTTCTTTCCTGCCCGCGATTCCCCCAGCTCGCGGTGCGGCCGCAGCCGGGGCTCGCTGGTGACCGGCCTCACCGCCGCGCTCCGGCCAGCGGCACATCTGCAAACATCTGCAGCGGTGCCGGCTGCCAGCTCACCCGGACAACTGCAAACACAAAGCAGCGCCTCGTGGCCACCCAGGGCCCTGCGGCACACAAGGAGCTTTCACCACCGTGAAGCTTCGAGGTCTCCCAGTTTTAATCCCCGTCCCACAGCCTGCCCCGATTTCACAGAGCACTTGCTGCTTTTAAGTGACACCAAGGACCTAAGCAAGGGCTCGGGGGGAATTTTCCACCCAGCTCCTCAAGGGCTCAGGGTTTTTAGGTCTCTGCCCTTTCAGCTGCAGCTGATCTCTCTTCCAGGTCCCGAGAGAGGCCAAAGCAAAGCTCTCGCTGCCCCGTGGACCAGCAGAGCGAGGAGTTGCCATGGTTTAGCAGCAAAAGCTCACAGCAGGGCCACCACGGTCCCGTCTGCTGAGCGCCACCATCCCAGAGCCCTCCCTGCTCTCTGTGGATGCTTGGGCAGCCCAGCTGCTGCTCACCTCCACCACACCCTTGGCGCACGGTTTCGTTTTGCCATCCCTGAACCTTTTGTTTTTCCCCTTTGTAACAAGGGGTAACAGCTGCCCTGAGCAGAAGCCTCTGCAGATCCCCAGCCCAGCAGCTGGAGACTCTCAGTCTCCTTCTTCTGCTTCTCCCCACATCCCCAAACTCCAGAGCCACACCGGCACGTCCCAGGTCACTTGGCACAGGGACAGCCCTACCGTCCCTCTGCCAAAGCGGCATCTGCCACGGTGCCCTAGCTGGGAATAAGCCAGAATGTCTGGAAAAAAAACAAATTCCCCATTTCTGAGCACACAGCGGGTTTATTCCTCACCTCCCCACTGGCAGTTTGAACCCCCAGGACTCTGCCACCAGCCCGACACTCCCTCGGGCTGCCTTTCAGCCTGGATTTTTCCCATTATTTCTCCCAGTTTAGGATGTCTGGCCAGGAATTGGTTTGCACTGACATGGTCTCGTGGCACCAGGGTGCAGCAGCCCTCCCGTGGTATCACCGTACCGAGACCATGTGCTGGACCCAGACCACGTCCCAGCAATAGAACAGGAAGGTTTCCAGCCCACCAGCTCACACCCCACTGCTAATCTCACGCCCTTTGCAGGTGAGAAATGAATCCATGAGCACTGCAGGTCCCTAGAGATGATTAAAAATACAATGAGGGTGGCTGAAGGCAGGGCAGCCCTCCATCCCCCTGTAGTGGGGATCCTGCTGCTGCCCCCACCAACGCTGCCATGAGTAGGGATGGTGAAAGGAGGGGGAAGGGAGCCCGTGAAAGGAGGAAGAGAGATTGGGACATCCAATTTCACAAGACAGCCAGTTCCCGTGTCGCCAAAACCAGCACACTTGTCCCAGTAGCTCCCTGCCAGGGCTTTTCCTTGGGATCAAGAAGGCTTGGGTCACAGGGAGAGTCTGGATCACCAGTTGGCCCTTTTTGATCACTTTTCAGGTTAGGATTTGGACCCCTCCAGAGCACACCTAGGCCCCATCTCGCCAGCGGAAAGTGACACTTCCTGAGGCCTCGCAATCGCAGCCGCAGCACCCCAAAGTCCCCAGCTGCCAGCCCCCTTCTGCAACCACGGCGTGCGTGCACCCCGGAGCCATTACAGGCACAATCTCAATCTCGTACTGCCATCCGCACCCAAAGCAGCACACCAGGAGTCACACAGCCACCCCCGGGGGACAGCAAAGCCCCGTCCTGGGGCTCTCGGCAGCACCACGCAGCCCCGGCGTTGCAGAGCCCTTTGCAGCGACCCCCCTGCAGTCCTAGCGAGCCGAAGGAGATGCTCTCCACAGCAGAGAAGTCACAGCCTGTGGCTGCAGGCACAGCAGGCACTTCAGCTGTGATGCCTGTCCCCAGTAATCCTCCCGTAATCGCAACGCGATGGGAAAGCTTGTAAATAATCCTGGGCTGGGGCCGGGCGGGCCGGGGCGGCGGGTCCTGCCTGCTGCGGGGCTGCAGGAGCTGCGGAGCGACTCGGGTCACGGCACCGGCGCTGCTCCGGACCTCGTTGTGTAACAGCAGCCGCAGGAGCCGGGAGCCTTTGTCCGCAGCTGGAGCCCCTGCCCAGGCTCAGGTTAGCGTGGGCTCTTATTTTGTGCAGGGGATGAGGGGATTAAAGCAGCAAGCGTTTCCCTGCTCCCAGCGCGCTCCCAGGCTGCCCTGGGGCTTTTTGGGGGAGCGTGGGGACGCAGGACCGCGACCTTCAGAGCGTGCCCCAGCTCCCCGGCGCACAGGGCGGCTGCGGAAAGGGCAGCCGAGCTGCTCTCGCCTCCGCGCGCCGGGGCTGCGGGGGGAAAGGCCACGTCGCTGAGCGCGGGGGAAGGCACGTGTGTGGGGACCGCGTCCAGCACAGCTGGACAGTGAAGGTCACGGCCATCCGCCACCTCCCAAGGACGGAGAGGAGCTTCCAGCAGCTCAGCACGGTGCCGCCGGTGACCAGCAACTCGGCTCACCTCCTGCTCTGCCTACCTGAGCGTTTCCCAGAGCTGCACAGACACCCGTGAAGGGCTGGCGGGGGGCTCGGCCCCACGGCACGGGGAAAGCGGGCGGCTTGCCCGAGGCCACGCAGCGAGGCTGGGGCAGAAGCGCCCCGTCCTCACGCCAGGGGCTGAGATGCGGAGAGCAGGAGGGAGGGAAGGGAGAGAGGGAGAGATCCCGGAAAGCGGCAGCTGCTGGGACGTGCGGGAGAGGAGCTCCAGGCGGACGGGAGGAGGTGAGCGAGGCAGGCTGACATTTGCAGCACCGGCTCGCTGCAGCGTGTGCGGCTGGCACTGCTCGCTGGCTACACGCCGCCGGCTCCGGGCCTGCCGCCGGCTCCTCAGCCCCATCCCAGGGGGTTCGGAGCTTCCTGGGGGAGCCCAGGAGCCCGAGCGCAGCCTCACCCGAGCCCTTTGGGACCGCTGCCCCCCAGGCGGAGCGCAGCCGGGGCATCCCCGGGGCATTCCCCGGGAGCAACGGGAGGAGACGGCCCACGCCGCGGGGCCGGGAGAGGGAGGGAAAAAAATCATAATAAACGATGCGATTAAATAAAATAAAGGCAGAAAAGCTCGGGCAGGATGGCGGCTTCTCCCGGCAGGGCCAGCACTCACCAGGACGCGGCTGAAGCGCTCCTCCAGCTCGGCGGCGGCGGGCATGGGCTGCCGGGCGGGCGGCGGCGGCCGCGGCGGGGTGGCGGCGGCGGCGGCGTTGGCGGCGGGGCCCGGGGCTCGGTTGTCGCGGTTCTCCCGGCCCGCAGCCCCCTCCATGCCCCCGGCCGCGTTGCCCATGGCGCTGCCGCCGGGGGTACCGGGGGTACTGGGGGTGCCGGGGGTACCGGGGGTGCCGGGGGTGCCGGGGGTGCCGGAGCGGCCGCGCTGCAGCGGGGCTGGGCAGGAAGCGGAGCTGCAGGAGGGATGGGGCGGGTGGCTCGGTGTCGGGGTGTTTTTCCCCTTCTCTGTCTTTCGCCGTTTGCAACTTCTCCTGGGCGTTATTGAGCCGCAAACGCCACCCCCCCCCGCCTCCACCCCCGCCCCGGCGGGCAGGGCTCCGCCGCGCCCCCGGTCCCGGCCGGCCCCGGTGCCCCGGAGGCGGCCCCGGGCTCGGCGCTGCATCCCCGGCACCTGCCGCCCCTCCGCCGGGCTCCAGGGTCCCAAAGCCCACGGCTGCGCCGGGCTGGGTTGCCTTTTTTTTTTTTTTTTTTAATGATTTTTTGACGTTTTGGTTTGGTTTTCTTCTTCTTTTCGGGGGGAGGGAGGCGGGTGGGGCTGCGGAGGTTTGGGGGCCCTCCCCTCTTCCTCTTTTCCCCTCGGCTGCCAAGGGAGGGCGAGCTGAGGCTGAGCAAACTCAGCGCACCCGCCGGGCTCTCTCTTCCCCACCCTGAGCATCACCAGCAACAGGGGATGGAGCCCTTGGCGGGGGGACACGGGCACGCCGCCGGGCCGGGGGATGGATGGCGGCGGTGCCTGCGGGTCGGGGACGGGCGTGCGGCACTGCCCAGGGCTCCATGCGGGGTCTGGGGCAACCATGTCTGGGCCTGGGAGCTGCCTCCCTGGGAGCTGGCAGCAAGGACAGGGGGTCCTGGAGGGGACGCGTGCCAGGCGAGGGCGGCTGCCCGTGGCAGACACCTCTGCTGACAGCGGTACCCATCGCCTTCGGTACAGGATCCCGGCCTCCTCCCGGCAGGAGAGGATGAGGCAGCTGTTCTCACCCTGTTAGCATGCGGCTCCTGCCTCCTGACGGCCCTGGTGGAGCAAGGACCAATTCATCTCCTGGCTCCTGCTGCACTGGCATCAATAAGCACAGCTCCAAATCGCTGCCATTACATGCGCGCGTTATTCCCCAGCGCCAGATAAGAGAGATGGAGATAAAGATCTGCTGAGGGCCATGCGAGGACAGAGCCAGAGCCTGGGACCCCCAGCTCGTGCACGCGCTGCCGAGGTCCAGAAGCCCTGCGCAGCCCTGCCCACCCGCCTGGGGCAGACGCTGGCACCAACGTGTCAGTCCGGCTCTCGCAGCACCTCCTGTTCTGCAAGGTGTGCTGCTCCTGGTCACCCGCCGCGGTGTCGGGGTAAGCCACTTGTCACTCCAGAGGCCTCGCGTGCTGGGGGAACGCGCCAGACCTGTTCTGCCAACCTCTGCGGCAAAAACAAGGCAGAGACCATTAACAGGCACCCTCACCACTAACAGGCACCCTCACCACGCGGCCCCAAACCATTCCCGCCCTCTGCAAACCTCAGCTCCCACGTGGGGATGCGCGACGTGTCCAGTGGGAGCCTGGCAGGAGGCAGCTGCCACAGATTCCTGATCCGACCTTGGCGTGTTGCTGTGTCCCCCCCGCACCGAGCACCGAGCTCTGTGCCTGGGGAGGCCTGAGAGGAGCCGCGGGCAGCTCACAGGCACAGAAATTGGGGTCACCCACATTATGGTATGTTCTGACTTTCCAGGGCTTGACTTTGCAGTTTAAATACCTTCATTTCATTAAATATTTCATTATTTCATTAAATATTTTGCATTTAATTCCCTAAGTTCTTCTTTTTTTTTTTTTAAGGGAAAGCATTGCGACAAGCGTGGCTACAACCAAACCACCCCCATGAGTCAGACCCTGATGGAGCTGTGGGGACAGGGAGAGGGGACCGGCCACCCTGACGCCTGCCCCAGGGCAGGGCTGTCACAGGGGTGTGCCTCGCTGTACCTGGTGACAGCTGTCCCCAGCTTGGATGTCATCTACCCCATCTCCCAGCAGTGTGGGGCAAGGCCCAGGAGGGCAGATATCACCAGGACCATGTGCAGGGACCAGCCAGACCAGGGCTTTGGGGACGGGCTCTACTGAGGGACAGGGGCTCTGTGGGGTGCTGGGTCTGTCACCACCCAGTCGAGCATCCTGTCTGCATGCCAGGGGAAACCTGGGTGCTGTCAGAGCACACGTGTTCAGGTGCACCTAACACCTTCCTGACCACACGTGGGAGTGTGCCAGGGTTGCAATCTGTGCCCTGTGATCCCAGCTGGGGTACAGATGAGAATGGAGTCACCGTGTGCAGGAGGGCGCATGGCTCAGCTGAGAGGGAGATGGGTCCTAGGACAAGCCCCAGGCTGCCCGCTGGGCAAGGTAGAGGCCAGGCTGTTATCACAAAGGGCCCAGCAATCCCTGCTGGGTTAGGGGGTGCCCCATGCCAAGGGCAAGTGCCACCAGAGCAGCAGGCTGGCCAGGGCAGGGCTGGAAGGAGGTGACATGAGGGACAGCTTGGGGGTTGTATTGCCAGGAAAGGCAGAGACGAGGCCAAGGGGACCGTATCCTGGCCACACTGAGGTGGGATGAGAGCAGCGACAGCAGGGCAGGAGATGGGGGCAACCGGGGAGGACTGAGCTGTGCCCCCTTTCACTCAGGGTGTTGTTTCACAGGCCGTCTGAGGGGATCTCGGTCCTGCAGCGTTGCCATCAGTGAGCACGGCGCAGAGCTCACATGGCAGCCCTGGGCTGGGGTGCCAGGGGGAGCTTGCGGAAAGTTGTGGGGAGCTGGGGGTCAGCCTCTTCTCACAGGTAACTAGTGATAGGGCTAGAGGGAATCGCCTCAAGATGTGCCAGGGGAGGTTTAGGTTGGAGATTAGGAGACACTTCTTCTCAGAAAGAGCAGTCAGGCATTGGGACGGGTTGCCCAGGGAGGTGATGGCATCACCATCCCTGGGGGTGTTAAAAGAAAGGTTGGATGTGGTGCTTAGGGACATGGTTATTGGGTGACATTGGTAGTAGGGAGATGGTTGGACCAGATGATCTTGGAGGGCTTTTCCAACCGTAATGATTCTGTGATTCTAGCTTGGACGTGGCTGCCCGGGCTGTGGAGGCCGAGCAGGGTGCGCTGCCCACCGCGACCCTCAGCCCCCCGCCCCGGCTCCAGCCGGCTCCCTCGGAGAAAGGCAGGCGCCTGCTGCCCCCCCTCGGCCCCGCATGCACAGTGCAGCCGCCGCCCGGGCGGGCTCCCCGGGGCCGAGGCAGCCTCCGTGCCCGTCCTGCGGGCAGGACATGGCGCCCGGCCCCAACGGGCCGCCCCGCGCCAGCTCCCCGACACGCGTAGGCGATGCCGCCTTCTACCCTCAGCGGGCGGCAAACTGCCCCGGGAGCCCTGGAAGAAGCTGGGGGGGGAGGGGGGGCATCGAGAGAAAAGTCTGGGGAAATTTAGTGGAAAAGGCTGGGAAAAATGTGTGGAAAAGGTTGGGAAATTGGGTGGAAAACTGACAGGTTCTGGAGCAAGATGGCGGCAGGGCCGCCGGCTGCGGGTACCAGCTCGGCTCGAGCCCGCTGCCTCAGGCAGCCGCCATGGCGGCGCTCGGTGCCTGAAGCGTCCTGGGCACCCATGGGGGCGAGGGGCAGGGCGGCCGCGGAGAGGCTGAGGAGGCCATGGCAGGGCCAGGGGCTGCCGGAGCCGTCCCCCTGCGTGCTCCTTTGTTCGTGGGCACCAGGGTCTCCGTGGAGCTGACACAGGTTGCTGGAAGGGTCAGGGCTCACTCCTGACAGATCTTCCCTGTCGAGGGGAGGGACGGATCTCCTGTTTGACTTGAGCTTAACTTAATAAAGAATTTCAACAACACAATTTTCTCATGTGTAATTTGTCTTAAGGATGGGGCCTATTACAATAGTAAAACCGATTTGGAGAGCTGTGTGTCTAACATCTTGGAATAAGACAGCAAGTCACAGCTGTGCCGTGCTGAGAGATGAGCGTGTTGCGATTCAGGTATTACTGATGTTCTTTTCCTTTTCATAAACACCTCCTTTATTACTTACATCTTCCGTCTTAATTTAAATGTCTTTGCATCTGTTGCTACCAATTCCTCATACTCCGCATGTCTTCTCTCACCAGTCTTCTGGTGTTTTATTTGTGATGCATGAAGGCTTTTATCTGACAATCCAAATTACTTGGTAGCTGTTCACTTCCTGGTGTAATAGTCCTTAAAAAAAAGCATCCTAGAAATTACACATTCAAATAATCTTCTTCAATATTTGCCTGATGCTAATTTTTTACATTCAGGTTGACTTTAGGCTCAGGTTTGTTTTCTTGATTGATTTCAATTCACAGAAAAATACACAAGCAGGAAATCATACTCCTATTCTCTTTTGTTCCCCCGCCTCCCCCAAATTTGCAGGAGGGAGGGATTCCACAGAGAAATTTTTCTTGATGTATTTCTTGATGTTAGTGCTACCCAGGGAATATTTGCTTGTCCAAATAATCATGCCTAGATTTTGCAGCCCAAAATAAACATGAGATATTTGTGATAACTTGTCACAGAAGGATTCAGATCCAGAACTTTGAGGGTATTCAGACAGCTAACTGTACCTCACGTACCTCTGGGGAGCTGGACCCAAGAGTACTTGTGATACGGAAGAGAACCATTTCTCGAGGCTCTCCAACTGCATCACTTTTCCTTTGTATCTTGCTAGAAGATATCTAATGCTTTGTGTAGGTACACAAATTTGTGAAGTGGTGTGGCTGAAGTGAAGGTGAACTGGAGAGAGAGTCGGTCTTGATCAAAGGATCACTTACTAATTCATTTCCTCACAGGTGCTGAAATTGGATTTCTATTTTCAGTGCTGCTGAATTTCTTGGTGATTGTAATGAGTTCCAGGTATAACTCCACTCTTCATTTAGTCTGTTGCTTCCTCTGACAAGTGTTCATTGTTCTGTGTAAAGCCAAGGGAAGCAGTGGAAGAAGAAACGTGTGCTGTGGGACACAGGCTTCTGTCAATAACTAAGCTTCTTCTGTAGGTAAATCACTATTTGCAATGTAAAGTACAGGCAATCCTGAAGCAATAGGCAAGATTATAGAGAGAAAGCTTATGTCTGAACACTTTGACATGGATTTTCAGGGCTGTGGGTAGTTTGAAAAAACAGACTAAGATAAACATAGTTCCCAACCAGAAGTATTTTGGTCATGTCACATGGTAAATAGCTCATCAAGGGATTGATTATATGTAACTTAGTGTTTGCTTATCATCTGCAGCTTGAAGGCATTCTGCTCTGTTCCCAGGGGATGTGTGTGAGTTCAGATCAGCCAGAGTCTGTATAATGAAGAAAACATGGAACAGATGATACTAATGGGTAGAAATTAGGATATGATGTATGTGAGTATCAAGAGAAGCACTTAGAGTAGTGGAGGAAAGAGGGTTGCTCAGTGCCTCTGTTTCCCTGGAAATGGAAGACAAAAACTGTGGACAGAACGTGGAATATGTTTGTGTGTTTCTAAGGAGCTGCTTCTCCAACTCAAAACCAGCATGACTTGTGAATGCAGCCAGAACCCATCATCGGGAGTGAGAAGTGTGGTTGTCACAGCTGTCTTCACCAGGTTCTGTATAGTGGTGAGTTCACTTCTGCTGCTTAAAACGTCATTTATGGGAAGAGACAGCAGGTAGATGGAATCTGTCAGGAGCTGCGTGACACAGCCTCTGAAGAGCCATGGTTGGACCCTGCTAGGAATGTCCTACAGCAATGATAATGTTAATTTGCATCACAAGGGGAAGACCTGGTGGCTCCCTGAGAGCACTACCCAGTGCTCTGAGTGGAGGTCTGCACACCAGCTCCCAAGTCAAGTTCCTTCTGGATTCCCTTTCCTGCCATACATCCGCTGTTTTCAACAAGGAGAAATAGAGAGCCCTGGGCAGAGCACGCTACAGCTCCACAATACTGCAGCAGTCTCCTGCTTGCTAGCTTCCCGTGGTCAAATGTACCCAGAAGCAGCCGTCAGCAATTGACATTGTTAACAGGAACAGGCTCTTGCCACAAAAACATGAGCCAGGCCTGGGTGCCGATAAGGCCTCGTCAGCAAGAGGGTCCATACGGCGATAGCAAGACAGGAAGGTCACAGCATCCTTCCCCATTAGCCCAAGAGAAGAACAGATAAGAGCCATGAAATCCCCGACCAAGGGACCACTGGCACCTGGGCTTGGCTACCATTTCTGGGGGCTGCAGCAGCGTGACAAGTTCTGCTACTGAAGGCTCCTCCCACGGTGACCATCAGCTTCCCGCAGGGAATAGCAAACTCTCTGAAAGCAGGTTTGCTGTTGTCAGTCCAGCAGCGGTCCCCACAGTGGTTGTGAGAGTGGGTGGAGTTAGTTCTGTTTAATAAAAATAACGCTTTCCTCTTACCCCCTCACAGCCTTACCTCCAGCTCCCAGGAGCGCACAGCAGGGAGGGCATGAGGAGAAGCAGCTGGTGGAGGAAGAGGAGGGTCCCACGCATGCCTCAAGTATTATTTTGCACAGCCTCAGCCAGCAGCAGGCACAGGGCTGCACCATTCAGACCCCGGTGTCTTTCACAGAATCACAGGGGTTGGAAGGGACCTCAAGAGATCATTGGGTCCAAGCCCCTGCCAGAGCAGGTTCCCTAGAGCAGGTTGCCCAGGCAGGCATCCAGATGGGCCTTGAATATCTCCAGAGAAGGAGACTCCACAACCTCCCTGGGCAGCCTGTTCCAGTGCTCCATCACCCTCACTGTGAAGAAGTTCTTTCGCGTGTTGGTGTGGAGCTTCCTGTGCTCCATTTTGTGACCTCTGCCCCTTGTCCTGTCCCCACAAACCACTGGAAAGAGGTTGGCCAAATCCCTCTGTCTCCCACACTTAAGATAGTTGTAAACATTAATAAGATCCCCTCTTAGTCTTCTTATTTCAAGTCTGAACAGACCCAGGTCTTTCAGCCTTTCCTCACAGGGAAGATGCTCCAGGCCCCGTATCATCTTTGTGGCCCTCCTCTGGAGTTTCTCCAGGAGATCCTGTCTTTTTTGTACACAAAGGAGGGATTTTTTGCAAGCCCTCCAGCTTCAGCTGAGAAAGAGCAGCCTCCAGCCCAGCGTAAACATGAAAGGTGGGTTTATTGCAGCAAGTAAACTGCAAATAAATAAATAAACAAACTGAATAAATGAATAGAGTGAGTGCAGCCACCAGCTCCTCTCCAGATGCTGCTCAGCATCACCGAGGGCAGGAAAAGATTAGAACAGAGCAGACCTGGACTCCTAAATCCTGATTTTTGCCCAAGCTGCCTCCTTAGGGTAAGGTTTGAGGTCACACTGCAGTTTCTGGCCCCCCTCCAGCCCTGCTGGTTGCAGAGTTGGCACAGGAACTAGGAGACCAGAGTCCCCAGGGATGGCTGGATGCAAAAGGAGGGCTTTGAAGTAAGAGTAAGGGGAGAGAGGACAACCAGCGGCTCTGTGAGGGAGGGACAGGCAGGGTTTCTGAGCAAAGGGCTCGAGGTGATGTGAGAGGGAGGGAATCATAAAGTCAGCAACATGAGGCTCAGGCAGGGTCACCTCCAGCACTTGGCTATTAGCAAGGAGGTGCCCACAAGGCACCATTACAGAGAAATCCCCCACTCCATTTCTAGGAACTCAGTGTCCTGGGGAGCCGCTTTCACATGCCTGTATACTAATGCATGCAGCACTGGGAATAACCATGATGCGTTTCCTGGAGGGAAGAGGGGCCTGAAAAAGCTGGTTCTGATTCAAGGATCACATCCTCCAAGCTCAAGGTGGAAGCAAGGACAAGTAATGTGGAAGGAACAGAGACACTGAGCAGCTAAGGATGAAGTTAAGAAAACTAAAGCTCAAATGGAATTAAATCTATCCAGAGATGTCAAGGACAACAAGGACAGCTTCTGTAAGTACATTGATGACAAGAGGAAGGCTGGGGAACTACAGGCTCACTGCTGAATGAAGCATGAGTCCTGGTTACACAGGACAGGGAGACAGACTGAGTGCCTCAGTCCTTACCAGTAAGACTGGCCTTCAGGAATCACAGGTCCCAGAGAGCAGGAAAAGCTGGAGCAAGGAAGGTGCACCCTCGGTGGAAGAGGATCATATCAAAGAACACTTAAGCAAACTGGACATACATAAATCCTTAGGCCCTAATGGGATGCACCACACAAGTGCCAAGGGAACAAGCAGATGTCACACTGAGACCACTCTTGATAATCTTTGAACGATCACGGTGGCTGGAGAAGTGCCCAAAGACTGGAGAAAAGCAAGTGTCACTCCTGTTTTCAGGAAGGAGGACCTGGGGAACTACAAGTCAGTCAGCCTCACCCCAGTCCCTGGGAAGGTGTTGGGGCAGCTAAACCTGGAAGCCATTTCCAGGCATGCAAAGGGTAAGAAAATAATCAGGAATAGTAAGCGTAGACTCACCAAGGGGAAGTCATGCTTAACCAACTTGAGCTTCTGCAGTGAAACAGCTGACCCGGCACACAAGGAGAGAGCAGTGGATATCGCCTGCCTGGACGTTCACAAGGCCTTCGACAGTGTCCCCACATAGACAAGCTGGTGATGCGTGGGCTGGATGGGCAGACTGAGGTGGATCAAAAACTGACTGAAGGGCAGAGCCCAGGGGATGGCCATCAGTGGTGCAGCACCTAAGTGGAGGCCGGCAACTAGCAGAGTACCCCGGGGTCAATGCTGGGACCAGTCCTGCTCAGCACCTTCATTAGCGATGTGGGCGAAGGGGCAGAGAGAACCCCCAGCAGGTTTGCAGTCCAGCAGAAGGCCGTGAAAGTGAAGGGACTGAAGCATCTCTCCCATGGCAGTGTCAGAGCACTGAGTCTCAGAGGGTCCACATATAGATGTATATAGATGAATGGAGGAAGGGTGCAGTGAGGACAGAGCCAGGCTCTTTCCTGTGATGCCCAGTGCCAGGCACAAGCTGAAACGCAGGAGGCATGCTCTGAACACCAGGAAGCACATCTTTACCCTGCGGGTGACTGAGCCCGGAGAGGCTGGGGGTCTCCCTTCCATGGGGGGATTCAGAAGCCCCAGACGTGGTCCTGGACTACCTGCTTGAGGTGGCACTGCCTGAGCAAAGGCTTGGACCAGCTGGACCCAGAGGTCCCTTCCAACCCTATCCCCGCTCCTCCCACCCACCTGGGGTTCAGGGCACAGTGCCACCCCCGTCAGCCCCCAGGGGAAGGAGGATGCTCCCTGTCAAGGGACTTCACCTGGAGCCACCCCCTCTCAGGCCCTGTCCCCAGGGCACGGCGCCAGGCTCCCTCCCAGACAAGGCAAAGGTGGTGGCCCAGCCTCAGGAGAGCCTGTTGCTGACTCCCAGAAGGGCAAGGACAGCTTGGGCAGCTCTTTGCCACCCCTCCCAGTGATTTTGGGAGAAAGGAGCAGCACAGGGAATGCAGAGATCCTCAGTGCTTTATTGGGCTCACAAGACATGCAGTGAGAAGAACCAGGCTTAGCTCTAACCCAGGAGGCCATGGGGGCACTGGTTCCTCACTGGGGACAGCAGGCAGCCCTGTCCCCACACCAGCACGGGGGCACCACGGGTCTGGGCCGACCGCAGGCTGGCCAGGCCATGGTGCAAAGTGCTGTGACAGTGGAGAAGAGTCACCAGCTCTAGGTGGCCCGGGGCTGGGGGATGCTGGCACTGCTCTCTGCCTGTCCTGCAGCTGTGATGCTCCCACCTTCCACCTCCTCTTTGTCCATGGGTGGCTCGGAGAAGCTGGGACCCTGCTGGGGCAGAGACTCAGAGGCTTGGTCCTCCTCTGGGCTGCAGCACAGGTCTGTGGGCAGATGGACAGAGGGCACGGTGAGGAGTCACCTGCATTCAACCCTCCTCTGCTGGAGGAACGTACGTGACACCCGCACACCAGGCCCTGTAGGGATCAGCTCCTGATCCCTGGGATCCGGAGCACGTTCAGATCCCAGCACTGCAGAGTAGTGCGTGCCTGTTGCAAGGCCACAGCAGCATTGGCCCCTCAGGGCTGAGGACAGGGGGCTTTGGGGCACAGAAGGTGCCCCAGAGCAGAAGTGCCCCACCGGGGACATGCCCAAGGCACTCGGTGGCACCAAGGCAGGTCAGGGCAGAGGTGGGGATGACAAAGCAGAGGAACAGGGATTGATGGGGTGCGTTGGAGCCAATGCTTCAGGGCCATCACCTTCCTCATCCTGAGCCTCTGATGCTCTCCTCTCTGTGCCCTGGGACAGCAGGGCGAGCCTGTTGAGTGCCAGCAGGGCTTTGCCTGTTTTCTGGAGAGAAAGAAAGGAGCACTGAGCCCCACAAGAGCAGTCCCCAGCCCCACGTCCACCACCATCTCCTAAACACATCCCTCCCCACGTACCTGCCACTTCCGACGAGCCAGGAACTGCTTTATCCGCTCCTTCGGCAGCGCCTTCGTGCTGCTGGGCAGGGGCTGCTGCAGCCAGGGGTGCAGCAGAGCCTCGGAGCTGGAGAGCCGGTGGCTGGGGAGGGGGCACGGTGGGGTCAGGGGCTGCCGTCAGGCCCTTGGCCCCAGGGAGAGGCTCTGGGCACTCCACAGGCAGCATTCAGCACGGTAGGGCTCACTCCTTCCCCTGTTCCTCCCCCCCACCCTCCTCACACCCCAAAACCCAGCCCGGCTCTGTGGGGACGCACCCAGCGCCCACCCCCAGCCCCTACCCAGGGTCCTTCTGCAGCAGCTGGCTGATGAAATCCTTGGCCTGCGGGGAGATGTCCAAGAAGGTCTCCTCCTCAAAGTCCCACTGGGCAGCGGTGATGTTGCTCAGCGTCTCCATGTCGGTGTCCCCCTGGAAGGGGGACTCCCCGCTCAGCCTGGAGAGGGGACAGAGGCTGTCAGCAGCAGCTCAGCCCCTTCCTGCCCAGCTGCCGTCCCCTGGGAGCCACTCACAGGATGTAACAGATGACACCGACGCTCCACATGTCTGTGGCAAACCCCACGGGCTCGAAGGAGACCACTTCTGGAGCCATGAACTCGGGGGTCCCGTGCAGCACCTTCACGGGGGTGTCTGGAGCTGCAGAGAAGGTGGGGCTGTGGGGCAGTGCCTGGCCAGGACCTCCCCAGTGCACCCCAACACACACCTCTGCCTGGGGGAGAGGGAGTCCAGAAACTGCCCCCAGGGCCCATCTTGGTGCTGTGCACCCGTGGGTGCAGGGTTCTCCAGGCTGCCCACCTCACGGGTTTCCCTACAGCACCCTGTCGTCAGCAGGGACCCCCCTCGCTCACCCAGCTTCCGCGCCAGGCCGAAGTCGGCGATCTTGAGCCAGTGGCCGCTGGGGCTGACGCAGACGATGTTCTCGGGCTTGAGGTCGAGGTGGACGACGGCCTGGCCGTGCATGTACTGCAGCCCCTCCAGGATCTGCCGCATGTACTGGGTGCTGCTGGGCTCCGTGTGCTCGAAGTCATCGTCCACGATGCGCTCGAAGAGCTCCCCGCCGGCCACACTGGGGAGCGGGCAGGGTGCTGGGGGACCCCACTGGGGTCTGCCAGCCCCAAGGAGGGGGACACCCCACCAGGGAGCCTGGACCCAGCGCTCTGGGTGCATCTCAGCGCCCAGGTCCCCGGGGTCTGCAGGTTCCCCAATCCACCCTACACCCCGTGCCGGGACCCTGGGGTGCAAGGACCCTCCCCAACACAGTGGGTGTTCCCAGCGCTGCCCCCACTCACTACTCCATCACCATCACCAGCTCGGCGGGGCCCTGGAAGGCGGCGAGGCACTGCACGAGGCGCGGGTGATGCAGCAGGTTCATGAGCTCCACCTCGGCCCGAGCCGCCTGCTTCTCTTTGGCCGTCCGCGTCCGAAAATACTTCCCAGCCCGGATCCTGCCGCTGGCTTTCTCCTGCAGCCGGTACACGGTGCCGAACTTGCCCCTGGGACAGAGCGAGCACAAGGGATGGAGGAGCCGTCACCACCACCCCAACCATGCGTGGACACACCCCGTAGCTGAGGGGTGGTGGGGATGCAGGACCCCAGCTTACTCTCCGAGCTTCTCCAGCTGCGTGTACACGTCCGAAACCTTCTCCTGGGTGTTGATGACAACATCGCAGTACTCAAAAGCCTCCTCACCTGCTGGCAGGGACACGCACAGATCCTGCTGGAGCTGAGCCCAAGCCTCACGCCGCAGAGACCATCCCTTCCCCAGCAGTGCTCGTTTCTGTAGCCCAGCACCCTCAGGTCCATCCAGGACCATCCAGCTGCCAGCCCCAGGCACCGCAGCTGGGGACAGGGGCTCCTGCGACCCGCACCCCCCAGAGCAGCCAGCACCACACAAGTCCCAGTGCCTCAGTGGTGCGGGACAAAGGTGCCTGTAGGATCAGAAGGGCTGCAGGGCCCTGGACCGGGTGTTAAATGGGATGGGAGGTGAGCACTGATGTGGGGGGCGGACTGGGGCTGTGGCCATCCCGGGGCAGCCCAAGGACTGCATGGTACCTTCTGCCTGAGACATGGTGCTGTTGGCGGCTCCCTGCCAGGTGCTGGCACGGTCAGGACGGACGCTGGATGTGGCCCCAGGAGTCCTGGCAGCCCCGTGCTAGGACAGGGGCACGAGGCAGGCGGTGCCTGTGTGCCTGCTCCAGCTGCGCCCTGGGCTCTGCACGGGGAAGAGCCAAGGCTGGACATGAGTGGCCAGCCCCACGGCACCGCGCAGCCCCCGCGCAGCCCCCGCTGTGCCCCGAGTGCCTCCCTGCACCTCCGTCCCATAAAGCCCCAGCACCTCCACCACAGGAGGCCTCGAGCACCTTCCTGCCTGCACCAGCCCTGCCTGACGTCCCCATCCTGCCCACGGGCTGGCACGTCGCTGGGCACCGACACCAGCAGGTACACGGGGTCAAACCCGCTGCTTGCAGAGGTGGGAGGCAATTTCAGAGCAACACCCCCGTTTCCTTCAAATCGATCTCTTTCTAGGACCACTGACGCCTTAGGCAAGAAGCTGCAGCCTTTCTCCTGCTCCATCTTGCGACAGCCAGGAAATCCCCAGGAAAAGCTGCATTTCTAGGGCAAGGGAGCTATTTCCTTAGCTCTTTCCCCTCCCCAACCTGCACACAAGCAGGGGAAGAGGACAGAGCACGAGGCAGGGACACCCAAGCCCCAAACCGAGAGTCTCAGCACTCACCTGCCTCTGTCCAGTCCCGTCCTGGCCCAGGCCCCAGCACAGGTCCCCAGCCCGTCCCCCTCAGACGCTATGGAGCCACTGGAGTCACGAGCAAGCTGGGAAGGAAGGGGTGATGCTGGGGCTGGCATCGGGGACCATGGTGGCCACACAGCCCGGATGGGGACGTCTCAGCGCCAAGCGCCAGCCCGGCTCCAGGAGCAGCTGGAGCATCCCTCCCGTAGCAGTGCGGGAACGGCCCGGCTCTCCCCTCCCTTTCCTTCCCAGCGCACAGAGCATTTCCACGCGTCCCATTTCCGGGCTTGGGGATAAACAACCACCAGCATCGCCACTGGGCTGCCCCACAGCCACCCCCAAACCAGCACTGTGGTCCCAAACTTTGCCCCACGCAGGGCTCAGCTGGAGGAACCCCAGTCGAAACCACCCAAGGGTCTGCAGAGACCCAGCACGCCCCAAAACCCAGCAAAGCCCCCACACCAGCCAACCCCCCACCTCTGGGCCCCTCTCCCTGCTTGCATCCAGCCTTGGTCCCTCTCAGGACCTAAATCCTGCAGCAACCCAGCCCCACCTCACCTCGCCCCCACCCATGGGTGGGGGCCCACAAGGGCACCAAGTTCCTGCACCTGCTACCCCAGCTCCACCTGCAGCCAATATCCCACCGGAGCCATCGCTCGCCCCGAACCCACCCCTGGCTCTGGCCACCCCCCAGTCCCCAGCTGAGCTGGGCTCTGGGCTGGCCTCGGTGCCACGGAGGTGTCCGCAGAAAGCCGGGATGAAGGGGAACGAGGTGTTGCAAAACCACTCGCTGCCTCCGAGCCCTGCTGGTGTGGAGCAGAAATGGGATTTTCCAGCCTCTCCCCCCCCAGGGCAAGGTCTCGCAGGCTGTGTGGCCGCTCTGACACCGGGCAAAATGCCGTGCCTCAGTTTCCCTGGTTTTAAACTGGGAATAACTCGGTGATTTCCCACAGAGGAGCCTCCAGAGCTGGGGATGGGGCAGAGGGACCCATCCCTTTGGGCAGCCCCCTTTCGCAGCCTCCCCACGGCACAGGGGACAAGGGGACATCACCCACGTTACCTGCGGTGCCCCTGCGGGGTCGCGGCGCTGGTCTCACCGCAGAGGCGATTTGGGGCTCCGCCAACACCGGCAGCCACACCGCCGCCACCGCCACTCCCGTGCTCAGCCCAAAGTCCAGGGGCAGGGAGCTGAAGGCCGGCGGGAGGCGCGGGGACGACGTCCCCAGCACCAGCGGGTGGTGGTGGCAGGGGCCACCGCGGCCGCGCTCCGGCGTGGAGCACAGCCCGGGGACGGTGGCGCGGCCTCGCTGCTTCCCCGCGACCTCGCCGGTGGCCTGGCGGGAGCTGGGTGCAGCGGGACCCACGGGGGTGGGCGCTGCGGCCGGGGGGGTCCCTGCTGGCCCCCAGCCCCGTGGGCCAGGGTTGCGCGGCTGCTGCCGGCTCGGTGACGTGGGCAGCGCGCGGCTCGGCCGGGCCCTGCTGGGATATTGACCCCGCTGGGATGCGGCAGGGCACGCCGAGGACGTGGAGGACACACGGCGGAGGACGGCAGAGGAGAGGCCAGGACCGCCGGCCTCCCCCTGCGGGCTGGGGAGGGACCGTGGAGGCCCCACTCGTGTCCGGCAGCACCCCCCTTCCTGCAGCATCCTCGGTTGGGCCCTGCTCAGGAGGGTTTTGGGGTCCAGGCCGCGCTTTCCTGCCCGACACGGCAGTCAGCCGGCTTCTTGCATCTCAGCACAGGGCAAAACGGGGCAGAAAGGGACAAAACGGCAGGCTGAGCTCGTGGGGTGCATCAGCAGGGGGGGACGGGGGCTGCGCGGGCGATGCAGCTCCCGGGGAGCAGGATCCGGCCCCCGCGTGCGAGGGATCCCAGCAGCCACTTGATGTCAGTGTTGTCCTGACGCTCGTCCTGGCCACGGGCAGGAAAAATTACAAAACAAAAACGCTCAGAAAAAGGCCCAACCGCCTCGGTGGCGTTGATCAGCCTCTCTGGAGCCCCACAGCTGGATCTGCCCCCGCACCCCCCCTTTACGTCAACGCCAAAAGACCCCGAAGGCAACGCTTTTGGGGCGCGAGTGCCGGTTCTCGGTGTGACGGGCAGACCCGAGCCGGGAGCTGTGGCAGCGAGCACGGAGCCTTCTCCCCGCAGAGCTCCCTTGGCCGACATCCACCGACGAGCGGGGGCTTGATTCCTTCTCCTCCTCCCCACCGACGTGCCCGGGTGCCACTGGCCTCCCGGGTGAACCCCGGTCGTGGAGGGGCTTTGGTGTCCGATAATTCCCTTCGAACGACTCCCGAGTGCAGTTCACATCCCCTCGCTTACATTTTTCCTTCCTTTTGTGCCTAATTGCTTTCGGGTCTGGGAAAGCCCGTCTGAAATGTCGGGCAGCGTGTTACCGGCCGAGGCCGGCCTCTGCTTGCACGTTATAAAAGTAATTAGATCATTATCGCCCGCGCCCCGGCAACCATTAATTCCTACGGGGGTGATCGATGTGTCTCCAGCCGCCAGCAGGCGCCGCAGCCTCGCCCCGAGCAAAACGCCGCAGGAAATGCCCGGGTGCAGGATTTGGGGGCTCGGGCCCGTGGGGAAAGTTCCTGGCGTGGGGGCTCCGGGCCGCGTCCACGCCACTCCTCCTCCTCCTCCCGGTGCGAAAGCCGCCGTGCCCCGTCCCTGCGCGTCCCCGTGTCCCCAGGGTGGTTCCCAGCCCGCTCCAGGTCCCCTGTTTTGTGCGGGACGCAATGACAAGCTGCCTGTTTTTCTGTAGGTCCTACAAAAACTCCTCTGTGGGGCCCTGCCCGCTCACCCCACGGTGCTCATGGCCGCGGCTGTGAGCCCGGGTCCCGCGGGGACACCCCGCAGTGTCGGGGTGCAGCCGCCGTCTGTCATCGCGCCCCCGCTGCTGCCACCCCCCGTGGCCACCCGACTGCCACCCTGGGGGCTGTGGGCAGCACGGGGGGGGACAGTGCCACAGGGGGGGCACGAGGGGACCGTGGAGGGGACAGAGGGGACACTGGGGACACAGGGCACAGGGTGGGGACGTGGGCACACGTGAAGGCCACAAGAGGACGTGGGCCATGGGGGGCATGTGGGGGACAGAGGGGACGTGGGGGGGGACATGTGGGGGACATGGGTTGTGGGGGGACGTGGGGGACATGTGAGGGGACACAGAGGACATGGGAGGACACAGGGAATGTGGGGGGACACGGGATGGGGGGGACAGGGGATGAGGGGGGGCATGGGGGACACGGGGGACACCGGGGCCATGGGGACACCGAGGACCTGGGAGGACCCAGGGGCACCTGGGGGCACACGGGGGACACGGGGGGACACGGAGGGACACGGGGGGGGGGCACCCAGGGGCAGGGGGGACACGGGGGGACCCTGCCCAGGCCCCCCGGGGGCGGGGCTGGCTCTGGGCGGGGCCTCGGGGGGGGCGGGGCCTGGTGCTGGGGGGCGGGGCCTGGTGCTGGGGGCGGGGCCTGGTTCGTTGGGGGCGGGGTCATGGCCTGGGGGCGGGGCCGCACGAGGAGGGCGCTGGAGCCTCGGGCACGGCGGGGGGGGGAACTGGGAGGGGGTGGTGGGAACTGGGGGGTGGGAACTGGGAGGTGGGGGCTGGGAACTGGGAGCTGTTATTTGGGAACTGGGAGGTGGGAACTGGGAGCTGTTAACTGGGAACTGGGAGGTGGAGACTGGGAACTGGGAGCTGTTATTTGGGAACTGGGAGCTGGCAACTGGAGATGGGAACTGGGAGGTGGAGGCTGGGAACTGGGAAATGTTAATTGGGAACTGGATACTGGGAGGTAGGGGCTGGAAACTGGGTACTGGGAGCTGTTAATTGGGAACTAGGAGCTGGATACTGGGAGGTGGGAACTGGGAGGTGGGAGCTGGTTACTGGGAACTTGGAGTTGGGAACTGGGGGTTGGGAGCTGTTAACTGGGAGCTGGGAGCTGTTCACTGGGAGCTGCTAGCTGGGCTCTGGGCACTGCACAGCCGCCACCGCGTGCACGGGGCGCGAACGCCTTGCTGGCGGTGCCTGATCCACGGCAGCCTTGGCACGAAGCGGAGCAGAACGCACGGCGCGACGCGGGGGTCACGGGCTGGGGCTCGGGGCGCCCGGGCTGCGAGTCCTCGCGGCAGCCCCTGTGGATCATCCCCATCGGGATCGTCCCGTCCAACACCTGGCTCCGCACAGGACACCCCAAAATAAGAAATTCCGGTGTGGTGTGGCCCCGAGTTGCGGTTCCCCCCGCCTCTGCTGGGCACAGGACGCGCTCGGGGCACCACACGCGGACGAGCTTTGGCTCCGTCTCACCGCCTGTGGGAGCGAGGATTGCGTGTGTGGCACCTCCTGGTCACGGAGCAGGGTGAGACGGCCCCGGGAGGGCGGCACACGCGCACGCAGCTTGGCAGGAGCAGGTTTGCAGGCGCCCCACTGCAGCCGGTAACGAGGCTGCTGGCTAACGAACCCAAGCGCGGCCGCTGGGAGAGCCCCCCCCCCATTTATTTGAGGGGCTTTTTAGCTCCTTGTCGTGACGGTGAGGGACAAAAATAACCGCACGTGGCAATGGCAGCCTCAGAGCCGGGGTCAGCCCGGCCAATGGGACGTGCGAGCGCCGCCACAGCTACCAAAACCATGCCCCCGACACAGGAA
Source organism: Anser cygnoides (assembly GCF_040182565.1). Taxonomy (NCBI): domain Eukaryota; kingdom Metazoa; phylum Chordata; class Aves; order Anseriformes; family Anatidae; genus Anser; species Anser cygnoides. The sequence continues at coordinate 3,446,683 of NC_089894.1, forward strand.
AAAAAGCATGGAGACCTAAAGAAGGGGGGTCCTCGGGCTTGTAGGGACGGACCAGCACGTGGGAGCACACCGAAAACACCTCACGTGGGCTCGGGGTGTGCCGAGGAGCAGCAATGACCCCATCCCAGGGGTGGCGGCTCTGCCTCTCTCCTGCCCCCTGAGAAGCTGCCAGCGACTCCCTGGGTTAACGCTGCTGCTGGGGACGGGGACAAAACCTCGACTGCGCCCCAGCCGGGGCTGCAGGGCTGAGCTCGGTGCCCGGTTCTCCAGGGCTCCTCCTGCCCCAGCACAGCGTCGGCCATCGCCACCGCCCGGCCGCAGAGCGGGGCGAGCACGGGCCACGGCCGCTGGCGCTGCCTCCCCGGTGGGTGCTGCCGGGGACACAGGCGGGGAGCTGGCCGAGGGGAGCTGGCCCCGCACCGGGGAGCTCCCCTGTGGGGCGTGGACGTGGCAGCGACGCTGCCAGCCTCGGGCGCAGCCACGACGGGGTTCCGCAAAGGGGTTTCTGCTCCCCGCTTTTTTCCTTGTACCTGCAGCAGGGTCACGCTGGGACAGACACAGTGGGGGGGGGGATCCGTCCCCTCCCGCCCACTGAAATCCTGAGGCTGAGACCGGCCCTGGCCCATTTCACATCCACCCTTCCCCTTGTACCTTCGGGAACAGGCCGTTTCCAACGGCAGCCCTCCAGCGGGAAAGTTCAGCGCGATTAACGCAGCAACAGCACAAACAAAGGGGGTGGCAACGCCGGGAGTCCTTTACCCGCAGAGCTTGTCACCGCCTGCCCTGACAGCGAGGGGCGGCTGCGGGGGCAACCGTCACGCAGGCAGCGCTCCTGTCCCGTTTACCGCACACCTTCACCCCGCACAGCCCCAGAGAGGTACCACCGAGAGCCGAGGGCAACGCCGCCGCCTCGCTCTGAGATTTTAATTCTCCAGGAACCAGCTCGCCAGGAGCCCTGCTCTGGATCCTTCCCTGAACGCCAGGAATGGAAGCAGAGATGGGGGTTTGCGGGGGAGGCCGAGGAAGGGAACTGGCGCGGCACTTTGTGCGGAGCCGCTCGCCGCCCTTCCAAATGTTTTTGTGTATTCTGGTGTGCCGACAGATTACTTCCGAGGAAGAATCAAACTGTTGAAATTAAATCCTAAGGAGCGCCTGTGATTTTGTGGTTTACCAACCCAGAAAAAAGAAGCCTCTTTATCCTTTTGTAGCAGCAAAATTTGACTGAAAAGGCTTCAAGGGGCTGCAGGGGCCGACTCCCTGCATCGTTCCCCTCGTTCCTCCCGAACTCCCAGGGGACGCAGCCCGGGCCCAGCCAGCTCCGTGCCTCCCGTCAGGCTTTCGCACGTCTTTTTGTCGCCAGCCGTGCCGTGCCCCCGACAACCCGAGCTCTCTGTTCCCTTACGCGTGTGCCGGGCCGAGCCCCCCGCCCGCAGCGGCACCACCCCGGGGGCCCGGGGCCAGGCCCTGCGCGAGGAGGGAGCTCACGGGCCGCGCTCCTCGGGCCGCTCCGCTCCTGGCCACCCAAGCCGGAGCCGGGAGGAGGAGGCAGAGCTGGAGTGAATTGGTTAACTGAGAACTCGGTTAATTAATTGGGATCGCCCAAGCCGCCGGCCCCCGGGGAGCTCCCCGGGGGGGACCCGGGGTGCCCGTGAGCGGTCACCGGGATACGAGAGAGGCGTTAGCGGGGGAAGGACCCGGCAGCGCCCGGCCCCGCTCACAGCGGAGGGGCAGGGCCCGGCCCCCGGCCCCCGGCCCCGGCCCCCGGCCCCCGGCCCCGGCCCCCCCCGGGCGCTGCCCCGGGCAGGGCCGCAGCAGGCCGCAGGAGGCCCCAGTAGGCCGCAGGCCCCGCGCCCGTTGCCACGGCAACGCGCCTCGCCCAGGTGCGGAGCCCCCCGGGAGCAGCCGCTCGGCATCACGGGACAGCGAGTCCGCAACCGCCTTGTCTTCATCACCGCGCCGCGGCGGCGGACCACAACTCCCACAACCCCCTGGGGCAGCGCGGCCCCCTCCCCTTCCTCTACGCCCCTCGCTTCCATTGGCTCCGCCGCGACGCCGAGCGGCCGCACGGCGGCTGCCGATTGGCGGAAACGCGGCGGGGCCGAAGCGCTGCCTATGGCGGCCGAGCGGGCGGTGGGGGAGCGCGGCCGCCATTTTGTGTGCGCGGAGGCCGGCGCCGGGCCTCGGTGCCCGCCGCGGCGGGGCCGGTGAGGGGCCGGGGGCGGGCCGGGGGCTCCGCCGCGGCGGGGCCGGGCCGAGCCGGGAGCGCGGGGGCCTCCGCGCGCCTGGCGGAGCGGAGCGGCTCGGAGCGGCTCGGAGCGGCTCTCCCCGGGCCGCCGCCGGCGCTGAGGGGAGCGGCGGGTCGCGGCCGTGCCCCCTCCGGTGCGCGGGGCCGGGGCCGGCCCGGCGGGAGCGTCCCCGGGGACGGGGAGGGAACCGCGGGGGAGGCTCGGCCACGGCCTCGGCCTCGGTCCGGGGCGTTGGGGCCCGGCCCGGCCCCGCGCTCCCTTCCCCGCCTCGGGCCCCGCGGCTCCGGTTCCCCCCCGGGCCTCCGGGCGCGGCGGGGGGAGGCCGCAGCTCGCCCCGTGCCGGCGCTGCGGGCCCGGCCTTAACCCGTGCTGCTGGGGGCGGGGGCGAGCGGGGCCGTTTCTCAGGGAAGAGCTCGCTTGGAGCGGTTTTGGCCTCGCGGCTCGGTTCCCCCGGGGGCGGCGGCAGGCACCGGGCGCTGCGGGGCTGGCTCCCGATCGGTGCCCGGCGGGGAGGTGCGGGGCGATTTCATACTGAAAGTGCGAAAGGCCTAGGAACGTGTTTCACAGATGGGCGAAAGCTGCTGGTTGTCCGCTGCACAGTCGCACCGCACCCGCCCTGTGTGACCCCAGCCGTACGTCCTGTCTGCAGAGTAACCCCGAGAGCTTAATCCTCGGTTTCACACACCTCAGCCAGACTTCCCGCAGGGCTTTCCCCCTGGCCGGATCCGGGGGATCGCAGTTAACATGGCCTCCCCGCTGCCGAGGCAGCAGTTACCACCGTGTCCCTTCCAGAGACTTAAATAAAAGCGCTCCCCCGTTGCTGGGGCCGCCTGGGTAACTTTTCGAGCCGGTAATAAACTGCAGCAAACCTCGTCTTTCGGTTACAAATGTCACTCCTCTAGCTGGTGGAAACAAGAGCTGTGGAAATAACTGAGTGTTCTTGTGCAAGGAGAGAAAGGAAAAAAAAAAAGCATGGCTGCGTGGAAGCGGTGCTGGGGAGGTTTGAGGCAACAGGAGCCGCTGGGTTTTGGCTTCCCGGCCAGCGGGGAGGCTGCTGGCAGCCCCTGCGTGGCGAGCGCCGCGGGTGCCTGTGCTGCTGCGCCCGGCTGAGCCTGCTCCCGGTGCGGGGCCTGGACTGAGGCCCCGGCTGCATTACGGGCCCAGATTCTTTAAGCAAGTTCCCCGGCCACGTTTTTTCTTCCCTCTGCACGTTGGAGGTAATGCCAGCTTATCCCCTCGGTATTAACAGGGCTTGGTTTAGGTGTAAAACAGCGAGGTTTTGGAGGCTGCTGTTTTAAGTGCAGATTGTGCCGTGTGTGGAATCTTCCAGTCATAAACCAGATTATTTTATGTTTATATGCTTGGAGTACTTTTTTTATTTTTTTTTGGAAGCTGTTTTGTTGAAATAACTGCTGGCAAATTTTCAGGCTGGCTTCCATGTTGCTTTACCAGTTCCTGAACTCTCAAGCTTTGTATTTTACATATTGCAGCATTTCTAAGCTGGGAGGTTTGTTGTCATGTGCGTTTTAGCGCGCACACAATAGCTGAAGGTCTAATTTCAAGTTAATTTTGCCAAACGAAACAGAGTTATATTTAGTTTAAGCCGCATGCCTTGCACCTCTCTGGGTGTTTTAGGTTTTTTTGGGGGGAAGGGTGGGAGCAGAAATGAGAGAAACCACAGCGGGCCTGATCCTAACAGCCAGGCTTTGATATGTTGCAGATGGACCAAAAGCTGCCTGCTTGTTGGAAGGCTGTTGGGCACTGGCCTCATCGGTGAGCGCTGTAAAAACTCTTCCTTGTACAGGTTAACTCCCTGTTACACAGCTTCTCCTTTAAAAAGAAATACTGCTTATATCGCAATACAACACCATCGTCGGGATAGCCAGAACAGCTGCGTAAGTATACTGCCGTAGCTTAAAGCTAAAGAAATTAAATGAAGCTGGTGCAAGTGAAGTCTCAGGCGGGGTAACGCCGTGGTGCCGGCACTGTACCCGTGCGTTGTAAAACGTGAGACGTCAAGCAGCCGGGTTTAACGGCCGACTTCAGGGCAGATTGCAGCACTACAGGTAATCCCAGAGTCAACCCTGAATCAAAAAGGCGAGGATCGGCCCCTGGGCAGCAGACAGGAACGGCGGCGTCGAATCGTCGCTCCCTTCCCTGCTGCGGGCCGGGGCTGGAGGAGGGTTGCACAGCACCTCCTCTGCTGTTGGTGTTACGGGGCAGGATCTGGGTTTCGCTTCGCATGAGCGTTGACTGTTACAGGGTGAGCACGCTGTTGAGATGGGCTGCTTCCCTTTTTGTTTTCTTGCAGCGTTTTCAGGGAACTGGCCTGCTGTTGCGCTGCTTTGTGTTTGCGCTGAAGAATGGCCGCGCCTGAAGGTGGGTGATGTCAGTCCCCTTCTGTGGTCGTGCCTTCGCGCGGTGACTTCTGCCTCTTCCACCTGGGGCGGGGAGAACCACAGTCCTTTCCTCAGCAAGTTGGAAAACCCTCGCGAGGGAGGAACCGCGCAAGACCTTTAGCCAAGAGGTCCTTGCACGGCCGCGTTGCTGAGGTTGCTGCAGCGCTGACGAACCGCCCCGCAGCTGGCGGGGCGCAGCGGCAGGCGGGGCAGCAGCGAGCCCCAGAGCCGTGACGGGCACGAGCCCCAGCGTGGCAGGTTCCTGCCGCCACCGGCTCCGCACCGACGTGCAGCCCATTAGGAGAGATTTAAGGGAAGCTGCAGAGGCAGCAACATTCCTGGGCAGCACAGCTCACTGCTCCAGCAGCGCGCTTGATCTCGGCTCTCACCGAAGGAGCCGGAATAAAGGCCAGCTGGCTCCAACAACCCAGGAAGGACCAAGCGGTGGTAGCGAGAGGAGGGATGTACTTCAAAGCTTTGGCAGGCGCGGCTGCTTTGCCCTGCAGGGAGGTGCCTGCCCTCGACTAGTTAAGGCAGTGCTGCCTTATTGTCAGGAGGGCCTAATTGCTGCCCTTTGATACCACATCAGTGCTGGTGCTGCAGCACGTTTATCTTTGCCGAGCTCTAAGATTTTATTTGTTCCTCTCAAACAATCTTGTCACCTCCGCACCAGCTCGGAGCTCTGCCTGGCTCTGGATGAGCTCTCCCCTGGGCCAGGGCAGCTGGTGAAAGCGGGACGAGCTCCCGTCTGCGGGGAGGCTTCAGCGGCCCCCCAAATGCGGTAATTCTGTGTCTGCTGTGGGGGACAAACGCAGGAGCTGGAGTAAGCCCCTGTAAGGAGGCATGCTGCTCCAGAACACCTTCTGAAATGGGGATCAGTCTGACGCATATCGAGACGTCATTAAAGCAGAACACGGCATAGGGTTGTAGAAGCAGAGGGTCGATCACCACGGTGGGAGCAGCGGTACTTTGGGTGCGGGGGCGCTCCCCTTGCTTTTGTAAGTCCCATCAGTTGAAGTCTTTGCAGGTTGGACAAAAACTTGTTCCTGGGAATGAGCCGGGGGTAACTGGGTGGAGGGCAGTGTCTGGGTTCCTGAACTTTATCACAGCCGGCACTTTGTAACAACTGTTGCTGCTACATTTGACTAATGCCCTTTTCCTTGTGCTAAGTTTTTCACCTTAGCCAGGTGCTCGGCTCTGCGCTGGGGCAGGTTGGTGCTGCTCCGAGTGCAATGCCTCCTGCTGGACTCGGTGCCGTCGGGCACAGCCCTGCCCCAGAAGAACACGGGACTGCCCCTCACAGCGCAGTTGCTGAGAGAATAAAATCTCAGCTGGACAAACACATCTCCAAGGGCTGGAGAGAAGAGCCCGGGGTGAAGGAAGAGGGCTCATCGGCTGCTGTTTCTCTTCCCGGGTGATGGAGCTCTTGCTAACGAGCAGGAGCCTGATTAACTCGTTGCCTTTCACAGCACCTCACCCCGGTCCGACCTGGGGAGCAGCAGCGGAGCCTTGCGAGCGCCCGGCTCCCTCCCGCAGCCAGCGCTGCTGCACCGGCGCTGGCTCTGCCCAATGATGTCATAGCAGAGGGAAGGGAAAAAAGGCGACTGCGAGGCTCCTGAGCAAGTAAACCTCCAATAGTTTTCCTTTCTTCCTTCCCCAAACTAAGAATTGATGCCAGCCTAAACCCCAGAGCAGATTTTTTTTTTTTTTGCCAAGCTCATGTTAAAAACCTACCCCAGTCCTTAAATCTCATTCCCTCAGCAGCAGCATTGCCGTGCTGCTTCAAATCCCCCAAATCTGTAACAGCTGCTCTGAGCAGAGCAGACCCTCGCTGGGGGTCTTCCTCCTCACCTATAGTTTAAACCCTCTATTTTTTTTATAAAAGGATGTTCCCCCCCCCCCCCCCCACCCCATAGCGTGACAGGTAGTTAAGCAGGCCGATTCCCCGTTCTGGAGGTACGGGTTGCATTCTGTAACACACGTTCCCAAACTTGAGCCTCCTGTCCTCCGCTTACACAACAGCACGAACCAGAGCAGGCTCAGCCCCTCCACTGCTCTGCCCTTTAACTTACCTGGGTTTTCCCCAGGAAAAAAAAAAAAAAATCCCACATCATCAACCACTCAGCTGCCTGGCGCTTCACCTGCCTGCCTGCCTTCCATTTCAGGTACAGCAGCAAGAAACTAAAAGGTTCGGACATCACGTGCGACTTCCACCAAGCCACCTCATTTGTCAGCCATTTCTGAGGCAAAGTGCTGACGACCACAACTTTCCACAGGGCCGCTGCAAAAAACTTTAAGCCTCACTTGTAGCATTGAGGCCATTTCCAGGCGTTTTTGCTGTGATTTCAGCTAACTGGCCCAGGTTCTTACGGAACTAGAAGGAAGCAGGAAAGTTGGGTTTAACTGAGCAAATATATTTTAGCTTATTAATACATTAGAAAGGTATAAGTAGTGACCATTATACAAATTATATTAAGAGCACAGGATGTTATCCCTCTTCCAGGTATTTTAAGAGTGCCAGAGCATAAACTCGTTTCATGGGATTAGAAGTGAAAAAATAAGGGGAAGAAGGGGTGGGGGGGCAGAACCTACTATGCAAAATAGCTAAGTGAGAAATTCCGGCTAATTTTAATCGAAAAACTTCATAGACCAGTTGTAATATCATGAAAATGATTCAAAATGTATTCCCGCGTGGGAGAATGACATTTTGAATATTTTCTAGAAATCACACCGAAACTGTTACAGTTACAAGTAATTAAATTTATTAGACCTCTATAATTTTTATAGTCAGTTTTGGCCAATTTACAGGTTTCTTGGGGATCATTTTTGGTTTAAACACACACACACACAAAAAAAAAAGCATCATAAATCGAGTTCACTTATACATCAACCCCTCCCCTAGCCCCGTCACAGCCACCTAAAAAAGGGGGAAGCCTCAGCTGCACACAGGCCGAGCAGCACACACACTACACTACAGCGAGAGCGTCAAACCGATACAAGGCTGTGGTTTATTCCGATTACACGTCGTAAAAAGGGTCCGCCGGCGTCTCTGTACACATGTATATAATGTTACATCCCACCACTGTAAAAAGCCCCCCCCGTCCCCCCCCCCCCAGTGTCACTCCCCCAGCTTGCTGGGGGCTTTCTCCTGTCTGTGCAGGTCCTTCTCCTTCAGCAGCTGCAGGTTCTCGGCTCGCAACCTGTCCACCTCCAGCTCCAGCTGCCGCACCCGGGCCGCCTCCGCCGCCTCCCCCCCGTACTTTTTGCTCTCCATCCTCAGCCGGTTGTTCTCGTCCTCCATGCGGGAGAGGCACTTCTCCAGCTCCAGGTACTCCTTGACCAGCTCCTGCTTGCTCATGTTCTGCAGGCTCTCCACATGGTACCGCTCGTAGGTCTCCGAGAAGTCCCTCTGCAGAAACTCGCTGCCGTCGCCCCCCATGCCGTCGCTGCCGCCGTCCTCCTCGGCCGCCTCCTCCAGGAAGTCCTCCTCGCTCGTGTCGTCCGACTTGGCGGCCGCCCGCCGCGGGTACAGCCCGGTCTTGAGGTCGGGCTCCTCCTGGTCGTGGTCCTCCATCAGGAACTGCGTCGTGTTGTAGGGGGCCACCGGCTGCCCCTTGGCGAACATCTCGGCGCGGAGCCGCGAGGCGCGGAGGCTCTGCCGCTCGTCGAACTGCTGCTTCTCCTCCCAGCTCAGCTTCGAGTAGGGCTTCCAGCGCCGCTTCTTCTTCGACGGCCGCCGCCGGTGCTTCTTCTTGGCCGGCCACTCCTCGGCGCGCCCCACGGCCGCCCGGTACCGCGGCCCCAGGCCGGGCCGCGCCGCGCCGCCCTCCGCCGGCCGACCCTCGGCGCCGCCCGCGCCCTCCGCCGCCGCCTCCTTTTCCTCCGCCGCCGTCGCCGCCGCCCCGGGGGCCGGCAGCCGCCCGGCCTCACCGTCCGCCGCCGGCGGCTCGCCCCGCTCGGGCTCCGGCTCCGCGGCGGCCGGGGGCTGCGGCTCGGCGGGCGTCGCGTCTGCCATGGCTCCGGGCTGCGCTCCCGGCCGGCCGCTACCCGCGCCGCATGGGGTCCCCCTCAGGCCGCCGGGGCCATGGCACGGGGCCGAAGCCCGGGGGTCGCCGCCTCCGGTCGCCGCCGGTCGCCGAGGGGTTAACGCCGCTGGGCCCGCCCCCCCGCGCGCATGGCACGCGCCGCCGCCGCCGCCGCCTCCTCCCCCCTTCGCGCCCCGCCCCTCCCCACACCGCCGCCCGCCGCCACCGCCGCCAGCTCCCGACTGCCGCTCCCCGCCCGTTTCCCTGCCTTATATAGCCGCGAGCGCCCCGCCCCGCCCCGCGCAGGCGCGCTGCTCGCCCCGCCCCTGCCGCGCGCCGCGCCCCGCCCCCGCCGCGCGCCCGCCGCCGCCACCGCGGCTCCCCGCGAGCCGCAGGCCCCGCCCCGCGGCCAATCGGCGAGCGCGGGGGGCGGGACCGCGCGCCGCGCCCCTCCCCCTGCTCGCAGGGGCAAGCGGGCGCTGATTGGCGGGGCGGAACGCCACTCGCGCGCCGCTCAACCAATCGGAGGGGCGGGGGCGGGGCCGGGCCGTACCACGCGCGGGGGGGGGCGACCTTCAGGGCGGCGCTGAGGGCAGCGGCCCTGCCCCCCCCGCGCCCGGCCGGTGGCACGGCCCGAAAAGAGTCCCCGCGGCGCGGAGGGAGACCCGGGCGGTGCTGCGGCCCCGCCCCGCCCCGCGGCCCGGCCCCGGCCCCCCCGGGGCTGCCGGGGGTCGGCGGCGGGGCCCGGGAGGCCGGTGGGGGGGGGGGAGGGGAGGAGATGGGGGGGGTGCGGGCGGAGGAATCCCGGGGCCGCGCTGGGTGATGCGGCCCGGCCGCGCGGAGGGAGATGTAAACAAACCGAGCGGTGACGAGGCCCGGCTTAAAGGCGCCGCGGCCCTCACCAGAGGGGCGGGGCGGAGGGGGCGGGGCCGAGCGAGGGAGGGGCGGGGGGGCAGGAGTGGGGGGCGCCCCGTGGGCACGGGGGGGGGGGGCAGCCCCCGGGGACCCCCCCCCGCCATGGCCCTGCCACCGAGGGGACACCGGGACACCGCGCCCGGGGCTGGCGGGGCCGGGGGGGAGCGGCCCCCGAGGGACGGAGGGACGGGGCCGGGGGGAGGCAGGGCCCGCACCGGGCCGGGCCTGTGCCGGGGGCGCTGGGAGCGGGGTGACCCCCCCCGGCCCGCAGGTGCGGGCCCCGCCGCCCCCCTCCCCCCGGGTTCCCCGCAGCAGCACGGAGCGGGCGCGGGGCTGAGAAGGCAACGCTTTAATGAGGGGGGCCGGGCGGGCCGCGGGCCCCGAGCCCCCCCGGTGCTCCCCGCGGGCCCCCTCGGAGGGGGGGGGGGGGGCTCCGGCCCCGTTGCCACGCTCGCGGTGCGCAGGCCCCGATCCCCCGGTGCGTGATGGCGGCGGCGCTGCTCTGGGTGCGGGGAGCGCTCGGTTGCCCCCGTGCGGTGCTGGCCGGGCCCCAGCGGCTGGTGGCGGCGGTGCGCGGCGGCCCTGCCGCCCCCCCCTCTCCCCGGGGCCGGCCGCGGGGGGGGCTCCGGGCGGCCCCGGGCTCGCAGCTCGGCCCCCTCGGGGCCGGGGCCGCCGGTGGCAGGAAGGCGGCGGTGGAGGAGGGAGCCCCGGGCCGGGAGCCCCGTCCCTCCCCGGTGCGGCGGTCCCGGTGCGGCGGTCCCGGCTCGTGAGAAGCGGAACGAGGACGGTGGCGGCGGCGGGGCAGGCGGAGCGGGGCCGTCCCGCGGCGGTCACCTCTTGGTGCCCTGCCAGCGGCGCAGCAGCCACTGGGTGACGAAGGGCCAGGCGAGGAGGAAGAGCAGGGTGCGCGGGGACACCGCCAGCGGCCACGGGGACGCTGCCTGGCGAGGGACAGACGGAAGCCGGGTGGGTGGGGGCACAAGGTCACGGTGGCACCGGTGACACCGAAACCCCCCCCCCCGGCCCTTATCTGAAAGGGCGGCAGGGGCACCGTCACGGCCCGGCCGTCCTTTTCGCGGCCGTCATCCCACCGAGGTCTCCTCGTGCTGCCGCCGCATCGTCCCTGCCGCCCGGACGCTGGGGACACGTCCCCAGGGCTGCTCCTGCTTTCCAGCTGAGGGACCGTCCCCCCGTCTGTCCCCCCCGCCGCCCCCAGCGGTGTCAGGGTAGGGGCTGGGGAGCCAGACCCAGCGGGGCAGGGCCACGTAGGGGCCAGCCCCGTGCAGCACCGTGCCTGCCTCCGACTCACCTGCGGTGCGAGCAGCCGGCCGGGTTCGGTCCCAGAGGCGTCGCCCTGCGAGACAGGAGAGGTGTCGGGGGGCGGCCGGCGCTGGGCATCCCCGTCCACTGCATCCCGAGAGAGAGGGGCTGGGCAGAACCGGGCCCAGGCAGGGCTCTGCAGGGCAGCGGGGCCGGGATCCCAGGGGCAATGGGGATGGGGGCAAAAGGCACAGGGACCGGCGACACCTGGGGGGGCACCACAGCCCCACCAGCCAGCACCCGCGGCCCTCTGCGTGGCCGGGCACACGTACCTGCGCGGAGGCGAGCGTCTCCAGCTCGCTCAGGCGCTGCAGCACGCGCTGCATGTCGTCCTGCAGGGCCCGCACGGTGCCGGCCACGTGGGCGTCCACCTCCGCCAGCAGCCCCTGGCTCCCGCGGGCAAACTCAGGGGCGCTCTCGGCATCCTGCGCTGCCCCGGCGAGCTGCGGATCTGCAGGGTGTGAAGACGGGTGCTGCTCAGGCCGGGCAGGCCGAGCTCCCCGAGGAGCTGAGGCCGTGCGCTGCTGCTGACGGCTCTCAGCGGGTGCCCGCGCCCTGCCCCGGGCTGCCCGCACGGCTCTGCCCAAGCTCGGCACACGCAGAGCTGGGAGCTCCCAGCCCGGCCCAGCAGCCCACGTCCCTCTCCCCCAGCGGCTCTGGGGACAGGGACTGGCACCGTGTCCACAAGCGTAGCAGTGGCCGTGGTGGGCGACCTCTGCCCCACCGACACGGCACCTGCACGGGCACACGCTGGGTGCCTCGGTTCACCCAGCGCGGCCGCGAAGGCCAGGAGGGTGCCTGGCCTGCTTGGCTGCCACTTGGTCGGGCCCCAGGGCTCAGCGGAGGCTCAGTGGAGCCCCAAAACCTGCCTCGCCACGGCCCGTGTGACGCCCAAATGATCCTCGCTGCGAGTGGGGGACAGGCAGGTGCCTGCCGCGGCACGGGCTGCTCCTTGGCCCCCGCGCCGTGCTGCCCGCTCGCTCCAGTGCCCCGGGGACAGCCCAGCCTGGCTTTATCGGCCTCGTTACAAGTTAACTCCCAAGGTCAAGCAGCCCGGGAGGGTTGGCGGAAACGTTCACGGGGAGATAAGCGCGGTGGCGGGCCGTGCTCCTGCCCCTCCGCAGAGGGAGCCCCGCTGGCGAGGGTGGCAGAGCCAGCCCCGAGCACGGAGCCCCCAGCCGTGTCTGGCAGGACGGGGAGAGCACGGGGCAGGAGCAGTGCTCCTGGCTCCGTCCCCGCAGCAGCGCAGACGCCGGCAGCACCGGGGGCTGCTGGCGTGCGACTGGCACCACAGGGAGGGCTGGAGCAGGCAGTGGTCCTGTACCCCGGAGCAGCGCCTCCAGGGGCGCCAAGACCAGCTTTGCCCGCCCAAGCCCTGCCGCAAGCTTCCAGCCACGGCCGAGGGCACCGAGACGCTGCCGGCGGAGCCGTGCGGGGCTCACGCTGCCGGGGAACCGCGCTCCAAGCCGGGCTGCCGCAGAGGAGCCACGGGCCCAGCGGTGCAGGGCAGCAGGCACAGCTGGCACAGCCTGGGGACGACAAAGGGGACCTGTCCCGGAGGGGTGAAACACGGAGCTGCCTGGGCACTGAGGGGTGAAGAGAGGGGACGCACGGGACTTGTGGCTACCGCGCCAAGCCGCTGGTGGTCACAGCCCTCGCCTCTCTGCTCAGCCCCTGCACGGGCACCCCAGGGCTCCCCGGCGGGGAGGGAGCAGCGGGAAGGCGCCAGGAGCCCAGCGCTGCACCCACCTCTGTCAGCGCCCGGGGCTGCGAGGCCAGTGCCGCTCCTCCCCGCTCGTCTTCTGCCTTCGCCCCGCTCTCCCCGCCCAGCGGCACGGGGCGCTCGGGGCTCAGGCCCGGCCTGGGCGCTGTTCGGGGAGAGCCCCCGCTTGGCCAGCGGCTGCCCAGCCTGTGCAGGGGTAGAGAAGAACGGCCCTGAGACCCCCCCCTCCCTCCCCGGGGGCTGCGGGAGGCCGGGGCGGAGGTCCCGGAGGACGCGGGCGGCCTCATGCCTCCTGCCCACGGGCGCTCGCTGCGGCACTGGAAGCGCCGCTCGCTGCGGGCGGCACGGCACTGCCTGCTAGCGCAGGGACGAGCAGGGAGCAACGAGCGAGCGGCGGTGCCAGCGGGCGCCTGCACGGCTCGGGGCCAGCCCTGCTCGGCCGCCGGCGCCCCGCCGGGGCCACGCTGCAGCAGCGAGGGAGGCTGCGGGTGCTGCTGGGGCACCCCGAGGGCCCCTCAGCCTGCCCTCGGTGACGGGGACCGGGCTCCAGCGGCACCGGGACACAGCAGGGCTGCTTCGCGGGGACCCCTGCAGGTGTTGGGGGTGTCGCAGGGCTGCCAGGAAAGCAGTGCAGAGGTGACAGCAAGACGCAGAGGCGGAGAGCCGCCTGTTCAGAGCAGGGCTGACAGCAGGGGACGTTCCTGCCGCGGCGTGGCGGGACCCCAGCCCTCCTCGAGGCCGTCCTGCCCCGGGGAGACGTTACCTGCTCGGGCTCCATCTGCTCCAGGGTGTCGCAGAACACTTCCCCCTCGGAGTCACTGGCCACCTGGCTACCCTCGCGCGTGCCGGCAGCAGGAGCCAGCCCTCCTCCTGGAAGGGAAGCACAGGGCTCAGCCGCAGGCGGTGCCGGCGTGACAAAGGCGTTTCGGGAGCCGCTGCGTTCGTGGGGCGGCGGAAGCCCCGCGCGGGCGGGCACAGGGCAGCAGGGCTGCAGGTGGGTGCAGAGGCGGTGGCTGCGTGCACAAAGCAGGGTGGCAGGAGGAGGCCGGAGCTCTTCAGTGGGAGGCTCAAAGCAGCGTTAACGCCACCCGCACGAGGCGGCAAAGCGTCGCTCACGCTCCTGGGGAGGAAACCGAGGCACAGGGGGCGAAGGAACGGGCTGCTGCTGGCTCAGCACCGCGGCCGGGACTCTGGGGGCTGAATTCCCCGTCCCCTCCCTGCCCAACGCGTTGCGGAGCCTCGCTCGCAAGCCCCAGTGCGGGGCTTTTCGGGGCAGGTTTCTGCGCACGTCCGGCTCCCCCCGGGAAGAGGGCTGCCGCGTCCCGACAGCACAAACCCTGGCACGGAGCGCTGCAGCACCCAAGGGCCCAGGGAATTAAGTCCCTCCCACCCCCCCCAGAGTCCAGCGCCGCTGAGGGTCACCACAGCGCACCCCGGACGTCCCGCGGGTGCCACCAGCGCCCGGGTGACAGCGCCCGGCTGCGCTCACAGCCCCAGCCCACGCTCGGCCGCAGGCGCTCGCTCCGTGACCATATTCGCTCCTCGAGGGAGGGCCGGGCAGGACTCCTCCCTACAGCACGAGGCCGAAGCAGGGGCCCCGCCGGGCGGGGAGAGCTGCGCGTGCCGCCACGGGGCGGGGGGGGGAGAGCACAGGGAGTTTGCTCTCCCCAGCACAGCGCCGGCAGCGGGTGGGTGTGCTGGGGCCGTGCAAATCCACCACCAGCAGGGCACTGCCAGCCCCAGAGAGCGGCTCCCGGCCCTGCCGGCTGGGCAAACTTGGCTCGAGCCGAGGGAGAACTTCCCCTCCCAGAGCACGGACCTCCCAGGGCATTTGCCCCGTCCGCGGGAGCACGTCTCGCTCCCGGCCCTCAGCCCCCAGCTGCAGCTGAGCAGAATCGGGCCCCTTTGCACAGACACGAGCGACGCGGAGGCACCCAACGCGCTCAGGGTTACCCCCGGGGTCCACAACAGCACCGAGAGCTGCCCCCACGGGAAGCTCCGGCTCTGCGTGACCGGGGCGGCGCCCGAAACACGGGCAGGGTCGGACCACACGTGCCTGAAGCCGACAGCTCTGCGGAGAGACCGAAGCCCGGCCCGGCCCTGTCGCCGGCGCCTCCTCCGCGGGGTCTCTGCCGGGTGCTGGCCACGCCGGGGAGACCAACCTGGCGCTCGCTGCCCGTCCTGCTGCTCCCCGGGCAGCGCCTCCTCCCGCCGCTCCTGGGCCGGGCTGCTCGCTCGCTCGTCCTGGCTGGGGTCGGCCGCCTGCTCCTGCCCGTCTGCACGGAGACAGAGAGAGGGAGAGCAGAATGAAGGCGCTGCGGGCGTCCCCGTGGTGCAGCCCGCCCTGCTCGGCTCCGCGCTGGGCTCCTCGCAGCTGTTTCCCCGCTGGGCAGAGCCGGGGGACGTGCGGATTTGGGAGCCCGGTGCGGGGAGGACGTGCGCAGCGGCGAGCTCGATGGCTAACAGCAGAGGAGGAGAGGCTTCGCCCGGGGGCAGGCAGCAGCCAGAACGTGTCTGTTTTTATGTACCAGCTCCCCCCGTCTCCCTGGGTGCCCGGTGGGGCCCGCGGGGTGAAGCCAACCCTTTGGCAGCCAGGACTTTGCTCTCCGCTCCTGGCCAGGCAGGGATGTGGCAACGCTGCCCTGCAGGCGCCTTGCCCACGCACCTCCGCGGGGCTGCCGTCCCCAGCCCGCCATCACGACAGGCTCCCAGGGCGCAGGAGCGTGCGGGAAGGCTGCTCCGAGACCGCCACCGTCCCCAGGTCTCTGCTCAGAGCAACTCCTGCGCCTGCCCCAGCGGGCAGCGTGCGGTCACCTCCGCCGCGAGGAGCCGGGCTCCGCCACCAGCCCCCGTGCGCCCGCGGGGCCGGAGGAGCAGCAGCGCCTGGGCGGCAGGACGGAGGTGCTTAACTGTGGGTCCGGGGTTGCTTCAGTCTCGGCCTACGTGTGCAAAGCTGCTTGGGAAAGCTTTGTCGGCTCGAGAGCGGCTGCGACCCTGCGCCGCTCACAACTGGGCTCCAAGTCGTGCTTTATGGTGCGCCGGCTGTAAATAAACGAGAACGAGTGTGGCTCGGCCACCGCGCGCACCACCTCTGTCCTGCAAGGCGAGGGAAGCCACGCAGCTCTCTGCGGGCCGGCGTCTGCCACGTTCTGACCGCACCTCGGGCACCGCTCCCAGCGCCCACCCACCTTCCTCGCCTGCACTATCACCAGCAGAAGTTGCAGCAGCGCAACATCTCAAGGCAGGTTTAGGAGCCTTTAGCACAAATGACTCAACAGCTCAAGAAGTTCAGGCCTTTAAACCACGTTTCGGGCGCCTGGGGTTCATTTGCTCTGCAGACAGCGCCGGGTTTAGGTACAAACGAGGCTGTCATTTCTACGCGTCACTATGCAGGGGGACACTCGAGTGGGTAAGGACTGGGAGGTTAGCCCCAGCTTCTACGTACCAGAGAAAAACAAAGTCTATTTGCATTTTAAAGGAACTAGATTCCGCATAAACACAGAGAACAAAAGCGTCTGGGCACCACGGGACAGAGCAGCCACTGTAAGGCCAAGCCATACAGGAGCGTGCCCCCCAGGCGACGTGTCTCGGCAGCTCTGCGGACACAGGGGGTGACAGTGGCTGTCAGAGTGGGGACAGATGCCTGGGGACAGGCAGAGAGCAAGGCTGTTTGCCAGAGCTCTTCTGACCTTAGGGAAGCACTGACAGTTTATACCTGCTGCGAATACACCCCATGGCTCACCTGCTGCTGAGCTAATCTGCTGGAAGTTAGGCACAGGCACACGTCCGGGTGCACAGCCTTTCTGCGGCAGCCACCCCTCTGAAACAGCACGGATGGCTCCCAAACAGCCCAGCCCCTCACTCGCTCAACCACTTCTCGCAGGAACCGCCCTGCTCCTGGGGTGAGAAGGGTCCCCAGCGACCCCTCAGCGTGAGACAGCAGCCACCAGCCACATGTGGAAAGGGCTGGAAGGGGACTTTTTATAGTGCAAGGCTGTCCCAGCATCTCCAGATCCCACTAATCCCCTTTCTCAACCCCTGTTTCTCCACCTCCGCTCTGCTGCAAAAACAGGCACCTGTTTCTACCAGATGACCCTGGCTCTGCTTGGCAGCCCGCCCTGCCTGGAGGCGTGCCCGTGCCCAGGCTGACCAGGAGAAAGAAAAGCCCCGCGGCCAGGATGCTGGACCTGCACCGAGCCCCTGGCTCTACCTTTGGCTGCATACGGCCTTGGGGTGTTCAGAAGCCAAAGCTCAAGTTTTCTCCCCAGACATTTAGGGCAGAGAGAGCCCAGGCTGAGGAGACACCTGCTGGAGAGCGATGCTCAGACAAGCACCTCAGCAGCACCTGCTCATGAGCTGGGGAGCCAGGCGGGACGTGGTGTGTCCCCCCTTCCCCCTCTTGGGGAGCAGAGCCTCGAGGCAAGGGCCATACCGGGACAGCAGCAGCAGGGGGGAGCAGGCGTGAGGAGCACAGCACGGGAGCGAGGGGCGTGCGGGGCAGCGGGGGGGCAGCGGGGCTCCCACTCACCCCCTTCCCCTTTGAAGAAGTCCTCGGGGGGCCGCGGCATGTCGCGGATCACCTCGTAGAGCGGCTCGAAGTACTTGAACATCTCCCGCGTCGCCTCGTCCATGGGCACCGTGTCGATGACCTGGGGACGGCCACAGCTGCGGCAGGGCCCGGCGGGGGGCACCGGGCCGGCCCCGTCCCGCTCCCCGCTACCTTCTGGGCCACCTTCTTCATCTCGGCCACGTACGCGGCCATGGCCTCCTCCTTGGACATCCGTCCCAGGCTGTGCCACGCGTCCCTGCGGGGCACGGCGCCGTCAGGCGGGGCCGGACCGGGCCTGCACCGGCCCCGGAGCGACCCCGACCCCCCCACACCCCACCCCCTTACCACTTGTACCGGCCGATGGGGTCCCAGAAGCCGGGTCGGGGGCCCTGGCAGCGCCCCGCCGTCGCCTGCTTGTAGTAGCTGTAGAAGCGCAGCATCTCCTCGTAGGACGGCCGGTACGAGCCTGCGGCACCGCAAACGCCTCAGCGGGGCCGCGGCCGCCGCCGCCGGGCCCGGTAACGGCCGAGCTCCCCGCCCCGCCCCGGGGACCGGCAGCCCGGCCGCACTCACCGCTGCGGGGCAGCCCCTGGATGACGCGCACGGCGGCCCGGAACTGGGCCCCGCAGCCCGGCTCCGCCATGGCCCCGCCGCCTCCGCCCCGGTCCCGATCCAGGTCCCGGCCCCGCCGAGCGCCCCTCCGTGAGGGGAGAGCGCGGGGCCAATCAGCGCGCGGCTTTCATCAGCGCCTCGGCGCCGCGTCCAATCAGCGAGCCGCTTCCGAAACGGGCCGCGCTGCCCCCTCCCCTCCCGGCCCGCTCGGTGAGCGGCGCGGCGGAGCCAATGGGAGCGCGGCGCGAGCGCTCCCTGCTGGATGAGGGGCGCGCGGCAGCCAATGGGAGAGCGGCTCGGTCGGGGAAGCAACGCCCCCTGCTGGTCGGGGGCGGGGCTGCAAGGCGGCGGGCAGGGGGCGGGGCCCCGGTGCCGTGCGGGGGGGGGATTTAAAGGAACAGCGCCCGGGGATAGCGGGGGGGATTTAAAGGGACAGTGCGTGGGGGGGGGAGGGGACACGGGGACGGGGACGGGGTGGGGGGGACAGGGACAGGGACAGGGACAGGGACAGGGCACGGGGGCACTGCAGCAGGGCGGTGAAGCAGGGCACCAGAGCTGGTTGTGGGGACACTGGGACGGGCCCGTGGGATACTGGGAGCACTGGGAGACGTATTGGGGGCACTGGGAAGGGTGTGTGTCGTGGGGGGGGGCTCACCGCGGGGCGGGTGTCACTGCGTGGGGCAGGGGACTCACCACGGGGCACGGGGCAGCTGGGCCTAGCGGGGCGATGGGTTATTTTTGATTATTATCTTGGTTAATTATAAAAACATCATTGGGGTTAATGTAAAAATATGATCGGGTTAATTGCTGTGGTGAGGAGGGGGCGCAACTGGGCGTCGCGGTGCTTCCCCGGTCCCCCCGGTGAGGCTGCAGGGCGTGGGTGTGCTGCGGGGGGACGTGGGTGGCAGGGGGACGTGGGTGGCAGGGAGGCACACGGCGCCCTGGGGACATGGGCGTTACGGTGACAGGAGTGCCCGGGGGGCCACAGCCAGCTCGGGGACCACCATGGGCAGACCTGCAGTCACCTGGGGGCTGCCTTGTCCCGGCCCTCAGCCAGGGCTGGGTGCGGGGAGGGAGCCAGGCCCCGTCTCTCGGCAGCCCCCCGCAGGACCGCAGCTTGGTTTTCCCACATTTGGGGGCTTTGCCCTCACCTGAGCTCCGCATCCCGGACTCGGGAGGCTCAGGTGCAGAGAAAAGCCCTGGAACCGCCGCGTCTCCACCCCGCGGGGCCGCAGGGCCGCGCCGCTTGGCGACATCGCCCGCGCTCGGTGCAAAAGTTCAAGGCCCAGCAAAACAAGGCAGCGAGGAGGATTTTCCATCCTCCCGCGGCTTCTGAGCTCCCACAGAGGATTCCTGCCCCCCCAGGACTGCGGCCCGGGCTCTGACTCACTGCAAAACCAGCCCCGGCCGCGGCGAACGCCCCGGCTCCAGCCCGCCGTGGCCTGGGCCCTGATTCACGGGACGCGTGCTGTGCTGGACGGGGCCGGGACCGCGAGCCGCTGCCCATCGGCTCCCTCCACGTCACGGCAGAAAATGGCAACGCTGCGAGGGCCTGGGGTGGGATCTGCTCCCTCAGGGCCCGGGGTGGGATCCGCTCCCTCAGGGCCCGGGGTGGGATCCGCTCCCTCAGGGCCCGGGGTGGGATCTGCTCCCGCTGCAGGCCGTGAGGGATTTCCAAGCCGTGCTCCCCCCCGCCCCGGGCTCGGCCGTGTTTATTTTATGCAATAAGCCATTCTTTCCCCACTCGTAATCCTGCTATTAATAATATTGGTGGTGGCGATGTTTTTTTTTTTTTTTTTGCTGGGTTGTGGTTATGCAACGTGTTTTGATTCCCCGGCGCAGCCCAGGGCTGGTGCAGGACGGGGGGGGGGGGGACGTGTCCTACCCCCGGGGGCTGGTGGCTGCCGCCGCACTCACGGCACCGTTTCACGGTTCGCTTCTCCCCCGGGATCCTCCAAAAATCGCTTGGTGTCGGCAGCTGAATTCCTGCCCGTGCAACTCCCCTCGGGGGCCGAGGGCTTGGAGCGGGGCCAGGGCAGAGCCCGGCTATCCGGTTGCAAGTGCATTTCGGCGTGGATGCAGCTGCTTTCCGAAGTTTTCCAGCAGAGAAAGAGGCGTTTTGCATCAATACACCAAATGCCTTCATTTTTGCATAAATAACACCAAATGCCTTCATTTTTGCATAAATACACCAAATGCCTTCTGCAGCTCCTGAACGGGTAAAAGCCTCGGCCCAAGCAGAAGGGGGCACTGCCCTGGGCTCTGCTGCCCCTCGTTAAAATTCCCCAAGTCCCCACGTCCCCAAAGGCCTCAGCACCCCAAAAACACATCCGAGGGGCTGCCCAGAGGTTCCCCCCAGCTGCCCACACGTGCCCCCGGCTCACCGAGGTGTCGCACCGTGGTGCCCAGACACCACCCCGAGCTGCCCAGGTGTTGCCCTGGATCCTCAGACATTGCTCCAGGACGCTCACAGACCATCCAGGACACCCGGGTGTTGCCCCAGGGGCCCGAGGGTCTCCCTTGAAGTAGAGGTGTTTCTCCAGGATAACCAGAGGTGGCCCCAGGGATGCCCCGATGTCGTTCTATGGTGCCCCGGTGTTGCCCTGGGTGTACAGATGCTGCCCCAGGATGCCCAGAGGTCACCCAGGGTGCCCAGATGTTGCCCCAGGACAACCAGAGGTTGCTCCAGAGATGCCCAGATGTTGCCCTGGATTTACAGACGTCCCCCCAGAGGGCTCAGAGATTGTCCATAGTGCCCAGATGTCACCCCAGGGTGCCCAGATGTCATCTCAGGGTGCCCCCCAGTCCCACATGTGGCCACGGTCACCCCCTCCCTGACCAGGGATGTCCCCCCGCGCGCTGTGGCTCCCATTTCCTCGCTTTGTGCTGTGGTTCCCAGTCCCCACGTCCCAGCCTGGGGCAGCCTCTTGTCCCCCGGTGCTGGCAGTTTCGGCAAGAAGTGCTACCAGCCAGGTGGAGGCAGCCCTTGTCACCGGCACAGGGCTTGAAATCAACGCCCGGCCCGGTGGAGGGGACGGGGACGGGGAGCCTGGGATGGGGCCGGGTGCTCTCCCTCCGCGCCCACCCGTCCGTCTGTCCCCTCCGACCTGACCTGAGCAAGGAGAGAGCCCGCCACAGCCGGGGGAGAGGTGGAAATGGGTATAAATGGAGTGAATTGGGGTAAATCCCACCCCATTGCACATATCTGCACACACGCACGTGTATGCACACACAGGCATGCACACACGTCCACAGCAGCACACGTGTGCGCAGGGCTGCACACACGTGCACACAGCCGCCTGCACACGTGTAGGTGTGCACACGCGTGCCGTGCACAGGCGTCCTCCGCAGTGTCACGTGGAGGCGAGGGGACATGGTGACACGGCTCCTGTGCTGCAGGCCTTGGTGCCAAAAGCTTTGGTGCCGGGATCCGGACCCCAGGCAAGGCCACCACGTCCTGCACCACCGGCGCGGCCGTGTCCCCGTGTGCCACCAGGCTGCCACCACCCCGGTAGGCCAGAACAGCGTCACCCAGTCCGAGCGCACTGGGTGCCACCGGCGCTGTGACAAGACGCTGTCCCAGGGTGCGGTGGCAGAGGGGGGGCCCACGTGTCCCACCTGATGCTTGGCACCAGCTCCAGCACCGGCACCGGCAGCCGTGTCCCCGGGTAGAGCGGGGTCCTGTGACGGAGATGGGGGCCCCCCCCGGGTGCAGGCCCCTGGGTTCAACCCCGCCGGTACTGCTCCCCCCCCGGTACTGAACCCCCCCCAGGTGCAATCCCCCTGGTACCGACCCCCTCTGGTACCAAACCCCCTCAGTACCAACCCCCCTGCCGGTACCCCCCCCCCCCCCCCCGGTACAATCCCTTCGGTACCGCCCCCCTCCGGTGCTGCCCCCCCGGTACCGAACCACCTTGGTGCAGACCCCCCCGATGCAGCATCCCCCTGGTACCGACCCCACCCCCCGATGCAGAACCCCCCTGTGCAATCCCCCCGGTACCGACCACCCCCCCCCGGTACCAACCCCCCGTGTACCAAACTCCCCGGGTACCGAAACCTCCCCCTGGTGCAATCCCTCCGGTACCGCCCTCCTCCGGTGCCGCCCCCCTCCAGTAACGAACCTCCCGGTACCGACCCCCCACCGGTGCCGACCCCCCAGCAACGACCCCCCCGGTGCATTCCCTCCGGTACCGACCCCCTCCAGTGCCGAACCCCCCGATATCGAAGCCCCCGGTGCTCCCCCGGTGCCGAACCCCCTGTTGCCCCCCCCCCCCCGGTGCAATCCCCCTGGTGCCGAACCCCTTCGGTACCGAGCCCCCAGGTGCCCCCCGTTACCGAACCCCTCGGTACCGACCCCCCCCCAGTGAAATCCCTCCGGTACCGAACCCCCCGGTACCGAACCCCTCGGTACCGCCCCCCCCCGGTACTGAACCCCCTGTTTCCCCCACCCCCCGGCGCAATCCCCCTCGGTACCGAACCCCCCGGTACCCAAGCCCCCGGTGCCGAACCCCCCCGGTACCGACCCCCCCGGTACCCCCCCCGTTGCCCCCCCCGCCCCGTCCCGGCCGGGTTACGCCTCCCGGCCCTTCCCCGCTCCGGGCCCCGGTCCCGGCGGGGCCGCCCCGCCCTGCCCGGCCCCGGCCGCCGCCTCCGCCCAGCCGGGGGGGGGCCGAGGGGGGAGCCCCGGGGGCCCGGCGGACACCGGCAGCACCGGGCCCTCGCCATGATCTGCGGGCGGAGGGCGCGTCCCGGCGCCGAGCAGCCCCGGGCCCCCCCGGACGGGGCCGGTGGCCCCCGGCGAGCCGGCAGAGCCTTCAGGAAGATGGGTGAGGACCGGGGGGGGGCACCGGGGGAGGGTCCCGGACCGTCCCGTTGCCCCCCTCCCCGCGGCAGCGAGGGTCCCCGGTTGGGCGGTGTCCCCATGCCGGGAATTGTCCCCAAGGGTGGGCGAGGTCCCCGTGGTGGGGGGGTCCCCGTGGTGGGGGGGTCCCCGTGGTGGGGGGGTCCCCGTGGTGGGGGGGTCCCCGTGGTCAGGGGGTCACCGTGGTGGGGGGGTCACCGTGATTAGGGGGTCCCCGTGGTCGGAGGCTCCCCATTGCCAGGGGTGTCCCCGTGGCTGGGGGGGTTCCCTATTGCCGGGGGGGGGTCCTCACTGCAAGCAGAAGGGGACTGAGCCCTTGTCACCCCCGTGCCACCCCCTCTGGGTGACCAATGCCTGTCCCACGGGGCGCAGGGGGACAAGGGGCTCGAGGTGGCTGGGTGGCGGAGGGGGGCTGTGTATGGCCCCACATGGCGGGGGGGGTGGTCCTGGTTTGGGTCATGTTGCGGGTGTCGGGGCAGGAGCTTGGCTCCAGTGGCTTCAGGCGCGTGTCCGTGCGTCCGTGTGTCGCGGTGCCCGGTTGTCTGGGTGTCCCTGCATCAGTGCACCCGCCCGTCCATGCACCCGCCCGTCCATGCACCCGTGTGTCATCGCGTGGCTGCATCCGTGTGTCCGCGCGTCCCTGCAGCCCTACGTCCTGCAGCCCTACATCCTGCAGCCCTACGCCCACCTGTCTGTATGTCCCTGCAGCCCGACACCTGTCTGTATGTCCATGCATCCACACGTCCTCCCGTGGCTTGGCCGGCTCCTGGCCCCCAGCGCCGTGGCTCATGTGGGGGCTTCATGGCCCGATGGGGACAGGGATGGTTCCCCCAGGGAGGTGTCACAGGAGCTGGTGGCAGAGATGGTGGCCGTGTCCCTGAGGCTGTGGCCCGCTCGGGGACCCGAAACTGCCGTTTCCCACCCCAGGCAGAGCGTTCCTGAAGGGAGCGGGGGCACAGTCACTGGGGCCGTTCTCCAAGAATGGTTGCAAAAAAAAAAAACCAAAACAACTGAAAAAAAAAAAAAAAGGAGGAAATAACTTTCATGGAGAATGGACGGAAAAGTCCTGGCAGCGAGACCGTGGGTGTGCAGGTCCCCCGAGGCCACCCCGTCATTGTGCCCAGCCTGGTCACCAGCCCCATCCGGGCTGGGACCGTCACCACCGCGTGGTCCCCGTCAGCCCCGGGGGCACGGTTGGGGCTGCAGGGGACAGGTGACAGCCCCGTGCCTGGCACTGCTGCCAGCAATCCCACACCGGATTTGGGCGGCTTTGCTGGGATCCAGCAGCCCTGGCCTGAGGGCTGGGCTCCGTGACCGCTGCTGTGCCCTGCCCCGTCCTGCCCGGCCATGTGGTGCCCAAGACGGGCTGATGGCAGTGGCTTGTCCAGTCCCGTCCCATCCCATCCCGTCCCATCCCGTCCCGTCCCATCCCATCCCATCCCATCCCATCCCATCCCATCCCATCCCATCCCATCCCATCCCATCCCGTCCCATCCCATCCCATCCCATCCATCCTGCCCTATACTACTCCATCCCCTCCTGTCACACATGTTCCATCCACCCTTTTCTATCCCATCTGACCTGTCCCATCTTGTCCTGTCATGTCCTATCTGTATTGTCACACCCTGTCATGTATGTCCCATTCCATCCCAAACCATCCCAAACCGTTGTCCTGTCCTGTCCATCTTGTGTCATGTCCCACGCCATGCCATGCCATGCCATGCCATCCCGTCATCTGTTCTATCCCCTCAGTCGCATCCTGTCCTGTCTTTCCTGTCCCATCCCATTACATCATCTTTATCCTGTCCCATCCTGTCCCATTCCATCTCACCCCATCCCATGTCATCTTGTCCTGTCCTGTCATTCTGTCATGTCCCATCCCATGTCCCATCCCCCCCATCCCATCCCATCCCGTCCCGTCCCGTCCCGTCCCGTCCCGTCCCATCCCATCCCATCCCATCCCATCCCATCCCATCCCATCCCATCCCATCCCATCCCCTCGTGTGCCCTGCAGCGTGCGCATACCACACGGAGATGCGCACAGAGCCCCCCCCATTCCCACCCGGTGCCCCTGGAGCCCCCACCGCGGCGCACCCACGGGCTGGTCCCCTCGCAGGGCTGACGGAGGATGAGGACATCCAGCTGATGCTGCGGGGCTCGCTGCTGCGCAAGATCAAGTCGCGGCGGGCGAAGGAGCGGCTGTACCGCCTGCAGGAGGACGGCATGACCGTCTGGTTCGAGCGGCGCTTCAGGCGCGCCCCCTCCAAGCAGATCTGTAGGTGCTGGCGCTGGGGGACCGTCCCCAGGGGCTGGGGACCCCGGGCTGGGTCCTGCCGGCCTCGAATTGCGGGGAGCGGCGGGGAGGGGGGCAGAGCCCCAGCCCACGTGGGGTGCGGGTGGGAGCCGGCACCTGGACCCCAACTCAGCCACGGCCCCCCCCTCCGTGAGCTTGCTCTGCCCCCCAGCCATGGACCAGTGCCTCCCAGTGCCTCCCAGTACATCCCATTCCACCCAGTGCCTTCCAGTACACTCAGTGCATTCCAGTGTGTCCCAGTGCACCCAGTGTGTCCCATTGCCTCGCAGTGTACCCATTGCCTCCCAGGGCATCCCATTACATCCCAGTGCATCCCAGTGCACCCCAGTGTGTCCCAGTGCACCCGGCGTATCCCATTGCCTCTCAGTGCATCCCATCACACCCCAGTGCACCCGGTTTCTTCCACTGTACCCGTTGCCTTCCACTGCCCCCAGTGCTTCCCAGTGCCCCCAGTGCCTCCCAGTGCCCCCCAGCTGAGCCCCCCGAGCCCACTCCCTTTGCTCTCCCCCTTGGGACTGGCGCAGGGACCCGGCTCCATCCCGGCCAGACTCTGTCCCCACTCCCCGGCGTCACCCAGCTCTCTCCACGCTCACTGGGACATCTGCCCAGTGCTGGCACCGCTGCGAGACGGCGCCATCCCCCCGCTGGCGTCACCGCCCCCATCCCCGCAGGGGACAGTGGCCTGGACCCGCTGGGCTCTGTCTCGCCTGGGATTAGTGGCTTTAGCGCGGCCGCAGCATCACCCGCGCCGAGAGCGCCCGGTCCCTGCCCACAGCACCCTGGGGAGCGGAGGGGACACCCAGCGCCGCCATGGGGACACCGGGGGTGGCCGCCAGCGGGGTGCTGGGGCACGGTGGGTGGGGGCGATCCCACGGCCGTGCTGAGCCATCGGTTCGGCTGGGGGCCGGTGGCCGCCTCCCGCACGGGGTGGGGACCGTCACCGCACGTGTCCCCGCAGTCTCCGTGATGCACATCGAGGGCGTGCGCCAGGGCCACCAGTCGGAGGGGCTGCGCAAGTACGGCGGCTCCTTCCCCGAGCGGCACTGCTTCACCATCGTCTTCAAGGGCAAGCGCAAGAACCTCGACCTGGCGGCGCGGGGCGAGGAGGACGCCCAGCACTGGGTGCAGGGGCTCACCAAGCTGATGGCGCGGCTGCAGGCCATGAACCAGCGGGAGAAGCTCGACCAGTATCCTTTGTGGGACAGCGGGGCGCGGCGGGGGGACAGCTTGGGGACAGCCTGGGGCGGGGGCCGGGGCGCTTTCCTTAGCACGGCGCAGCTGGATCCACGGCATCCTGCAGCGAGCCGACAAGAACAAGGACAACAAGATGTGCTTCCAGGAGGTGAAGAGCATGCTGCGGATGATCAACATCGACATGAACGACATCTACGCCTACAAGCTCTTCAAGGTACCTGCCCTGCGCCCTGTCACCCGCCGTCCCCGCTCTGCTGTCACCTGGCTGAGGGCACGCTGGCTCCGTCCCTGCCCTCCCCTGCCAAACGCAGAGGACTGTCAAACTCATGGCACCCTGAGAGCTGCCAATGTCCGGGTCCTCTTGTGACGGGAGCTGTCCCCACTCTGTCCCCACATGGCTCCATTGATCCCCAGGGTGTGACACCTCCCCAGGTGGCTCTCTGGGGACAGCAGCACCTCCCCAGGGCCCTTTACCCCTAGGGAAACTGAGGCACGGCGCTCTGCTCGGCTCCATCCTGAGCTTGGGGGGCAGAGGGACTGGGGGGACACAGCGGGGCTGTGACCCGCGTACTCCAGGTGACAGAGGGCTGGGGGGGACACAGAGGGGACACCTCCCATGCACAATGCAGCCCCAAGCCCCCCAGCAGGTAGCCGAGCCCCCCCAAACTCATCACACAGACTCCCAGCCTGGGTGGGTCTGGCCGAGGGGGCGGTCCCCAAGGCCAAGGGGACGGTCCCCGAGGCCGGGCTGCGGTCCCCTCAGGAGTGCGACCGCTCGGGCGACGAGCGGCTGGAGGGCCGGGAGCTGGAGGAGTTCTGCCGGCGGCTGCTGCGGCGGCCGGAGCTGGAGGAGCTCTTCGGGCACTACTCGGGCGAGGACTGCGTGCTGTCGGCCGAGGAGCTGCGCGAGTTCCTGCGTGACCAGGGCGAGGAGGCCACCCTGCGCCAGGCCCGCGCCATCATCCACGCCCACGAGCTCAACGAGAAGGGTAGGGACGGGGATGTCCCACGATGAGGATGGCAAGCTCGGCTGGTGGCTTGGGTGTGGAGCAAAGGGGGTGGCAGCTAATGGGCGCCATGGGGACATGGTGGTGTCCCCCAGGTAGGCATGGGGCTCTCCAGGGCTGGGGTGAGTGGCTGTGTCCCTCTGGTCCTTCCCTGGTGGTGGCACTGGGTGGCAGTGCGCCAACACAGGGGACATAAGGGTGGAGGTGGACACCAAAGGGACCTCCATGTCCTTAGGGTGCCGTAAGAGTGCCGCACGGAGAACGTGGCACAGCCCGGGGACGGGGGACAGCAGGGCAGGGACAATTGTCTCCATGTCACCAGCAGGATGTGAGACATCTGAGTGGAGGTGGGACATCAGGGGGACCTCCATGTCCCCTGGGTTTATGATGCCAGGTGACCATGGTGCTATCAGGACAGGGGACATCCAGGTGGAGATGTGACCTCCATGTCCCATGGGAGCTGTGATGCCAGCCCCAGGGTGGATGTGGCACTGCCAGGGGCTATCGGGCAGCGATGGGACACCCAGGGGACATTTGTGTCCTCTGGGTACTGCAATACGAGGCCTGGGGGTGCTATCAAGATGGGGGACATTGGGGTGGGGACAGGGAACCTCCACATCTTGTGGGTGCCACCATGCCAGGTCCAGGGTGGTTGAGGCAGAGGTGGACGGAGGACATCGGGGTAGACATGGCCCACCCAAGGGGACTTGTGTGTTCCCTGGGTGCCACAGCGCCAGGCCTGGGGTGAACATGGCACTGCCAGGAGACAGGGGACACCCGTGTGGGGACAATCGATGGGGTGCCACCCTGCCGGCTGCATGCCAGCCCTCTGCGACACCCCTCCGCTGTGTCCCTCAGCCAGGCAGCAGGACCTGATGATGCTGGACGGCTTCATGATGTACCTGCTCTCGGCCGCCGGCGACATCCTCAACCAGGAGCACACCAAGGTGCACCAGGACATGAGCCAGCCCCTGTGCCACTACTTCATCTCCTCCTCCCACAACACCTACCTGACCCACAACCAGATCGGCGGCACCAGCAGCACCGAAGCCTACGTCAGGTGGGTGCTGCGAGGTGCCCGTGGGCACGGCGGGGTTGCTCCGGGTGGTGCGGGGACTCACCCGGCGGCGGCGCGGTGGCAGGGCGCTGATGACGGGCTGCCGCTGCGTGGAGCTGGACTGCTGGGAAGGTGCCGACGGGGAGCCCGTCATCTACCACGGCCACACGCTCACCTCCAAAATCCTCTTCCGCGATGTCATCGAGAGCATCCGCGACTACGCCTTCAAGGTGAGGCCGGCGCTGGCAGCCCCGGGGCGGGTGCTGGGTGCCGGGTGCTCAGCGCTGCTTGTCCCCGTCCCCGTCCCCAGCAATCGCCCTACCCCGTCATCCTCTCGCTGGAGAACCACTGCGGGCTGGAGCAGCAGGCCACCATGGCCCGGCACATGAAGGCCATCCTCGGGGACATGCTGCTGACGCAGCCGCTGGACGGGCAGGACCCTGACAACCTCCCGTCCCCGGAGGTGAGGCCACCCCGCCTGCCGCGGCGTCCCCGTGTCCCCAGCCCGCCCTGAGCTCGGCCCTTCGTCCTGCAGCAGCTGAAGGGGAAGGTCCTGGTGAAGGGCAAGAAGCTGCCGGAGCCGTGGGGTGAGCCCCGGGGTGTCACCGCCATCCCCAACCCTGAGGAAGAGGAGGAAGAGGAGGAGAAGAAAGAAGAGGAGGAGGAGGAGGAAGTGGAGGAAGAAGAGGGGGAGGAGAGGCTGCGGGAGAGAAGCAGCCAGCGGGTAAGGTGCTCTCCTGGGGCTGCGGTGCCAGGGGACCGCGGTGTCCCGGCGGTGCCGCAGAGCGGGGCAGGCGAGCACTGCGGCGTCCCCCAGCACAGCCTCGCTCTCTCCTCTTCCAGGCGCTGCAGGAGATCCAACCGCTGCAGGTGGGTCGGGTGGTGGAGATGGGTGGGGGTCATGGGGGGCGAGCGGCTCTCACTGCCCAGCTTGGGGAACCCCTGGTGGTGCCTCTCTTGCCCTGTGGGGTCTGGTGTGCCATCTCTGGGATGTTCTTGGGAACACCATGGCCTTGGGAACACCATGGCCCATCACTTTGGGGCCTCCATCACCTCTCAGTCTCCGTTGCCTTGGGGAGGGTTCTCCATCGTCTTGGTTTTCCATCACCTCATGGTCTCCACCACCTTGAGGTCTGCATCACCTCAAGTTCCCCATTGCCTTGGGCTGTCCATGACCTCAGGGTCTCCATCTCCTTGGGGTCTCTGACATCTTGGCTTGTCCATCGCTTTGGGGTCTCCATCACCTTGGAGGTCTCCATTGCCTCAGGTTCTCCATCACTTTGGTAGCCTCCATAGCCTTGTAGCCCCCACAGCGCCAGCGGTGCGGGGGCTCTGCGGACCCTCAGGTGGCTGCTGGTGGTCCTGATGCCGCGGTGGCTCCTGCAGGCCAAGGACGCTTCGCAGGTGGCCCCAGAGCTGTCGGCGGTGGTGGTGTACTGCCAGGCCGTGCCCTTCCCTGGCCTGCCCCAGGCCCTGCAACACCCCCGGCCCTGCGAGATGTCCTCCTTCAGCGAGAGGAAGGCCCGGAGGCTCATCAAGGAGGCGGGTGAGGGCAGTGGGACAGGGACGGGGATGGGGATGGAGCCACGCCAGGACACGGGGCAGGGCTGGACCAGGTGGGGATGCTGTGGGCCCTGTCACTGAGGTGGCTCCCTGGGCTGGGGACACGCCGGCCACAGCCAGCTCAGGACTGGTGGGGCTGGGGGCTCGGGATTGAAGGTCAGGGCTTGGGATGTGGCATCTGGGGGAGTATCTGGGGCCAGGGCCTGGGCTCTGGGGCCAAGGTCTGGGCTTTGGGCTCAGTCTCAGGGCCTGGGGTCTACGGCCAAGGTCCAGGGTCAGGATCCATGTTCAAGGTCTGAGGTCGGGGTCAGGTTTTGGGGGCCAGGCCAAGATTTGAGGTCCGCGGCCAGCTGGCTGGGCAGGGTCTGCGAGCGTCCCCTGGCACAGGGGTGTGGGCAGGACGTGTGGCACCCATGGGTGCTGCGGCCCCTGCCGTGCTCATCTGGTGCCCCCCAGGCCCGGCGTTCGTGCGCTACAACGCCCGGCAGCTCAGCCGCGTCTACCCGCTGGGGCTGAAGATGAACTCCTCCAACTACAACCCCCAGGAGATGTGGAACGCCGGCTGCCAGCTGGGTGAGCCCCCAGAACCCCTGGGCACCCCCAAACCGGCACCCCCGGGCCCAGCACCCACCCTGATGCCCCTGTCCCCATCCTTGTCCCTGTCCCCGCAGTGGCCCTCAACTTCCAGACGCCGGGCTACGAGATGGACCTGAACGCCGGGCGCTTCCTGGGCAATGGCTGCTGTGGCTACGTGCTGAAGCCCCCCTTCCTGCGCAGCCCCCACGTCGAGGGCCCCCGCTGCCTCGTGCTGCACATCAGGGTGAGGGTCCCCCCCTCCTGCCAGCGTGGGTGCCACCTGCGTCCCCGCTGACACCAACACCAACCCCAGGCCCAGCCAGGTGCCACCTGCACCCCTTATGGGTGACACCAACCCCAGGCCCAGCCAGGTGCCACCCACCTCTCTTCTGGGGACACTGGTCCTGTCCTTGCATCTCTCTGAGAACCACCCACGTCCCTGCTCCTGGGTGACCCCATCCCGATGCCCGTCCAGGTGCCGCCCGTCTCCTCGGGGACACCGACCCCGTCCCCCGCTCCCAGCCATGCGCCGCCCTTGTCCCTTCCCCCGAGGCCACCGTCCCCGCCGTGCCGCCAGCCCCCCGCACCCTCTGGCCCGCAGGTCATCACGGCCCAGCAGCTGCCCAAGCTGAACCAGGAGAAGCGCAGCTCCATCGTGGACCCCTTCGTGCGGGTGGAGATCCACGGCGTGCCGGCCGACTGCAGCAAGCAGCAAACCGGCTACAGGAGCAACAACGGTGAGCGCCGCCGGGCCCCGGGGCACCCAGTCCCCGGGGGTGGGGGGGGGGTCCTCCGGGAACCCCATGGCCCAGAGGTCCTCTGTGCGCCCCAGGTTGGGCTGGTGCCCAGGACATCCCAGTCCTCCCAGTGCTGCTTCCTCCTCCTCTCCAGTATACCCCAGCCTGGTCCCGGTGCCACTCCCATTTCCATCAGCACTGCCTTGCTGGTCTCCCTTGTCACCCCCATCCCACCCAGTACAGCTCAGCCTGCTCCCAGTATGGCCCCCCTTCCTGCCAGTATACCTCAGCCTGTCCCCATTGTCACCGACATTTCCCCAGTATACCTCAGCCTGCTCCCAGTGTCACCATCATTCCCCCAGTATACCCCAGCCTGGCCCAAATGTCACTCCCATTCCCCTGGTATACCCCAGCCCGGTCCCAGTGTCACCTTCATTCCCTCCAGTATACCCCAGCCTGCTCCCACTGTGATCCCATTCCACCCAGTACATCTCAGCCTGGTCCCAGTATGACCCCTAATTCCTTCCAGTATGCCCCAGCCCAGTCCCAGTGTCACCTTCATTCCCTCCAGTATACCCCAGCCTTCTCCCATTGTGACCCCCATTCCCACCAGTACATCCCAGCCTGGTCCCAGTATGAACCTCATTCCTTCCAGTATACCTCAGTATGAACCCCATTCCTTCCAGTATGCCCCAGCATACCACCCCCAGTGCCACCCCCATTCCCCCACTCCCCCCACACCCCACCCTGGGGTGACACCCGAGCCACCAAGGACCCAAACCCAGTTGGGGCGAGCACGGCGGCGGCGTGATGAGCCGGTCCCATGCCCGGGGTGGCCGGTGGCCGCGGTGGCCGTGCCCACCCTGACACGGTGCCGCAGGCTTCAACCCGCGCTGGGAGGAGACGCTGACCTTCCAGCTGCAGGCACCCGAGCTGGCGCTGGTGCGCTTCGTGGTGGAGGACCACGACAGCACCTCCTGCAACGACTTCGTGGGGCAGTTCACCCTGCCCCTGGCCAGCATGCGGGAAGGTGGGTGGGCGCCCGCGCCCCGCTGCCGGGGTTTGGGGGGGAACGGCCCCGCGCCGCCCGCTCAGCCTGGCTCTGTCCCCAGGGTATCGCCACATCCACCTGCTCTCCAAGGACGGGGCGTCCCTGTCCCCCGCCACGCTCTTTGTGCACGTTAAATGTAAGCGCCTGTGAGGTCCCCGTGGCTGCGGCGGGGGGGACGCCGCGTCCCTGGCCCGTGCCGCACATGGGATCGACGCGCCCCTGCGTGGGGCTGGGCACTCGCCCGCGCCGTGGATGCCCCACTCCCTGCACGGGGCGCAGGGACGGGCTGGGGACACCGCTCGCTCGTGTGGGGGACAGGGTGCCAGCTGGCCAGGGTGACAGCAGGGCGGGTTGGGGTCCCTGTGGGATTAGGGGACCCTGTCTGTGTCCCACGGTGCCACCCCATCTGCACACCCCGCCCTTCCCCTCTCTGGCTGTGACCACATGGGGACAGGGACGCTGTGACAGCCAGGACAGGGTGGCCAGGCCACCACCAGCCCAGCACAGCTCTGGGGGCACGATGAGTGACAGCAACCCCCCCGCAAACATCACCAGCCCCAGCCATGCTTGATCCCGGCCCCTTGGGCTGCGGGGGTGGTGACTGCCACCACAAGGTCCCCAAGGGGACCTTGCCACTGCCACCACAGCCGTGGTATCGAACCTCCGCTTGGTTCAGCGCCGAACGCAGGGCCAGCCGCGTTCGGACCTGTGCTCGAGTACTGGCGATGGTCAAAGATCTATACCCGGCTGTCAAGCGAGTCGAATAAAGGTTTATTGTAACAGAGCCTGCCCGACGTCCTTGTCACCTGCTGGCATCTGCAAGGGTGGCTTTGGTGGCCACAGGGAGCAGGAGGAGATGGTGGGAGCCCCATTTCCTGATGTCCTCCCCAACACTGGGAGCTGGTCGGAGCCACGTTTTGCACGCCCCGTGGTCCCACAGCCCCAAAAAGCCCCATGGCTCCTGGCTCCACTGCCCTCATGGTTGGTGTCCCCGTCACCACTGCGGGGTGGCCCCCAGCTCCGCGGGGAGCAGGAGGGGACTCAGAGGTGCTTGCATAGGTGACACAGGACCCTGGGCACCGGGCTGCAGCAGCGCTGGCAGCGGGGACGTGGTGGCTCCCGGTCCGCCACCGAAGCCAAACCGGCCCAGGCTGGGGTGGGCAAACAGACGCCCACGGGGCAGGGACGTGCCACGGGGCACAACAGCCACAGCGCGCGGGGGGACAAGGACACTGGGAGTGCATAGATGGGCGCTGGCTTTGCGTGCAGCTTTGGAAACCTTTGGCGTGGAGATCGAGAGCATCTCGGAGCGATGGCAACAGGCGGGCTGAGGGTACCGGGGAGCAGAGACAAACCGCGGGGCTGCACCATCGTGCCGTGGTGACAGCGCAGCCACCGCCGGCCACCAGCAGCACGGGGACAGGCAGCCTGCCCTGCTCCTTCCCCACTCCGAGTCCCAGTGCCCGCGGCGTTTCCTGGAAGAGGCACCGCCGAGCTTCGCAGCAGGGCTGGGGTTGGCAGCAAGCTTCTCAGGCGTTGGTTTTCAAAGACGTCTTAATGGGATAGAGGGTTTCCGTGGAAGAAAACATTCCCTTCGCCTCTGAGGCTCCTGCAGCACACGATGATGAGCCTGGTGGAAGAGGCACTGGGGTGGTTGAAGGCTGACCCCCCGGGGAAGGCTGACGGCACGTCGCAGGGCAATCAGTGGCGTGCGCGTTGCATTTCAGCGATTCAGAAAACCAGCGTGGACAGCGCAGCAGCCAAGCGGGGCACCTCGAGGTGCGGCAGCGGAGACGCAGCAGGCACCGTGCGGCCCTGGTGCCACCTGGGGCGGCAGAGGGGGAGCACCCCGGAGTTCAAGCAGAGCTGGGTGCACAGGACATGCTCCGACAGTGGCAAGGATCCGGGTCCCCCTAGGTCTTTGGGAGTTGCTGCTTCTCGGTTCAGCGCTTGCCCCGTTGAGCAGAGAGGTTTTGAGTCTCCGAGGCTGGGGAGAAGGGACAAGGCATTGCTTGCACAAATAGCCCTTAAAAACAAATATCGAGGTGTTCCCAGGACTGCAGGGAGGGACGGCACCATCCTTGCACTTGTGGCAGAGCTGGGCCGGCAAGGACCGAGTTTAACAGAGGAGGGAGCGGATGGAAAACGGCCGAGCACGGGGACAGAGCCGCAGGAGAGCGCTCCAGCCCTGCCACGGCACCGCGCCGCTCCCGGCCCAGTGCTCCGCCGTGTGGGTGCCGAAGCGGTGGGTGCGCTTCAGGAGGAACCACCTTGCTCGTCTGCTGGGGCGGGATGCGCGCAGCTCTGCGCAGGGAAAAGCCCGGCACGCCAAGCCTCCACCTCCATCAACCCGGCTTCTCGTCGAGAAAAGTCAGGGTCCAGCGACCAGGTGGTGACCTTCCGCAGATGAATGCGCTCGTGTCAGTTTGGAACAGGAAAGATTTAAAATATATATAATATATACTTTTATTATTCACCCGTTAACTCCATTATACGCCAATCATGAGCTAGTTTCAGCAGTTACATTCCCTTGACCACGTCTTTACGAGGATGCAATTAAATCAAAACAAAGGAGACCACTGCCGGCACTGGGGGAGCCGTGGCCAGCACTGCGTGACACAGTCGTTAAAATCAGCCGGTGTCTGCGTGGCTGGTTCGCTTCCACCGCTCCGCACGCGGCTCCGGTTTTGGCAGAAGCAGCGAGGGCAGCCCCTCTGCTGGGCCAGGCTCCTCCGCGGCGCTGCGCTCTCCTCGTTGGGTTCGCTTACTGCAACACCAGTCCGACCTGGGGAGCCAACGGAGGAGATGCAGGTCAGGAAGCGCCCGAGCACGAGCGGCTTCAGCCCCAGACCCGGCTCCGGTCGGACGCAGCTCCCTCGCCACGCCTGCTGGGAGGGCTCTGCTCCGTTCGCTACCGGCGCTAGGATATTCGGCTCTGGGATATATCACGCCTGCGTGACAAGCCCGGATAGTTTGCGAGAGCGAGGACGGCACAGAGCCGTACAAAGCGCAGAGCTCCAGGGCTCCAGCAGCTGGGGTGATTAGATTTGCTAGTCAAGGTTATCTCTGAGCTAATGACAATAGATTTGGGAGAAGCTGCTTCCTGACAGGTCCCTCTGCAGGCAGCTGGCGCGCTGGGTGCTCCCTGGCCGCCGCAGGATGGACGTGCTGGTGGCTGTCCCAGGGATGTGCCTGCAGCGCAGGGACGGGCTCAGCCCCAGGCTCCAAACCCATCAGCGCTCTCGGCGAGGGGAGGAGTTGCTTAAGCCCCCCAGCAACCTCCGAGAGCTCTTCAGAAGGCTCAGCGACAGAGCAAAGCTGCTTTGAAGAGTGTGGATTTGTAACCTGCGGGTGCAGCGTGACTCAGAACCGCTGGGACAGCAACCCAGACGCCTCAGCTGGAGAAGGCCACAGAAACACTTAATTCCACGCATTAGTCAGCCTGTCGGACCTCACACCTCTGGCTACCTGTCTGCAGGGCTCTCCTGCTTCCTGGGTGGCAGAGACAGAAACTGGCTTCACCAGCTCTGCAAACGGAATCAGAGCCCAGAGAGTGCCTGAAGCATTCATCAGCCGTCGCGATGCAGCACGGACACGAGTGCTGCACAGTGGGGCAGCTGCTGGCTCTCTAGCACCGGCCTCTCCACGGCTGTGAACGGGACGGATGCCGAACCACAATGCCTTCAGGGTGGAGACGCTGCCTAAAATGGCCCAGGGCAGGCATGAAGCCTACGGGCACGGCTACAAGCACCTGCAAGTGCTCGGAGTGGTGGGGTGGGGAGCAGGCTGCTGGCCCCGGGGGCACCGTGGCACCCACGCTGTGGGTGACCACGCTTGCAGAGCCCCCCATCATCATCGTGGGGTCCTGCACAGCACGACCCGACGGCTCTCAGGAGCGCCTGTTCTCTCCAGGGGGCTCTCGTTCATCGTGTCCCTCCGTGCCATGCCACGACAGACTGACACACAGGCTCCAGGGCTGCGCGAGGACACCTGGCCCTGCGTGGGCTCACGGGGCACAGCAACCACCTGCAGGCTATGGACAGGTGACTGCTGCAACCACCGGTGTTACGTCTGTTAACTTGCAGCCCTTTGCCCCTTCACAGCCATAATTCCCCGTCTCCTCTCTGTACCTTGCCTCCTTGCACGGAGGTCAAAAGTGCAGACGTGTGTGGGGTTAAGGACCCTGAACCACTGGTGCTGCACCAGTGCAAACGTAAAATGGGCCTGGGGAGATGGGTGCTCTTCCCCAAGGACACCTCGGTGCAGACACACTGGGGATGGTGGAGAGGAGCGCGTGGTGTCACGAGACTCGTGTTACTGAGTGCAGCTTTGCACCGGACAGCGGCTGGCCTGGGAGCAGGCGTGTGTGAGGGCAAACCCTTGTGCTCGCACGGCGAGGACGTGGCAGCCCGCGGGCAGGATCCCAAGGATCCCTGCAAGGCGAAGAGGCAGCGCCCAGCACCGGCAGCCTGTTCATCTCCCTTGGGGCTCCCTGGGGACGAGACCCCGTCCCGCACGCTGGCTGGACCCCACGAGGCACTCACCTTCTCTGGTGCCATGCTGGGACACTTCCAATTGTACAGGTAATACTGCAGGTTCCCGTCCCCGATCCCAAACTTCAGCTTCTCCAGGAAGGTTTTGTTTTCCATGAGATCCAGTGCATTGAAGACGTCGAATCCTTTCTGCAGAGGCAAGACAAGGCCATCAGCCCGGCCTGCTTACACGCTGGGCAGCATTCCTCCTCCGTGTGTGCTGCCTGCCCCCTCTCTGGCCCAGCTCTGCACCCCCAGAAGGAGGGAGTGAGGGTGCTGGGGATGAGCGTGGCACTGTGTGCCAAGTTATACCTGTATATATCGCCATATATCTGCAGATATCAGATATATCGTATATATCTGTAGATATATGGCAATATGGTTTGCTCTAAGAACCGAGTGGGCACCCTGAGCTCAGCTCAGCGCCGGCTGCGTGCCCTAACCTGGCAGGCTCAGGCTATTTGGGTTGCAGACCCTGCGGGATTTGGCTTTGCACAGCCCTGGGGGGGACGTACAAGCCCTACCCCACTGCCAGCCCTCCCCACAAACCCAGGAGCAGCCAGGCGAGAGGAGATGCTCGTGGGGAGCCGCCCGGTGCCCCACGGCCCCGCTCCCGACCTGCCCGGCCCCGCCACACTGCTCCGCCAGTGCTCACCGACTTGGCGAGGATGAGAGCATCGCTCATGAGGTCAATGAGAGGTGTCTTGGTGTGAACGTTGTAGAAGGAGTAAGCAGCTTTCAGACTCTTGTGAGTTGGGTGGTTCATGATGGTGGAGGGCAGCGTGTAGAAGCTCAGGAAGTCTGTCACCTCCCCTTGGGCGCTCTAAAAACCGAAAGTGACACCTCTGTGACACCGCAGCACGTCAGAGACACATTAAAGCCTGCTTAGAGCCTCTGAGGGGCTTTGCCAGTGTCACTGTGCACATGTTGGCGCCACCGAGAGCTCCCTGCGAGCAGGCGTGGGGCAGCCCGGGATGGAAAGGCACCACCCTGCAGCAGCTCCCACCTCCCACTCTCCTCCCAAGGGAGCAGCCCAGGAACCCCCCGCCCCGGTCCTGTTCCTGCTCCCTCACCTCTACCACAAAGGTGTCGATGATGTTCTCCTGAGGTAAGAACCAGTGCTCCACCTCCTCTCGGCTCATGATGGGTGTCAGGTGGAAATGCTTCAGGTACTCGGTCAACAGCTTGTGCACTGCAGAGATATCTTTCTGCTCCATTGGCCGCAAGCCGGGAGTCTTGGGAGTCTACAAGAAGCAGGACAGATCATTTGCACTGCTTGTACGGCGGCTTTCACTTCCCCAGGACTCTCAGCTGCCTCAGACACGCAGCACGGAGATGCTCTGTGCTGAGATCAGCCCACCTGCAGTCCCACAGCCCCTGCCGAGCCCTCTCCCCCTCCAGGCACTAACGACACAAGATCTCTGCTTCCCTCCAGGTCTCTGCTCCCGAGCACAGCGGGGACGGGCTGGGAGAGGTGCCCCGGGCATGGCGGGGTGCTGCACGGAGCTGGCGTTATTTCTCATTGGACTCAATTCCTGCTCTAGGGTTGGGATTGCTCAGCAAAGCCCAAATGAAGCGGCGCGGGCTGTTTCTGGGTCTGGGTTTCTGCACGAAAAGTAGCCACAAAACAGCAGCTGCTGCCTTTGCTGACACGGGAGGCAGCAGACAGGAGCCATGTGCTGCCCAGCACTGAACCAGCGTTCTCCAAATGAGGCGAGCAGCTCTGACCGACAGAAGGAAGCAAACAAGGTCAGGGAAGGTGGTGGCAATTTTAATGCTTTGTTTTTCTTTTCTCCCATATCCAGCTGGGGAACTTCCCCAGCAGGACAACTGCAGTGACAGAACCGATCAGTTTGACTGAAGAATGAGGGACTAACCCAATTCAAGGTCACTCCGAGGCTGTGTTTGGACAGATGAAGGCTGTCATATCTGCATTCTTGTTTTACTAGGACGACAGGATATGGCTCACCATGAAATAAAAGATCACAGGGTCCTCTAGTTGCAAGAATTTGCCCTTAAAATGCAGGTACCCAGGCAAGATAAATAAAAATTAAATAAAGCCCAGTGGCTTGACAAAGCCATTTACGACATGAAAGAAACCCCAGTTCTCCAGGAAGAGGGCTGAACCTCAGCTGAGGTGGTTGTGTGCCTGATTCAGAGCCTCATCCCTTGCTCAGCAAGGAGAAACTCACGAGCTCTGCCTCCGCAGCTCACAGCCCTGCTGGCACCCACCTCGGGCAACCGGTAAAGCTTCATGGTACGTTGCATAGTCATGTTCCTGCTCAGGTGGGAGAATTTGACCTCGATGAGTTTCCGAGGATTCAGGGAGCGGTGCCAGTACCTGCAGAAACACACTCGCTGTGGGAGACTTGTTCTTGGACAGCGGCAGGCTGCGAGAGCACAAGGTTCTCGTAGCTGCCATCAGAGGGCAAGCGAGAACGTTGCGACAGCTCACCAAGGGGCTCTCGCAGGCCAGGAGCTCCCGCAGAGCAAAACAAGGGCGGCCTGAAGAGCACGTGCTACAGACTCCGCTGCCTTGTGATAAATGAGCAGCTTAAGCAAAGCTGCTGGACTTAATCCCTGAAGGACACCACGGGGAGGAGACACCTGGGCTGGAGCTGATCTGTCCTGCCCTGGGGAATCCCACACCT
The DNA here is from genome assembly GCF_040182565.1 of Anser cygnoides. Classification (NCBI taxonomy): domain Eukaryota; kingdom Metazoa; phylum Chordata; class Aves; order Anseriformes; family Anatidae; genus Anser; species Anser cygnoides. The sequence goes on from NC_089894.1 coordinate 3,486,015, forward strand.
GTAAGTGCAGCTGTCCTGGTGCTCTGCAGCACGCCATGGAGGGATCCCAGCACGGGAAGGCCTGCAGAGGTTTTCACTAGCCCTAAATCTTTTCGGAGAACTGGAGACACTCACCTGCAAGTCCCCACAGGCTTCGGCAGCACCACTCCCGCTGTGTAAACAGCCTGAAATATTCCCTCCAGATGAACCCGCCGCGTGATCTCACGGATCAGAACTGGAGCCACTCGTTTTGAGCGCAACTTTTTGTGGACGCACAGGAAGTTTATCTCCACCATCTTCTTCTCTCTTGGGAAAGAAACAACGCATAGCATGAAACCCAACTGCCCTGACCTGGGAGGATCAGTCCAATGCCCTGGGCAATTTACTTCCAGCTTCTTCAAGGCACAGAGGACTCAAAGCCCCAGGGAAGGCCAAGGGGCAAGGTCTGGCTTTGGAGAACTCTCCTTCAAGCTATTGCCCAAGATTTTCCCAGGAAATAGTCTCCATCCAGCCACGGAGGATTTCTGTAAGCCAGAGCTCTAAGCTGACCTCACTCGCTGGTGAGCCAATATCCCCCTTCGTGGCTCTCAGCTCCAAGACATCCTTGCACAGAACTTTGCTGCCCATCTTACACATTCCCCACCTTCTCCTCCAAGCAGCAAAGCATCTCCATGGCTGAACAGCGTAGAGCCAGCTCAGTCAGACTTCCTGGGCACTCCTGGGAATGTCATCAAGGGCCGGGATGAGAAATTCAACTGAGCAGCACTTACGTGTCATAGATGTGGATTGTGGCTGGAATTGCGCTGATAAAGCCGACCAGCTTCTTGCTGGAGACAACTCGGACACCGCAGTGCCACTGGGGCAACCAGCCTGGGGGACGCAGGGCCCTGGAAAAGAGGCGGTGGTCACGTCCCACCCGAGGTCCCCCGTGCACCTACTTCTGCCTCCTGCCTCCCTGCCTGCCCTGGGACGCTCTGAGTCCTGCTCCAGGCCACCGAGAGCCGTGGGTGTGCAGGCAGGAGGACGAGAGGTGACCACGGTGTCACAGGGCAGGAAGGCTGGGATCCAGGGACATTCCTGCACTCTGCGGCCGAGGCCAGTTCTCACTGGCGACACGGGAGCAAATCTGTGTTCCTCGATTCATGAACACCCTGAGGAAACAGCAGCTCAGCTGTAACAGGTCTCCAAGTGTTATTGCTGGCAGCATTACTTGGCAGTCACCTTCATCCTACAGCTCTGGGTCACTGGGAAGCTCCTCAGCTACCAGGATTTTTGCAGCACTCGAGGGACGAAAACAAAGAGGAAAAAAAAAACAGTTTGGGGCTCCTGTATCTCAAAGAAGCCAGAAGCAGGCAGGGCTGGGTGAAATCCCTCTCGCAGGGTACCTGGGACGCAGCTCCCAGACAGACGTGTGTGGTGACAGATGGGAAAAGAAGATTTTGGAAGGAGGTGAGAAGGGATGAGCAAAGGCAGCTGCAGTGCTATCACCGGGATCAAGCTCGCTAGCATCCAACACCCTCTGCTCCACGGTGGCAGTGCCACTCACCACAGCAGGAACTCGGGAGAGTAGTCGAAGCGGAACATGTTGTCGTCGTCTTCCACATAGTTCTCGTTGAGAAGCGTGTACAGCTCTTTCAGCTAGAGCAGGAGAGATTGAGCAGGTCAAGCGAGTCGGTCACCCATCGCCCCCCCCAGCTGCCCTGAAATGGGGCCCAAACACTTTTTGTGCGGCTGCAGAAACGGAGTTCTCGTTCTTCCCCATGAAGACACCAGGCAAACGTGGCCAGTGTGGGACGAGAGCTAAGTGCGCGCTGGGGGGAAGTCAGACCCACCCAGCTCTAAGGAGATGCTGAGATGGAGATGTTGGAGTGGTGGAAGGTATGTGCAGCAGTCCAAGCACTGAACTGCTCACCATGTTCCAGAGACGCCCACCCAGCGAGTGCGTGAGGGGACCTTAGCAATGTTTATAAATACCCGAAGTGTGGGAGACGGAGGGATTTGGCCAACCCCTTTTCAGTGGTTTGTGGGGACGGGACAAGGGGCAGAGGCCACAAAATGAAGCACAGGAAGTTCCGCACCAACATGTGAAAAAAATCCTTCACGGTGAGGGTGACGGAGCACTGGAACAGGCTGCCCAGGGAGGTTGTGGAGTCTCCTTCTCTGGAGATATTCATTCAAGGCCCATCTGGATGCCTGCCTGGGCAACCTGCTCTAGGGAACCTGCTTTGGCAGGGGGTTGGACCCGCTGATCTCTGGAGGTCCCTTCCAACCCCTGCGATTCTGTGATTCTGTGTGCCGAGCCACCTCTACTCACCACGCCTCTATCCCCAAGGTCCAGGGCGTCCCAGGTGAAGCCTTGGGGCAAGGTGTATGGCTCCTGGCGGATGTTGTCTTTGTCTGGTTCAACGGGACCGTGGGTGTTCACCACTTCTCCTGCGAGAGAGAGCAGGGAGCCATGAAGACGCCCTCTGCTCTTTGAGATCAAGTCTCCATGACACTCGTCTGACCAACAAGCCTCGCTTCCACAGCCTGGTCTCTCACCCTCGCTGCCGGTATTTCACCCGTCCATTTTGGGACGTGCCACGTGTTCAACACAACGTGGGCAGAGAATCAAACCCGCTCTTTCAAGGGCAATGGCAGAGCAAAGCAGGCAGCGGAGAGGAAGCGACCGAACTGATCAGAGCTTCAAGGCCACGGCGACATCGGCCGTGCCCGTGAAAGACACCGTGGTGCTCCAGCCCGCCTGCCTTCTCGCCCTGCAGCAGAGGAGCTCTACGCAGAGCTGTAAACACTCTGTGCTCATGCGCTGAGGATCCCACAGGCTTGCTCTTCGCAGACTGAGCCAGCCCAGCCTTTCTTAGCCGAGCACAACTTCAGCCTTCAGCCAGGCAAAGCAACCACAAGAGCACGGCCTTCCCCTTCTCCAAGCCCCAGCACCAGCCGGCAGTTTCCCATGATCTGCTCCTCCTTCCCCGCAGCCTTGGACGGTGGCTCTCTCCCTGCCAGCTCTGGCCCCTGCCATTTGGCAAGCATCAGGGCTCCCTTCCCACTGCGCTTAACTGAGAGCTGCCGCGAACAGGACAACTTTTGTTCAAAAACACTGACTCCTGAAGCGCTCGATTCAGCCAAGAGGTGTTGGTTAAAGCACCAGCTTTTTCAGAGATGTCAACACGGCTCTGCAAACAGCAGCATCGCTTGAGTGCTGCCAAGAGAAGCACACCCCACTGATTAGGAATTCCCTTAAAAAGGGATTTGAAAAGGTTTCCAGGCAATGGGGAGGCAAACAAAACCCAGAGCAAGAACTGCCCCCATCACAGCCGAAACAGGACAGGTTCCTGAAACGCTCACCCACAGCAGTGCCCTCTGTTTTGAGTAGGTGCTGAACGACTCTGAAATCCGGCCCCAAAATGCTGCAGCACTTTTGCTACCAGACCCTAAATAGCCTCGTGCACCTAACGCTGCGTGCCAAAGTGCTCCTGACCCAGTGCCAAGAGACACAGCGTGACCGCCAACCAGAGCGCGGCCAGCAACAGGCTGCGCTGGGCCTGTGTTGCGCCTCTTCTTCTCCACCCGTTTCAAGAAATGAAATCTTTTTGAAATTTCCTCCATCAGGGTTTACCGAGGCAGAAGTGATGTTTGCCACGTCAGGATCCTCTGGTGAAAGGGGCAAACACAAGGTCAGACTTTGCTGCCTCAGTAACCCCGTGCCCAGGGTATCTCACAATGGTTTTCCCAGCACGAGCACAAAGAGGGACCAAAGCTGAGTGTCACTTCCAGCAAACGGTCCTCTGAGAGCAAACAAAGCCTCAGACTGGTGCTGACAACATGAAAAGGGAATCGGTCGTGGCGTTTGCAGCAAGAGGGGCCGGACACAGCCGTGTGAAGTTTGTACAGCTAATTGCAGCCACAATAAGCTTTGGGGAAATCTGGACACCGTGGGCTTGGACCCGTTCATTAGTTCTCTGAAGCCCTGCATGGATTTTGCTGGGAGATGCAGGGGGGGAAAGAACAAGCAGAATGATCCCGGGCGCCACAGGAGCGCTGCAGATTTGCTCCAATTAGTTCGGGAACGAGCTTTCCAGCAAGGCAGCTCTGCGGCAGCCCGCCCCTCTCTGTGCATCTCTCTTCCTTGCAGGTCTGCTCAGCCGCTAAGCGCTCCTGCCATGCCGAGAAACACCTCGTTACCGACAGCAAATCACTCTGACACACGCTGACAGAATCGAGGGCGGACTGGAGAAAGGGCTGGAGCAAGTACTAGAGGCGGGAGGCGCGGGCTGGCTGCTGGCAGGGGGAGGAGGGCTCGGGAGCTGGGATTCCCCAAACTGGGACGCGCACCGCAGCTTGGAGGTGCTGGTGCTCGCCGTGTCTGTCCCCCCCTCTCCAAGCCTGGGACTTGGTAAGAGGAAGACTAGCAACACTTTGTGTGAAACTCAGCCACAAAGGGCTCGGAAGATCCATTTTAAGGCTAAGGAATGAGATTGAGGGATCCCAAATGGAGGAGGCACCAAACCAGACGTCTGAGGTGGCTGCTTGTCCTCCTGCCCCCCCAGCCGTGCGTGCGGCCCTCCTGCAGCAGGCTCTGCAGGTGGGGGATCAGTGCTGTTAATGCTTTCAAAGCCCAGACACAGCAGTGAGGGGCCATCCAAGGACTCACTCGCTGGCCACGAACCCTCACAGCTCCCACGAGGGCTTCTTCGGACAGCCCGGGGACCACAAGGCTGGACCACGGGGCACAGCAGGGCGAGGGGCTGCACGTACCTAGCTTGGGCACCGGCTGCGTGTCCCAGAACTGGTAGCTGCGCTTGCTGGCTTCCTCCATGGTTTTGGCAGGGCCCTGGCCTACAGAGAAGAGCTCGATGGCTTTTTGAATCTCCTGGATCCTCTCAGCAGGCAAAGAGTTGACCTGAGGGTAGAAAAGGGAGATGAGAGGACAAAATGAGTACGCAGAGCAAGCAGGTCTGGGTTTCAGCTCCTCGCATGGGGAAACTGGGGCTGACCCTGCCTTGGCGCGCTGCCAGGAAGGGGAGATGAGGTTCCCTTTCCAGCCTACGTCTTCTCATAACCCCCTACCAGATGGACAAACCCTTTTAGGAGCCACCTGCCACGCACCTAAACCTAGCTTCTAGGTACCCCTGGGGCAAAGGGGACAGAAGACTAACCGCCTTAGAACGCGTGACGCTTGGGGAAGGAAGGTGTTGCGAGCGCACAGAGCAAACGCCTCTGCCTCACAGCCATGCAGCCACCCTGGGCCAACCCCCACGCGGCGTTTGGGCTTTCTGCGCTGTCTCTTCTCTCACTGCTTCAACCCGTGACTCCCACGTGAGTCACTGGGCACTGCGGGCCAGGACAACACGCAGCGAGGCTGCGAGGCGCGGCGCGGACGAAGGACGCGCTCCTCTTCCTCCTCCCCACCCGGAGCTTCAGCAGCTGAAGTCGCGACCCCAGCTCCTCGCTGATTCCCCGGGGAGGAAAGTCGGAAACCCTCAGAAAGCCCGAGGTAACGCTCTGCACAGGCAGACAGACAAAATATTAGAAATATTTGGCTGATGGGGGTGCCGCCCCGGCAGGGACAAACCGTGCATGCCCCGAGCTCCCTCCCGAGGCGCCGAGCCCAGGGCACAGCCGAGAGGAGCAAGCCAGCCCCTGCTGTGCCCCCGCTGCTGTTCTTATGTTAATTAAGCAAAAATCAACAACATCCGCCGGCGGCCAAGGAGGAGGAAAATGCGCTCCTTGTGCCGGCCGCGGGCAGGAGAGGAAGCTGGCAGGCGGCGGCCGGGCTCGGTGGCACAGAGCGGCGCTTCCCGGCCCTCCCCAGCTCATCTGGGGAAGGACGAAGTCGGAGGCGCCGGTCTGACCCCTTTCCTGCACCCGGCTTCGACAGCCACTGAAGGACCGCATTCACCCCGCGGCCCTCCCCAAACACCTCCCGCGGCGCTGGGAATTCCCATGCGCCAAGCCAGGCCGGGGAATTAAAGCTTCAGGTTTTTTTTTGAACAGCCAAGTGGCCGAATACAACAGGCAGCGTCAGCGCTGGGAGGCTCCTTCCTCGCCCTAAGCCACGTGGGAGAGGTTTGGGATGCTCTCGGCCACCGGGAAGGGGTCGCTCACCTTCACTGGCTGGTCCTGAGCCTGCTCAGGTTGGTCTCCTCCTTTCTCTTTCTTCCGTTTTGGTTTCTTTTTCTTCTTTTTGGCTCCGCTGTCGTTCGCTGGACTCAAGCCACTAGGGAACAAAAGAAACATCATTGCAGCCTTTTACGTTTATTTTTAAAGGACACTTACACGGTCTCTGAAGCTCTATAAAGAAAATAAAGGCTCCCTGTTCTGAATCCAAGCAAGCCGCCAGGAGAGGAGGACACCGTGCACGAGGGGTGCAGCCACAAGCACTGTGCCCTGGATCCCTTGAGCCCAGCTCTTGCTCGACGAGCTCCCAAAATGGGACGGGCAGGAACATCTCCCAGCCCGCGGGTTTGCTCGGCTGCCCGGCTCCGTGCGGGTCCTGCAGCAGGTCCAGCCCCGGGATCAGGCACTGCAGCAGGTCCTGGCTGAGCCCCACGGGGGGACCGTGGCCGAGGAGGCTGCAGCAAACTTCCCCCCACGTGCAGGGGCGATGAGCTACGGAGATGGGCGGTGGTTAAACTGGGAAATTATTTTATTGTAAGACCGGGGCTGGAAAAAAGAGCCAGGGCAACAAATTCTCTTCGGGAGCAGAGGGTGGGAAGCGCTCAGGCCAGGGCACTGTGGCTCTCTCCAGGGATTTGGGGCAGTCCCCGGCCGCGCAGCCAGCAACTGCCCCAAAGCCCCAGGTGTGAGCCCCTGCCCTGTGCAGGGCGCGGAGCCGGGCTCCCCGTGCCCGCAGCCAGGCCGGTGGCAACCCGACGTCGCGTGGGGACAAAGCCCGGGGGAGGCGCCCGGGTGGGAACTCGCCGGTCGAAACAGCTGCAGAGGGACCGAGCCGAAGCCACATCGCCCGCAGAAGAGGGTGGCACAGAGCGGGGGCACCGGCACCCAGCGGGCTCCGCTGATCCACGTGCCCCGGGTCTGCCCCTCTCCCCTGGCCCTACTGAGTTTGGCTAAAAAGCGACCGTCCCGTTGCCTTTTCCATTTTCACGAAGGACACCAAAGCCCTCGAGCGGAGCTGGAAAACCAACCCACACGGAAAATCCTCGCTGAGGACCGCGGAGGCTTCCCGGAGAACTTCAGCCCCCTCACGTGCCCTGGGGCTCCTGCCTCCCCGCCACCCCCGGGAGGTCTCCGGGCCACCCTCCCGTCCCCACCTGCCTGGGGACGCCCCGTGCGCGTCGCGGGCTTCGGCTCGTGGCAAACCTGGAGGCACCAACGGTCGAGAGCAAGCAGAAGAGCTACCTCTGGGACTCGACCCCCGTGCTCTCCCAGCTCGGCGCAGGCAGCAGCAGGCGAGGAGCTGGAATTTCTCCTCCCTTCCCTCGGGCTGGCTGAGGCTGGCTCCGGGTGCCCCTGGCCCGAGCCCTGCCCCAGCAGGGCCACCCGGAGCGGGGTGCCCAGCCCCTGGCCTCCTGGGGAGAGGTTCCAGCTGGAGAAACCCCGCAGCTGATGCCCAGAGATCTCTCCACATACGTGGACACGTCCTCGGTGGGAGGACGTCGAGCAGCTCCCCTGTCCGTTAGCAGCTCCCCCAGGCACAAAGCCCCACCTGGCGGCACAGATCATCACAAGGGACGTGCGGCGGCCTTCAGCACGCTGCCCTGCCCTCGGTGTCCCTCGAAGCACGCCTCAGCCGACCCGCTCCTCCTTCCTCTTCTCTCCCCAGCTCTTCGCGCACGTCTCCAGGGACCCAGCCCAGCACGTTTCTCGCCCTGCGGATCTGAGGCTGCCTCCTCCTTGCAGCCCCAGCACGCCCGCAGCGCTGAGCTGGCCCGGCGGCGGATGGAGACCCTCCGGAGCAGTGGAAACTCCCCCAGTGCGGCTTCCCCCGGGGCGCCTCAACGACTTTACCAAGCAGCAGATAGCGGTGAACAGGGCGGAGCAGAGAAAGGGAAGAAGAAACACGCTGGAAAGCATGCTGGAGCAGCATCCAACTATTTCTCTCGGAAAGGCCAGGAAAAGGAGAGAGCCAGGCGGGGGAATAAGGCTTAAAAAAACCCTGGACGGAGCAGCAGGGGAGCTTCGAAAGCAGGGGAAAGGGGACCGAGAGCGGTGCTTTGGTGGTGAAACAGCCAGAGCCGGGCGCAGAGCTGCCTGCTGACAGCGAGGCTGCTCGCGTTGAGCGCCGCAGAAACCCGATGTAATGTGGAGCCATCGCCCCGGCGAGGCAGCGACCTGTGGCCCGAGGACGTCTCTGCGCCACCGAGCAGCGCCCGGGGCCGGGCTTTCTTCGCACGACTGCAGACGGCGTTTCCCCGGGGGACGATTCCTGCGCACCGGGATCCTCCGCGCCCGGGCTTTTCCACGTTCCCCTGACGCCGCGAGGCCCCGCGGGCCTGCTCCCCGTCCTCCTCGTGTCCTGGCGTCGCGCTGCTCCTGCGGCACGGCGACCGGGCCTGAGGCTGACGGGAGCCGGGTGCTCGGCGGCTGCCGCCGAGGTCCCGGTGAAACACCAAACCTAACGCCACCGCGACCCGCTCCCGGAGCTCGGCACCTCCCGGACCGCTCCGGCAGCTCGGCTGTGTGCAGGGCAAGTGCCGGTGTGGAGAGCGAGAGGCGCCGGTGGCGCTACCCGCACGGAGACGGGCAGCGTCGGCTCGCGAGCACGCGGAGCCATCAGCCGCCCAGGGCCGCTCGCTGCCTCGCTCGGCCAAAGGCAGCTCGCTCAGCGCCCTCGTGCTCCGCAGGAGCGTTTCGAACGCCTGCTCCGGCAGCTGAGGAGAAAAAATCGGCTCTTCCCTCTGCAGAGGTGGGCGGTCGGGGGCCGTGCGCAGTGGTCCCCGCAGGGCGCGCCTCACCTCTCCTCCTGGCGAGGGGAAGGGGCTTTGCCTTTGCCCCGGGAGCGTGCGGCCTGACACGACAGCGAAAGTAATTACAGCAAAGCGGCCCTGACACGGCTATCGATCTCGGTGACAGACGCGTGACGGGTTTTTTAACTCCCCGCACAGCCCCCGGCGGCGCAGGGAGGTGCTGGCGGAGGGGGAAGGACGGCGCCGTCCCTGCGCAGCGCCCCCGGGGCGGCTGCACCCGGGTCCTGAGCCGGAGAGACGAAAGAAGCCGACCACCGTGCGGACCGCCAGAGCCGCAGTAAATACATTCAGCTGATTTCTGACCCGTTCCGATACCCCGGGCAGTGGAAGGGGGTGTGCGAGCGCATCCCAGTGCCAAGGGAGACGGGTGCGCTTTCCCCGGTGAGCGGTGCTGCCGCGCTAACCCCTCACGTCGGGGCGCCGCGGGGGTCGGAGGCGACAGACAAAACCCTCCTGCCTCCTCCGCTCCCGCCCGCCCGTCCCTGCGCGTGCGGCCGGCGTCGCCTCGCTTCATAAAGCAGAGCTGCCAGGTCCGAACTCCCCTGCTAATGAGCTGAGCCCAGGACGATATCGCTTTACCGACACGGCGGGCTTTCAGGTAAAAGCGGGGAGAAAATCCTCCCTGATCTATGAGCAAAGCTGTCGTGACCAGGAAGAAATCAGGGCGGACTGAAGCCCCGCCAGCTTACCCTCGGCAACGCTCGGGGGCAATTTCCATTTTCAAGTCCATTTAGTAAACCAAACGCCCTCCTCTTTACCCGCCGGGGGCCCCGCTCCAGGGTCCCCAGTCCCTTCTGGCACCCCCCGGACCCCACCACGCCCTGCGGCGGCGCCCGCTGCGGGTGCCCGGGGCCCGAGCTGCGACAGCCCCGAGTCCCCGCTAACGGCGCGATGCAAGGCGCCGAGCAGCGCGTGCGGACGCCGTCCTCCCCTGCCACCTGCCGAGGAGCAGATAACCGTCAGCCCCGGGCGGCTCTGCACGAAGCCCGCGGCGCTCCCAGCCTTTCTCCGCTCCTATCTCCTTTCTCACCCGAGCTGCTCTGGCAGATAAAGTGGGTGGAGGAGGGCCCGCCGGCCGCGTTAGGAGCTATCTATCCCGCCCCGACTTGCCAAGCACCTGCGGGATCTCTCCTGGGGGGCTCCGCCACCCCCTGAGCACGGAACGCGGTTGCTCGGTGCTTCGGGCGAGGCGCCTCTGACGCCATTTCCATCGCCTCTCCCCGCGCCCACCTTCCCCCAGGGGACGGCTCCTCCGGTCAGAGGAAAAGGAGCCCCAATTACTTTCTGCACAGCAGTTCAGACTCACGGCCCGAGCTCTCTCCAAAATTGGCCCTCGGAAGCCCCTCGCTTAACTTCACCCGGCTCGGGGCCGCTGCCCCGTGCAGCCCCGCTGGAAGCCGGCCAACGTCAGGTGCGCCGGGAAGGCGCTTGCGCTGCGTTTCCGCGGCTGAAAGCTTTCTTCTGTCCCGCAGCGCGAGGGAAGCCCGAGGGGGAAGAGCTCAGCGCTCAGCCAAGCCCTCTGACCGTGCTCGGGCTGCCCGCAGCCCCCTCGGCTCCCAAAACCCAGCAGAAGCTGAGTGGCGAGGGGGGGGCTTTGAGACCGGGGCTGGGGCTATTTGCTGTTGCGTGGGCGCTGCCGCGATCAGGGCCAGATCTTCTTCCCTCGCACGGACCGAGACGTCGTGCTCGTGCTCTCAGCCTGCTTCACACCCCGCCTAAGAGAGCGAAGGGGTCCAAGCTCTGCCGGCTGTGCCTCCGAAACCAAGCCGGAAACGCCAGCTTTGCTCCATGCCGTAAGTCTGCAATTCCTCCCAGGCACGGCCTCGCAACCAGCAAGGAGGCGGGCGAGGAGCAGCGTCTGCCCCGCGTTTAGACGCCGGCGAATCCCCCCGGCAAACCCGCGGCTAATCGGGCGCAGCCGCACGCGGGTAATCCCCTTAGGCTGCGGGGCAGAGGCAGGGCTGGAGCAGGAGGGAGGCCGCCCGGACGGCGGGGACGGCACGGAGCGGGCCGCGGGGACGCACAGGGCGCAACGGCGCGCGCCGAACTCTCGGCGCCCGGGCAGGCTGATCGTCCTCCCGTGGGGAAAGCAGGGGAAGCGAGGGCGAAACCAGGGCTCCGCAGGGCCGTTTACCCACGAGCAGAGCCATGCAAAGCCGGCAAACGAGGCTGAGGCTTCGGATCTGGAGCAGCCGCGAACGCAACGCCCCTTTCGCGCGCAGGAAATTAGGACGAATACGAAAGCGCGAGCCTGTGCTGGAAAATAAACCCGGTCGGCTTCGCCAGAGCTGTGCAGCCACTTCCCAGCGCTGACACGGGCCCGGGGCGGAGGAAAACTCAATTCCTCTTTCCTGTCCTTAAAAGGAAAGGAAGTGTTGCTCTTGCTCTGCGATATTTTCGTGTTTTTAAATCCCAGAGCCAAGATCTGGCGACTCTCGGCACGAACTGGGCACTGCCAGGGGCAGGACTCCAAGCAGCACTCTGCGAACCCGCCCGGGAAATTCCGGCTGAAATCAGAGCTCCCCGTCCCCTGCTGTCCCCGTGGGCCGGGGACAGCGTTCGCCCCGTACCAGAAACACGTCTACACCTCGGCGCAACGGGGCGATAGGAAATCCACAGGACTGACAGGCGTCAGGAAAGCAAACCACAGCCTCTCCTGCTTGGCCTTTTCTTCCCCCGCGCAGCTCCGCGGCCAGAAGCCTCGGTGGGGGACGCACTTGCTCGCGAGCGCCCAAGTCCTCCTGGCTATCAGCAGCCCCGCCGTTTTAAGGTTATTTCCCAAGTTATCGGAGCTGGGAACTCCGCAAGCGTATTTGTTACGGGGACTGCCAGCTTTGTGGTGCTCCAGCCCCAGCCCCAGCAGGGGCAGGAAGCTGCACCTTAACTCCCCGGGCTCGCAGGGGGCGCGATGCCCGCAGCGGGGCGCGACGAGCGCTCCACCACACCTCTTCCTGGCAAAGAGCAGCCTGAACAGCCGGACTGGGGGAAATAACGGCGAGAAAGCTCATCCAGCAATAGTGATTAAGCACCGTGTCTCCTCTCTGCTTGGATCTGGTTTCCGCAAACCTAATCACGTCAGGGGGAAAGAAAAGAAAAATCTTCCCAAGCACGGCTAAACCTATTAAACCGAGACACGGTGCCACACCCGGGAGGCAAATAAAATACAAATGCACATCTGTGCTGTCATAAAGAAGGCCCCGGTAATATTTCTTGGGTGACCTTTTATTAACTTCGGTTACCGGACAGATGACATCAGCTGCTGACGGGGAGAGAAAAGCTCCTCGGCCAGCGGGGCCGGGCGAGCGGCGGGAGCGGGGCAGAGGCACGAAACCCTCTGGAAGCGTGCGGCGAAGCTTCGGGGCGGCGCTGTGCCCGCTGCCTACGGGGCAGGCGCGGGGACGCCGCCTCCCCTGCACGCCACGTGCGCCTCGAGGCAGCTCGGCGCCTCGCGCGGCGCCGCGGGCACGGCCTTGGGGTCTCCCGGCTCCCCTGCTCCTGGCTGCGTGAGCCCCTCACCGCTTGGCTCGGCCCCCGGCCAGCTGCCTCCGGCTGCCCCCCACGCCCCAGCCCCTGGGCAAAGCCCTGGGCGCTGCCCCGGGGCCACGGGGGGCACGCGGGTGACGAGGGGCACAGGGTGCCGCGGGGACGGCAGCGCGAGGCCACGGGATGGCGGTGGCACCGCCGCAGGGTGACAACCTGCAGGCCCCGGTGTGGCACTGGGTGATACAGCGATGATGGGGGGGGGCGGGGAGGACCGGGGGGGGGCTGTGGTGGGGAAAGGGGGAAACGGGATGGCACCACTCCGGGACCGGCACTCGGCTGAGGGCGGCCCCGAGGCTCCCCAGCCCGGGTCCCGTCTCCCATCCAGGCCACGGACGCGGCCGGACCTGCTTAGCTTCGGGACACGCTCCCGCAACGGGAGTGAATGGGAGCCCGACGGCCCGCCCCTCCCTCGGCGCGATCGACAGGCAGCTCGGCCAATCGCAGCGCGCGGCGCTAACCGCTGGCCAATCAGCGCGAGCGCGGGGCGGGGCACCGCTCACTTCCCGGCCGCTGCCCGCCTCAATGGGCCCGGCGGCCGCCGCGGCGGGCGGCCCGGCCGCCGCTCACCCCCGGTTCGAGCCGCGCTCCGCCTCGTTCTCGCAGTCGCTGCAGTGCTCGCGGTCGTTCTCCTCCGCCGGCGGCCGCTGAGGCCTCGCCGGCGGCCGCCTCGCTGCTGTCTCACTGTCGTCCGCCATCTTGAAACGGGGCCTCGGCGGCTGCCGCGCCCCCGCAACAACACGCGCCGCGATTGGGCGGCGGGCCGCGGGGTATGCCGGGACTCGTAGTCCGTGCGGGCAGGCGGGGCCGGGGCCGGGCGGAGGCTGGAACTACAACTCCCGTAAGCCTTCGCGGGGCTGCGGGGGGGTGGGGGGCGAGCGCGGCGGAGGAGGCCACCCGGTGCCCGTCTGGTTACCGCGGCGGCGGGGAGCCCCTTCCTCCGTCCCCTCCGCCGCCCGTCCCTCGTGAGGGGCTGCCCGCCCGCTTCCTTCCTGACGGGGCGGAGCGGAGCCAATAAGCGCGGCGCCGATTGGCTGGGAGAGGGACGGCGCTTGGGGACAGCCAATGGGCGTGCGGGACAGTGCGGTGCGAGTGAAGCCGCGCAGGGGGGCAGCGGGTGAGGGAACGGGGGGCGCGGGGCTGGGAGCGGGGCGGGCGGGGGCGCTGAGGGGAGCCCTCGCGGCAGGGCGCTCACAGAAGGAGGCGCCCCCTGTGGCTGCTCCGTCCCTCCCCCGGCTGCCCTCTCGGCCTGCCTCCCGGTCGAGTTGCCTGGCGGAGGCCAGAAGCGTCCCGGAACCGGGGAATTTGGGGCAGAAACCGGTGATTCTGGCGCCTGCCTGCAAACACCCGCGGGAGCGGGGCGGCGGCTGCCCGCGTGTGCGGTTCAGTTCTCGGTACACGTTTATGCTCGGCGCCCTGCAGCGTATAGCCGCGCAGTGTCCGCCGAAGGCCTGCTCCGCTCCTCGAGCTGCGCCAGCCCTGCGCGCTGCCTCAGGGGGTGTACGAAATCCTGCCAGAAAGGGCTGGCCCTTACCCCGCCGTGGCGCAGGGGCGGTGAGGGTCCGACCCTCTGTCACAGCGCGCCCGCTGCGGCGCAGGGGAGGGCTCCCCGTGGGGCCTGGGTCCTCGCGTGGCAACAAAGCCCGGGGTTTACGTCAGCCTCTCGCAAGGCACTGCCGTGTATCGTAAATGCCCTTTCTGATTCCCTTTGAATTCCCCCTCGTTGCTGCTGGAGTTAACCCCATCCGTTTGCCTGGCTCCTTGGAAGGGAAAGGAGCACGCGGTGCTGGTGTGCGCTGGCGTCGGCTCCCGGCAGCCACGGAGCGAAGCCGCTTTGCGACGCTGCTGGCAGGTGCTGCTGGCTTCCTTGCTTTGCTCCGACTCCTGGTTTTTCCCTCTGCAGAATTGCCTCCAGCTGCCGCAGAACACGTCCAGCCCCTTTGGTGGACCTGGGTCCTCTTCGTAGGACCAAGTCGTGACAAAGGTGTTTTTTTCGAGCAGCGTGGGAGCAGCGCTGCGTTCTTGGGATGATCCGCCCATCCTCGGCAGCCCTGCACAGCCACAATCCTGCCTTTAGCGTGGTCCCAACAGCCTTTTGTGGGGGCCCACGTGGGCAGTAGGTACCTGGTAGCCGTGTTCTGAGTTCTTGGAGCTGGTGCTGAGGTGTACGGAGAGAGGAGTGACACAGGAGCCAGGTTAGGCAGAACAGGGGCTGCCGTTGGGGTTGGGGCAGGTGGCTCTCCAGGAGGGGTGGCGGGAGCTGGATTTCCTTCGTCTGGCCAAGAGGAGGCCGAGGGGTGTCCGAGGGCAGCCGGCGACTCCCGGAGGGGTGCTGCCAAAGACGCGGAGCCAATTCCTGCTCAGTGGCACCAGCTGGGAGCACCAGCCACCGCTGGGGCTTGGGAGGCCCAGGCTGGGCACGAGAGCTCCTGGCCGGTGAGGGCGTCGCGGCCCTGGACGAGGTGCCGTGAGGCTGCGGGCTCTGCCCTTGGGGGCTTGCAGGGCTCGGCTGCACCAGTGAGAGCTGCTCGGGGTGAGCAGGGTGGTCGTAGGGTCCCCCCCCCCCCCCGGCCTTGAGGCTGTCGCAAGCCCAGGCTGTGTGTTTAGTGCCGCCCTTGTGAGTGGACAGACACGAGCCCGATACACGGAGCCGTGCTGCCGAAGACGGTGCTGGCTTCCAGGTAACGTGGGGCTGGGATTTACTCCCTGGCTGCCGCGCTTTGCGTCCCAATTATGTCGGAGGCAGCTCATCTCCTCTTACGGCCCATCTGTTGAGATCAAGCAGCGCCCTCGCTGTCAGCCCTTGTGTCTGTGGGCTGAGATGTTGGGTAAGTTCTTCCCGTTTGTCACTGATTATGGGTCTCCCTCGGCAGCCCCACCGGAGATCTCAGTGTCCTGCGATTTGGGGTGCTGGGGGTGAGGCTGTGGCTCGATGCGCGGGCGCTAAATGGGAGCAATCCCAGCGAGTCACGGGGAGCTGCAGGTAGCCTGGGTGCAGGAGCTTACAGCTGGCTCAAACCACACATCCCGAATTCGCGGGGCCCGGGGAAGCCTCGTTTAACCCGGCTGTTTTTCAGCCCCTGAAGCAGGGGCGCCCTGCGCAGAGGGGTGCCAGGCGTGTAATAAGGTCTCGGCGCCTCCCTGGAAGCGTGTGACTGAGCTCTGAATGGAGTCGCCTGTTCGGTGTAAGCGTGTGGTGCGCACAGCGTGAACACAGCAGCCGTGGCCTGGCGCGTTCTCAGCTCTCTCTTTCTGTTTCAGAGCACGATGTTCCTGGTCGGACTCTCGGGTGGAATCGCGTCGGGGAAGAGCACGGTCGTGGCCGTACTCCGGGAACTGGGCTGTGCCGTGATTGATGCCGATGTTATTGCCAGAGAGGGTTAGTTGTGCATGGCTCATCTTTCTCCCCGAGGTTCCCCTGACGACTGGGATTGATGCGCGGTGAGGCGCAGACAGCAGAGGGTGCTCTGGGTACGTCAGACACCCGTTTCCCTCCGATTTCCCCGGTCGATGAGGATGTGCGGAGCGGCTGTCTCGGGGGATTGGAACTGGGATATATTTCTAATCAAAAAAAAGAAAAAAATCAGATCATGTCCTAATAAGAAATGCCCCGGGGACGTCTTGCCCTGAGTTTCCCTCTCCTGGAGCGCAGCGCAGTCAGCGCTCGCTGGCTTTGGAAGCCAACTCCTGGCGAAAGCGATGCGCTCCTCAGAGCGGGTTCCCTCGGCTGATCCGACTTCCTCAGCCCCAGGACACCCGCCCCAAACCTCGGTTATGTCAGGTGGGATCGCCGATGCTGGAGGAGGATTCCCCTCTGTGCTGGGCGTTGCTTTCTTCTTAACACAAAGATCGATCCGCAGAATTATTTGTGCCTGAACGTGCTCAGAAAAAGCGGCTACGAATCTCTCAGATCAGAGGGAATTCGCTCTGCGCTTCCGCCCGGCACACCTGCATCTTGCTGCTCTGTTCGCCTTGCTACAGCGAAGACCCAGAAACCCAGACCTGTCGCACCGGTGGGCCTGGAGCAGAGCCCGCTCTCGCCAGGTGTGACGTGGGGCGAGCCGTCAGTGCCCCCCGAGACGCCGGGGAGAGCAGCGCTCGCTTCCGCGGGGCCCGCTCATTCTGTATGCGCGAGGTCTCGGGTCTGCAGCGGAGGAGTGGTGCAGGTTGTGTCACGGAAACGCCCGCGCCGTGCTGCTCGTCGAGGAACTTACCTCGTAGCCCCTCAAAGCTGTGACGCTGCCACGTCTTATTGCACCGTCATTCCCCTCGAGGTGTGGAAAATTTGCTAGAGGTGCTAAAAGCCCTCAGAGACCATAGGCAAACGCCACAGATACGCGGTGTCTGTGTTCTGCCAGTCACTTCCTTTTCCTCCGATTCCCTTTTTAGATGTCTGTTTACTACACGGATTTCACCCATACCGAAACTGCCTCCATGTGAAACTCCGACGGAGAAAGAAATTGGTCCTAAGGGCTTTTATTAGGTTGCCCTGAGGTTACAACCTGTGGCAACGTTCCTGGGTTTTTGAGAGAAAATTATATACAGGCTGTTGTTCTCTGTGGTTAGCCCCAGCTTGATCTTAATTATGTTTTTATTATTTCATCCTTTTCGCTGGCGATTTTGATGGCTCAAAAATCCCGTGTTTCTGTAATGTCAGAGTCCCTGCAAATACCTGTTGGGAACGGATCTCTAGAAGGTTTCTGTTCGTGCTTGCAATGAATTTGGTGACTGAGGCTAATGACAGTGGGGGGAAAAAAAACCCTTAGTAACAGCCAGAGCCAACCGCCAGCGTGCAGCCAGGCTGCGTTCACCTCGTGTGAAGTTTCAGCTGAAGGAAACCAATCTCTTTAAGATCCCCCCCGCTCAAATCCTCGCCCTGCCCGCGGTGGGAACAGGCTCGTCCCTGCTGTGACAGCGAGTCCCTC
The DNA here is from genome assembly GCF_040182565.1 of Anser cygnoides. Taxonomy (NCBI): domain Eukaryota; kingdom Metazoa; phylum Chordata; class Aves; order Anseriformes; family Anatidae; genus Anser; species Anser cygnoides. Next base: position 3,503,389 of record NC_089894.1, read on the forward strand.
GCCCGGCCTGCTGACCCCTAACCCGGGTCGTGGCGCTGAATTAATGCCTGCAGGGCGCTTCGATCTCGCGGCTGTCAGACCTCGGAGGCACCTTGGGCTGGCGGTTCTGCGGACGGGGTTCGTGCAGCACCGCTGCCAGGTGGCTGCGAGGCTGCGGCGCCGAGCCGCGCCGGTCTGGGCTCGGCGCGCGCTGGCAGCCAGATGCGCTCTCTGCCGAGGAGAACGAGCGCGGTTATTTAATGAACAAAACCCATTTGAGGCCGATCGCTGATGCAAACGCTGGCTGTGCCGCAGAATTGTCTCTAACCTCCGGCTGTTTAATGTTATCAGTGGTGCAGCCCCGCTTGAAGGCCTACCAGCAGATAGTGCGCTGCTTCGGCACCGGCATCCTCTTGGAGAGCGGCGAGATAAATCGCGAGGCTCTAGGAAACATTATCTTCTCCCACCCGGAGAAACGGCAGCTGCTGAACGCCATCACCCACCCCGAGATCCAGAAGGAGATGCTGAAGCAGGTCTTGAAGTACTTTGTGCTGGGTAAGAGACCGGGCCGCGCGGCGGCCGGCCCCGCTCGCTCTGGCTTCGGTGTTCAGGTGGGGAGAGGGATGGGGAAGGAGAAGGGAGCGGCGCTGAGGGACGGCCGTTGCGCTCTGCCGCCCGCGGCCTTTAGCGCTGGCGCTTGGAGGATTCGCTCCTGCCCTTCCTGCCTTTCATTGCTGCCCTTCGCGTCCTTCTTCTGTGGTGTAAAGTGCATCTGGAGGGCCTGAGCGAAGCATTGTGAGGCCTCTTCTGAGATTACGTGCTGGATAATGCCATACCTTCCGAAATGGCCAAATGTTATCCCCCGCTCCCGGCCTCTCTGGGCTTCGATGAAAGCTGCGAAGCGCTTTTAGTCCCGATAAGGTGAGAAATGGGCTGACAGCTGTGGTTTCCAAAGTCCCCCCTTCTTCCCCTGATAAATATAACAAATACAGCTGTCAAACTTGGTCTAATCAAATGCCAGATAAGATCACCAGCTGTTTTGGAGGGCTCCGTGTAGACAGAAGGATGGCTTAATAGAGTCAGACTGGTTCTGCGGAGCTTATCAAAGCTGAGCCGTCTGACAGCTGAATGGGCCCGCGCTGGGGCTCCGCGGGGCCCCGCTCCCTGGGGCCGAGGAGGAGGAAGGGGGGGGAGCCCCGGGCAGGGAAGCTGGGAGCTAAACCGTGCTGGAGTTTCGAACCCAGGCCGCGGATGCAGAAGGAAGACACTGTCCTGCCCCTTGGCGAGAGCGCTGCGTGTGTTCGGCAGGCTGCTTTGTCCTCATTAGTCAGGCTTTAATGATTTGGGATAGCTGGATGCTGTCTCCGAGGATTGCTTTGTAAGGAAAGCGCTATTGATCAAGCCATAGGGCAGCAAGAAGTCTCTCTGTCTAGAGATGCTGGTAAAATGGTGGTTTGCTGGATGATTACGCCTTTGTCAAGGCTTTCGCTGCCGCGGGCAGGTCGGTTCGGGAGCGCTGGCTTGGTTTGTGAAGCCGAGACCCCGGCGAAGCTGGAGATGTCCCCGTGGCCAGCTGCGTCCGAGCAAACGACCCGGGGAAGCGAGGGCCCTGGCACACGGCTTTCCCCTGCCCTCACCAGCTCGTCCAGGCTGTGCGGCACCGCCCCAACCGCCCCAAAAGCTGCTGTAGGAGCTTGGGTTCCTGCAGGCGGGGGAGCAGAGGCACACGGAGAGGTTGGGGTCGGCTGCAGGGCCCCGGAGGGTGGAGGCTCACGGTGACGGACTCTTCCACCAGCTGCCCCTCGTGCTCGCAGCACCAGAGATGGAGGGGAGGGGATTTAAAGTTCGCCTGCTCCATCCAGCCCCGAGGCAGGCTCAGCTCTCCTCTGCCCACGGTGTCCCTGCTGTCCCCGGCCGTCCCCGTGGCTCAGTGCAGAAGGAAGCCCGGCGCTTGGTGCCTCTGGCACTTTTCATGCCCAGCCCGGTCCCGGGGTGCAGCCAGGAGGGGTTTTGGGGCTGTACGCGTGGTTTGGGGGTGTTTTAAAGAACCTCGGCCATGTTCGGTCAGATATTTGAGAGCCTGGCAAAGGGCGTGCAGCCGGCATCAGAGGGACCCTGGTGTGAGGTCTCCGGCCCTGGGGCTGTACCCGAGGCACGCGCCCGTTTCAGCTGCGAGAGGTTTGCAAGGATTTCCTCGCTCCCCTTGGGAAAAGCGGGGCTGCTTAGCTAAAGCTTTCCAGAAGGGGAGAAAACTAAGCTGAGAAATGAACTGGGAAGCCTCGGCTTAAAAGTCTGTAGCCTGGCAGAGACTTGGAGAGCCGAAAGAGAGAGGAGCAAATTGTGCTGTGGGCACTGCTCCCCGGGAGAGGCCGGCAAAGGCGCTGAGGCTGCCGCTCTTGCCAGCAACGCACAGGCGCTTTCATTTGAGCTTCTTGTTTCAGCTCCTCATTATATTTCTGCAGCTTCACCTTTGGTCTGAGATCATCCAGGTTAGGGTTGTTGTTTTTTTTTTTTTTTCTTTTTTTTTTGCTGTGGAAGCTCGGAATTGAACCGTTTCCTCCCTCCGAGAGGGAGGAGGGCAGGCGCGCTCTGCTCTTCCCTGCGGAGCAGCTGTAAAGCTCGAGCAGCTGTGGCTGCGCTGCACGTGCGGAGCGAGGGCTTTGGGAACTGCGAGTGAGACTGTTCCTTTTGGCGGGGGCTGTCGTTTCTGCAGGCTACCGCTATGTGATCCTCGACATCCCCCTGCTCTTTGAGACCAACAGGCTGACGAAGTTTATGAAGCACACGGTCTTGGTTTACTGGTAAGTGCCACGCGAGCCACGAGAGGCCCAGGACGCTGCCGCCTCTCTCGGAGGCTGGGGGGAGCTGTCCCATCCCTCCCCTGCCCCCCGGTGCGGATTTGGCCACAGCCTCAGCATGGAGCCGTGCCGTACGCCGCCTCTGCTCTGTAAGCGCAAGAAGCAGCACCTTCCTTCATCCTAGCGGAGGAGTGCCGGAGTCTTCCTACCGAGGTTTCTCTGAAACCTGGCACCGGCGTCATGGCAGTTGCTGTCCCTGGGCCTCGCGCGAGCTGTGCCCTGTCGGCCGGGGCAGGCTTTCGGGCACCACCCTGCTCTTATGGGCCAGGGGAATGCCAGAACCACAGCCCGCCTGGGCAGCGGGGTGGCAGTTGCCGTGCTCGGTCCGCGACGAAGCAGGGCACACCTCTCTCCTATACCCCGGCCATTTCCCCTCGTGCCCAAGACAGACCCCGTCAGCACACGGGGCCGGCCGCGGACCCCTTTTCCCTCCCGTGCCCCTGTCTCAGCGCCGCCTTCCCGCCCCGGCAGCGACCCGCAGACTCAGCTGTCGCGGCTGATGAAGAGGAACGGGCTGTGCCAGGCCGAGGCCGAAGCCCGCATCGCCTCCCAGCTGCCGCTGGACGAGAAGCGCAAACTGGCGAGCCACGTCATCGACAACTCCGGGGACCGCGAGAGCACGCGCCGGCAGGTCCTGAGGCTGCACGCCCGGCTGGAGGATTCCCTGGACTTCCTCTGGGCACGGCTGGCGGTGGGAGCGGCTGTGGCTGGCCTTGGAGGGCTGGTGTACCTCCTCCTCCAGCACTTCCTCTCTTAAATCACCTTTTTTAGGGGCATTTTTTTTTTGTCTTTGAAGGGCCTGGATTTCCAGGTTTGAAAAGGGCAGCGAAAGGCCACCTGTTTTAATGAGCTTTGCCAGCTGAATGCAGACAGGGGGTGAGGCGTCTCCTCGCAGCCTTCCCAAGGTGAATACGAGTTTTCTTCCAGCACCGTCTCCCGTCTCCTTTCATTAAGTTCCAGCTCAGGTAGTTGCCCACCAGCTGTCTGTGGGGCGGGATGGCTGCCCCTGGAGGGGACGAGGCCCTTGTTTTCCCCCTTGTGGGCCTCAATGGTGGGACTTAGCCTGCAGTGAAGTCAGGCACTTCAGTGTCCCCTGGGGCAGTCCTGGGGGCTCTCAGGTCCTGAGGCCGCTACCAGGTGTCCCCAGGTTGGTCCCCTCCTAGTGCACAGCCCCAGCTAATCAGAATTTCGGTGTGGGATTTCCCCTTATTTCATATTAAATGTGTCCACGCGCATGGGATAGGTGCTCAGCTGCCTGCTCGTGGTCCCTCCTGCCCCATATTTCTGCAGCGTAAATAATCCCGTGGTCATTACTTGTGGGTCACCCCTGCCGAAGGGGGGTGATGCTGAGGGGCTGCTGCATCCCTGCAGGGGGCTGGGACCTGGGACCTGCCTCAGGAAACGCGATTGCTGCTGTTGGAGTTCGCCTTCAGCGGCTCCCTGGGGGGGGGAGAGCACGAGTCTGGGCAAAGCGGGTGCGGGTTCTTGGCGTTTGTTTTAATAAAGCACCGAACAGCAGACGGTTCCCCGAGGCTCTGAAATCTCTGGGCTGCGAGCGCTGCTCTTTCCTGGCCGGCTCCCAGGTTGTTCCTATGCCGGGGCACGGCTGCGCTCTGTAAAGTTCACCGCGTGCGAGCAAAGCTTATGAGTGCGCTCGTGCTTTCGTGATGCTGAGCCCGGTCCGGGTCCCAGGGAGCTCCACGGGCATCAGCCGCAGCGCCAGCTTCCTCGCCAGGCTCGGGGCTCGGCCCCACGCCTGAGCTCTGCAGCTCAGCTCTGGGCTCCAGGCCATGGCTCGGTGTTGGCTCGGGGACTTGGGGTGGTTTTCTGAGGCTGAGGTCGGTGCTTTGCCCCCGGGGAAGTCGTGTCCTGCTGCCGCCGGCGCATCTGGGTGGTTTTAGGACGTCTGGGTGTTTTGGGGGAAGGTGGGTGCTGAAGTGCTGGGGACTCGAGGCTCTTGCCCGCCCCTGCCTGCGCGCAGTGCTCTTTGGGCTCGCCCCAAGACCCTGCAGCGTGCTTGGGCTCTGATCCACCCCTCAGCTCAGGGGCACGGCACAGTAAGTCACTGTGCCCCGCTGTCCCCAGCGCCAGCCTCAGGCACGGGCACCTTTCCCAGCGTGTCCCAGACCCGCCCAGCCCGTGTGTGCCCTCGTTCCCCTGTCCCCAGCCCAGCACCTCGGCCCCCAAGCCCAGCGGGGTGCCCCGGGGCCTGGCTTGTTTGTGGGGCTCTGCTGGTCCCCGAGCCGCAGCCCTGCCACCGACGGCTGTGGGAGAGCGTCCCCAGGCTGGGGCACCTGGCCGGGGCACCCCGGCTCGTCGGGCAGCGCTGGGAGGAGCCGGTCACAAGCAATAACCTCCGACATGCCCCGCTCCGCACCCAGCCCCTCGCCTCCTTTTTAATGTGCCTTTAATTGCAGTGGTAACGTCGGGGCTGGGAGTCCCTCCCAGCAAGCCATAAATCAGGGCTGGAGCAGGACGGTCTAAGCCAGAGATAAGCACTGATTGCGCTCCTCCCTCCCGGCTCGCTGCCTCCGCGATAAATGGGGCTGCGATGAGGCCGGGGGGAGCGAGACCAGCACAGTAATCACATTTGGCGCTTCGTTCCTGCCCTGCTGACGTTTCCCAGCCGCTAATGAGTTTAGCAGGGCCGAGGGAAGGGGGATTTTCGGGGGACTGCGAGGCGCAGAGCTCCCCCGGCGCGGGCTGGTGGGAAGGGGCCGGGGGCGGCCGTGGTGCTGCGGGGGCTGAGCTGGGGTCGGGCCTGGTGCCCCCTCTTGGTGCGTGGAGAGGGCGTTTGGCACCCCTGGGGGGGGGCACCGAGCCCGGTGCTTGGCCTCAGCAGCAGCCCACCCGGTGGGCACCCAGCTGCTGCACCCCCTGCGGGCGCCCACCCGTGGTCCCCTCCTGCTGCGGGTGCCCCAGGACAGAGCTGTCCTCCCCCAGGTCCCGCGTCCCTTCCTGCAGCCCCTGCGCCACCCCGCCTGGGGGACGAGCCGCGAGGACGCCGCGTGTCCCCACCCCTGTCCCTCTCGGGGACAAATGTCCCCCTGCGCTCGGCGGTGGCCGCGCGGCTCAGCCCGCAGCCGGTGATGGTGACGGATGGCTCCGCTCTGCGGGCTGGCAGCGCTGCTCCGTGTCATCGACAGCTCAATCGATGGCCCTGGGGGGGGCCTGAAGGGCAGCGTGCATCCAGCCCGGGGACACGGCGCGGGCACGCTCAGCCTGCCCGAGCCCCGTGTGCCCGTCATGCTGCTGGCTCACCCCGGGGACCTGGCTCCACGCAGGCTCCCGTCACCCACGGGTCACCCCGGGGTGCTGCGGACCGGCGGGAGCCGCCACGACGGGGTGGGCAGGAGGTGGCCACGGGAGCTGGTGGTGGCCCAAAGGCACCGCACCGTGTCCCTGGCATCCTCCAGCCCGCGCGCTGAGGCCGGCCCAGCTCGCCGCGCCTCGCGCCATCGATCGCGCAGCGCCTGAGCAGCCGCTCGCCCCTGCCCTCCCGTCTCCTCTCGTCGGGCTCTGTTTGAGCAGGGAGCCCGGCGGGCTCGGCGCGCAGGCCAAATATTTGGCTGCTGCAAATTGGCGCCTGGATCAATTACGCTGCGGCTGGCGGGGGCCGGGGGCCACCCCCTCCCCGTGCGCCCCGTCCCGGTGCGTCCCCTCCTGGGGCACCACGAGCCGCACCGGGGGTCCCTGCCCGGGTGAGGGGCTTTGACTGTGCCCTGGGAGGGTTGGTCCCGGTGCTCCCATGCCATGGGGACAGGGTGGGAGGTGGGGACAGAGCGGTGTCCCCCCCGTGGGGACAGTCCCCGAGCGTGGGCTTGGTCTTGGCCCCAACGCCCAAGGGAGCAGCCCTCAGGGACAGGTGGAGTGTGCTGGGTGGTGGCACTGCATGGCACCAGTGTCAAGAGTGTCACCGTCGCTGCGTGGCCCCCAGTGTCACACGGCGTCACTGCATGGCCCCTGGGGTACGGCATGGTGTCGCTGTCACTGCGTGGCCCCCACGGTGTCGCGTGTTGTCACCATCACTGCACGGTCCCGCACGCGCCGGGTCCCGCACGGCCCCGAGGCACTGCGCAGCGTCACCGTGCCTCCCTGCTCCGTGGGGTGTCACCCGGCGTCACCGTCACCCGCGCAGTGCTCAGGGTGTCACTGTCACGGCTTGGCCACGGGGTGCCACACAGTGTCACTGCAGCTCCCATGGGTTGTCACACGGAGTCACCGTCAGTGCCCGGCGCAGGGGATGTCACGCCACGCTGTGTCACCGCATGGCCCACGGGTGTCACGCAGCGTCACCGTCACTGCCGTCCCGCGGTGTATCACACAGCGTCGCTGTCACTGCGTGGCCCACAGGCGTCACCCCGTGTTGCTGTCACTGCATGGCCCACGGGGTGTCACAGTGTCACTGTGCAGCGCAGGATATCCCCCACAGCCACTCCCCTGCACACCCCGCGGGCTGTCACCAGTGTCACTGCACGCCCCTGGGGTGCGCTACGCCCCGTCCCCGTCCCTGCCAGCCCTGGGGACAGCCTGGGGACAGGACAGCGTCCCCGTGACCGGCTGCCCAAGGGCACAGGGGGAGGAAGGTCCCCAGCAAATACCGGTCACCGCGTGACATCAGTCCCTGTGCCATGGGATGACGAGTCACCTCGGGGACACCGTGTCCACGTGCCCAGGGGACAGCGCTGCGGTGGCCAAGAGCTGCGAAGCTCCGGGCTCAAACCAGCAGCAGCCCCGACCCCGCTGTTCCCAGCCCCACCGGGGGGACACGTCCCCGTGGTCCCCGAGCCTGTCCCCTCTGCCCACCCCATCCCGTCCCCCGCTGCCAGGCCAGCAGTGATTTTCCATCAGTCACCGGCTGTCCCAATCAACCAGGCTCTAATTAAGTGTCGGTGTTGGCAGCCCTTAATTGCCAAGCAGTGGGAGGGTGGCGGCCCCGCTGTGCCCGCAGCCTGTGTAACGAGAGGCGGCGCGACGTGGCCGGGCTGGGGGCTGCCAGGAGGATGTGGTGCCCCCACCTCGCCCCCCAGCCACGACGGGGTCACCCCGCAGGACGAGGGACAGTGCCGGGCACGGGGCTGGGTGTGCTGCCACGTCCCCGTACCAGGCCTAAGCCAGCTGGCCAGCTAGCCCATCAGCCAGCCAGCTAGCCCCCAAAGTCAACCAACTAGCCTGCTGGCCAACTGACGAACTGGCTAGCCAACCAGCCTGTTGGTCAGCTGGCCAGCTAGCCAACCAGCCAGCCCCCTGGCCAGCTAGCCAACCAGCCGCCAACCATCCCACCATCTGGCCAGCCAGCCACCCGCCTACCCATCTACCAAGCAGCCGACCAGCTAGTTGGCCAGCCAGCTAGCCACTCGCCAGCTGGCCAGTGAGCTACCAGCCAGGCAGCCAAGCAGCCCCCTAGCCGTGTGGCTAGCAGGACAGCTGACTGGCCAGCTCTCTAGCAGAGCGTGCAACCAGCCAGCCAGCCAAAGAGCCATCCGTGCATCCAACTAGCCAGCTAGCCACCTGGCCACCAGCCATCTGGCCAAAGAGCCAGCCAGCGGTCAGTCAGCCTCCGGGTCGCCAGGCGGACAAGCAGCGCTGCCTGTGCAGTCGTGGCCCTGCCCCGTGCCTCAGTTTCCCTTGTTTCATCCCCCCAGAGCTCCACTGCAGTGCCCAGGCTCCGTGCCGTGTCTTCACAGGCATCACTAGGCTGGAAAACTCATTAACACCTTTGTTTAATCACCTCTGCCTCCTAGCAAGGCAGTCATGGGCCTTTTGTGCAAGGGGCGCGGTGTGACTGTGGGTGATGGCGCCCAGCGAGGGTGATGCACGCGCTCACCCGCGTTTGTGTGCGTGCATGGGCACGCGCCCACCCGTGGTCACACAGCCCTGCTTGCACAAGTGCAACCTAAACACGCCCATGCACACGCGTGCCCATCTGTGCATACATGCACACATCTGTACGCGCACGCACACACAGCTCCTCTCCCCCGCGTGTGCCACGCATGCGCCACACTCCGCTCTGCAGCACCGCCACGGTCCCTGGGCTCCGCGGCACCCCATGGAGATGGGGCTGGGGGCTGGGGGCTGGGGGCTGGGGGTTGGGTGCTGGGTGCCCCCCCCGTGCCACCCCACGTCCACAGCACCCCCACCGCATCCAGCATGCCACGTCAGCTCCTGAACCCGCTCGGCTGTCACGGGAGGGGAAACTGAGGCACGGAGCAGCTCCGACCCCACCACGCGGCCCCGGCACCGCCTGCCCTCTCCCTTCCCCAAATCCTCCCTAATGAGCTCCCGAGCGAGCGGCGGGGCCATGGCCGCCCACCGCCGCCCCGTGCCCCCGCGTCGTCCCCCGCGCCCCCCGAGCATCGACCGGGCCCCCCGCCGGCGGCGGCCCCTCTGAGCCCCCCGGCCGCCCACCTCCGCCTCATTATGCAGAGCAAACAGCCGTGGGCTCGGCTGCGCATCGATTCTGCGGGAGCTGCTGTTTGCTTAACCTTTGCAGAGAGCGGCGGCTGCTCGCGGCGAGCGGAGCCGCAGCCGCTGCCTCTCGGCTTTGTCCTTCTCCATCCTGCGCCCGCCAGCAGGGCCCTGCGAGGCTGGCTCCCGGCGCGCTCCTCCGAGGGGCTGCGGCGGCCACGTGTAGGGGGTGGGGATGGGGATGCGCTGGGGGCTCCATCATGGGTCACCCGGGACGTTGTCCCCACCCGCACGGCTCTGCGGGCACAGGGTGGTGCTCCCCGAGCTGGATCTGCAGGGACGTGGTGGCAGGGGTGGTGGCAGTGCCATGGGGACCTTGTGGTCCAGGATGGGGAGGTGGTGGCCAGGGTGGTGGCAATGCCATGGGGATGTGGTGGGTGGGATGGTGGCAGTGCCACGGGGACTTTGTAGTCCAGGGTGGGGATGTGGCCATGGTTGTGTTGTGGGGACATTGTGGCCCAGGGGTGGTGGCAGTGCCATGGGGACATGATGGCTCAGGGTTGCGGCAATGCCACAGGGACCTTGTGGTCCGGGGTGGGGACATGGCTGTGGTTGTGCTGTGGGGACGTCGTGGTGGCCCAGGGCGGCGAGGAGGGGTGGGGTGGTGGCCGTGCCATGGGGACACGGTGGCTCGGGGCGGTGAGGTGGCTCGGGGTGGCGGCCGTGGTGTGGGGACGTGATGCCCCAGGGCTGTGCCCCCGCCGTAGGCACACAGCAGGCAGGGACAGCGATGTCCCTTGTCCCTCGTCCCTCAGCATTAGGCGCGTGCCCTGATACGAGCGGGGGTGCACCACCGGGACCCTGCCGCGGCCACCCCATCCCTTTCCGCGTCCCTGTCCCCGTCCCCGTCCCCACGCAGAGCCCCGTGCCCACCCGCGGGAGCGCCGTGCCGGAGGGTGACTCACGTCGCCGTGGCCTCGCCGAGGCGTATTTTTAGGAGCTCATTAAAAAACGAAAAGAAAAGGGGGGGGGAGAAGGAGAAAAGAAAGGGGGAAGCGGCGGCGGAGCAGGACTTGTCCTTCCCCCGGTGACAGCTCGGAGGGGACACGGAGCCAGCACGGGGGGGCAGCACCCCAGCACCAAAATACCTACAAACCCCCAAAAGCCCCCAAAGGCAGCGCCTTGTTAAACCACCAGGAATAATTGCCTCCTCCTCGGGAGCTTCTTACGAAACATGATTTTTTTGCTTTCGGGGCATCTCCATCCTGCTCTCCGGCGAGCGGCGGCGCGGGTCGGAGCTGGCTAATTGATTCCTGCTCGCTGATTAAATTCGAGGCCCTTTGCGGGAGCAGCGGGGGGACGCGGGCACCGCTCCGGCGATCGATGGGCTGCCAGCAAGCCCCCACAGCCCCGCGCGGGGACGGTCCCCGCGTCCCCGGCTTCATTAGGGGGTTGGGCGTTGGTTTTGTCCCCAAAGTGTCCCCACGGAGAGGGGACAGGCACGGGCGCACCCCGCTGTGCCTCCCGTGGGTGCCCCCACCCGTGGGTGCCACCGGGGCTGATGCCACCGCTGCGCTGCCACCCGCCCCAGGCCACCGAGGCGGCCGAGCCCCGCGCGTCCCGGGGCTGCGGCGTCACTCGGGCGGGTGTCACCGGCAGCAACCCCGGGGGCTGCTCTGCTGCCACGGTCCCCGCGTCCTCGTCCCGCTCCCCGCCGCTGCGGTTGGGCCCCGGTGCCGGAGGCGGCTGTCACTTCCCATCGCGTCGCCGGCCGCTGCGGCCGCCCGAGATGCCAAGAGATGACGAGTGGGCTCGCGGCCCCCCAGCCCCCGGGTCCTCGGCACGAACGCGGGGTGACAAGCGGCAGAGCGGGGCCACCGAGCCCCGGGGCGCAGAGCGAGCTCTGCCGGGGGGCTTTGTCCCCGCTGTCACCGCCGTGGCCACGTGCACGCGTGCGCCCGCTCCCCCAGCAGCGCTCCGGTGCCATCTGCGGGGGGGGCGCACCCCTGTGGCACGGCCGGGTTGGGGACACCGTGCTCGGCCCTGCTGCCACCAGCGGTGACATCCCACCGCACGGCCCCACGTGGAGCTCCGTGTGGGGCCGGGTCGGGGTGAATGTGTGGGGCTGGGGGGGGACTTGGGGGTGATGGGGACATGGCAGTGGGACAGCGAGGACCAAGGTGACGCTGGAGCCCTGCCGAGGCAGGACAGGGAGGGACATCCGAGGGGTCACCGGGCACCCGCCCGCCTCGCGCCCCCCCAGCCCGGCGGCACGCCGTGGGGACGCGGGGACGTGGCCACCAGGGGGGATTGGGTTGGGGCTCGGGGCGCACAGCGCAGCGAGGCTGTCCCCAGGCGCCCTTCTGGGACAGGCACCCAAGGGACAGGCAGCGTGGCACCGCCGGGGTGCTGGGGCTCCTGCGGCCTGCGGCCCCCTTCCCAGCTGCTCCGTCCCTGGCTGCCTCTGTCCCTGCTGGGGACACCGCGGGTGGCCCTGGGGACATCCCCAGGTTTGGCCCCGGCGGCTGCGTCCCCGCTCCCCAGGGTGTCCCCGGGCCGTGGGTCCCAGGGGTGCGGGTGTCCTGCGGGGGGACAGCTCCGGACCCCGCGGGGCCACACGGGGCGGCCGGAGGGGACGCGGGGTGACACGGGTGGCCCCGGTGCGGGAGCCCTGGCAGTGTCCCCAGGGGGCTCTTGGGGGACCACGGGGCGGGGAGGGGACACGCGGGGCCGGGGGGGCTGGGACAGCCCGGGGGGGGGACACCGGGGGGGGGGGGCGTGGCGGAGGGGGCGTGGCCTCGAGGGGTGTGGCGGAGGGGGCGTGGCTCCCACCCGGTGCGCGGCAGGGAGGGGGCGTGTCTGAGGGGTTGGTGGGCGTGGCTAGGGAGCTAATGGGCGTGGTTATGGACGGAGGGGGCGTGGCTAGGGACGGAGGGGGCGTGGCTAGGGAGTTAGTGGGCGGGGCTAGGGACGGAGGGGGCGGGCTATGGGAATGGGCGGGGCTAGGGAGGGAACGGGCGTGTTCACCGCCGGGCTGGGCGTGCCCACAGCCGCTGGGGGCGTGTCCGTGGGCGGGAGGGGGCGTGTCCAGGGCGCGAGGTGGGCGTGGTCTCCCCGCAGGGGGCGTGGCTTCCCGGGAGGGGGCGTGTCCGGGGCGGGCGGGCGCGGGGCGCACCGGAGCCAGCGGAGCGGAGCGGAACGGAGCGGCCGCCGCCGAGCCCCGCCGCCGCCTCCCTGCCCGCCGCCGCCGCCGCCGCCCTGCCCGCCGCCGCCTCGCCCCCCCCCGCCGGCACCATTCCCCCCGGCGGGCGGCAGCGCGCCCCGGCCGGGCGGCGGCTCAGCCTCGGCCGCAAAACTTTGCTGGCGGCCGCGGCGGGCGTGGTGATGGTGCTGGTGCTGGTGGTGCTCATCCCGGTGCTGGTCAGCTCGGCGGGCGCCGACGGCCGCTACGAGATGCTGGGCACCTGCCGCATGGTCTGCGAGCCCTACGGCACCGCCGGGCCGCTGGGCGAGCGGGGCCCCCTCCCGCCGCCCTCCACCTTGGTGCAGGGTCCCCAGGGCAAACCGGGCCGGCCGGGCAAGCCGGGCCCGCCGGGCCCCCCCGGGGAACCGGGGCCGCCGGGGGCTGCGGGGCCGCCGGGGGCGCGGGGCGAGGCGGGGCGGCCGGGACCCCCCGGGCTGCCGGGGCCGGGGGCCACGGGGGCGGTGAGCACGGCCACGTACAGCACGGTGCCGCGCGTCGCCTTCTACGCCGGCCTCAAGAACCCGCACGAGGGCTACGAGATCCTCAAGTTCGACGACGTGGTCACCAACCTGGGCAACAGCTACGACGCCGCCTCGGGCAAGTTCACCTGCGCCATCCCCGGCACCTACTTCTTCACCTACCACGTCCTCATGCGCGGCGGCGACGGCACCAGCATGTGGGCCGACCTCTGCAAGAACGGCCAGGTAAGGGCCGGCCGCCGCGCCGGGCTGCGCGCTGCAGGGACCGGAGCTGCTGCCGCCTCCCTCGCCCTGCAGAAGGGCTCTGGGGCCTCCCCGGGGTGCCCTGACCTTCCCCCGGCCCTGGAGGTGCAGCCCGGCAGTGCCCTGCCCGCCTCCTGCTAGCAGCAGCGCGCTCCGGGTGCACCCTCGGGGTGCCCTGCCCTTCTCCCAGCCCCGGGGACGTGCTCTGCATCCCCCCTGGGGTGCCCTCTCCTTCTCCCAGCTCCGGGGATGCACTCCGGGAGCACCCTGAGGTGCCCCGTTTTCCTCTCCCACCCGGAGATGTGCCCTGGGTGCCCCCCCGGGGTGCTCTCTCCTCCTCCCAGCCCCACAAACAAGGCTCTGGATGCCCCATCCTTTTCGCAGCGCAGGAGATGTGCTCTGCCCGTGCACCCAGGGGGCCCCGATGTGCCCCAGGGGGTCCTCTGGGTCCTTTTCTTGGCCCTGCAGATGTGCCCTGCCATGCCTTCGGGGTGTCCTCGTGGTCTCCTGCCATGTCCCTGAGGTCCCTTGTCCTCCCCAGCCATGCCAGCATCCCCATGGACCATGCAGGCTGCCCTACCCTGGGGACTCCTCCGCAGGGACAGCATCTGCAGTGGCCTCGAGGGGGGCACCGAGCGGGCTGCGCAGCCCCTGCCCCGCATCCTGGGCACCACAACCCTGGAGCCGGGTCCGCAGCGCCCGGCACCTGTTTTGGGAGAGATGTCCCTATCTGCGGTCGGCTGCGCAGCCACGCACCCGTGGGACATCCTGCCTGCCCTGGGGACAGCCCCTGGGGCACCCTGGGCGACCCAAGGATGGGACTGGCTTCCTGGTGCTGGTGCCTCCCCCCGGTGCTGGTGGCCCCCCCATGCTGAAGGGCAGCTCGGGGTTTGGTGGTCCCTGCGTCACCCTTGAAGGGCATCTGCGCAATGGGGAGGGGGGGGCAGAGGCTGGCCCTGGCCCTGCCACCCCTGCCCTCCGGCAGCCCCCCCAGCCCTCTCCATCCCCAAATCCTCCAAATTCTGAGACGCCCCTGAGCACCATCCCCGAGGTTTTCGGGTGATGCCCGAAACGGCGCCTCTTCCCCCCGCCGTTCCCCCCACCCGCGACTCGAGGCGCAGATCCTCAGCCTTCGCTGGAGCCTTGGCTGTCACACTCGAAATGTCACCCGAGCTGAATTTCCTCCGGTGTCACCGTGGCGGCTGCGGCACGGTCGTGCTGCCGCGGCCGGGATCCATCCCCGGGGAAGGACGGGCAGGGAATCGCGGCAGTGCTGCCGCTCCCCCCGGCTCCTGCCCGCCGTTGCTTTTGCCGTTTTATCTTCCCCCCACGCGAAGCCCCGCTCCTGGCACCCTGATGCACTTCAGCGCGCACCCGAGTTTAAGCCTCCAGGCTGCCAGATTAAGCCTAGAGTGAGTTATGAACCCAAAATCATCCTCGGGCTGTGATCGCTGGGGAGCCGAGCACCCCCGGCACAGCCGCTGCGCTCCAGCGCTTCGCTCCGAGAAGCTTCGGGCTCGGCAGGGCAGGAGCCCCCAGCATCTTAACTTAGCTGCTGTGACCGAACAGTTGGATTTTTCTTTTAGTTGGTTTTTTTTTTTTTTCCCTCCCTTCGCTTGCACCTGCTTTTCGCAGCCCCGAACTGGGGGATCGCGGCGATGCCTGAGCGCACGGGGTGCTTTTCCCCGTGGCAACGACTCGGAGCATCACCCGCGTGGCGTCCCCTGCTCGCGGGGTGAGCATCTCCCACGGCACCTGGATGGCTTGTTCCTTCCCTAAGAAGCCCACGCAGCATTCGGGAACCCGACCCCCCCCCAAAACCGAGCTGGAAGGGGGGGGGGGGCACGACCACCCCATCCCTTTCTGCATCCTCGCCATTCAAAGCTTGGGGCACCGGGGCAAGCGCGAGCCTCTGGTGAACCGCGGGGCCCACGCGCCGTGGGCTTGTGCCGGCGCGGCGAGGTGCTAACAGATGCGTTTCCAGAAGCTACAAAGCCCCTGTCAAGAGTAAATAAAATCAGCCGGGCGTGCGCCTGCAATACAGCTTAATCATCATAACGGCGGTCCTCGTCGGGCGCCTGAATCGCAGCCATCTCCACGCGCCGGGTACTAATTACCAACAAGATATCACCGCTCAAATATTTATAAATAAGCAGCTCGGGAGGTGGCTGAGTGCTTTGGGCGGGAGGGAGGGCTGGCACGGGGCTGGAGTGGAGGGAGTTTAAAAAGGTACCAAAAAAAAACACGTATAAAAAAGCAGAGGAATTGGGCTTTGGGCTCTGGAAACACAGCCCTGCGGGAGCGAGGCGATGCTCAGCCGGCCCGGGGTGCGCAGGGATGAGGGGGCTGCACCCCGGGGGGGTCGGGGGGGCACCCACTGAGCACCCCTGGGCGCAGGGGCCGGGGGCACCGCGGTGCCTTTCGGGCTTTTGTTGCTGCCGGGGCTGCGTGGGGCGAGCCGGCGCCGGCAGCGTCCCCGCGGGAAGGCTGCAGATCACCAGATCACCCTCGGACTCCTCTGCAGTCCTCGTGCCCGGCTCGGTGACCTGCTCCTCGCAGAGGTGACGCCCCGGGGGACGCGGTTGGCTTCCCCGTGAACAAATGTCGCTCCCGGCATCGGCCGAGCCCCCAGCCCCAGCCCCAGCGGGAGCCCCCGCGTTATTTTTGCGCAGGAATAAGCTGCGGGGCGGCGAGCGCTGGAGGATGCTGCGGTTTGGTGCAGCCCCGGCCCCTCCGGCCCCATCCGTCCCGGGGGGCGCACGCCATCCCCCCCGGCCCCCGCTCTGCTCCCACGTCAGCCCCGGCCCCGGGGAGCGCGAGGTCCCGCAGCCCATCGCCCCCGCACCGCCGCCCGGTGCTCGAGTTAATGAGAGCCAGGGGAGCCCCGGCGCCGGGAGGGAGCAGCTCCTGATGATTAATTAGCATTAATTATTCTTATTTGTATTAGCTTGTAGCCGTTTCGGTGAGCGGCGAGGAGGGAGCGGGGCGACGAGTTGGTCTTTGGGAGAAAGGCGAGCGGTCGGGACGGGCGGGCGGCCGGGGCAGCTCGGTTGGGTTGGAGCTGGGTGGTGGTGGGAGCGCGGCCCCGCGGCGCGGGGGTGCCACCGCCGCCTCGTCCCAGCCTGTCCCGTCCCCGCGGTGGGTCTGGAGGTGCCACCCGGGTGCGGGAGCGGATGTCACCACGGCATCACCGTCGCAGGGCGAGGGCCGTCCTCGTTTTGTAGGGCTGTGCCACGTCCCCTGGGGTCGCAGCAGGTTTGGGGTGGGATTGGGGACCCGGGTCCCTTGCGGCTGGCAGCAGGTGGCGGTGCAGGTGAGTGTCCTGGTGCAGGCACCGTCCCCAGCTGGCCGTGTGGCTGTGACAAGTGATGGCTGGGCTGCAGTGGAGCCGACGGCGGTGAGAGCAGGGTGCAGGTGACTCCGTGGGCACCACGGGGACAGCACGGGGACTGTCCCCAAGGTGGGACAGAGGGAGACGTGTCCGTGGGTCTGCAGGGACGTGGGCACCCGCTGCGCCATGGGGAGCCCAGATGCGCCCAAGGGCAGCGTGTTTGGTCCCAGGCACGTGCCGGAGGGACCGGTGTCCCCAAACACCCCGTGACGTCCTTCCATGGTGGGGGACAACAGGGGACAGGGCATGGGGCCGCGATGGCTGCAGTGGCCGGGCTTTGTGGGCAATGGGCTGCCTGCATCCCGTGGGTGCAGCCTGCCACCGGGGGGGACTATTCCCAGCCTTAGGGTCACTTGGGTTGGTGACAGCGGCCAGCCCCCCCCGCTGGGTGCCATGTCCCCATTTTGAGCTGCTTCTCCCTTCCCACCCCCTCTCTAGGGGCTGCGCTCTTCCCCAGGGCAGTGCCGTGGGGAAACTGAGGCACGGAGCAGCGCTTGGCCGCCTGTGCCGCCCCGGTGTGCCCTGCTCCCTGTGTCCCCCGTGGTCATGGGGACGAGGCCGTCGGGACGACGTGGTGGCACCCCCTCCTCCCCTGCCGCCGCGGAGCCGGGAGCTGCTCAGCCCGGCCCCGGCGCTGCCATTTATCTTCCCTGGTTAGCGAGGAGGGCTGGCGGGCGCGCGGTGACGAGGCGGCCCCTTAACGAGGGAAGACGGATGGCACCGCGCGGCTCCCGCTGCAGCGGGGACAGGGCTGGGGAGGGGGGGGGGTGGCAGAGCCAAGTGGCTCTTCCTGCTTCCCCTTTCCCTCTGCTGCTTCCCACCCTCCTCTTCCTCACCGCAGCCCACGGGGCGCGGTGGCAGCGTGTGGCCAGCCGCCAGCGTCCCCCAGGGAGCGGGGTGCTGCACCCGAGAGTCGTCCCCCCCCCCAGGATGGGGGTGCTTGTAAGCTGCATGGTGCCACGTGGTGGGATGGAAATGGGGTGACTTTTAGCGTGGTGACGGTGCTGGTGCTCGCAACGGCACGAGGGGTGTCTGCGTGTGTGAGAGCGACCCCCGTGGGACTGTGCTGGGCCATCAGTAGGTTCCAGAATGAACAGCTCCTGACTGGTGGGGTTCTTCGCTCCCGCAGGCTGGAGAGACGCCGCTGCCTCGGCTGCGCTGCCTTTACCCCCGGAGGCTTTTGGGGGTGGCCTTGCTGTGTCCCCAGGGGGTGGCCACGACCCTTGGCTGTGGGTGCCACGGGTGCCTCCCTCCTCCTGCCACCAGTTTGGGGCCCCGCAGCTGCTCAGCAGAGCCTCCCTGACCAGCGCCAGCCAATTTAGAGCCCATTCTTGTCAGTTATAATTAGGAGCCACTTCTCCCCGGTGCATCGCTTTGTATTTCACACGGGATTTTACCTGCCGTCTTGTCACTGTCACCCGGCGCTGTGAGATCTCGCTGCAAGGCTCCAGCGCCGGCTTAGATTTGATTACCCAAATAATTCCGTATCAGCAGCAGGCTCCAGCCGCGGCGCTGCTTCTCCAGGAGGTTTTGCGTCTGCTGGGCAGGCGCGGGCTCTGCCGGGTCCTCGCTTGGGGGCAGCTGTTGATGTGAGCATCCCCTCCCGCCCCACACCCGAGCTGTGGCCCCGTGTACGAGCCTGCCGGGCTGGGAGAGCCTCAGGGGGCTGCCGGGTGCCACCGTGGTGGCAGAGCCCTGCCAATGTCCCCATGCCGGCGCTGTCTCCTCGGTCTGGGTCCCGGTCACCCGTGGGTGTGGGTGTGAGGCAGCCTGAAGGGAGTGGGAACCGTGCCCCCAGGCACCCATGGGTATCCCACGGGCGTGCAGGAGCCGTTTGCAGCTGCAGACGAGCAGCAGGAGCACAGAAGCTGCTCTTCTGCATCCCCCGCAGCCGGGGCTGAGGCAGGGCCATCAGGACGCGGGGCTGATGCCGGGGCTGGGTGCCCCTCGGGGTTGCAGAACGTGGGGTCAAGACGGGGACGTGGGGACCCACGGGTGAGGGAGGGACGCGGGATGCAGCCAGGCTAATGCTGTGTCCCCTGCGCAGGTGCGGGCCAGCGCCATCGCGCAGGACGCGGACCAGAACTACGACTACGCCAGCAACAGCGTCATCCTGCACCTGGACGCGGGTGACGAGGTCTTCATCAAGCTGGACGGGGGCAAAGCCCACGGCGGCAACAACAACAAGTACAGCACCTTCTCGGGCTTCATCATCTACTCGGACTGAGCCTGGACCCGCGGCATCGCCCCGCGGCCGTCCAGCCCCACGGCACCTCCCCACGGCACCCCCCGACGCCCACCCAGCCCCACGGCACCCCTCTGCCATGGTTCGGACCCATGGGATCCCCGTCCTCCGTCCAGCCCCACGGCATCCCCCCAACTGCTGTGCAGCCCCGTGGCCACCCCCTGCTGCTGTCCAGCCCCATGGCGTCCCCTTGCTGCTGTCCAGCCCCGCGGTGTCCCCCCCGCTGAGGTCCAGGACGTCCACCCCGGCTGGCTGTGGGGCCCCAAAACCCCGCTTCCCCACCACCCGCTCACCCCGCCGCTGCTAATTCGGGGCTGGGGGAGCAGAGGGGCAGCGGGCAGGCAGGAGCCGGGGGAAGCCCTGCGCTGCCCCTTCCCGCCCCGCGTCCCCTGGCTGTGACCCGCTTGGCCCCACGGTCCCCGCTGCGGGCGCGCCGGGCTGTGTATATGTACAGGATGCGCAGCTGTCCTACGGGTGCCCCCGCCCCGCACCGGGGCTGTGCCGGGGGGGCCACCGCTGCCCGGTCCCGGGCGACTCCATGGTAAAGCAGAGCTGTGACCTCTCCCCGTGTGCTGTCTTTGTCCCCGCGTCGGGCACAGCCAGTGTCCCCAGCCCTGGGGACGGCGTCCCGTGGGCTCGTGGCCTTCCTGGGCACACCCCCAAGAGCCCAGCAGAAGGAAATGGGGGCACCAGGAGGGGCCCACACCCGCTTGGGGTGGCAGCTGCCTGTCCCCAGGTGCCGGTGTCCCCATCGGAGCGTGGCTGGGGGTGACGCGGCGATGCCACCAAGGTGTCCCCAGAGGGTCCTGCCCAGAGGCAGGGTCCTGCCTGTCCCCTTGGGGGGGCTGCCAGCAGGTGTGACCCCTCAGGGGCTCGCTGTCCCCATGGTGGGGTCCCACAGGAGTGCAGGGAGTGACAGGACGCGGTGACAGGACGCGGTGACAGGACGCGGTGACACCTCTCGAGAGGTGGCACCGGGCGTGGGGACATTGCCTGGTGGCCCCTGGGGACACGGGGTGGCTGTGGCGACGGGCTGGGGACCCCCCACGCAACTTTCTCAGCCCCGGTGAGCCGGGAGGGGAGGCGGGGAGCGGCGATCCGGGGCTGCCGCCTGGGGAAGGGGCGGGCGGGACGACCACCGCCCGCCCCCAGCCCCCGGCCCCTGCAGCGCCCCCGGGACCCCGACATGGCGGCGGCCCGCGCCCGCCGGGACGGGGCACGGCGGGACTACAGCTCCCGTGAGGCCTCGCGCGGGAGGGAGGGGGGCACGTGGTGCGGGGGAGCCAATGGGAGGCGGCGGAGCGAGCGGTCAATCGGGAGGGCGGGCGGCGGTTGCCGGGTGGTTTGAACGCGGAGGAACGGAAGCGGCGGGTGAGTGGGGCGGAGGGGGCCGGGGGCCGTGCGGGGCCCCAAGTGGGGCTGTAGGGCCCGGAAGGGTCGGTGTGGGGCCCTAAAGGGTCTGTACAGAGCCCAAAGAAGGTCTGTGGGGCCCCAACGGGTCGTCATAGTGCACAAAGGGGTGGGTATCGGGCCCCAAACAGGGGCTATAGGGCACAAAAGCGGTCGTTATAGGGCACGGAGGGGCTATAGTGCCCCGAAGGGGTCGTTATAGGGCACAGAGGGGCCATAAAGCCTCAAGGCGCCGGTATAACTCCTAAAACGGTAAGTATGGGGCCCCAGGGGTTGGTATAGTGTCAGAAGAGGTCAGTATAGGGCTCAAAGGGGGCTATAGGACCCTGAGGGACTGGCATAGGGCCCGATGAGGGGGGCTATAGGGCCCTACAGGGGGCCATATATATATATGTATTTGTATTCAGGCCCTATATATAGGGCCTGAAGTGGTCAGTATAGGGCCCAAAGCAGGGGGCTAGGGGTGTGGGGGTCGTAGGGCCCCTGTGGAAGGGTCCGTTAGGGCCCTGGAGGAAGGGAACAGGGCACAGGAGGGGCAGATCCTATAGCGCCCTCGGGGGGTTTAGGCCCCAGCTGTGTGAGCAGGGGCACGGGGGGGGGGGTGGCATTGATGGGGAGGAATTTGGGGAGGTGGGAGCTGGGGCTCCCGTGTGGGGGTCCCCCCGCTCCGGCTCAGCCCCGGGGCTGACCCCTTTCCCCCACAGTGTGTGGCCCCTGGGCTGTATCCTGCCGAGCTCCATGGCGCTGGAATCCCCGCCCGAGGAGGGCACCGTGGCCGTCGTGGTGCGCGTGCGGCCCCCCACCGCCTGCGAGCGGGAGAGGGCGGCGCACACCGTGCTGCACGTCGTCGACCAGCACATCCTGGTCTTCGACCCCGAGGAGCCCAGCGGCCCCCCCGGCGCCGCGCTGCCCGGCCGCGGGGCCAAGAACCGGGGCAAGGACCTGAAGTTCGTCTTCGACCGGGTTTTCGGGGAGGGGGCCACGCAGGAGGAGGTGTTCCAGCACACCACGCGGGAGGTGTTGGACAGCGTCCTCAATGGCTACAACTGCTCCGGTAAGGCCTGGCCGCCGCCTCCGTCCCATCTGCTGCTCAGCAGAGCCAGGATGTGGCCCTCGTGCTGCCGGTCGCCACATGGGGCGTCCCCAAGGGGGCAGGTGGCTGCTGCTCTCTTCTCACACCTTGAATTTTTGGTGCTAGTTGGATACCCAGAGCAGTTGGAGAGGGATTGGGTCGTACGGCAGCGGTGCAGGAGCAAAGAGCCTTAAAACCACAAGTGGCGATGAGCTGGGGGTGGTTGGGGGTGCGGCCTGGGGTGTTCCTGGCACAAAAGCGTTGACTGGACTCCTCAGGTCAACGAGGAGAAATGAAATATGAGGTGTAGCGGGAGACAGTTTGTGGAGCAGGGGGGTTGGGTGCTGCCGACGGCCGGAGCAAGCTGCGGACACAGCAAGCCACGTGCTGCGTGGGCGACAGGAGTCGTGTGCGACCGAGGCACGACTGTCCTGCTCTCAGGGGCAGCAGCCAGGGCTCTGGTCCCTTTTGGGGTCGCAGTCAGCAGAGCTGTGAGGGCCACGATGGTGCTCAGTGCTTTAGGAGATGCAATGTGTTGAAGGGAAATGGGCACTGCTGTAGGAAATGAGATCGGGCAGGCATTTTCCAGGCATTTGTGGCGTTCTGGGGGAAGGCAACCCGTGCTGGGGCTGGAACAGCAGCAGGAGATGGAGCGGGTTCACAGTGCAAAGGCCGCTTTGGTTTTGCCGTCCTTTCCCATGCCAAAAGGCTGCGATGGGCAGAGCCATTACCCCCCAGCGGTGCTTGGGGGGTACACTGAGCGTCAGAGCAGGAGGCCAGGTGAGGCGCACCTGTGTCAGGGCACTCAGGGGCTGCTGTGCCCCTCGCACGTCTCCCAGGCTGGCAGCAAATAAAGACCGGCTCTGCAAGCTCCTCGCCCGACGCTGCAGATCCTCGTGCCGTTCGCGGGCTGTCAGAGGAGCGGCATAACGAGCATGTCACTGCCGCAAGGCAGGCGCCGGGCGGGAGACGACGGCTCTCCTGTCTCATCATGCGCCGGGCTGGGCACCGGGACCGGAGGATGCTATTCCTGGCTCCTCGGCGAGCCGCTGAAGGCTGCCTCTGTCACCGTGCCCACCTGGCAGGCATGTCTTGAGTCTCTATCTGCATAAAATAAACCCCGGATCCTCGAATGAGACATTCACAAAGCACAGAGTGTTGCTAATGGGGAGAAGGGCTGAGGCTCTCTAGATTAGTGTGACCTGCTCTGATGTTAATGCTTCAGAAATGGTGTTGAAAGACTGGGGTTAAAAATGAGATGAATTGCAAGGTCTGGAAAAAGAAACACCTCCCAGTGAGAGGCAGGGAGCTGGGGCTGCTCAGCTTGTTAAAGGGAGGGTTAAAGGGTGACTCGAGTATGGCCTCAAAGTGTCTAAATGGGTGACGGTTTGGGGACTCGTTCTGTCTTTATCTGCTAAATTAGAGATGCTGACAGCTGAAACTAGAAAGGAATTGCACTAGAGGATAGTGCAGACAGTGCTGAGGATAATTAACTATTGAACCACTCTGCCTGGTCCCTACGAAGGCAGGGAGTGACCCCAGCCCTGCTGCAGGGGCTGCTGCAGGAACGTTGCACGGCTCCTGGTAACGACAGCTTCAAACGTCCGCCCTTCCTCTCCCCAGTGTTCGCTTACGGTGCGACAGGAGCGGGGAAAACCTACACCATGCTGGGCTCGGAGCAGAGCCCCGGCATCATGTACCTC
This sequence comes from Anser cygnoides, assembly GCF_040182565.1. NCBI lineage: Eukaryota > Metazoa > Chordata > Aves > Anseriformes > Anatidae > Anser > Anser cygnoides. Next base: position 3,526,421 of record NC_089894.1, read on the forward strand.
ACCATGGTGGAGCTGTACAAGAGGATCGAAGCCAGGAAGGACGAGAAGAGCTGCGAGGTGCTCGTCTCCTACCAGGAGGTACGCCGTGCCCGAGCTGCGTCCCCTCCTGCCTCCGGGGCACCCCTGCTACCAGTCGGGGCTGGCGCAGACCCCCGCGGGCCACACCAAGTGCCCCCGGTGCCCAGAGAGCTGCGCCCCAGCTGGAACCAGGCTCACCTGGGTGAACTGGGGCTGCTGGTTCCTCCCTGCCTCTCCCCCATCTGGAGCCCGGGAAGTTTCTCTTGCTCGCTGACACGCCGCGGTGCCTGCGGTCTGCATAGCAATCTGCTCCTCCCGGCTCAGAGGGCCGCAGGGGAGCGGTGGCACGGTGACTTGCAAGCAAAGCCCTCGAGAGCCGTCCTCTGCATTTAGAGCACCCTCGGCTGCTCCGTGTCGCGCCTGGGAAGCGGCCTGCGGGGCGTCGCGGCGGGGGGGGGCGGGGAGGGCGCGTCTGATCGGGTCGGGCGCGATCCCAATGCGCGGAGCTTGTCTCTGCTCCCTGCTGGGGAAGCAGACCTCAGCCTCACTGCGGGCTCCCCGCTCCAGGTCTACAACGAGCAGATTCACGACCTGCTGGAGCCCAAGGGCCCCTTGGCGATCCGGGAGGACCCGGAGAAAGGAGTCGTGGTCCAGGGCCTCTCCTTCCATCAGGTGGGTGTAAAAGATGGGCGCGGGTTCTGAGCAGTGCTGCAGCTAAACCAGTTCTGAAAACAAACGTACGGGAAGGCAGGGGTTGTGCTTTCTGTGCAGCTCCTAGCAGCAAACACGACCCCGAGCTGAAGCGAACCCCGCAGAGCAGTGGGTTGCCTTTCATCTGAGCTGTTGCCGTTGCTTGATGTCAGGCTGTCTCGGTGCCTGCGTAGGGGGTGCCCAGCCTGCTGATCCCTGCCTCTGTGTGTTCTCCTCCAGCCCAAATCGGCAGAGCAGCTCCTGGAGATGTTGGCCAACGGCAACAAAAACCGGACGCAGCACCCCACAGATGCCAACGCCAGCTCCTCCCGCTCACACGCGGTGTTCCAGGTGAGGGCTGCTGGCTGCTGTGTTGCTCAGGCTTTGTGCTGAGCGGGAGATAGGAAGCAAGCCCATGCTGGGCCTGGCGTAGCAGGGTCGCTATCGCTGCTCCTGGTGAATTGCAGGGAAAATCAAAACGGCCGTGGATCCCAAAAGAGAGGACACGGGGCTGGGCAGGCCTCTTAGCCTGCTCCGCACTGGGACAGAGCGTACTGGTCGTGCTGGTGGCTGCACCCCCCAGCCAGCAGTCCCAGCAGGTCCAGCCTGGTGTTACACCTCCCAGGGGCTGAAAATCCCCTTGATGTTTTCGCCTATCGCAGGCTGAGTGTGTGAGCTGTAGGGAGATGCGCCCGAACCTGACCTAGAGCAAAGGGGACCTGCCTCGGGGCTGTCCCTCCCTGCAGGCAGCTGGGGGCAGGCATATTGTCTGCCCCGTCATCCCCCTCGGCTCCGAGCCAGGAGTTACGTTCCCTGCTCTGTAAGTTTGCTCCTGGTTCCTCGGCGCTCTCCCGCACAGACCTGCCGCTTGATTTCAATTCCAGCCAGGCCCTCCCCTGAATTAGCAGGGCCGTCACGGCTGCGTGGGGAGACTGAGGACTCTGACTGTAATTTCAGTGTGAACCTGGTGCCTTGCCCGTGGCTGCTTGAAGGGGAAGTCCAGGTGTCTGGATGGCTTCCCAGCCGGCTCCCCAGCTGGGCACGGCGGTGGGCGCTGGACTCCTGCCTGCTGCGAATCCATTAGCGGCGCTGGAAGCCTGCCCTCCCGCTGCCAGCTCTGCCTCCCGGCAGCCGGGGCAGGGGCTGCGGAGGGGCTGGGCTCCGCGGGAGGACGCGCGGCTGGTTGCCATCAGTGGCATCTCCAGCGTGGACGTCTCTCGGCCCGTGGCAGGCAGCTGGGCAGGGGGGCGAGCAGCCTGCTGAGGGCGTTATGGGGTGCTGGGAGAGGTGTCCGCTTCTCCTGGGGGATCTCTAGGCCTGCAGAAGGTGAAGCTGTGGAGCAGTGCTGCGGAGTCTCAGTGGCAAGTCCCGCCTTGCCCACATAAGCCAGGAACTGGGCTCAGCACTGAGAACCCCGCCTGAATGCTCCCAGGGACTGCGAGGCTGTGTGTGGGGGCTTGCAGCCCCTGTCAGGTTTGGGTTTCCCAGCCTATACCGTGGTGATCATCTTCCAGCATCCTTCTGGAGGCAAAATCCACAGTCAGATCTGGGGCTGAGGCTGAGATGCTGCAAGCGTTTCCCGGGTGGCACCGGGGCTCCCCGTCAGCTTTGCCCTTTGGGGATCCGACCAGCTGTACACTGCTCCCGCACAAGGAAATGCTGATCATTTTCCATAGCTCTATCAATTCCTGTTTGATCCCTCCCGTGGCTTTGCTACCCGTGCCATCAGAGAGTCTTGGCTTGTCTTATCCGTGTGTAGGGATCCTCTTAGGACTTTGCCCCATCTCCTGGCCTTTGTAATCCATTTCACCATCCTTTTATACAAACTGACACCTTGTTCTGCGGGTGAAGCTGCCTCTGGTAACTTCACGTGCCCTGTTGAGCTGCAGCCTCACGGCTCTCTTTCTTCACAGATCTACGTGAAGCAGCAGGACCGTGTTGTCGGCCTCACTCAGGACCTGCAAGTATCCAAGATGAGCCTGATAGACCTTGCAGGCTCGGAGCGAGCTTCGGTCACCAACACCCGGGGAGAACGGCTCCGGGAAGGCGCCAATATCAACCGCTCGCTGCTGGCCCTCATCAACGTCATCAACGCGCTGGCTGACGCCAAGGTAAGGCTGTTCCCTGCATGGCCCCGCCGGGCTACGGCTCTGCAGGGCAGGTGGATGCGAGGGGTGTCCTTGAGTGCTAGGGCTGATGGTTCTGCTGCCGTGGTGGGGCCGGCAGCCTGGGCTGGGCTATGAAAAGTGCTGTGGGATGAGCGTGGCCGTGCCCTTGTGATGCAGAGCTTGGGGCTGAGTGCGCAGGTCCCAAAAGCTGAGCAGCCCCTTGATCTCGGTGCAGAGCAAGAAGACCCACATCCCGTACCGGGACAGCAAGCTCACGCGCTTGCTGAAGGACTCCATCGGAGGCAACTGCCGCACTGTCATGATTGCTGCCGTGAGTCCCTCCGCGCTGGCCTACGAGGACACCTACAACACGCTCAAGTACGCCAACCGGGCCAAGGAGATCAAGCTGTCGGTGAGGACCTCGTGACCTGCTGTGGTTTGGGGAGCTGCTGGGGACGGGTGGAAAGGAGCTGCCATCACGGAGACGTGGTGGGACCGCTCCCACGACTGGAGTGCTGCAATGCCTGGCTATCGGCTCTTCAGGAGGGACAGGCAGCACAAAAGGGGTGGTGGCGTGGCTCTCTACATTAGAGAATCTTTTGATGTTGTGGAACTCCAGGCTGGGAATGATAAGGTTGAATCCCTGTGGGTTAGGATCCGTGGGAAGGCCGGCAAGGCTAGCATCCTGGTGGGGGTCTGCTATAGACCGCCGAACCAGGATGCGGAGACGGATGAGGAGTTTTATAGGCAACTGACAGAAGTTGCAAAATCGTCGGCGCTTGTCCTCGTGGGGGACTTCAACTTCCCGGACATATCCTGGAAACACAACACGGCACAGAGAAAGCAGTCTAGGAGGTTTCTGGAGAGCGTGGGAGATAGCTTCCTGACGCAGCTGGTCAGTGAACCTACCAGGGGTGGTGCCCCGCTAGACCTTCTCTTCACAAACAGAGAAGGACTGGTGGGAGATGTGGTGGTCGGAAGCTGTCTGGGGCAGAGTGACCACGAAATGGTAGAGTTCTCTATTCTTGGCGAGGCCAGGAAGGGGACCAGTAAAACTGCTGTCTTGGACTTCCGGAGGGCTGACTTTGAGCTGCTCAGGACGCTGGTTGGCCGAGTCCCTTGGGAGGCGGTTCTGAAGGGCAGAGGAGTCCAGGAAGGCTGGGCGCTCCTCAAGAAGGAAATCGTGATGGCACAGGAGCGGTCCGTCCCCACGTGCCCAAAGATGAGCCGGCGTGGAAGAAGACCGGCCTGGCTCAACAGAGAGTTGCGGCTGGAGCTTAGCAGAAAAAAGAGGGTTTATAATCTTTGGAAAAAAGGGCGGGCCACTGAGGAGGACTACAAGGATGTAGCGAGGCTGTGCAGGGAGAAAATTAGAAAGGCCAAAGCTCATCTGGAGCTCAATCTGGCTACTGCCGTTAAAGACAACAAAAAATCCTTTTACAAATACATCAACGCGAAACGGAGGACTAGGGAGAATCTCCATCCTTTACTGGATGCGAGGGGAAACCTAGTTACTAAGGATGAGGAAAAGGCTGAGGTGCTTAATGCCGCCTTTGCCTCAGTCTTTAGCGGCAATACCGGTTGTTCTCCGGACACCCAGTGCCCTGAGCTGGTGGAAGGGGATGGGGAGCAGGATGTGGCCTTCGCTATCCATGAGGAAATGGTTGGCGACCTGCTACGGAGCTTGGATGTGCGCAAGTCGATGGGGCCTGATGGGATCCACCCGAGGGTACTGCGAGAACTGGCGGAGGAGCTGGCCGAGCCGCTTTCCATCATTTATCGGCAGTCCTGGCTATCGGGGGAGGTCCCGGTTGACTGGCGGCTAGCCAATGTGACGCCCATCTATAAGAAGGGCCGGAGGGCAGACCCGGGGAACTATAGGCCTGTCAGTTTGACCTCAGTGCCAGGGAAGCTCATGGAGCAGATTATCTTGAGGGTCATCACGCGGCACTTGCAGGGCAAGCAGGCGATCAGGCCCAGTCAGCATGGGTTTATGAAAGGCAGGTCCTGCTTGACGAACCTGATCTCCTTCTATGACCAAGTGACGCGCTTGGTGGATGAGGGAAAGGCTGTGGACGTGGTCTACCTTGACCTAAGTAAGGCTTTTGACACCGTTCCCCACAACATTCTCCTCAAGAAACTGGCTGCTCGTGGCTTGGACTGGCGTACGCTTCGCTGGGTTAGAAACTGGCTGGATGGCCGAGCCCAGAGAGTTGTGGTGAATGGAGTCAAATCTGGTTGGAGGCCGGTCACTAGTGGAGTCCCCCAGGGCTCGGTACTGGGGCCGGTCCTCTTTAATATCTTTATCGATGATCTGGATGAGGGCGTCCAGTGCACCCTCAGTAAGTTTGCAGATGACACCAAGCTAAGTACGTGTGTCGATCTGCTCGAGGGCAGGAAGGCTCTGCAGGAGGATCTGGATAGGCTGGAGCGATGGGCTGAGGTCAACTGCATGAAGTTCAACAAGGCCAAGTGCCGGGTCCTGCACCTGGGCTGCAACAACCCCAAGCAGAGCTACAGGCTGGGAGATGAGTGGCTGGAAAGCTGCCTGGCCGAGAAGGACCTGGGAGTATTGGTGGATAGTCGGCTGAATATGAGCCAGCAGTGTGCTCACGTGGCCAAGAAGGCCAACGGCATCCTGGCCTGTATAAGAAGCAGTGTGGCCAGCAGGTCGAGGGAAGTGATTGTGCCCCTGTACTCGGCTCTGGTGAGGCCGCACCTCGAGTACTGTGTTCAGTTTTGGGCCCCTCGCTACAGGAAGGACATGGACGTGCTCGAGCGAGTCCAGAGAAGGGCGACCAAGCTTGTGAGGGGTCTGGAGAACAAGTCTTACGAGGAGCGGCTGAGGGAGCTGGGCTTGTTCAGCCTGGAGAAGAGGAGGCTCAGGGGCGACCTCATCGCTCTCTACAGTTACCTGAAAGGAGGCTGTAGAGAGGTGGGGGTTGGTCTATTCTCCCACGTGCCTAGTGACAGGACGAGGGGGAATGGGCTAAAGTTGCGACAGGGGAGTTTTAGGTTGGATGTTAGGAAGTACTTCTTTACCGAAAGGGTTATTAAGCATTGGAACAGGCTGCCCAGGGAGGTGGTGGAGTCACCATCCCTGGAGGTCTTTAAAAGACGTTTAGATGTAGAGCTTAGGGATATGGTTTAGTGGAGTACTTAGTGTTAGGTCGGAGGTTGGACTCGATGATCTTGAGGTCTCTTCCAACCTAGAGAAATCTGTGAAATCTGTGAGCTGGGTTTTGCAACGTGCCCTGGTACGTGGGGTAGGTTACTAGGTGTCTCCGTGCTCCAGCCTGAGTTATCCACCCATGGGGGCTGCTCCGGGCAGGATGAAGCTGAGGACGCTGAGTGCCCGGTCTTGTGCTACAGCCCCTCAGCCCAGAGCCCAGAAGGGCTCGTGGCTGGGACAGCAGGTCCCTGAGTACAGATGGTGCCCGCTGCAGCCACCCGGGAGCGGGCTTTGCTCCGGCTCTGGCTGAGGGCTATGTGCTGCCCAGTGCTTCTCTAACCTCTCGCTCGTCCCTGTCTCTGCAGCTGAAGAGCAACGTCCTCAGCCTCGACTGCCACATCAGTAAATACCCTGTGATCTGTGAGCAGCTGAAAGCAGAGGTGAGGTGCTGGCAAGGAGGGAGGGCTCTGTCTTTAGCCGTGGTTTGCTTGGGCTGTGCGCCTCTGAGCTCCGTGGTCCTCTTTGAGCTGTGCGACAGTGCTGCCCATGGGGAAAGTGGCATCAGCCTCTCGGGGAGCTCTGAGCTCCCCGGGGTCACAGAGCCAGCTGTGAAGCAGCTGATCCCTCCCTGCAGGTGGCAGATCTGCGGGCGAAGCTCCGTGCCTACGAGGACGCCGCACGTGACGCGGAGAAGCAGCCACCAGCACCACTGGCTGCCCCTAGCTGGAGCCCAGCGGGGTTGCCCAGGTGAGGTTGTGGGGCTGGCAAGGAATTGGGGCAGAGCTGCTGGGTCCTCCTGGCATCCCCTGTGCCAAGTAGGGCTGCGCAGCTTCAGAGCTGGTCAGAGCCCAGGTGTCAGCCCAGGAGCTTCTCCACCAGCGTGCGTCGTCATCTTGACCATGTTGAGGTGTAGTTATGGGCCTGAGAGACCACAGCATGCAAGCCCCGAGGGAAGCTGGGCTGCAAAGGCCGCGTCTTGTCCTGGTTGATCCATGCCCAAACTTCTCAGTCAAATGTGATGGCTTTCTCAGTGGATCTTCTGTCTCAGTGACTTTCTCTCTGACTGCTGTAGGTTGGAGGAAGCTGTCCCGGAGACGTGCTCAGCCCTGGGTGTTCACGGGATGGGTGATGGAGGGCAGCAGGAACTGGGAGCTGGACAGGCTGCTCAGCCACAGCTGGAACTGGAGGAGGAGGTGAGAGAAGGGGCGAGCAGCACGCAAGGGCTTGGCACAACAAGCTGGGGGCTCAGATACACTCGGAGCACAGCTGGTGCGCTAGGAGAAGGCAGGAGCTCAGCTGGTCTGCGGGGTCCTGGCTCAGCGTGAGCTGCATATTGCTAGCAAAACCCCTTAACCTCCCAGAAAACAGCTGTGGGGGATCAAACTCAGTTCAAATATGAACTAATCTTGGGCTAGAAGAGTTCTTACTTCTGGCTATTGCTTCAGGCTCCTGAGGAAACTCCTCTCAGGAGTCCCAGAGCAACCGATGGGACAGATCTCCAGCCAGGAACGAGGAAACCAAGCTGCCTTCTACAGAGTTTGTCCAGCAGCCAGACAGAAACGTGAGTGTCCTTGTGCTGCCCCCACGTGCCCCTTCCCCTTGTCTGCCTCTTGGCGCCATTTCCCGCGCAGGATGCGTTGTCCACCCTCCTGCTGCATGCAGCCATCCCAGGGACAGCCCACGCGGATGCAGGAGCAGGTTTCTGCTTGCAGATGGCTGCCGTGTGTGAAAGAACAGCTTTAGCTCCCGGGGATCTAATCCCATGGGATGATCTCCTGGAAATGCCATTTCCATGGACAGAGGGAGGTTTCCAGGCACAGCAGCTGCGGGAGCCTTAAGTGCAAATTGTCAGTCCTGAAATTACCTCTGCAAAGTCTTTCCTCCTGCCTTGGCTCCCCAAGGTCCTGCCCTGGCAGGGCTCCCGCGGCACCATCTGCTGATGTCTCTGCCCCAAGCATCTTGGCAGAACGAACCTCTCTAGAAAGGTCTCTTGAGGGAGGCTGGCCTCAACGTGTGCCTGGATCTCTGTCTGCCTCTATCCGAGCTAACGAGTGCCTGAAGCCTGGCAAAAAAGTGCACGGATGCTGTTGCGTTCCTTGTAACCACCAGGTGAACGCACACCTTGCGGCTCAGGTCCTCCGGTAGATGTACAGCTTTGGTACCTCACAGCCTCAAAGTTTGTCCGTCTTTGCCCAAACCTGTACTAATGGGTTCTGCCCCGCCTCGAGCAGGTCCCTGAGGTGCTGCTGGTGGTGCTGAGCCTCTGGTCTGGGTGACGCTGACCCAAGCTCACCTGTGAATTGGTTCTTGGGTCTGGATGCAGAGGAGCTGCCTTGGGCCAGGTCCATTCATCTGACACCACGTCCCGCTCTGTCCCAGGCTTGTGGCCGCTATCCTGAGCGTTGCCCGAAAGCAGTATTCCCTCCTGAAGGCTGCCAACCTCCTGACTCCTGACATGGTCTCTGAATTCGAGCAACTGGAGCGCCTGGTGCACCAGGAGGCTGGTGCAAGCCTGGAGCAAGCCCCGCTGCTGAATGGATCCGCAGATACCCACGGGGCCACCCCAGCCCAGAGGACGCGGCGGGGCTGTGACGGTGAGGATTTGGGACAGTCGGTGCTGTCCCCGGTCCCGTTCCTTGGGGCGCAGCGTGTGCTGGAGGGCTGCTTTGGAGGAGATGCTTGTGAGAGGGTGCAGCTCCCAGCCGTGGGCACAGGCTGAGAGCTGAGCTGAGTTTCCTCCTGACACGGTGCCTAGCGGGGAACTCCGAGAGCGGCTCCCAGCCATGCTCTGTCGAGCGTTTCAGGCCAGCCAGCATCTCTGGCAGCCCGGGGCACGGTAGGAGCAGTGAGCAGCACTTGTCCCGGGGGAGTTCAGCATGTGTGCACGAGTCAGCTTAAACGTGAGCGATATTTCTGGTCCACAAGACCGCAGCAGCAGCTCGGATTCTCATCTTTTCTAGTCTTGTTTACTCCTTGGTATGTTTGCCCAAGTCAGCCCAGCTGTAGTCTGACAGCCTGTGTCTGAGCAGCGCTGAGCTCTTCCTCCACATCCTCAGTGCCACGGCAGGAACCCAGCAGTGAAGCTGTGGACTCTGCAGACCCCGTTTCTTAGGGACAGCCGGGGCACTGCCATGGGGCGTTTGTTTTGGAACCAGTCCGGTGCCTGTAGGTTGGCGAGACGTCGGGCTTTACGCTGCCTCTCCCTCTGGGTTTCGTGTGAGCATGGTTTGATGGCAAAACCTGCTGGCAAACCGCTGCTGTTGGGTTCATGGCTAGGGCTGGGCAGACACCTCGGAGCCGTGCCGGGGGCAGAAGGAGGTGCCGGGGATGCCTGGGACCCGCTGCGGGCAGGGCTGACTGTGTTCCTTCTCTCCTTTAGCCAGGGCAGCAGCCACCATGCCCGCTGCTGAGCCCAGCGTCCCCGTGACCAGGGCAGCTGTGCAGCGCTTGCAGCAGCTTGCTCCGCTCTCCAGTCCCGCTCTGGCAGCTCCTGGCCTGGTGAGGAAGAGGAGGAGGTCTGAGACGAGCAGTGCTTCCAGACGGGAAACTCCCCACAGCCTCAAAATGCAGGCGAAGCGCCAGAGGCAATCCTCCCCCCTGGGCCTACGGAAGGGCTCCAGGAGAGAACCGGAGGCTCCCGAGGCGATGCAGAGCCTGCGCACACCCTGCTTCAAAGACGCCAAATCCTCCCAGCTGCTGTCGAGTTGCACCCCCAGAATCAGCCCGCTGACAGTCACCAAAAGATGCACGTCCCTGATGACATCGGCTGCCCAGAACTACTGCACCCCGACTGTCCTGGCTGGCCATGACCTGAACAAGACTTTCGACCTCTTTGAGGACAGCATTTCACCTGATGTGGCCAAGCCAGACACCTTCAACCTGCCCGAATTCCCCAGCTGCGAGAACGCCCAGTGCCTCTTAGACAAGCAGGGTGGCCCCTTCGTGCCCAGGTTAGTGCTGCTGCGCCCAGGCTCGTGGAAGGGCTGCCTGCATGGCTGGGGATTTCCCCCTCCCTGAGCTTGTTTTTTGGGTGAGCTGCACCCGCAGAGCCTTTGTGGATCCCCACAGCTGGGCTAGGAGGGAAGACAGGGCAGAAAACAGCCTGCAAGCAGTGGGCTGAGCCTGTGCATGAATTGCTTGCTCAGATATAAGAAGTATTCCAAAAAAATCTATTCCTCCTTTTCCTTTTTCCCTTTGGACTCGGAGAAGTATCCTCCAGGTGGCTTCTTGAGCCCCAAGTACTTCTTGGGAAGCAGGTGGGGCAGTGCCTCTCCCTAAGGAGAGGTCGGAGTGGAGCAGCGGTGCTGTGCAGTGTTGTCTTTATGGCCTGTGCTGCTGAACTGGGTGGCCGTCTGGAAAGAGGTTGGGGTGCCCTAGGTAACGTGGGAGACCTGAGGGAACATTTCCTGCAGGGGGCAGCTGGGGAAACTGAGGCGCAGGGGCTGGTGCGACCATGAGTGTCTCGGGGAGCAGTGGTGGTGGGGCAGCTGCCTCCTCCCGTGCAGATTTCTTGAGGCTTTAACCATGTTTAAATCACTTCCCCTATGAAACTGGGCTGCTCTCCTGGTTGTGTGTGGCTTCTGCTCCCTGCCTTGGTTGCCCCCCAGCAAGGTGGTCAGGCACCCCTGTGCTAACCCTCTCTTCCCTGGCTGCAGCGCCTCCGTCCCGGTGTTCGCCATGAGGGGCTCCTCCATCCCCAAGCCTTCCTCTGTCTCCAAAGCGTCGGCGCGGAAGTGGGGGCGAGCGGTGAGGTGAGACAACGGAGACGGGGGCCAGGAGCGCTCTGCGAGGGCTGCTGGCTGCTCCCCTCGGGGGCTTGGAGCCCCCTCCTTGCCTGCTGACAGCTGGGGAGGACGGGGGCCATCCACGTCTGCCCTGAGCCTGGGATTTAAGATGGCCATCCCTCTACGTCCCCTTTTTCTTTCACAGCACCGCTTCGTGCTCGCTGGGCGGGCTCCCGAGCCGAATCGCCCAGCTCTCCAGCAGCAGCCAGAGGTCGGCGCAGCCCCTGCGCATCCCAGGTGAGCCCCGCTCCCAGCCAGGCGCCCCCCTTGTGAAGTTCAGGCTGCTGGGGGCAGAGTACCTGGCAGGG